>NC_137790.1:63320239-63968123 GCF_963383645.1 Muscardinus avellanarius | reverse complement strand
TGATTGACTTTGTTATGTTTGTTAATTGCATCATGAACATTAGAGAATTTCTCTCTCCCCCCTCCCATTCCCTCAGTTCGCCTTATTTGCTCATCTATAATATCTCCTTATTTATTTAGAGTTCCTCCTATGACTCATTTTCTTTCTAGCTTTCACATATTAGGGGAGCATCTAATTTCTTATTTTTTGTTACTGACTAATCTCAATTTGTATAATGTTCTCCAGTTCCATCCATTTCTCTATAAATGATGTAATTGTGTTTTTCTTTATGGCTGAGTAAAATTCCACTGCATACATATCCCATAGTTTTGTAACCCATTCATCTATTGATGAACATCTTGGGTGGTTCCATAGTTTGGCAATTGTGAATTGTGTAGCTAAGAACATAGATATACATGCATTAGTTTGGTAGTTTGGATTCCTTTCTTTTGGGTCGATACCCAGAAGTGGTATTGCTGGATCATATGGTAAGTTTGTTCCCATTCTTTTGAGGGTCCTTGATACTGTTTTCCAAAGTGGTTGCACTAATTCGCAATACCATCAACAATGTAGGAGAGTCCCCACTGCTCCACATCCTCACCAGCAGGTATTGTTTGTGTTTTGAATAATTGCCATTCTAGTTGGAATTAGGTGAAATCTCAGGGTAGTTTTTTTTGTTGTTGTTTGTTTGTTTGTTTGTTTGTTTGTGGGTCTGGGGATGAAACCCAGAGACATTTAACCCCCAAGCTACATCCCCTGTCCTATTTTTTATTCTTTATTTTGAAACTGGGTCTCACTGAGTTGCAGAGGGCCTCACTAAGTAGCTGAGGCTATCCGCTAACCACGATCTTCTATTCTCAGCCTTATGAATGCTAGAATTACAAGTGTGTGCCACCATGCCTGGCTTCAGGGTAGTTTTGATTTGCATTTCTCAGATTGCTAATGATGTTGAGCATTTTTTAATGCATTTGCTGCCCATTTGAATTTCTTCTTTTGTGAAGAGTCTATTTAGTTTTCTTGCCCATTTTTGATTGGGTTATTTGTTTTCTTAGTACTGAGTTTCTTGAGTTCTCTGTATAGTCTAGATATTAGTCCTCTATTGGAGGAGTTTCCTTTGCTGTACAGAAGCTCTTCAGTTTCATGCAATCCCATGTATTGATCTGTACCACAAAAGAAACTATCAAGAACTTCAACCAAAAGCCAACAGAATGGGAGAAGATTTTTTCCAACTCCTCCTCCAATAGAGGACTAATAGCTAGACTATACAGAGAACTCAAGAAACTCAGCACTAAGAAAACAAATAACCCTACCAGGCATAGTGACACATGCTTGTAATTCCAGCATTTGGAAGGCTGAGAACAGAGAATCACGGTTTGCAGACAGCCTCAGCTACTTAGTGAGGCCCTCTGAAACTCAGTGAGACCATGTTTCAAAATAAAGAATAAAAAATAGGGCAGTGGGTGTAGCTCAGAGGTCAAATGCCCCTGGATTTCATCCCCAGACAGACCAGCAAAAAAAAAAAAAAAAAAAAAAAAAGGAAAACAAGTAACTCAATCAAAAAATGGGCAAGTGAATTAAATAAACATTTCACAAAAGAAGAAATTCAAATGGCCAGCAAATGCATGAAAAAATGCTCAACATCAGCTGGGCGTGGTGGCACACACTTGTAATCCCAGCATTTGGGATGCTGAGACTAGAGGATTGTGGTTCGCGGACAGCCTCAGCTACTTAGTGAGGCCCTTCACAACTCAGTGAGACCCTGTTTCAAAATAAAGAATAAAATAATTTGGCAGGGGTGTAGCTCAGAGGTCAAATGCCTCTGGGTTCCATCCCCAGACACGCAAAAAAAAAAATGCTCAACATCATTGGCAATCAGAGAGATACAAATCAAAACTACCATGAGATTTCACCTAACTCCAACTAGAACGGCAATCATTCAAAACACAAACAACAATAAATGTTGAAGAGGATGTGGAGAAGTGGGAACTCTAAAACATTGTTGGTGGGATTGCAAATTAATGCAAACACTTTGGAAAACAGCATCAAGGATTCTCAGAAGAATGGGAACAAATTTACCTTATGATCCAGCAATACCACTTCTGGGTATCTACCCAAAAGAAAGGAAACCAAACTACCAAACTAATGCATGTATATCTATGTTCATAGCTGCACAATTCACCATTGCCAAACTATGGAACCACCCAAGATGTCCATCAACAGATGAATAGATTACAAAACTGTGGGATATGTACACAATGGAATTTTACTCAGCCATAAAGAAAAACACAATTACAATATTTACAGGAAAATGGATGAAACTGAAGGACCTTATGCAAAGTGAGATTAGTCAGTCACAAAAAGAAGAAATCAGATGCTTTCCCTAAAATGCAAAAGCTAAGGAGAAATGGGTAACAGGAGAAACCCTAGAAGAAGAAGGAGATCATTTAGAGAAGCAAATAAGGTGACCTAACTGAGGGGATGGAAGGGGGGAAGAAGGAAACTCTCTAAAGCACATGATGTACTTAAACAAATATATCAATGTCAATCACTAAGCCAAGCATGGGAAGGAGCGATGGGGAGGGAATGGGGTAAGGATTGGGTAAGGGCTACTTGGGTGATGTTTCAAGTATGTCTCCACAAGTCTTTTATCCCATTAATATGCATGACAACAATGTACCAATAAAAAAAAATCAAAAAAGAATCCTATATCCTCCTTCAAAAATGAAGGAGAAATTAAGATTGCTATATAAACAAAAGCTGAGAAGCTTATTATCACTAGGCCTATCTTGTAAAACATGTTCAAGGTGAAATGAAAGACAGCAATTGAAGCCATAAGAAGAAATAAAGAGCTCAATAAATGTAAATATACAGATAATCATAATAGTTACCATTATTGTATCAACATTTTGTAACATCATGTTTTGCTGTCCATAAGATATAAAAGACTATTATAAATTTTTTAAAAATATTCATTAGTTTAAAAGGTAGTATTGCTGTAACTTTGGTTTGTAACTCCACATTCTGTTTTCTGTATAATTTAAGAGATTAAAGTATTTAAAATAATTATTAATGTATGTTTTGGGTCATATGACACATAAGGATTTAATAGAACATCAACAACCAAAAAGAATGAGGATAAAGATGTAAAGGAGCAGAATTTGTGTATGTTGTGAAGTTAGACTGTTACAAATTCAAATCATAGTGATAAAACTCAAGGGTGCTAAATGTAATCCCCATGGTAACCACAAAAAAAATAGCTAGAGATATACAAAAAAAGGAAATGAGAAAGGAATTTAAACATTTTACTAACAAAAATCAACTAAGCATAAAAGAAGATAGTAATGTAGAAATAAGGTGGGGAGGCTCTAAGGCATATAGAAAACTTAACAAAATGACAGAGTACTCTTATCAGTAATTACTTTAAATGTAAATGGATTACAATCTCTAGTCAAAAGATAGAGATTAACAAAATGGATAAAGAAACACATGATCAACTACATGACATCTATAAAAGACTCTTTATTGTATGCATGCATGTAAATGTATATGTAAATATGTATGTATGTATTATTTTGTATGTGTATGTGACACAGGAGATTGAACCCAGAGGCATTCTACCTCTGAGCTACAACCCCAGCCATTTTTACTTTTTATTTTGAAACAGGGCCTAAGTTGCAGAAGGCCTCATGAGGCTGCTGAGGCTGGCCTTGAACCTAGGATCCTCCTATCCCAGCCTCCTAAGCACTGAGATTAGAAGCATGTACCACTATCCCTGACAAAAGACTCACTTTATATCCAAAGACACAAATTGGTTAAATGTGAAAGGATGGAAAGAGGTTTTTCATGCAAATAGTAACAACAACAACAACAACAAAAAAAAACAGGGGTGGCTATGCTAATATCAGGCAAAATAAACTTCAAATTAGTAATGTTTATAAGAAATGAAAAGGATATTATATATTAACAAAGTATCATTACACAAAAATTGTGCAATTATGAACATTTACATACCTAATAAAAGGCCATCAAAATATGCAAAAAAACTAAAAGAATTAAAAGGAGATGAAGATAGTTCTCAGTAATAGTTGGAAGCTTCAACATTCCATGATTAATAATGGATAGAACAACCAGACAAGGGTAAATAAAGAAACAGAGGACTTAACATAATAAATCAACTAGACCTAATAGATATATACAGTATTTTTCTCTTATCTCAATAGGATAAAGTTAGAAATCACTAACATTAAAACTGGAACATTTACAAATTTGTAGAAATTAAATACGACACTCTTAACCAATGGATCAAAGAAGAAATCATAAGGGAAATTAGAAAATACTTAGATGAAAATGAAACAACATACCAAAAATTATGGGAAACAAGGAACAATGCTAAGGGAGAAATTCATAGCTATAAATGCTTACATAAAAAAAAAAAACAAGGAAGATCACAAATCAACAACCTAACTTTTCAGCTTAAGGAACTAAAACAGAAATAAACTAACCCAAAGCTAGCAATATAAGGGAAATAATAAAGATTAAGTTGGAGATAAACAAAACAGAATAAAAAGACAGTTGAGAAAATATACTATTTTGTTGAAAATACCAACTCCTAGAGCGTTGTTGTTTAATGGATATGGACTTCCAGTTTTCTGGGATGGAAAGAATCGTGGAGGTGAGTGGTAATGGTAGTTGTGCAACATTAGAAATGTGTTTACTATCACTAATCTGTATACTTTATAAATACAGAAATAGTTAAGGTGGTAGATGTGTTTATTTTACCACAATAAAAAATTAAAAACCAAAGCAAAAGGAAAATATTTGTCTAATGTCCATAGTTGCTTCTGCTTGCAGACTTGGTTTTTTAAATTAATATTATAGCAATTTATCCAAAATTAACAATGAAAATCTCACATAACAGATTCATTTGTCTGATATCAAATTTTTGATCACTTAGAGATAACATTTTAATATTTCTTTCTTGTTTTCTTTCTTACCAGAGGATATTTTTTCTTTCTTTTTTAAGGTGAAACTATCATACTTTTTTTTTAGAAAAAATCTATCCTAACATGAAATATGAACTCGAAACAACCAAAACAATCTCAAAAAAGAACAAAGCTAGAAGATGTACATTTTCTGATTTCAAACCTTATAAAGCTACAATAATCGAAACAGTGTAGTACTCCTATAAAGGTAGATACATAAACCAGTGGAGTAAAATAAAAAGCTTAGAAATAAATTCTTCCATATATGGCCAAGTTATTTTTAACAAGGTTTTGAAGAACATTTGGTGAAGGAAATAAGAATCTTTTAACTAAGTATTGTTGAAAAATAATAATTACATGAAAAAGAATAAAATTGGACCCTTACCTAACACCATATACAAATATTAACTCAAAATACATAAAAGACCTAAATGTAAATCTTAAGACTATAAACTTTTAGAAGAAAATCAGGGCCATAAAACTTCACAACATTGAAATTGGCAGTGATTTCTTGGATATGATTCCAAAAGCACAGGCAACAAAAAAATAAACAAACTTCATAAAAAATATTGTACATATAAAGACATAGTAATCAGAATTAAAAGTTAATGATACAATGGGATAAAATATTTCCAAATACTATATCTGAAGGTATATTAATATTCCAAATAAAAATCCTAAAAGGTGGCAACAATAAAATCAAACAGTACAATTTAGAAATAGGTAAAAGACTAAAATAGATAATGAATCTCCAAATATTTTTGTATGACCAATAAACACATGATTATCACTCACCATTATCATAATGTATCTAATTATTAAGAAAATACAAATAAAAACTATAGTGAAATACTACTTCACATTTGTTAGGATGGCTACTTAACATGAATTACCTTGCTCCAGCCCTTTACCTTGAGTTTGTTACTATCTTTACTTGTAAGGTGTGTTTCTTGTAAGCAGCAGATAGATGGATTCTGGCTTTTAATCCATTTTGCCACTTTATGACTTTTTATTGGAGAACTGAGGCCATTTACATTCAGTGTGATTATTGAGAGATAACTTTTAATTCCTAACATGTTAAGATTTTATTTCTATTTGAAATACTGTTTATTCTTCTTTGCTTAGTTGTCTGCTGGATGGAAAATATTGTTTCTCTGGTTCTGGTGTGTGTTACCTACTTCTTCTTTGTAGTTACCTCTTTGAGTATTTTCTCTAGTGCTGGTTTTGAAGACATAAATTCCTTCAGTTTCTGTTTGTCATGGAAGCTTCTTATTTCCCCATTTAATTTGATAGATAGTTTTGCTGGGTAGGAAATTTTTGGCTGGAAGTTTCTTTCAGAGTTTGGAATATGTTACTCTAAGCCCTTCTGGTTTTATGACTTGGTTTGGGAAGTCTGGAGTGATTCTAATTGGTTTGCCTCTGAATGTCACTTGGCCTTTTGTTTTTATTGCCTTTAAGATTCTCTCCTTGGCTTCCATATTGGTCATTTTGACAATTATGTGGCGTGGGAAACCTCTTCTCTGATACTGTCTAAAGGGAGTTCTGTAAGTTTCCTGGATCTGTGTATCTACCTCTTGCTCTATGTTTGGAAAATTTTCTGCTATAATATCTTTGAAGAGATTATTGATCCCTTTGGTTTCACCTTCTTTTCCCTCCCCTATTTTGATTATTCTTAGGTTATCTCTCTTAAAATGGGCCCATATTTCTTCAATGTCAGATTCCTGCTGTCTGATTATTTTCTAAGTTATAAATTATGCATTCATTTTTGGAGTGATCATCTTCTAAGAGCGAGATTCTATTCTCCATATGGCCTAATCGATTGTTTATCGTTTGAATTGATGCCTTTACTTCAATGATTGCATTCTTTATTTCTTTTAGACTCTCTCTAAATTCTCTTTGAAACTCCTGTATTATTTCCGTAGTTATATTCCTGATTTGATCTTCTGGAGATCTCTAAATTTCTGTGTTATCAGGTTCTGATATTATGGGGTTGTGGGCATTCATTGCTCTATTGTTGTTCCCCTTTCCCATGATTTCAGAAGTTTGTGCCTTCTCTGAGTTCTTCCCTGGGTTACCACGACTTCACTTAGGGTGCTCCGGATCTCGAGTTTGTGGTACTCTCAGCCGCCACTACTCCTTTACTGGGTTGCATCGCAAAGTCTCAGACCCAGGGAATTAATCTAGGCTGCGCGAGACTGTGGGGGTGCCCACCTGGCCATTTACCCACCGGGAGCTGCGACTAGGGTGTGTTATCTTTGCCACCACTACTCCTTCTTGGGTTGGACTGCAAAATCTCAGACCCAGGTGATGGGGTGTGTCTATACAGCGCCCAAGGAGATTCGGCCTGAGTGGCCTACAGCCTAAGGCAAAACTTTAAGTAAAGTGATTCAGCAAAAAAGGGGCAAAGATGGCACCTGGAAGAAGCTAGGAAGGCGTGGTTTCCCCATTCATTATGGGTGGGGAGACTGAGCGGTTTTTCCCTTTCTACCTTTAAAGGAGCTTTCCACACACATGAATGGCTCATGTACTGGCCTGGGATTGGCTGTAAACTATGTGCTAGTGATCTTTATCCCGGATAGGCTAGGCTATTTCTCATGGAAATTCCCCTCGTGGCTTGGTGCTATATAAAGGACTGCTTGGAGAGAAATAAATGAGATCTTGCTTGACTTGACTCCCGGCTCGTGGGTTTGTGTTCGAGTCGTTGGTACTCATCATCTCGCCAAGCCCCGTCAGCTGTCGGGCTGGATTCCCGACACCCAGGGAGATTATCAAAGCTGTGCAAATCCCTGGGGGTGCAGTGCTGAGATTTCTCCTTTAGGGGCTGCAATTTCACTTATGGTTATTGTGCACGCTGGTCTGGAGTTGTCGCAGGCATGGTGAACTTGCCGCTGCCACTGGCAAATATAGCGCTGCTGCCATGCCCTTGGCCATGAGGCTGGCATATTTCTTTTCTGGTTTTGATCTCTGTTCTGAGTCCCTGGAAGGCGTGATGATCTTGGCCACTGGGAGTTTTTGTTTTTTGTTTTGTTTTGTTGCAGGTCTGGGGATGGAACCCAGAGGCATTTGACCTCCGAGCTACATCCCCTGCCCACTTTTTTATTCTTTATTTTGAAACAGGGTCTCACTGAGTTGTGGAGGGCCTCACTAAGTAGCTGAGGCTATCTGTGAACTGTGATCCTCCCGTCTCAGCCTCCCAAATGCTGGGATTACAGTGTACGCCACCATACCACTTGGCCACTGGGAGTTTTAGACATTCTTTGTGCTGAAAGACCTTCTGAATTACACCCAAATGATGTGCAGCTGCTCACTTCAGCTCCTTGTTTACCTTTCTTCTCTGGAGCCTGATGCTGTGAGGCAAGATGGCGCTGGCGCGTCTCTGCTGCCACATGCCTACAGACTTGGTTTTTTATACCACTGTTTCTCTAAATTTAATGAGGGAATTTTGTGAGATCATATTCTTCAGTTAGTAAGTCTTGAGTGGGTCTCAATCTTCTCCATTTCTAACAACTTCCAAAGTGAGTCTGATGCTGTTGGTCCTGACCATGACCCATATTTTGTGTAACAAGGTTTTATAAAATTTGTAAATGTAAGATAGACAGCATCTAAGACTCAAACTAAGCACACTAAATAATTAAATGACAGTTTCCTCAAAATGAGATGGGATACAATAGAATTTGAGATGTGCTCTTTTAGAACACTAAATATGACACGTTCTCAAAAGGCTGTATCTCAAGTTATCTATTATCTATTGCTACATAGAAAAATTATTGGCTTACAACAACATCAAATATTTATTTTGATCATGAATCTGAAATGTGGCAAAGTTTTGCAGAGATAGCTTGTATCTGTTCCACATGGCACCAATAGGGACAGCTCAACTGGAGACTGAAGGAGCCATTTTCAAAATGTCTCATTATTGTGGCTGGCAAATTGCTGGTTTTTAACTGTGAGCCCAATCAGGACTGTGGAATAACAGTCTTGGTTCCTTTCCACATTGCTCCTCAATGGGCTGCTTAAGCTTTCTCCTAACATAGTGACTGAGTTTCCAGAGCAACTATCTCAAGAAAACAAAGTAGAAAGGGAAGTTTCCAGTACTTGGAAGGTTGAGATAGGAGGATCATAGGTTCAAGGCCAGCCTCAGAAATGTAGTGAGAATCTCAGCAACCTAACAATACCCTACTTCAAACAAAAAGTTTTTTTAAAAGGCTTGGAACTGGGCACAGTGGAACACACTTGTAATCCCAATACTTGGGAGCCTGAGAAAGGAGAATCACAGATTCACCAACAGCATTAGCAACTGAGTAAGTCCTTCTGAATATCAGAGAGACTCTATTTCAAAATAAAATAGGGCTGGGGTGTAGCTCAGAGGTAGAATGCCCTTGGATTTAATCCCCAATACATTAATTATTCATTAAAAATTTTTAAAGATTTTAAAAGGGCTAGAGGTATAGCTCAGAGGTAGAATGCTCCTGGGTTAAATTCCTAGTATAAAAGAAGACTCCATTCTACCTTTTGCTGGTGGAATGGCAGAGTTCTAAAAGAGACTGAGAAATGGGGTAGGTAGTTGATGTCATCTTAGGAAAATACAGTCAGCCATACCTATTCACCTCAAATCCTTTTATAAAAAAAACCAATCAATTAAGAGTCAAACTTCTTTAACTCTAGCCCATCCTCATATTTCCATTTATGTGTATTTTGGGGAAGAAGAAAAGAACTATAAAGAAGAAGTTGAGAAAATTTTTAAAGAATAAAAGATTATCTGATTAAGGGTATAAAAAACAAGAGGGAAATAGTTTTATGAAAATAGAAAAAGTGCCAGATATGGTGGCACATGTCTGTAATCCCAGCACTTAGGAGGCCAAGACAGGATGATCACAGGTTCTAGGCCAACAGTGAAAAAATAAAAAGGTTGGGGAATATAGTTCAGAGGTAGAGTGCCCTTGGTCCCATCTCCAATACTGAAAAAGAAAGAAAAAGAAACAGGTAAAATGCAAGCATACAGAAAAGTAGATGTAAATGTGAAGATAAATATTATTTACTCACTTCCTTTCCTAATATAGAAAGAGTGGAGTAGGCACAAGTCTGATTGATTGAGAAACACTTTCTGTCATGTGCTGCCATTCTCTGGTAAAAAGAAAGTCTGGAGTTGGTACTGGACAATAATAAATGAATTGAGCTATTTTTCCCAAGAACTGTGTTACAGCCACAGAATGAACTCAAATATAAGACATTGGGGCTACGTCAGACCATTCTCATCTATCTCAAGACTTCACTGAAGAGGTTGGGGACCAGAGTTGATAAAAAGTAACCATATCATCTGATTCATTTACTGTAAATTTGCCACCTGACATTTACCCTCTTAAAATTTCAGGTGATTTCAGTGAAAAACACAGATAGAGCTTGTTCTTCAGACTAGATCAGTATCCCTGCAATCTAAGCTCACCACAATAATCAAATCTTGCAGTTCACAGTGAGAGATTTTAGTTATAATGAGACATGGGAACAAAATATCCTAGTGTTCATATAGGGTCCTGCAAATTGCCTCCTGATACTGGTCTCCAACAGTCCTGGTGAGTATAGCCTCTGGGGAGGTTTAAAGTGGTATGTGAAAGTCATGTTGTACTTGATGATTGGTGCTGAAAGCAGTATTTTCTGTATGTTACCCTGTAGCAGCATTTTAAAGAGCAGAAGAAATTATTTCCACCCTTATACCAATTTCCTTTGAAACCACATCACCTAGCAGGCCATGTATGAGGAGCCCACCATTTCTCCGCTCTCCTTTAACCTCTCACTTTCAGGTTCCAAAGTTAACTCCTTCTTGGATGAAGCAGCCATTGGCTGGTACACAGGAATGTTCCAGTCATACTACTGAGATGGGTTCCTGGAAGAAAGATGAGGAAAGACGATCTGTATTTTTCTTGATTCCTGCCCAGGCATGTCTGTTCTGTAGGCGTCCTGGAGTTCTTCCCAGAAGGCAGATCTCAAAATCTTCAATGCCAATCATGAATAAGAGTTTCATTTCTTTAAAGAATGAAACTTGTTCTGTGCAGTAAGTATGAATGAAAAGTACCAGGTTAAAAGAAGCAATTGTTGATCTTCTTCTACACTGACATGTTGAGAGAAAGGACCACCTCATTTATTCTATTGCCCATACCAATCTCTTCTTCCCCAAGGAGTCAGGCAGCCTGCTGGGGTGACAGCTGAGTGGAGACTGAGTTGACTGCCTAGGTGTATGACTTCAGGTATGTCAGTTAATGTCCCTGTCTGGTGCTTCTACATAGTATTAGACTGAGTCTTTATCCCTCTTTATTTTCCATTGAATTTGTCAAAGAAAGACACTATGGAAATACCGGGGGAAATTCTATCAGCATTCATAGCTGCCCTGTGAACATACACTGTGCACTTGCATCATAGAAAGCCTAGAGGCAGGGCCTTTCCTACTATGTTAATGCATTATCAGGGAAGCATTAGCACTGAACACAGTATTTTCAAATGCTAAATTGAATAACCATAGGACACTGGAATCATGAAGCTGAAAATGAGTACTATGAAGCCCTGAACTCCTTAGACTCCTGCTTCATTCTGTGAGCACACCAGTCTCGAGTTATTCCCTACTTTTATGTATCAGACAAGACACACTTTAGCAGTGCATATTCTCTTGGTCCCCTAATTTAAGGGAAAAGATCCTGGGATTTCTTATTCAAGCCATGAGTTCTAGTCTCAGGGTAAGTTCAATATACTTATGGCATATCACTAATATGCTTATGCCCAATAAATCATAAGCCTCCTTCAATATGGCACCTAGCTGTCTAAGCCCCGTATTAGTCTGCTAAGGCTGTCATAACACAATACCATAGTAACAAAATACTTGTTTAAGTCATCCACAGACGGTGAGAAAATAAATTTCTGTTGTTTAAGTTACCCAGTCTGTGGATCACTTAAACAAGAGAAATTTATTTTCTCACAGTTCTGGAGGCTTGAAGTCCAAGATCAACATGTTGGCAGGTTTGGTTCCTCCTGAAACTCTTTTCCTTGGCTTACAGGCAGCCACCAACTTTCTGTGTCCTCATGTGGCTTTTTCTCAGTGCATTCCTGGTATATCTTTCTCCTCTTATAAGGACATCAGTCCCACTGGAATAGGGAATGCCCTAAAGACCTCATTTTAAATTAGTCAGCACTTTAAAGATCTTATCTTCAAATATATTCATAGTGTAAGGATTCAACATATGTATTTAGGGGAGTAAAATTCAGTCCATAGTAGACTTTATAAAAATAAGTATCATGAGAACTGATGTAAAATGCAGCCAAGAACATGATTTAGAAAATGCCTTCTAAGCTGGGTGTGGTGGTGCATGATTGTAACCCCAGCATTTGGGAGGCTGAGTCCGGAGGATCACAGTTTGTGGACAATCTCAGCTACTTAGTGAAGCACTCCGTAACTTAGTAAGGCCCTGTTTCAAAATAAAGAATAAAAAATAGGGCAGGGGGTGTAGCTTAGAGGTCAAATGTCCCTGGGTTCTATCCCCAGACTCGCAAAAAAGCAAAAACAAAAAAGGAAACACCTTCTAAGTGTCACCATGCAAATATTGCATTATTGATATTATTGTTGTCATTATAATTATTATGTTTTCTGAAATATTTTCAGCCTCCTGAGAAATCTAAAGTTTCTACCTTTGAAAGAATTAGACCACTGTGGCTAAGAGAAGTCTAGACCCAAACCTGACTGTATTAGCTGTGTGAACTTTAGAAATTATGTTAACTTCTCTGGTCTCCATTTCCCTATCTGTAAACAAGAGAAGATAAAAATAGTACCACTTTTCCATTTCCCTATCTGTAAACAAGAGAAGATAAAAATAGTACCACTTTACAGGATTGTTGAGAGAAATAAAGAAGGCAATATATGAAAATGACCAGCTAATAATAAAAGCTCAATAAATAGTGGTTAGTATTACTAATGGTAGGCATATCTTTTTGCTGCTGCCGCCTCTATCTCAGCCAGCAGAGGTCCCCATCATAATCAAATGGGGACTAGCTTCTTAATGACTGTAGGCGTTAAAACTCCCAAGCTCATCCAATGTTAGCAGAGAAAATAGTGAAATAATCACTGCCCTGCCTAAAGGTGAAAGAAAAAATTAAAAACAAGAGAACAGAAAGTAGTCATTTTACCAAGATGTCATGGTAAAATATTATATGAACAGGTGAGCATGAATTAAGATCATCTATGTTCGAGGGTGGACTTCCACTGACACTGCCTTTGGTTCGATCTCATTTTAGCTTGTTCTCAAGCTAGATTAAAACAAACAAAACCCACATAAATCACAGAGTAAGACTGAATTCACAAAGGCTTGTAAAGTTCTCTGAAAACAAGAAGTGCTGCTAAATAAACATTTAATATTTCTTATAATATTCACTCATTTCATCATGATCACCTGTAATACTCCATTCCTTAGTTTTGCTTCCACTGTAATGTATTTTCTTTAACTTTCTTTTCCCAGACAGGCATACACCTCCAAGTTCAATTATTCTGTCAATTGTGTTTTAAATTGTACTCATTTCCATTAACTACTTGTGGTATCAATTTGTTGATGTGTTCCTTCTGAACCAATCATCTTTATGTCCACCGAGTGCTGGAAAGGCGATTAAACTGAGGATGGTGAAAGTGACTCGAAAGAAATTAAAGCATACAGGTTAAAAAAAAAAAGAAGAAGTTAAAAAAAAAAACAAAAAACCCTGAGATTAAAAAAAGCACTGAGGGGAAAACACCATGCACTAAAAAGCACAGTGCCGAAGCAGATAGAGACACAGAGGGAAAAGAAGAGAGCGAGGGAGAAAGGGAATCCTGCTCATGCCTACTCCATCTCTCTTTCAGCACCAAGGACAGAGCCTCTGAGCACCTGACTCGAACAACGTTCAATTTAGGGTCCCTCTCAAATTCTCTAGAGGAAAACGGATGCTTTGGGAAGCAGCTATGAAACAGGCAGTGAGGTCTAACAGAAAAGCTGGAAGAGCAGCATACAGATAATTTTACCTTAGAGGCAAAAATGAGTGATATTCATTCTGTTCATTTCCATAGTTTCTGTGTCCTGGGAAGGCAAAGTTACTTTTGCTTGAGTCTTTCTACTGTCAGTAAATGGCTGCAGGAGCTGATGTGCTAAACTCCTCAATCTCCAGAATCAGAAGAAAAATTTAGGGTAAGTAATTTTGTTTTATTTTTCTCATTTATTATATACTGTGTCATTGGAAGGTTATTTGACTAGCTTGGAGTTCTTTGGTTCTCTAGGATATGTATTAAAATTTCATGCCACTCTGAGAAAACTGTTCTCAGTTTTTCTTAAGTGGTTAGATAGTAGAAACCTGTTCTATTTCTTTTTATTTTCCCTTTTTTCTTCTCCCACAATTGTGTCCTCATGGGCGGGCTCTAGAAGCTACATCAAGGTAGAAATAAAAGATAGAAAATAAAAATATATAATTATTTCTGAGATCTATAATGGAAATTGATTGTATTCCTCTTAAGTGTTTTACTTAACTTTAAAGATCTGTTACTTGAAACTCCCCAATTCAGCACACCAGTAATCTGGGGCTCAGAGGTTGGAGAGGCACTGTTTTCAATGGTCTATTTAAAGTCAGGCTGTTTTCAAGTCAAAATCCAATTATTCCCAACAGAGATGTGTAGTATTTGAGATGATGATTGCATATATTTTCTTCAGTGTTAATATATATATATATATATGTATATATATATATATATATATGATTTTGAGAGCATTATTTAATTATGGGGCTTCAACTTCAATTACTTACTGGAGTTTATTGGGTCAATAGAAGCTTTTGCAACCAGCCAGTTGTTCCAGTTCATGCATTTAGTTTAGTCAAATACCACCAAAATGCATGCATGAATAATAATGCAGCAATAGCAAAGTGAAACTTGAATTCTAATCTTATTCTGCATGTCTGTGTGAATTTTACAGGTGAAGCCCTTTGCTTACTGATACTAAAAGGTCAGTAAAATGTCTGTCCTTGGATAAGAGTCAAGGACAGCTGCTTGTCATGGCCTTGGGATCTCTTAAGAGCCAAAAAGGAGAGGCAATGTGAAAACAATTCTTATTCAAGCATTTGTTTATTTATAGTTGAATATTTTCAAAGGTTTGCATGGCTGGCACTGAGCAGGGGTGCTGAACAAGGAATATACTGATAATATCCAAACAGAAGGGTACCTATAATGGAATATGCATTAGAGCAAATACCAAATAGATTCTATCCAATATTAAACTTAATTTCTAATGCATTGATTTTATCAAGTAATATTTGCTTATTGATTGCTTTGTCTATTGAGTCCCCTCATTTTATCTTTGATTGGAATAATAGAATGCCCAGTCTTTAGAGATTGACAAGAAAAAATAAGGGTGCTCTGCTTTACTGGGAAGGTTTAATAATAGAAAAAAACTCCATTATCTTAGCTACTGGCTCTCAGTAACCAACTATGGTTCTTTACACATTTACCAACAATGCAACTGTACCAGCTTACATTGCTATGTATTTCAATGCACTTGTGAGTCTTCATTAGGAAAACAGACAGCAATTTGCAAGGATAAAGGACCATAGAAATGCTAAAGACTACCTCTAATAATAATGACAATGCAACTCCCACTAGTTCTATGAGCAGTATGCACCTGCATTGACTTCCACAAAGTTTGTAAGGTGATGTGCACAAGGTATTCTGAACAAGAAAACCTTAAAATTAGTCCTCATTTCAGATGTGTCTGCCTCATCTCAATAGTGGAATTGTTAAGAAAAAGAGGTCTGGACTCAGATTTTGGGTGAAATCTGCTCCATCACTTACTGGTTTATGACCTCAGCAAGACACTTAATCTATGAGTCACTTTCTTCATCTGCAAAAAAGGGAGATAATTATAACCCCTACTTTCTTCATTAGATTGTTTAAGATTTAAATATAAGGCTTATAAATGTTAGCTACATTGTATTAATTTTATCATAGAATTTAGCAAGTCTGACTAGAAGCCAAGGCCAGAAAAGTTATGGAGACTGGTATTCAGAATATGACTGAGGAGAAGATAAGAGATGGTACCCTGTGATATGAAGAGAGATATGAAATGAAAACTGCTACCGAGGTGTTTTTTTCTGGGTAAGAAGAACCCTTCTCAACCTGGAAATGGCTGTTGACATCAACCTCTACCAGCACAGACTCCATAAATAAGTTGTGAGTTTAGACTCAGGGAGACCCGAGATCAAAGATTGGCTCAAATCAACCTCTTACACACTGTGCAGTCTTGAAAATTACTGAAACTCTGTCTCTGCTTTTTAGTCCATAAGAGAAGAATATCAATACTCTCCTTTAGGGCTGCTATAAATGTTAAAAAGGGATGATACTTTGAGGTACAAGTGCCTGCCACATAGAAGTAACCCCAAAGTGGTCAAATTTGGAAGGAGATCCCAGTGTTTTTGCTTCTTTGTTTTGGGGTTTTGTTTAATTCAATATCCTTTAAGAAAGAGATTAAAACACTAAGGCCTTGTCAATGTTAATGAGTAGCCAGCTGCCCAGGAGGTGCCCCATAAATGTTTCAGGCCAATTTTATTCAGCACTGAGACACTGAACAACAGCCAAGCAAGATGTATGTCATAGCTGATGGGGGCCTGACCATTGTCTTTCTCTCTGCTTTCTAAACCACATAACGCACTCACTCTATGTGAGACCATGCCAAAAAAGACAAGGATAAATCAATGCTTTATGAGAAAATTTAAAAGCTCCTTAAGTTTTCAATAATGTTAGATATAATGCATCTTAAAAAGAGTAAGGCCTTCTCCACTCTCTCACCACCCATCCAATTTTAAATCCTAACATTCTTTGCTGAGGTCAGCAGCAACCTGCTAATTCCCAAGCCCATTAGACAGCCTGTAATCGTAACATCTATTCACACTTTCTTGTTAACAATGAAAGCTACCATATTCCAAGTGCTGTGTGCCACACCTTGCGCTAGCATAGTGATTCTCAATGGGGAGACAAATTCTGTCCCTTCTCCCAAGGGACATGTGACAATGTCTACAGACATTTTGGGTTGTCACAACATGGGAAGAGGAGTGTGCTTTTGGCATCTAATGGATAGATATCAGGCATGCTGCTGAACATCCTACTATGCACAGGATGTTACCCATAACAAAGAATGATCTAGCCCAAATGATCAGTAATGCCAAGGTTTTACATGTATAATTTAATTTAATATTCCCAATAAAGTGGAGATGATTTATCCTCATTTTGCTGATGAAGAAACCAGTCTATCATTATGAATTACTTTAGAGAGTGATTTTTGAGTTAATGAATTCTTCAAGCTCTCAGCTTTTTCTTACCTGAGACCAGTTTACTATTAATATGTTTATCAGAGGGAGAAAGAAAAAACATCTCAGCCCAGCTCTGTGTTATATAAGCAACTCTGGTTTAAAAAAATCTAAGGAGGAAAAAAGTTGAAATAATTAACTGAGAGGTAGGGAGCAATTTAACATCTCATTGATTTCTGCTTTCATCTTTCACACCCACAACTCATGGAGAACTCATGGACAACCACGGCTTACCCACCTGCTGCTACACAGAATCTAAGACCTGAGACAGCGCAATGTAAAAAAATAATAAATCAGAAATCCATGCTATTGTGATTCCAACATCAAGCTCAGAATTGATTTTCAGAATTGAGGAACTCCCTTCTTATAATTAGCCATTGGCACTCAGCTATACTATTTTTAAGTAGCTGTCAAATCTCTTGGCAGAGTGAAAAGTCCAGCAAGATGATAACAAACATTCCAAGGTCTTATGTTTCCCTCTTCCTTGACAGGTGAGATGAGGCTAAGACATCATTAGCCAACTGCATACTCCAGGAAAAAGCGATTCTAACCACTGTCTTCCCTGGTGGCCCAGCTATGGGGGGAAAAAAAGGTGTTCTAGGCATGAACCTGTTTCAAAGGTGGAAATATCCTTGAACACTCAGAAAATATTCTATTTTTCCAGCAGCAAGGCTATTCCCAGGGTTGAGGATAGCCTTATATGAATAAGAAAATTATTATCAAGAATTGTTAGTATGATTTAAAATACATCGGCTGCAAAACAATGTGCCAAGATAAAAAAAATATTAAGCAATTTTCTGAATTCATCCAAGTTGATCACCCCTTCCAATCACCAATCATTTGTTCATTTTAACATTTTTATGGTTCAGTCAGAATTCTCAGTGCTATGAGCCAAAATTCCTGGAGGCCACAACTTAGAGAAAAGAAGATTTATTTGTCATAGTTCCTGGAGATTTCAGAGATTTCAATCCATGTTACGCCAAGTCTAATCTGCAGAGCGCAGGATGTGGCAGTAGAAAAGAGAGAGAGGGAGAGAGACAGAGAGAGAGAGAGACACCTCAGTGCCACACCCCCAGTGACCTACCTCCTCCAGCCACAACCTAACTGCCTACATTCCAATCTATCCATTAATCTATCAATGCATTTATTCACTGATGAGATTAGAACCCTGTGATTCAATTATTTCACCTCTGAACATTTTTTGCATTACCAAGACACTTATCCAAACCAAGTTAAATGTCTCAAAATAGTCTACACTAAAATGCTTCAAAATGAGGTACAAAATGATGTCCATGATTAGGCGAATCACAGCTTAGGTAAAGATGCCAATACCAAGCTTGTGAGCAAATCCTGGCCACCACACCAGCTTGTACTTTTGCAAAGACCTGAAACAAGAGTTCCTGTAGGTATCTATATAGATCATGTTTAAATATTTTAATGTCATTGTCAATAAACCACTGAAAACTATTTTTAATCTTTCTTACCACTTTGACAAATATAGATTAGTAACAACCTAAAGGGCTAGGCTTAAATTTAGGGTTCTTAGAACTTTAGGGAGTCTATACAAAATGAAATGTATACACCTGTCCTATTGGACTCTCCTCTTTATTCCCCACCTCAGCTAAACAGAAGCTATTCATCTGAGTTTCAACAAAGAGTCACCTTGTGGCTCCAGGAGCCCCATACACACATGGTAATATTACCCTCGGGATGACAGATCCGGAATGAGGCCTGTGATGTCCTGAACACAGGCTGCAAGAAACTGAGTAAAGAATTCTGTGGTCTTGGCACCAGGAGGGTTGTCCAGATGGGGGTGAGGACTTAGTGGACCTGCTACTGGTGCTGTCAGGAGAGTATGGCCAGAGAAGGGTAGTTTAGTCCGTTCAAGCTTCTATAACAAAATAACTTATAAGCAACAGAAGTGTATTTCTCACATTTCTGAAAGCTAGACAATCCAAGATCAAGGTGCCAGCATGTCCTCACAGGCGGGAGGGGCTAGCTAGCTCTCTTTTATAAGGGTGCTGTTCCAAAGTCATCCTCAAATGTACCACTTCCTACTACCATCACCTTGGAAATTAAGATTTCAACAGATGAATCTGGGAGTACACAAACATTCAGACCATAGCAGAGGACCAGAGTGGAGCCCTCTAAAGCACAGAGCCTGGGCAGCAGGCATTCTTGCCTGGACTCCAGGGCCACACTGGAAGGCACAGACATCCCATCTTCCCCTTTCATGTGGCTTCATCACACAGCTACCCTGGACCCACAGGCATTTACTTTAGGAATATTGACTTGACTGCCCAATAGACACATGCCAACCTGGCTCTGAGAGCCCATAGGTCATGGTGCAGCTGATGGAATCTGAGGCCTTGCTAGTCAAAGTCCAAAATCTCCACAGTTTGAGGGTTGGTTCTTCCCAGTGGGGTGGTTAATATGACATTCAGACGTCAAAGGAGAATATTAAAAGAATTATAAAACCTGTAGGCTAGTTCTGCCACCAATAAGACACTGAACTTGAGATATGTTACTCATTTCTCTGGGTTTTAGTTCCCCTGTATGAAGTGCAAGGGCACTGGGCTAGGTTAGAAGTTGAAGACTGAAGTCAGGCGTGGTGGCACACGCTTGTAATCCCAGCGCTTGGGAGGCGGAGACAGGAGGACCGCGCAGGTTCGAAGCCAGCCTCACTGGTTTAAGAGACCCTGTTTCCAAATAAAAAATATAAAAATAGGTCTGGGAGTGTAGGCCGGAGGTAGAAGGGTTCCATCCTCAGTACCACCAAAAAGAAGACGTTGAAGACTGGTGGGTCTCTGGCCTATAATGTGGGATTTCAACAGGCTGGAAAGAAAGTAATGTGGGATTACCTCATAGGGCTTAAACATTTTTAATTTTTAACCAAACTTTTGAAATTAGGAAGTGGCTGGCATGGTGGCGCACGCTTGTAATCCCCACGCTTGGGAGGCTGAGACAGGGGGATGGAGCAGGTTCGAAGCCAGCCACACTGTTTTCCAAATAAAAGAAGTATAAAAATAGGTCTGAGAGTGTAGCCTGGAGGTAGAAGGGCTTCCAGAAACCCCAGTACCACCAAAATAAAATAAAATAAAATAAGGAAGTGTCTAGCTGGTTACAGTGCCACACACCTGTAATGTCAGTACTTGAGAAGCTGAGAGAGAAGGATTGCAGGTTCAAAGCCAGTCTCAGCAACTTAGCAAGACATTAGACTTAAGAAGACTTAAGAAGAGCATATTTCAAAATAAAAGATAAAAAGGGCTAGGGATGTATTTCAGAGGTATAATGCAGCTGGGTTCAATCCCCAGTACTGCCCCTCCCTAAATTAGGAAGTTTTCAATAAAATTCAACACATACTTTTTTACCTAAATATAAAAACCACTGTACTGGCAAGGCATGGTGGCATACTTCTGTAACCCCAGTACTTGGGAGGCTGAGACAGGAGACTCATAGGTTTGTAGTCAGCCTCTCAACTTAATGAGGCCCTCTGCAAAAAGTAAGACCCTGTTTCAAAATAAAATATAAATTAGGGCTGGGAGTATAGCTCAGAGATAAAACTCCCATGGGTTCAATTCCTAATACTACAAAAATACCACTGTACTAAAACCCAGGGCTCTTGAGACTTTCTCATGTTTTTATTTACTCCTCACAAAAACCCCTGCAAGGTGGATTTCATTATCCCCCTATTTAATAGAGAAAGAAATTGGAACTCAGAGAGGTGAAGAAACGTGTCCAAGTTTTTAGAGTTAAGAAAGAGCAGAGTTAGGATTCTAATCCTGCACCAGCTTCCCATCTAACTCGGAATCCAAGCATGGGTCTTCCAGTGGCCCTGCCCAACCTCTCACCCTCGAGCACTCCCACTCCACCACTGCCGCACCTGGCTCCACGCTGGCCTTCCTATCACACTGTCCACACGTCAGCCCTTCCCGCTAGTGCCTGCTTCCCCTGCTGACTGGACCACTCTCCTACTAGATGCCTGTATGATCTGCTCCTTATCTTCTCCAGGTTTTGATCCAACTACCAGTATTTCCATGGAGGCTTGTTGATTGTACTCAGACACACACTTAGACACATACAATCCACAGCCACTCCCTACTTCCCTCTCTAATTTTTCTCCAATATATATAATTTGTAGTACTGGGGATGAAACCCAGATGCATTCTACCTCCGAACTATACCCCAAACCCTATTTTTTTAATTATTTTTTATTTTGAAACAGGGTCTCACTGAGTTGCAAAGTACCTCACTAAGTAGCTGAGGCTGGCCATGAACTGCAATCATCCCGTCTCAGCCTCCCAAATGCTGGGATTACAAGTGTGTGCCACCATGCCCAGATCAAATTATGTATTTTATCTTGGGCATTATCTGCCCTCCCTTCTGAACAGAGACTTCATGAGAAGAATCCCTGTGTACTTTGCTAATTGCTGTCTCTCCAGTGGATATAGGAAGCACTCAATAAATACCTGTTGATTGATGCTTAGATAAAAATGCATCTAAGCATCGAAAACTTGATGAATCTGATATTTACCATCATTGTTTTCTGTCTCCTCCCAGAAACTCTTTGGGATCACACCCCCTCTCCCTCTGAGCTATGGCACCTCTGAGCCAGATGAGTGGCCTCATCAACTCCACCTGTGGGGCAGAGAACTCCACAAGTGCCCACCAAGCCCACCCGCATGCCTACTATGCCCTGTCCTACTGCGCACTCATACTAGCCATCGTCTTCGGGAATGGCCTGGTGTGTGTGGCTGTGCTGAGGGAGCGGGCCCTGAAGACCACCACCAACTACCTGGTGGTGAGCCTGGCCGTGGCAGACCTGCTGGTGGCCACCTTGGTGATGCCCTGGGTGGTGTACCTGGAGGTGAGTGGCTTCAGGCTTTGCTACTCATGACTGTGTGTATGTCTGTCTTCCTTGATCTCCTGGGTTTCAGGCCTCAAAACATTCCCTGCCCAAAATACTCCTTCCCCAGTTCCTGAGCTGAGGGGGAAGAAGAACTCATGCCATTCTCCCTCTAATGAGGGATGGGAAGCTCTTGGGACAGCGCCATCCTCCTATATCAGAACCACGGAGCTGGGAAGGACTGTGTTCCTGTGTGTCCAGTATCCAGCTGATGGGACTTAAGTGACGAGACTTTGCTCAAAAAATATTCAGTGCCAGGCACATCTCAGTTATATGAAGGGTTAAGGGAGAGTCCAGTAAGCCTCTCTTGGGTTCAGTGTATGTGGGGGTGAAGAGAATGGGAGGGATGCCAGGGCAAGAGGGAAGGAGAAATTCTAGAAAAATCTAACACACTTTAATGAATGAGAGGAAAGATAGACTGGCCTGCAAATAGATCAAATTTCTCTTGATGGTTCAGTTGCCCTCCATCTGGGCTCTTTCCTCCTGTGTACTGACTCTCCACAGACTGTACTTCTGAAGGAACAGACTACACCTTCAAATTTATGTTTTTCATACCTTCATTAGTAGTACAAAGTCTTCACCACTCAGACAATGCAGCAGACTCTAGAGAATTCTTCTGGGGAGAAACATTTCTTAAATTTGAAAGTATTTTCATTTGAAAGTGCAAAATAGAGTCAGAAGGTGATCAAGACAAAACATCCACTTGCTGACAAAAAAAAAAATCAGGGTGCCTATGTCTGTTCAAGAAACAGATATTCTTACTAGGAAAATAGGGGATTACTAAAGAGATTTAAAAAAAAACACCTTAATATGCTATTAATATTTCTCCTCTGCACCATGTGTCATTATAAAGAGATATCCAATGAAGGATCAAAATGATGCTATGATTAAGAGAAATTAAGATTCATCAAATTAATATTTCAGTTAATATTAATAGTGGAGGTGACAGTTAATTAAGTATGACATATCACAGGAGAGCAGAAGCTTTGAACACAAGCTGCCTATGCTAGTGCCCATATTAAAGAATGGTTAGGAACTAAAAATAGATTTGTGAGCTCAAGAGGAGCACATAAAGGAAAGAAATAAATAAAATAGAGAAAGGAGAGGAAAAGAAGAAAATAACTAGGCCGATTGGGATAGATCTAAAGGCTTAGGGAATACTTAGGGAGAAATATGTATTTATTCTTCCAAGTCAGGATAATCCTGATGGTGAAGGATCTTGTAATTATCTTGAGTATTCTGTCAACTCAAGTAGGCTGAGTCATTTTTGAAGTCAGAGGCTGTGTCTTTGTTCTTCTTTTCCCTTAGTCCAAACACACTACCTGGCATATAACAGATGCTGAATAATATTTGATCGATGATTGATTAAGTGAACCTGCTCCATAATGTATATATTACATGGGCAATTTCTGCATATAACATCTGCATCTATGACTATTACAGATATCTATTCACTGTTACACATTGACTTGGAGGAGTGAGGGGGGTTGTTATTTCCCATAACAATGAGAAAGGAGTTAGAAGTGTCATATTTCTGTTCACGAGTGAAGTACTCCCAGTACTTGGGTGGTTAAGACAGGAGAATCGCAGGTTCCAGAGCAGTCATAACAACTTACTGATACTCTCAGCAACCTAGAAAGATCCTGTTTCAAAACAAAAATTTTTAAAAAGATTGGGGGTGTAGCTTAGAGGTAGAATGCCTCTGGGTTCAATCCCCTGTACCGCCATCAAAAAAAAAAAAAAAAAAAAAAGTGTGAGGCGCTAGCCAGGTGTAGTGGCATATGCCTATACTCCCAGCTACTTGGCAGGCTGAAGCAAGAGGATTGGGTTTGAGGACAGCCCCAGCAACTTAGAGAAACTCTGTTTCAAAATAAAAAATTGAGCCGGGCGTGGTGGCGCATGCTTGTAATCCCTGCACCTGGGAGGCGGAGACAGGAGGATCGCTCAAGTTCGAAGCCAGCCGCGCTGGCTTAACAGACCCTGTTTCCAAATTTTAAAAAGTATAAAATAGGTCTGGGAGTGTAGCCCGGAGGTAGAAGGGCTTCCAGGAACCCCAGTACCACCAAAATAATAATAATAATAATAATAATAATAATAATAATAATAATAATAATAATAAAAAATTAAAAATTAAAAATGGAAAAGACTGGGTTCTATCCTCAGTACTGAAAGAAGGAGGTGGAGCGGGGACAAGGAAAGAGCCAACAGTGAGCACTTTAAAGACAACTCAGTATGGATTGGCCAATGAGGCATAGCACCACCACTGCCACCTAAAAATAGAAATGCAGGCAATGGACTTTCACTCCATTGAGTATTTCCATTCCTCTTAAACAAAATCAGACTTATGGTGTCTATAACCAAGCCATCAAAGGTTCTCTTTGGCTATCCATTTGTGATTATTCCAAGACTCTGAACCATATTGGAAAAACTCTGTAGATGCTAGCTTAGAAGACAGACATTGAAACTTTTCCACACTGGAAACTCAGGGCATCCCCTTCTAACTACACCTGCCGGTATAGATGTCCCTGTTCCACCGCTAAGCACAGAAGAGCAACTGAGCTTACAGAGAGTCACAGGAAACCTGGCCAAAGGCCTTAATGGGATTTCTGTAGCAGTGTCTATGTTTTTTTTTTAATTAGTGTTGTTTTGTTTTTCCCATGAGAAGAGTTCTGATGGAGCTCTTAGTCCCCCCTCCAAAAAAAAAAAAAAAAAAAAAAAACGAGAGAGAAAGAAAAAAACCACCACCAGGTTATTTGGTGTAAGTGTTCAGTCACCAAGGACATGGTCAAAGAAACCTTTTTTTATATAAAGAAGATTTGAGAAAGCAGAGACATCTCTCTACTGGGAAATCGGCTTGGGGGCCTCGTTTTGGTCTTACCAACTTGCTTCAACCCATAGACACTGCAACTCAGAATCTCTGCGTCTTCTGAAATCAACTAAAGCTCTGTCTTAATACAATAAGATTTAACATAGCCGTCATTAATAAATAGTTAAGATAGAAGCTTCTAGTTCCAAAGACAGATCTCCTATCACAGCCAGTCCATGACTCTTCATCTTAAATGCTTCTTTTTTTTTTTCCTTCCTTTCATTATTTCCTTAGAGGCAGATGAAGAATCTTAAGGAAGCAGAGCTGGGCATGTTGGTGTACTCTTGTAGTCCCAGTATTTGAGAGGCTGAGACAGGAGGCTCATAGGTTTTTCAATAGCCTAAGCAATGTAGCAAGACTCTCAGCAACATAGTGAGACCCTGTTTCAAAATTTAAAAAATAAAATAAAACAGGGCTGGGAGTGTAGCTTAGAAGTAAAATAGTACTGTCTTCAATCTTCCATCACACACACACACACACACACACGCACGCACGCATGCACACACGCACGAGAGAGAGAGAGAGAGAGAGAAAGAACAGACTACTTTCAGCCCACATAAGAACTATGAATATCTAAATCCATGTGTCTCCGAGAAGAGGGAAATGTTACTCTTACTAACCTGTCCTAATGATGGTGCAGTTTGTGTGGCTGCTTTAATTACTTGTTTATACCTAAGAGGAAAGAGTACAGTATTGACCACAGAGAGACAGGACACACATCACTTGGGGGCCAAAGAATTCACCAAGCCCATAATCTTATATGATTTAATTTTAACACATCTGTCTTCTCTAAAGGAAGAATAGTTCATTTTGCCACACACTAGTATGTATGAATTAGAAATGTTTCGATTGTAAATATTGGAAAACTTGACTGGCTATAATTTAAGCAAGTAGGGGCTACTTTTCTCAAATAGAATTCTGAAGGAAGGTGGTTGTTGGTGATGATTCAGCTGCTGCATGGCATCATCACAACCATACTCTTCTGTATGTCCTCATCCTCATTCTTGGCAAGGTGGCATACTTCACATTGTCACAGTATAGCTGCCAAAGCCCCCAGCACTGTGGAAGTATCCAAAAATAGGATGGGTAGAAACAACAAAAGGATAGAGAGAGAAAGAGCCCTTTCTCTGGAATGGCTCAGCTTGAAACACCTCTGTAAGGTTTTCACTGAAGTCTAACTGGGCAGAACTGAATCATGAGGTCACCTGTATCTGAAAAAGAGGATAGAAAAGAAAAAGTTCAAATTTAGATTTTACTTAGCTGGGTGTGGTGGTGCACCCTTGTAATCCCAGCATTTGGGAGGCTGAGACAGGAGGATCGCGGTTCCTGGACAGCCTCAGCTACTTAGTGAGCCTTCTACAACTTAGTGAGACCTCGTTTCAAAATAAAGAATAAAAAAATAGGGCTGGGGATGTAGCTCAAAGGTAGAATGCCCCAGCCCTAGTTTTTGGGTTTTTTTTTGTTTTGTTTTTTTTTTTTTTGTTTTGTTTTGTTTTTGGTGGTACTGGGGTTCCTGGAAGCCCTTCCAGACCTGACCTATTTTATATTTTTGAAACAGGGGCTCTTAACGCCAGCGCGGCCGGCTTCGAACCTGCGCGATCCTCCTGTCTCCTCCGCCTCCCAAGCGTGGGGATTACAAGTGTGTGCCACCACGCCTGGCTTCTATTTTTTTATTCTTTATTTTTAAACAAGGTCTCACTAAGTTGCAGAAAGCGAACCCCGATCCTCTTCATGATTTAGTTCTGCCCAGTTAAAATTGAAAACTAAAAGTAAAAAGTAAAGTAAACTCCCAGTTCTGAGTCTTTCTCCTAACATGGCCCTGTGTTAGAATGCAATTTATCCCAGTGAATTCCAAGAGAAGCAATAGTATGTAGAAAGATATTGTCTACTTCATAGCAACTCCCTACATCCATATTTTATTTTAAAATAAAATCCAATTTTTTTTGCTACATCCAGTGTAACATGAGATTACATGGCTACTGAGATTACAGGGATGCTCCACCACACCTGGCTGGAGAGTACTTTGATAACTAAAAACTGTGATTTATAAATATCTATTTAGGCAATTGTAAGTAAAAGAAACTCCAAATGTTTCAAATTGTAAACAGAATGGATTGTTCTTCGCATTAAAAACTTTAAAAGTCCTCTGATAGGGTAGGCTGTAGACACAGTTTGATCAGGATTCCAACTCCATTTCTCTACAATTCTTTTGGCTCTATCTTCATATATTGACCTATCCCCAGGCAAAGGAATAAACGATAGGCCTCATGTCAATACACCACCATCCACAGCAAGAGAGAAAATCCACACCCCAGAATGTCTAGTAAGAGTGTCAAGATGCACTCTGGGCTGGCTTATGGCTGGCTTATAGATTCTTTGAACTAATCACCAGTTAGAAGCCTAGCTTATGTTCCTCCTATAAAACATATCAATGGCTCATGATTTGATTCCTAGTGGAATCAAAAGACTATGCAAAAGAAGGCACAAGACAGTTGGTAAGTGTGAATCACAGTCAGCTGTCATTGGGAGATCTCTCGTCATTAAGGCACACAGAAGCCCACACTTAGGCAGTACATATTGGGAGGCAATCAGGGGCCAGTCACTGATTTACTTCAGTATTCTCTGTCCTCGGGCCTAGAAAAAAAGTCCATGACAAAAAAAAATTCATGCAGGAAGCCAGGTATCATGGCGCATGTCTATAATCCCAATATTGGGAGGCTGAAACAGGAGGACTGCAGGTTTGAAGCCAACGTCAGCAGCATAGCAATGCTCTCAGCAACTCAGTGAGACCCTGTTTCAAAACAAAAAATAAAACAGGGGTGCAGGTATAGTTTGGAAGTAGAATGCCCCTGATTATTCAATCTCCAGTAACACACACACACACACACACACACACACACGGAGACCTCACAGGTCTTATTTCAGAAACTCCCAGGCTGTCTCTTTAATTCCATTTGCAGCATTTTCTGGAAAACTTTTTTCAGTGCCATACCAAATAGTTCTATCTCAGATTCCCTCTCAAGTTTTTAATTTCCTGCTTTACAGGCTGCAGTCTGTTTGGAGCTCCCTCTCCAAGCACAAACATCCCATTTTGTTCCACTTGGTTAAGCACCTTTTGTGCTGTTTAATGCACTTACCTCAAAAGAGAAAGGAAAAGTAAGTAGCCAGGGGAACATTTGGAAGACAGATAGTTCCCAACTTACAATGGTTCAACTTATGACTTTTCGACTTGATGACGGTGTGAAAGCAATATGCATCCAATAGAAACCATACTGCAAATTTTGAATTCTGATTTTCTCCCAAGCTAACCGTATGTGAGATGATACCCCCATGCAATGGCGGGCAGTATCAGCAAGGCGCAGCTCCCAGTCAACCACACAATCCCTGGGGAAACAACCGGTACCACACAGTGTACTTACTGTGTTGCTAAGCTGTGCTATTTGGCAGTCTAGTTGTATTAAACACATTTTCAACTTATAATATTTTCAGCTTATGATAGGTTTATTGGGATGTAACCCCATCAAAAGTCAAGAACATCTGTACTGAACTCAGAGTACGTGAGTCCCAGTATGGATAGAAGACAAAGACTCAAGGAATAAGAAATGTAGACAACCAAGCTAGAATGGTATGGGTTCAACCAGAAAACACACCACACAAAATGTGATCGAGGTCAGGTGGAGATGACAGGAAAGAACGCCTGGGAGGTGTTCTTAGTGGGGGAGAAGCTTTGGGGCCTTATAATAACATTGGTTATTAAAACTAGCCGGGCGTGGTGGCGCACACTTGTAATCCCCGCGCTTGGGAGGCAGAGACAGGAGGATCGCGCAGGTTCGAAGCCAGCCTCACTGGCTTAAGAGACCCTGTTTCCAATTTAAAAATATAAAATATGTCTGGGAGTGTAGCCCAGAGGCAGAAGGGTTCCATCCCCAGTACCACCAAAAAAAAAAAAAAAAACCTAAAGAAGGTTTAGCCAGGTGCTGTGGTACATGCCTATATTACAGCAGCTCAGGAAGCTGAGGGTGGCAATTTTGAGGCTGGCCTAGGCAATTTAACAAGCCCCTGTCTCAAAATAAATATAAAAAGGGCTAGGGATGTCACTCAGTGTTAGAACACCATTGGGTTTGATCCCATTAAATAAATAAACAAATAAATAAACAAATGTGTGTGTGTGTGTGTGTGTGTGTGTGTGTGTGTGTGTGTGTGCGTGTGTTACTGGGGATGGAACCTAAGGGTTTTCTACCTTTGGACTACATCCCTGACCTATTTTATATTTTTTTATTTGGAAACAGGGTCACACTAAGTTGCTGAGAGCCTCACTAAATAGCTGAGGCTGGCTTCAAACCTGCATGATCCTCCTGTCTCAGCCTCCCAAGTAGTGGGATTACAAGCGTGTACCACCATGCCCAGCTAATAAATGTCTTTTTAATAGAGAATTTTAGTTTAGTTTAGTTTTTGGTGGTACTGGGGTTGGAACCCAGGGGCTTTTCTACCTCTGGGGTATACTCCCAGACCTATTTTATATTTTATTTGGAAACAGGGTCTCAGTAAGTTGCTGAGAGCCTCACTAAGTAGCTGAGGCTGGCTTTGAACCTGTGCAATCCTCCTGTCTCAGCCTCCCAAGTACTGGGATTACAAGCATGCACCACCATGCCTGGCTAATAGAGAGTTTTAGCCTGGCATGGAAGTGCACACCTGTAATCCCAGTACTTGAGAGGCTAAAACAGGAGGATTATAGGTTCTAAATTAGCCTCAGCAATGTAGCAAGACTCTCAGTAACCCAGTGAGACTGTTTCAAAATAAAAAAAATAAAAAGGGCTGAGGGTGTAGCTCAAGGGTACAATGCCTCTGGATTCAATTCCCAGGAGAGAGAGAGAGAGAGAGAGAGAGAGAGAGAGAGAGAGAGAGAGAGAGAAGAGGCCAAGAGGGTTTTTACCATAGTTGAAAAAAATAAGTAAAACAACAATAGATGTTGGTACTCGAAGACCTCCCAGTGGAAAACACAAACAAGAGATTCTCACAATGCCGCACCAACTCTGGATTTTGATAAAAGTCACAGGCTGTTAAAGGTAGAAGGGCTTAGTGATTATTATCCTATTGTCCCTCCTAAAGTGTGACTCACAGCCACAAAAAAATCCTGGCCACCTCCAAGTGATAGGGTTTCTGGCACATGGGCCGAGGAGTCTGCATTGTAAATGAGCGCCTCCAAAATCCTTAGGTGCCTAAGCTTTGAGCATCTTCAAGCTAAACCCCCGTACAGAGGCAGCTGCTTTTTAAAATCATAGACTGAGCCGGGCATGGTGGTGCACGCTTGTAATCCTAGCACTTGGGAGGCTGAGACAGGAGGATCGCACAAGTTCAAAGCCAGCCTCAGCTACTTAATGAGGCTCTCAGCAAGTTACTGAGACTCTGTTTCCAAATAAAATATAAAATAGAGCTGGGAGTATAGCCTGGAGGTAGAAAAGCCCCTGGGTTCCACGCTCAGTACCATAAGTAAGTAAGTAAGTAAGTAAGTAAGTAAGTAAATAAAAACATCGATTATTGAGTTGACCTAAGGTCTACCAAATGGATTTCCAAAGTGACACCAGAAGTTGGCAGTAACGGATCCTCCAACCCCAGTCCCAGCAGAGGCAACTTGTGTGACTAGATGATCAAGTCCCCAAACAACACTTGGGAATGACCAACCTATAAAACCTCCATTTCACAGATGATAAAATTGGGATTCACGAGAGTGAAAAATCCTTATTTATTACCCTAACTTGCCCCATAGCAAACTTTTCCCCTCCTCGAAAAAGAAATTTTTTTTCTAAAAGTGGCAAACAAAAATTGAGTGAAAAGGCTAGAGAAGTGATTCTATCTTTGCCCCCTGGATAACTCCCTAAAACAACTAAAACTCAATCTCTTTAGAGCAGGAATTCTTAACTTGAGGATTCCATCAACTTGAATGTAAATAAAATTACTTCTTTAAAATTCACTAAGCAGAAATTGAACACTTCCGCCAATTATGAACGTAAGCATCAACCCCCAGCAAAAGTATTCCTAATGTCAACAGTAGAAATCACAGATATTTATATTTTCAAATTACATTGGTTGTTGCAGACATCTTGAAATATCATTTGGATTCATCATTACTTAGAAATTAGAGGAGTTTGGGGCCTGCCACAAGATCTGGTTGTTTAATGAGTTGCTAAAGAAGTCCGTGTATTTAAAATACTTTAGCAACTATATTTTTAGTATCATTGGTATCTTTAGGGGATCCAATTTATGTTTTATGTTATTCACTGAAAACCACATTCCTCTGTGAAGAGGACCATGAAGTCAAAGAGATCCATGGCCTAAAGGATGCCTGTGGAGCCCTGTTCTAGCGAGTCATTTCTGAAGATAATGTGATGCTCCCCAGACCTATGTTTTCCAAATCTCCCAGGCAGTAAGATTCACTTGGGGACTTGTTATTTGGAGTGGGGCCTGAGAATCATTTGTTTAACAAGAGCCTCAGGTGAGTTGGGAAGTGCTGCCTTAGGCTGTGTCTGTTGAAAATCAATAGCCACTTTCAGTACCTGAAGACACTTTGCTTCCTCCTGCCTTCTGTATCGCCAAAGGGAGTTTGTTACATTCATTAGCAAGTAAGAGTAACACCACCTGGCTGCCTATAATTCTGAAGTGAGTTATTCATTAGAAAGCATCATGTTGCTAAAGAGCCTTAAATCAATCAGATTTTTTTTTACTTTTTCCTACTTTAAATTCAAAAAAATCACTTTCCTTTTCATGATCTCCCAACACTTTGTATTATTTCACTGTTAGCACTTAGCACATTACATCATAGTTTTTATTCGAGCATCTATCTTCTGGGCCCTCAATTTCCCTGTAACCATTCCTCGAACATCACATACACACACACACACACACACACACACACACACACACACACACACACACATCTTCTGAGGCCTAGGAACAAAGCAGGTTTAATTCATTTCAACACATTCACCCAAGCCAAGCATCAGGCATATATAATGAGCATTCAATAAATAGTGGATGTAGAGGTAACTGTATGGACAAATGTCATCTCTCTTCCCACCTACGGTGTTAGAATGAAATTAAATTGTACATTTCTCAGGCGTGGTGTGCCAAAATGCTGACCTTTAAGAAACAGAAGAGAATAATGATGGATGTTAAGGGGCTGAAATTCCAGCCCCTTTTTATTAGCTACGTGTCCTTGGGCAAGTCACCTCTCTAGGTTTGCACTGATCTATAAACTGGAAATCCTCTTGGCCTCGCTGAGTCGCGATGAGGCAATGTGTGAGGGTTGCTTAGCATGTTCTTTGCGTTCTGCCGCTACTTTATCGATCCCTTCCTATTATTTACATGGTGGGAAAGACTGCAGTACAAATACATATTTTCATTACAAGTTCACCAATTAGAGACTTGTTTTCATGAGTAAGCTCCAGGGAGAGCTAAGTGATGGCACCTTCGTGGGAGTTTAATCAGCTAATCAGGTTGTTTTCTCCTTGACACTCAGCCAAGATCAAGGAGAGAACAGGAATTTTGAGGGCTGATGATGGAGACAGGAAAAGAGGCTAGCCAGAATGAGGTTGCATTCCAGTGGTGGGGGGGGGGGCTGAAAGCCAGGGGACAGCTTGAGGGCTTTGGCCTCTGAGCGTTTAACAAGAGGGGGGCCAGATAAACCTGCCATGTGTGTCCCTTCACCCAGGCCCCATAAGCAGCAGTAACCATTGTGCTTTGCTTTTTTTTTTTTTTTTTTTTACAACCCTGAAATGAAAGCAATCAGGAAGGCATCTCATTTACTAGAAAGGCGATGATACAGTCTGTCATACCAAACTCCCTGGTGAGCACCTGACTTTCTCCTTTCTCGATGTCTACCCACATTCACCCCATTCCAACAGCTGCCTCTCCTGGCTTGATACTTCCTAGTGGCCTGTCAGCCTATGCTAGCCATGTGAACTTTGGCAGTGGACTTAAGCTCTATAAGCTTTAGCTTGTTTCTCTGTGGTGAAGATAATAATAGTCTGTTGACGTCAAATAACAACTCTGCTTTAAAGGAAATAAGAAAATACTTTTTCTGAGCCAAATATGAGTGATCATGTGGCCTGGAACATGGATTCAAATTAACCTGAGTGACATGTTCTGCAATGGAAGAGGATACATAAACTTTTACAGTCACAGGACAAAGAAAGTCATAAATCAATACATTCAAACAATGCATTGATGGTGAATAGGTAAGTGCACTAGGGCCAAGAGGGAAATTCTTCTCTATGAGTTTCAAATGTTATAGCTTCCTCTGCTTTAGGATTGGAGGCCAGAGGTCTACTGAGCAAAGCAATACATTCCAAGAGGTTGACCTAATAGTCATGAGAATGTTAGGTCAGTTACAAAGGTTAAAAGTAAATGGTTATTTTTCTAAAGGGCCTAAGATAGCCCAAGGTAATTCTGGATCTTGACCTGCAGCATTTCATCTCTCCCCAATCATGATGTCCTACTCAGCTGAGGTCAATCTGCAGGATCTTTGAGATAGATGTGGCTTCTGCACAGAACTGTAGCTTCACAGTCCTCTCTCATGAGATTATAACCAGCATCAGAGGGCATGTATGCAAAGTGTTTAGCAGAACACCGGGCACTTAGTAAGGATTCAATAAATGCTACCTATTAGTATGAACACACAGTCCATCGGAGACCATTCAATCTTTCAGAATCTATCGCCCTGCCTAGGCCCTACTTTAGGATCTGGGCTAGCAACACTAATCAAGTACATGTCTTTGCTATAATGGAGTTGGTTAAGTAACATTCAATTAATCTTCCATCAAATGAGATGCTCCTCAAAAAGCTCTAAGAGCACATACTATAAATAAACAAATTCAGTTTTAAAAATCTGAAGTTTCAAAGTTATATAGAGTCCTGGAATGGATCATGTGGGTGGGTGACCCATATAGAGTAAATTTCCAATAAGTGTTAGTTTGTATCAGCCATATTAGGCTTTCGTGCTGATCTCTAGGTATTATATCCGCAGATTCCTTGCTTCTCCAGTTCTCTTGTAAGTTCTTCAAGGAAAGTCTCTGTAGTACATTTTATAAAACCTCTCCACACACATAACGTACCTTCCTTCTATGTACTAAGTGTTAGGAACATCACAAATATCTGTCCTCATACAAGCACCAGTGTAGCTGCTATCCTATCTTCTTACCTCTACTAGCTCCAACACACGTACACAAACACTCACAATTATGCAAGAAAAAGAAAGTAGTTTTTCCCCAATTTCAGACACAAATTGCATAGTATATATGGTGAAATGAAATTTAGTGTATAAAATTCAAGTTTGGGGAATAGCTTTTACAGCATCCAACTGTCCTCTGCAATGAGCAAAACCACCTTTCACTCTCCTGTCTCCCATAAATCATTGTATGATCGCAACTCTTTCAATCAGAATCCTTCCCATCTCCCTTCTCCAAAAGTTTCTCACTCTCAGAATTTCTATAAATTCATATTAGGCCTTTATTGATATAGAGCCAGGTGGTTGAACTAAAAGAAAGTAAATCCTTAACCAAGTGAGCAAAAAAAGATGACTTTGTCATCACTAGTTTTAACTTTTTATTGTTGCTTTTAAGAGGAAAAGAATCCTTGGTCAGTGTTTCTCAAAATAGTCTAAAGATGACCAAATATAAAAATAAAATGGGAAGCTGAAAAGGAAATAAATCCAAGAGAGGATGTTGTTAGGAAGGACAGACAGCCTTCCTTGTTTTACTTGGATAAAACAGGAATGCGGAGAAGAGAGACTTGGTCATAATCAGAAGAATCTTAGAAAAAAAAAAAAAACTGACAGCAGTCTTTCTTTCTGCACATTTAGTCAATATTTGTCTTTTTCTTGAAAAGTTACCTCATGGGCCACTATGACTATCTTTCATTCTTCCTCTCAATAGCCATGGAACCTGCTCATGAACACACAGCTACATCCATGGCATAAAGCTTCAGATTTCTCCTTAAGAACCATGCTCTCCCAGAACAACAGCCCTGTGAGCAGGAAGCTGGCAAAACCCAAAGCCTCAGGGGCCATAAATGGCAGTTTTTGGACACTTGGAAAGTGACAATCTTCTGATATATCTTCCTGGCTCAATTAGGTTATATAAAAATCTGAAAACTAAAATAGAAATGTGTTCGACTACAAATTAAATTACCTAAGTCCCTGACTTTTTTAAGTGTTCCTCAGAGGAGGCTTGGAGCTTGAAACACATGTACAAAGGCAGGAGGTCAGAGCCATCCTCACTAATTCTGAGAGAGGTAGAGAGAATCCATCCCTGTATGATTTCCTGAACCAGCCTTTCCCCTATCTCATGGTGATTGAGATGTGAAGTTACAGGCAGTCACACTGGCATAGACTTATTTTATGTAGGTTCTTATAGATATTGTTTTGGGTTGTTTCCAAGCTTTAGATCCTGAAGCCACATAGATTTTTGCTTCGAAATCATGTTTAATGAAAAATGTGTTTTTAGCTTATTTCCTGGGGACATGGTGAGCTCTCTACTGGGTGAAGAGCTTCAGGGAGGCAGTTTTGGCACCGTGCACATATCTGGCAGATGCCCAAGCTCCTCTGCTACCAACTGTGCATCTAAGGCCAGCATGCATCTCTGGGCACATCACTTAACCACAGAGAGCATTTCCATGTTTGAACAAGATCAGTGATTCTCAAACCTTGGTACGTCGAGGGGTGTTTATCTTTAAATGAAGATTCAAGGGTCCCAGATCCAGAAATTCTGACTCACTAGTTCTATGGAGGATTCAGAAATCTCTATCGTTCATGAATAACTCCCTGTGGACCACTCTGAAACACACTGCACTAACTGATTTAGAAGATCCCTTCCAGCACCTACATGTTAATATTCTTTGAGTTTGACTTTTCTTTAGCAACCATTCTTGGGCAGCCTGGCACCCCCTCGGTTCCCATCTGCCCTGTGGTAATGACAGTACCAGCCACAGAGAGCAGGGAGGGCATGTCGGTATCTCTGCTGAGCATACAGGACAGGGCAGTCAGGAGAGTTGACTGGGCAGCTGTTCCTTTGTTAGGGAAAACACTAACACCCTTCTCTCTGATGCCCAGGTAACAGGTGGAGTCTGGAATTTCAGCCGCATTTGCTGTGACATCTTTGTCACCCTGGATGTCATGATGTGTACAGCCAGCATCCTGAACCTCTGCGCCATCAGCATAGACAGGTAGGGCCGGGCCACTCCTTCCAGGCGTAGGAGAAACATGGCCCAAAGTGGGGGGAGGAGGCACACACTTTGCGTTTGATGTGCTGGGTCACTTCCAAGTAGAACTTGCCCCTGGGATATTTTACTGTCTCTTTTTAAACTATGGCTTTCAGGTGAGAAGAACACGCTGTGACAGGAGAGAAACAGTTATTCTATAGAGCTGCCTATCCCGCTCCTTCCTAACAACTTCTTTTCCTTGGATTTGTTTCCTTTTCAGTCTTTCATGTTAACTCTGTCTTTGGTCATTTCCCCTGCTGCCCTCTCAGGAGGATCCTGGGTTTGTTTTCCCACCATCCTTTAGGGTTTTTGTGATTCTTAAGTGGAAGGAAAGAAGAGGAGGAAAAGGACAGGAGGCGTATTGACTCAATCAGTAGAAAAGTTTGTAGTTGGTTTAGCTGTCTGTTTTTGGTGAAGAGAGGGACGGAGGGTGGGCAGGCAAGAAAGCAAGGCAGATATGGGCGTATATTCTAAGAGAGAGAGAGAAGTGGGTGGAGGAGAAAGTCAATTTTAGAAGGCGTGGCTGTGACTTATAGATTTTCCTCATACAGTTTAAGAAAAGCAAATAAAAAGTGATAGGTTTTTTAAAATTCCTCTTTCTCTGGGCATGGTCCACACACCTGTAATCTCAGTGATTTAGGAAACGGAGGCAGGAGGATTGCAAATTTGAGGCCATCTTGGGCAACTTATCAGGGTTTTCATCTTGAAATAAAAATAATAAAATGACTGGGAATGTAGCTCAGTGGTGAAGAGCCCCTGGGTTCAGTCCCTGGGAGGGAAGGAGATTTGGCTCTACTCTCTGAGTTCTATTGAAGCAATATCACTTTCTTTTTTTGGTTCCTGGAAGCCCTTCTACCTCCGGGCTACACTCCCAGACCTATATTTTATACATTTTTTATTTGGAAACAGGGTCTCTTAAGCCAGTGCGGCTGGCTTCGAACCTACACGACCCTCCTGTCTCCGCCTCCCAAGTGCGGGGATTATAAACGTGCGCCACCACGCCCGCCCACAATATCACTTTCTATCCCTAAAAGAACCCGAATTCACTGCCATGCTCTAGGCCCCTCTGTTCCCCACTTCCCCTCTCTTTTTGTCTTTTTCCTCTTTTCCCCCTCCCCTGCCTGAGCCTTAGTTTTACCACAAGACATCAGCAGGCCCACTGAGCACCCTGTGGAAAGGAAGGTGCTTCTAACCTTTTCTTCTCCAAGTTTTCAACATCTTCCCTCTCCCTCCACATCTCCACCTTTTTCCAATGATATTATCCATCTTCTCCATAGCTCCAACAGATGAACTCATATAAGATCTGCCATTTACTGCCACATTGTGATAACCTTCAACATGCATTCATTCATTTCATCTTAACTCTTTCTTTCTTTTTTCTTTCTTTTTTTTTTTCTTTTGCAGTACTGAGGATGGAAACCAGGGACATTGTAACTCTGAGCTACACCCCCAGCCCTATTTTTTAGTCTCTTTATTTTTGAAACAGGGTCTCACTGAGTTGCAAAGAGCCTTGCTAAGTAGCTGAGGCTGTCCGCTGGTTTCCACCTCCCGAATGATGGGATTACCAGTGCGTGCCACCACGCCCAGCCTCATCTTAACTCTTAGGTACCATTTTAGTCTTCATTTACTAAGAGTTAAATATTTTGCCAAAGTCGTACAGCTAGTATAGACCTCTGCCAGGATTTGAATTCAGGTTCTTTAATTCCAGATGAATTATCTTAAACATTAGGTTAATTTCATCAAATCTCTAAGCACCTCTACCTATGCCTTAAATTTCAGATCACATTACTGCCTGGATATCCCATTGGCTCCTTTAAAACAAAATGTTTAAAAATAAACCATCAAGCCGGGCATGGTGGCACAGGCTTGCAATCCCCGCGCTTGGGAGGCGGCGATCCTTGGGAGGATCGCGCAGGTTCGAAGCCAGCCGCGCGAAATTTAAAAAAGTATAAAATAGGTCTTGGAGTGTAGCCCAGAGGTAGAAGGATTTCCAGGAACCCCAATACCACCAAAAAATAAAATAAAATAAATAAATAAAAAATAAACCATCAAAACACCAAACCACCTTGACTTAATGATTTCTCATAGACACCATCTTTGTCCTAAGAATCTTGGGTTTTCTTTGACTCCTCCCTCTTCTTAGTTGCCCACACTAAAAAAGAAAAAAGAAAAAAAGAAAGGTATAGACTCTAATTTTTCAATTATTTTAGGTTTACCTCTATGCTTCCTTTCTTGTTGCTCCCCCCTATTGTTTTCGGCTCCTACAACCTCTCCCCTGAGCCTCACAGCTTTCTAACTCGTCCTTCATGCCATCAGAATTATTTCCCCCAGAAGTACAGCCCTAATGTTCACTGTACTCAAAACTCTTCAATGTCTCCATGCTCTATGGAATAAAACTTAAAATGACCTCCACAGCCTGGGACTCGAAGTTTTCCACAATATGGCTTCCACCTGCTTCTAAATGTCTTCTCTTTGGAGTTTCCCTGTATCCGTGTTCCAAGGATTATCCCAGCAGCCTCCTTTTCCATAAATCCCCTTGGAATTTCTACAATTCTTACAATTCAGTACCCCACGATCCCTCGTAATGCCTTCTCGGAAGCTATGTTGTGACATACCCAGCCTGCCTTTTCTCACATGATGCAGGGCTCTGCTCTCAATAGCCCCAGCCCTAAGGCTGTGCTCTCAATAGCCCCAGCCCTAAGTCATTCTTCCATGAGCTGAAGGGGAACTATGAGCAAAGATGAAAGAATGGACAGCAAACCCCTTTCCCCCCTTTCCTAAGGTGACTCTGCAAACCAGCCAGCCAACATAATGTTTTTCTACTTATATCACTTGATTAACTCTCCAACTGAGAAGGAAAATTAAAGCACATGTCTATAATGCTGGAAAGAATATCATTAGAGTATGTTTAAAAATAGAGGACGTGGTTACATAATTCTGTAAATATATCAAAAAATGTTAAATTGTACCCTCTAAGTGGATTAATTGTGTGATATGTGAATTACATTTCAATAAAGCTGTTAAAAAAGTAAAAGCATAGAGATTTTATAATATTTTTAGCTTTAACATCTAAGTCTATTGCACGGTTTCTGGACACTCAGTTTCATGTTTTGGAGAATATCTTATTTATGGACATGGTGGGCTGCTGCTGGTTTGCTTTATCATCGCCTTCACCACCCCAAGCGCTTATGTTCAACCTAGGTCCTTATCACCTGTCCATCTCCCTGCAGTGCCAATGACGGTCTTAAACAAAAAGTATCTGACTGAATCCAGTGGTCACTGGCCAGGGGAACCAGTGTTCATACTGCAAACAGGCATCATCAGGCAGGGCATGAGCAGAGAGATTAGCCTTAGGAGATAGAAGAGTGTATAAAGAGAGTCTAAGGCCAGGCATGGTGGTTAATGCCAGTAATTCCAGTATTTTAGAGGCTGAGATAGGAGAATCACGGTTTGAGGCCAGCCTCAGCAATTTGGGGTACAGGGTTATTGGGGATGGAACCCAGGGGCATTGTACCTCTGAGCTACACCCCAGCCCTATTTTTCAGTCTTTTTATTTTTGAAACAGGGTCTCACTGAGTTTGCAAATGGCCACGCTAAATAGCTGAGGCTGTCCACGAACCACGGTCCTCTGGTCTCTGCCTCCTGAATGCTGGGATTACACATCTGTGCCACCATTCCCGGCCAGCCTCAGCAATTTAATGAAATCCTGCTTCAAAGTAAAATAGGGCCAGAGGTGTAGCTCAGAGGTAGAATGGGTTCAATCCCCGGTAACACACACACACACACACACACACACACACACACACGCACACACACACACACATTTTAAGTTAAGTAAAAAATAAAGAGAGCCTTGAAGCTGGTTATGGTGATGCACGTCTGTAATCCCAGCAGCTAGGGAGGCTGAAGTAGGAGGACTGCAAGTGTGAGACCAGCCTCTGCAACTTAACCATGTTGCGGGAATAGGTTGGGGGGGAAAAGGTGCGTGGTGTGTGTGTGAAGTAATCCCCCCCCACCAGACACACACACACACACAGACAAACAGAAAAACCGTGGATTCTTGTCCTAAGCTAAGAATAAGTATTCATCGCTTGGACAGGTGCTGAAGATTTAAAGAAGTTTATTAGAAAGATAGAAATATAGAAAATAGAAATACAGCCCCATGCCAAGATGGCATGAGGGGATGACTCGAATGAGTACACCAAAGGGCTTACACGTGGACCGGACTTTTTATATCCATGACCTCCATCTTGTTTGCGTGGCTCTGACGTGAATGTCCCTGTAAGGTACCTCCCTTGCACGGTGTGGTGAGGTGTCTCCTTTCATAAAGGGCAAGGTCAACCCTGCCCCATCCCCCCTAGATCATGTAGATCTGTCTTTAGAAAAAGGAAGCCCTAGCTCTCCTCTATTGACTTGTTAAGTACTTTGAGCTAGGTTGATTTACACTGGAATAGCTGCCTGTTGTTAGGCCAAAACCAAGTCCTTTCTTTATCCATGTCTGCCTCCATTTTGACACAACTATTTTGAAATATACCAATTATTTTCTTTTGAAATATATTAATAATCAGAGCTTTCCCAAATCTTTCTAGGTCATTCCCCATATTGGCACAAACCAGACCCATCTCAAGAATTAAAAATATAAATGGGCTGGGGATATAGCTCAGTGGTTGAATGGCCCTGAGTTTAATCCCCAGCACCAACAACAAAACAAAAAGAGAGAGAGGTAGGGCAGCCCTCCCTGCCCTTCTCCCTCACACATTCACTCACACACACAGTTATGAGTGAGGCTGAGGAGGCTGCATAATGGTGTGGGAACAGAATTCAGCCCGCGCTTCCCAAGCCCAGTCTGTCCTGAGAGGGTCCCCTTTTTTGCAATTTGACAGCCAGCAGGGAACACCTTTCTCTAACTGGCACAAGAGCACCATTTTGCTGGCAGCAGCCAGGCTGAACACACACGCACTTCTGCTTCCACCACTTAAAACACAACCAACAGGAGGAAACCTGGAAGTGATTCCGATCTTCTCTAGGAAAACTCCCAAACTGCTTAGCACTCACCTTCCTGAAACCTGACAGGAAGAGCCACGCCTCGGATCCCAGCGGAGAAGGAGAAGGGGGCTCCTTCCGGGCTTGTGTTTCCTTATGGATCAATCCAGCCAAACCTCCAAAGAGAGGCCCCCTCCCTATTCTAGGAACGAAAATAGGCCTCACAAAAGCTGCTTCCATTATCCTTCACAGCAGTTTGCAGTACACAGCATTAAAATCTGTTCGTGTGATGCCAGAGAGCCGGTCAATTCATTAGCAATGCAGTCATTCACGCGGACCTTTGGTCTTCACACAATGCCAGTCACCAGTCTGACAAACTTGACCAAATGGATTCAGTATTTTTTGGTCATGAAGCCCTGGTCTGTAATAACAGGGTGGTAAGAGATAGAAAAGAAAAGGAAATGATAAAAGGGTTTTTGAAAGCAAGTAATACTATTGTCATTAGATTCTGAGGCAGAGCACTGGATGCTTGGATTAAAGCCGCCTTTTCTTTTTTAAAAAGCAGAGTGGGAAGTCCAGGGAGTCTAAGCCCCCACCCTGTGGCTCCATGCCTTCAGGTCAGCCCCCTCCCACCATATCCTAGCTCCAAGCTAACTCAGGGAGCCGGCTGAGAATGTGTTAGGAGGACACGACCAAGCGGTGAAAATTAGAGTCCTCTGAGAGGACCTGGGAATAATGTAACCGAATTCATTCACCAGGCAGTTCTTTAAGTGGCTCTCAAATGGCACCCATCACACAGGCAAGCCTCCGCGCCTTTGCAGTGAGCACAATAGGTACCAGATGAGTCACAGGCACCTTGGATTTTTAGTTTGCATCTAAATAAGCACTTTATATTTGCAAAGGGCTTCCCAGTCATTTGCAAAAAGCTTTCTCCTTCAACAACTCCACTAGGGGAGTCCACGGAACTAAAGATTTATTGAGCCCCCTGTCTGACCAAATAAAAGGTGGTGAAAAGCAGCCCTCACAGAGCTCTGGGGCTCATTAAACCCCGGCAGGAGTTAGAGTCAGGGCCTCCCACCCAGAGCAGCCTCCTCTCCCACAGGCCACTTCATACAGAGGCACCCTCATTCTGCTTACCACACCCCCCATCTCCCATTTGGGACCCAGCTCCAGGGTGAAAATCAAGCACTGCAAAGGTACTGAGACCTAAAAGTAGAGTGACAAGCCACATAGACTAGCTGATGGAACTGGGAGGCCAAGGGTGCCGCATAGTTAACTCATTTGAGCACAGATGTTTACTACTTGCCAAGGGTCCTGCAGCCTCTTAGTGCAGGTCCAGGAATAGAAATGGGGTCCTCTCTCAATTGCAATCAATAGCTCCCTTTTTGGAGAACATACAGATGGGGCCAGGGGAAGTGCCTTTGGCCCTGCCAGCCCACCAAATCTACAAGTGTGGCTTCCTTGGACTAAATGAGGTCCATTTCCTACATCTTCAGTGTCCTGGCCATGTTTGTACAAATTCTAACTTGCATGAGTCTAGAAGCAACACTCATAAAAATAGTCACCTTAACTTAGTTTGTACTATATGCCACGTACTAACAACTTCTTACTCAGTATTACTGTCTCTCACAACAATGCACAGTAGGCGCTTTATTTCCACTTCACAAATAAAGATTGTGAGGTTAGTAGGTGTGAATAAACTGGCTCTGAGATTGCAGAGGTAAGAGGGGCAGCAGCGTCTTCCTGCTCCAGCCAGCACTCTGCCTGCTCTGGGCCTCTCCTCCTCCACTATGACACGCCTGGCTCAAATCCACCTACCCCATAATAGCAAACTGACCTTGGGCGGATCAATTAATCTTGCATGCCTCAGTTTCCTTATCTGTTTAGTGGAGTTAAGGACAAAACTACCTTAACAGGTTGTTGGTAGGATTCAATGAATGAGCATTTGTCAAGCACTAGCAATAGTGTCTGGCTCATGGAAAGTGCTCTGTGCTTCATTAGTAAATAATAAATTGAATGTTCTCTGTCAGGAGTAAAAGGAAGACAATTTAGAATTACTGATAGTAGCAGTTACTGATCTCTCGGATTAATACAATAATAATGACAGTGATAACTACAATAATATTGTCTTTTGAATGTTAAATATGTACTAGGTGTATGACCTTAAAAAAAAATAGAGCGATAATCTCATTCAGTGTTTGTAACAGTCCTATTGGGCAGGTATCATTATTCCCAATGTATAGATAGGGGGATTGAGTTTGAAAAGTCAAGTCCCCAGCCTGCAGTCACACATGAAGTGTCAGAACTAGGATTCAAGCCCTCATCATCCTGTCACTAAAGCCCCCAGACTTAGCCACAATGCACATTGCCGCCGAGAATCCCACCCCAGAAAGGGCACCCGTTGCTGGAACACCAGGGGAGCGGGCCTGCGCGCCCAGCGTGTCGGCCCAGGCAGCACCCCACGGAGCTGACAGCGGGATGGCCCTGGGTGGCCCTGCCCAGCCTCTCTCTCTCCAGGCCCACCGGCCCTCCCAGGACTCTGACGCGCGGTGCTCGCAAGGCGGTCAGTCATCTGCAGTCAGTAGGAAAGGAAAACAGGGACTATAAACAGTCTGCTTGGGTTGGGATTCCGGGTCTCCGCGGGGTTCCAAGAACCGAAGGGCGGGTTTTCCTTCCCGCAGATCCTGGAGAGCCCCCAGGTGAGTGGTGAACTTCTCACCCCGCCAAGCAGCCGGCTCTTGCTGCATTACGGTGCCCTCCCATGGCTGATTCTGGAACAGCCTTATCGGCTCAGTCACCTAGGCCAGGCTAGGGACCTCTTTTATCCTAACAGTTTGGAAAAGGAGAAGATTAAAAAAAAAAAAAAAAATGCAATGTGACAGTGGTAAAATTGAAGTCTCATGTCTCTGCTTCTTACCTAAGTTAACAAGAATCTTAGGCAGAGACTTCTCTAATGCAGACTTTCTCAGATTCATCTATGCCTAAGATCCATTTGTTTGCTAAAATATATATATATATATATATATATATATATATATATATATATATATATGTATATATTTCTTGGTTTCACTGCAGAAGTCCCTAATCAGAATCTCCAGGACATGGCCTGGGGATTCCGCATTTTAACCGGACCTCCCTTCATCCCTGCTCCTCCAGACAACTAACAGAACTAGCCTAACTGGGGAAACTGTTCTGGGCACCCACAGTGCTCTCCAAGTTCAAATTCTTGCCACTCTGACATTGCTGAGGAAGACTGTGTCTACATCCTGCAGGTCTTAGAGACCTGTCTATGTTCTTGAGAGGGAATGGGACACTCAGGAGAGACGCTGGCCTTGGAGATGAGAGACCTGGCTCTGTGTGCCCTCCTTTGCTGCTGGATGTTGGGCCCATCATGAACCTCCCTGTATCTCTCATCCTTCCTTTATAAAATGGTGCCAGGGTTCCCTATGTTCTCTGGTCCATTGAATTAATGGGGCCTCCAAGGAGTTGTTGGATATTAAAGAGTATTTAGAATAGCCCACAACTTTCAGTAGTATTCTAGAGCCAGCTAGTGATGGCTACCAAGAGCACATTGGCAAAATTTTAGGAATTTTTTTTTTTTGAGGCAGGTATTAGAGAGCCTTGGTGGTGGTTTGAAATGGGCTATGGTGGGCATATCTACACCACAGAAAATTGGAATGGTACAGATTAAGGTTTTTCTTCATCTAGAAAGCCAGTTGTTAGCCTTTTCCCAGCATACCACTGAATGCACAGGATGATCAGGCTTTTTTACATCAAGAATTTGGTGTGACTTGGGAGAATTGGAGGACCTGCAACTAACCACAGGTCTGGGGCACAGCTTTCCTCCTCCTACCCTCAACTACTTTTTGACCAGGACAGCAGCAGAAGTCAAGGCTCAGCCTCTCCTCCGAGGTACCCTGGGGTCACCTCTCACAGCAATGCCCTGACTTGAAGACAGCCAAGTCCAAAGTTCCAAGGAGAGTGCGAGGACTGGAAGGACACCAGGTTCTACTTGCCCAGCTCCTGCACAGCCAAGAGGGGGACTGAAGGGAGGACTTGTGTGTGAATCTGAAGAAGCAGGATTGCCATCGGCTTCCTTAGGGTTGGTTGCACAATCTTAATTTAACCTTATTTGTCCCCCTTCAGAAAGAAGCCACCTTTGTCACACATTCTGGTGCCAATTATGTTTTAGATCTGGAGTGTCTCCTAAGGCTCATGTGTTGAAGCCTTGGACCCAATGCTACAATGTCCATGGTGGGGCCTCGGGGAAGTGACTGGTCATGAGGACACTAAACTCATCCACTGACAAGTTGATGACTGAATGGGCCATTAGGAAGTGGGGCCCAGTTTGAGAAAGTAGATCACTGGGAGCATCCCTCAGTTTGAAGGCTATAATTGGTCTCTGGACCCTTCCTTGTTTCGTCACTCTCTGCTTCCTGGTTGTTATGAGGTAGCCACTTCCCTCTTCCGCCCACTTCTGCCATGACGTTTCTGCCTTGGAGCCAGCCGACCATGAACTGTAACCTCTAAAACCACGAACCAAAATAAACATTTGTGCCTCTAAGTTGATTTTCTAGATATTTTGTCACAGTGTCAGAAAGCTGACTGAGGCAGGGCTAAAGCCAAGTCCTGCAGAGTTTGCCTTCATCTAGGAAATCACAGCTGCCTCGAGTTGCTTTCGTGGGGAATACAAATGTTAACACTCTGAAACTAGGGACACGAGAGGCAGGTCCCAGTAGTGTTGGTGCACAGGGGCTGGACCGCAAGAAAGGCATCAGAGAATATTGCCCCACCCCCTACGGCCCAGCATCTGTCCTTCCCTTCCTCAGCCTCCCCAGCCCCAAGCCTTAAGATGCACAAGAAGCATTAATGAAGCTTCTGCTCTAAATTTGACTTCCAAGTCCTCTGGAAATTGAGAAAATAAAAAGTATTGAGAAATATGTAAACCCATATCTTAAAACCCTTGAGACTGGCTAGGATTAGAACTGTCCTCTTAAGAGAAAAGAGGCCTTTGCGACCCCTGAGGCGATCAGTCAACCGCTTCTTATGAGCTGCTTTGTGCGAGGACCTGTGGTGAATGCCAAGGCTGTAAGATGATTTGAGCCATCAAGGAACTTAAATCATGTGAGGGCTCACTCTCTGCTGCCACAAGGCAAGTTCATTAATGAGTCAAGACACCTGTACACAGGAGAACAACAGAATTGATTGGCATAGAAGTAGTTCAGGATTAGAGGTCTCTGTAAGATGAGGAAGCCAAGGAACATTGCTGGAGAGATTATCTGGGATGAAAAGAGTGCAAAATTGAGTTTGGGAGGAAGGGAGAGGGGAGAATGGACTAAACAAAGACACCAGCCTCTGACTGTTGAGTACCCATCACCAGGCTGAGGCTGGTTTGGCTGATGCTGTGAGTAGGTGTCAGAGGCCAATGGGAGGTCAGATTAGCAATTGAGGTCATGTTGGGGAATGATGCTGATTTTGGCCTGTGGGTAAAGGAAGAGCCATTGAACAAATTATCACAAATTTAGAAATATCAACTATTCCTACTAATTTATTTATTTTGCAGTACTGGGGGTTGAACCCAGGGGCATTCTGCCTCCAAGCTACACCCCAGCCCTATTTTTTTATCCTTTCTTTCTTTCTTTCTTTCTTTCTTTCTTTCTTTCTTTTCTTTTTTTTTCTTTTTCTTTCTTTTTTGAAACAGGGTCTCATTGAGTTGCAAAGAGCCTCACTAAGTAATAGCTGAGGCTGTCCACTAACCACAATCCTCCTGTCTCAGTCTCCCAAATGCTTGGATTACAAGCATGAGCCACCATGCCCGGCATTATACCCATTTTTTAATCTCAAAATTTCTGCAAGTCAGATTACTGTGTAAAATATGGGCAGGTTCTTGCTCAGGGTCTCACGAGGTTGAAATCAAGGCGCAAGTGGGCTTATGTTCTTGTCTGGAGTTTGGCATCCTCTTCCAACCTCATTCAGGTTATTGATAGAATTCCGTTCTTTGCCGTTGTAGTAGCAGCGTGGTCCTGTGTTTGTGCAGGCTGTCAAATGGGGCTGTTCTCAGTTCCTGTAGGTCTTTTGCCATTCCCTGTCAACCCTTCCTAAGCATGGCAATGTACTCTTTTAAGACCAGCAACGTAATTTCTTACACTTTGAATTTTTCTCGATTTAGAAATGGCTCAGTCCCTTTTAAAGGCTCACCTGATTAGGTCAGGCCCTGTTTACCTGGAATGCTAGTCACTCTTAGGGTTATAATTTATATTAAGATATAAGCAGGGAGTAGACATCTTCTTTGGGCACAGTTTTTTGTTGTTTTTGTTTTTGTTTACTTATTTGTGGTACTGAAGATAGAACCCAGGGACATTCTACCTCCAAGCTATACTCCCAGCCCTTTTTATTTTTATCAAATAGGGTCTCACTAAGTTGCTGAGGCTGGCCTTGAACCTGTGGCCCTACTGTCTCAGCCTCCCAAGTACTTGGACTACAGGCAGGTACTACTGTGCTCAACTGGGCACAGTTCTATTATCCTCTGTGGTAAAACTGTGGTATAAAGTAAAGGCACCAGACCAGTACCCAGAGTCTTCAGAGCAAAGGGCCTGCGGCTGCAGGGCCACCATGCTGGCCATCCATTGGAAGCCCCCCAGCATCCCCAAGTTACCAAATTCATCCTTTCTTCTTCCTCCCTTTCTCTGCCCATCCTCTTCAACAAGCTCTTCTTCTCTATTACCTAAAGCTTTTTATAGTTTTCCTTCAAACACTTTTCTCCCCTTCTCCAATTGAAATAATTTTTTTCCTGCTACATGTATCAACCCAATTCTTTCCCTAGTCACTTCTTTTAACTTGTCTTTTGAAAATAGCTCCCCATCCGTACTCAGTATGCCTATTGCCTCTCCCCTTCCTTCTACAGGTACACTGCGGTAGTCATGCCAGTTCACTACCAACATGGCACGGGACAGAGCTCCTGCCGACGGGTGGCCCTCATGATCACAGCTGTGTGGGTTCTTGCCTTTGCAGTGTCCTGTCCTCTCCTCTTTGGCTTCAACACCACAGGTAACATTGATGACTGTGCATCAAGCACCCATGAGATTCAGAGCACACCTGAGTGGCTGGAAGCGGTGCCCAATCCTGGCGTTACTGATCCCTGGCCAAAGTACTTGGTAATCAAATGAGGATACTAAAGACTCTAAAGCTTTGGTCTTTGTTGGGTATAAATAAAATATAAAGCAAACCATCACCAACTATGGGTAAAGGGTAAAGTTCTATCCCAAACTAATGAAAAGTCTGACTCAATCCTATTCTGAAAGAAATGTCATTGTACTCATTTGAAAAAATGTAGCTGTTAAAAAACTAAGTTATGCTAATAATTCAGTGAAGTTTGCTAATAAGAAGATAATTCATAACAGAACTACAATGCAAAATTAATAAAAAAAATCCTTGAGTATGGCATGTATTTCTTTTTTATGGTATTCTAACCTTACCTTCAATAAAAATCATTTATAGCACTTAAGAACTAGTATATATTTCTAAATACCTGAAGTATTTTTTTATTTTTAATATAGAAAAATTATGGCCATGATACTTGGCACATGATATAACTCCTACTAGATGGGTGTAATAAGTGGATGGACAGTGTATATGTCTGAGATATTTTGGATTTTAAGCCTATGACATCAATCCAAGTTTATACTTCATATGGAAGTGCCTTTTGTGTCTAATCCATGCCCATCTCTCAGCCTCAGGAAATTCATTTGTTGAATGAAAGCTATTGATTACATACAGTGAGTGTTTACTAAAAAATAACTGAATGTCTGGAGTTTGAGTGTTCATCTGGATTTCTTATTTTGTCTATTTGGATTGATTCACCCAATTCCTACTATCTTCCAGATTTGTGAATTTCTGGTGTATGTGTACTAGTCACATAGCCATGTGCTTATGTACATGCAGATATTCTATGTAACATATTATATATACACAGAAGCAAACCCTGATGCATAAATAAGATTCCAAGTGTCATTTTCTGGACAAAAATTTAGAAGTCAGAACATATTTAGGAAAATGGATATTCTGAAGTTAGAAAAAAAATCTAGGTTCAAACTCCAGTTTTACTATTTACCAGCTGTGTCTCCCTGAATGAGGTTTTTTTTTTTTATTGGTGCACTGTATTCATACATCATAGTGGGATACAAACTTTTGTAGACATACATGCACACATCGCCCAGTCAGCCCCCACCCGATCCCCACCCCATTCCCTCCCCATCCCTCCTTCCTATGCTTGGCTTAGTGGTTGACATCTAGTATTATAGCAATTTATCCAAAATTAAAAATGATAATTTCACATAACAGTTTCATTTGTCTGATACCAAGCTTTTGATGACTTAAAGATAACATTTCAATATTTCTTTTTGCTTTCTTTCTTACCAGAGAATATTTTTTTCTATTTTTTAGGTGAAACTATCATATATTTATATATTTATTTTTCAGAAAAAAAATCTATCCTAATATGGAATATGGACTCTAGATACCCAAAACGATCTTGAAAAAGAACAAAGCTAGAAGATATATATTTTCTGATTTCAAACCATATAAAGCTACAATAATTGAAGCAGTGTAGTACTATTCTAAAGGCAGATATATAAACCATTGGAGTTAAATAAAAGCCTAGAGCTAAATTCTTCCCTATATTGTCAAGTTATTTTTGACAAGGTTTCCACGAACATTTGATGGTGGAAATAATAATCTTTTAACTAAATATTGTTGAAAAATAATACTTACATGGAAAAGAATAAAATTGGACCCTTACCTAATCCCATATACAAGTATTAACTCAAAATAGATAAAAGACCTAAATATAAATCTTAAGAACTAAAACTTTTAGAAGAAAATCTGGGTCATAAAACCTCACAACATTGAAATTGGAGGTGATTTCTTGGATATGATTTCAATGGCACAGGCAACAGAAGAGTATACAAACTCCCTAAAAAATAAAGAAATATTGCATATCCAAAGACAATGTAAACAGAGTTAAAAGTTACTAATGAATGGGATAAAATATTTCCAAATGCTATATCTGAAGGTATATTAATATTCCAACTAGACATCCTAAAAATTAACAACAATAAAGGCAAACAATACCATTTAGAGATAGGTAAAAGACTAACATAAATAATGAATCTCCACAGATAACCAATCTTAGTTGTCTGTTGGATGGAAACTCTTGTATCTCTGGTTCTGGTGTGTGTTACCTATTTCTTCTTTGTAGTTAATCTCTTTGAGTATTTTCTCTAGCGCTGGTTTTGAAGACATAAATTCCTTTAGTTTCTGTTTGTCATGGAAGCTTCTTATTTTTCCATCTAATTTGATAGAAAGTTTTGCTGGGTTGGAAATTTATGGCTGGAAGTTGTTTTCTTTCAGAGTTTGGAATATGTTACTCCAAGCCCTTCTGGCTCTCATGACTTGGTTTGGGAAGTCTGGAGTGATTCTAATTGGTTTGCCTCTGAATGTCAGTTGGCCCTTTGTTTTTGTTGCCTTTAAGATTCTCTGTTTGGCTTCCACATTGGTCATTTTGACAATTTTGTGGCGTGGGGATCCTCTTCTCTGATCCTGTCTAAAGGGAGTTCTATAAGTTTCCTGGACCTGTGTATCAACCTCTTGCTCTATGTTTGGAAAATTTTCTGCTATTACTTCCTTGAAGAGATTGTTGATCCCTTTGGTTTCACTTTCTTTTCCCTCCTCTATTCCAATTATTCTTAGGTTAGCTCTCTTAAAATGGGCCCATATTTCTTCAATGTCAGATTCCTGCTGTCGGATATTTTTTTCTAGATTAGAAACTATGCATTCATTTTTGGAATGATCATCTTCTAAGAGTGAGATTCTGTTCTCCATGTGGTCTAACCGGTTGTTCATGCTTTGAATTGAGGCCTTTATTTCATTAATTGCATCTTTTATCTCTTTTTGGCTCTCTCTGAGTTCTTTTCGAAGCACCTCTATTGTTTCTACAGTTATTTTCCTGATTTGATCTTCTAGAAATCTCTGATTTTCTGTTTTATCAAGTTTTGATGTTGTGGGGTTGTGGGCATTCATTGCTCCAGTATTATTCCTCTTTCCCATGATTTCGGAAGTTTGTGCCTTCTCTGGGTTCTTCCCTTGGGTCACTATGACTTCGCTTAAGGTGCTCTGGATCTCGAGTCTATAGTATCTCTGACCCCACTACTCCTTTACTGGGTTGTATCACAGAGTCTCCGACCCAGGGAGTCGATAGAGGCTGCTTTAGACTATGGGGGGTGCCAGGTTGGGTGTTCTCCTATGGTGTGATATCTCTGCTACCGCCACTCCCCCACTGGGTCAAGTCCCAGGGAGTACACGCCTGGCTGTTCCGCAGAGGCTCACCTCAGCTTGCTGTGGCCGTCCGTTGAAGTCGCCGCTGCCGCCGGCAGTATGGCGCTGCTGCCGCGTCCTCGGGCGTGAGGCCGGTGTATCTCCTCTGTGGCTCTGAGCTCTGTTCTCAGTCCGCTTTCTCTCTGGAGCCTGGTGATTTTTTTGTTTCTCTGGTGATGGTGTTTTCTGGCCATGAAAGGCGCTGATTTTGTGGTAATGGAGATTGGTTGTTAGCGGGGCTCTTAAGCCCCGCTTTTCTCGGTCACCATCTTCCTGGAAGTCACTCCTGAATGAGCTTCTTAATTGTGTTTGACTTCAGTTTCCTCGTCAGTGAGTTTGGGGTAATAATACAGTGGAGAATAACTTGAGCAAATTCAAATATATAAATTAGGTCTGTATATTTAGTTAGGATGTTTTCAATATTCATTTTTACATATGGCCCCTCCAAATAAGCCCAGTAACTTCATTTTTAAAATGATAGTCTTCATATAATTTCTCTAATATATGACATAGTAATATATCACAGTTTTACTTATTCCTGTTCACAGTTATAATAAAACCATATATATCTTTATATGTGATTTTCAAAGCAAATTTTGAGCCTATATAATTTTTATTTTATTCATTGACTTCAGAATCTAACCCCACATATAATATAACTCTACTGTACCCCCTTCGTAGATTTTAGGTGAGGATTAAATTGGGATGACATCCATGGACCTACCAAAGCACATACCACCTTCTCAAGGTCGGCCTCCTTTCTCTACCACACTAAAGTTTATGTAGCCAAGTTAGCAACCAGTTTACGGAGCCTAGTTTACGGAGAATGTTCCTAAAGTATGATTGTTACATATGTGCATTACTCGATACCATTCATTTCCTTGGTATAACTGAATGTGACTTTATACGTGTGAGCTTCTGTGCACATCACATAAGCACCGCAAGGCAGCATCCTCACATTGCTAAAGCTGACTCCATCACACTAAAATATCCTTTTTGGTGAGTGTTAAATATGCATGGTGGGCTAGTCAGAAAATGAAGTTGCCTTCTGTAACCTTGTTTCTATGTTCAAGTCTGGAGATTTGTAGTGTGGAAACTCACTAAACCAAGACACTCTGGACTTGCGGGCCAGCAGCAATCCCCAGTGGTGTTTGCTGGGTGAGCAGGCATGGCCCCCTCATTCATTCTGGGAAGCTGGCAGGGCCTTCCGCTGTCACTGACACACAAACCCTGGAACGGCTGAAACTATCTTCAAGTCTAACATTAGACAAAGTTCCCAGTTCACATCAGCATCTAAAGCGAGGAAGAATGATGAGCTCATCGCAGTGCACTGGCCACCAGTGAGATCATTATTGTTCCAGAAACAACACTCAAAAAATCTTTCCAAAAGGACTTTCAAGTTTAGAGAAGGCAAAAGAGGCCTGTGACTAGGTTTGCTCTTGTGTCTCATGATCTCTCTCTTACTTTTAAGGCTATTAATGTTGTAGTAACCCTTCCAGTTATTCAGATATTGCATCAAAATGGCAGGCTCATTGTAAAAGTCTAATAGATATGGGCTGGTGTTATTGTTGTTATGATTTATTAGAAATATTTTTTTTGGTGGTACTGGGGTTCCTGGAAACCCTTCTACCTCCAGGCTACACTCCTAGACCTATTTTTTATATTTTTTTATTTGGAATCAGGGTCTTCTAAGCCAGCAAGGCTGGCTTCAAACCTGCACAATCCTCCTGTCTCTACCTCGGCAATTACAAGCATGCATCACCACGCCCGGCTATTCAAAATATTTTTAAAATTTAACAAAATATCTGCTCCAGGGAAGATCTGAATAGCAGTGGTTCTACCGGTAGTTGCAGGAAAACCCAGTTGCTCCTTCTAAGAACACAATTCAGAGAATCTGTAAGAAGAACTCTTAGGCAGGGGGCTCAGCCATCCTTTCGTATCCATCTGACCCTCACAGAAAAGTTTCCTTATCTTCACAGATGTGGCTTCTCCAGGCAGCTTGCCTGTCCATAGCCCTGATTTGGGAAGTAGCTGGACCTTCACTAAGAAGTGAAACACAAAAAAATAACTTTCTGGCAGACCTATTCTTTTAAGGACCTGGGATGCCATGGATTGTGAGAGAATATAAGATAGAGAAAAATTGAACTACAGTCTCTTCCAACCCCAATTTGCTCCTATTCTCTGAGGAAAGGGACACAGGAGGCAGATCTCAGGACATAGAGAGTCCCAGGCAGTGGGGCTGACCACTGTTGGCCCAGCTCCCAGCAGAGAGAGACCCAGCAGTCTAGTCAAATATCACATCAACAGCCCCTCACAGCAACAGAGCCTGGTGTGTTGGTGCTAGAGGCAGCCCCAAAGATCTCTGAATGAGGAACTCAACCCTTTTCATTTTACAGATAAGAAAAATAACTAGCTTTCCAATTTCTGCTAAATCAGATGGCTATTGTGTTGTAAGAAAAAGAAAAGAAGTCTAGAATGAATAAGCAATAGCTGGTGACGAGGGTTTAAGAAAGCTTCAAGGGAGGAAAAACTTAAGTTTTTCTTAAAAGTTAAGAAAATCCTATCCACCGGCTTGATTTTCCTTTGAAAACATAATGGAGGAGTGCTATTTATTTGATTTTTAGCAATAGAATATCTCGCCTGGCTTTTAGGACTTTGGAACCAGGAAGGAGACAGGGAGCTTGGTTGCTTGAAAAGCTTAAAGAAGAATAGAAGCACACAGTTGAAAAAAAAATGGCTCATCCAAAAATCAAATTAATCAGCATCTTCCGTCTTTGGAATCAAGTTGAGGTTTAAATCCTTCAGTGGGTTTGAAGTTCATGTATCTTTCAGGTCAACCTTCTTTTGGCCTTGCTATTCACGTCACTGTGGGGTTCAAGTCCTCAGGCTGGCCCACAAAAGCCTCTTAGAGCCTGTACTAGAGCTCTGGCGTAGTAGGTGCTCCACAAAGGTTTGTTGAATATGTGGGTGGGCCTTCACCATCATCCTTTCTTTCTTGAATAGTGAGATTAGCTGAGATAAGCACGTCTAATCATAGAAAATGAGACGCGAGATCCCCCACACCCCACCCGCCCCCTCTCCTTCAGCCAGTGAGTGTTTATATAAAATGCTCATGCACACATTTTGCTCGTGTGGTCATCATTCATGTGTTCATTCAGTTACTGCCGTGCTGCCTGCACAGTACCATCTGAGTTAAGTCATCAAGGCAAGGCACTCGTCTCCTGGGGAGACCTCCGCTTCCTGGGGGCCTCGGTGCTCAGACCACCTCTGCAGAACTCAATGGAGAGGCTTTCAGCAGCTCTGCTGTGTGGTGCCTCACGCTGCCTGCTGGCAGTAACAGGATGCACACCCGGCCAGGTCTGCTCCTTGTCTCCTGACTCCAGTGTCTGCTCTACCTTCTGTGCCTCTAAGACCACAGAGCCTGGGAAGATTCTGGGAGACACTGTGGAGCTCCACCAAGGGACAGGCAGTGGTTTACTTAAATGGAGGAGGAAAAAAGGGGTGACTGTGTAAGACTGTGGTTGTATATGAGGGACTTCATTGATCAGTGACCCTGAAATAGCTATGTGCCCTCTTTACTTTCTCTTTCTCTTTCAGACACACTTTCAATACTTTTAATGGAAAAAAATGCTTGCACATGATAAAACATTCATAAGGTATAATGAGATGTGTGCATATTTCTATGTAGGTCTCCCACTACCCCACATTGCTAGTTCCCCCAACCCCCTCCCCAAAGCAAACACAAATATTCTTGAAAGATAATACTTGAAATAAGCACACTCATGAATATGTGTATGTCCATTTTTATACAAATAGAAGTATAGTATACCTACTTCTGACCTCACCTTTTTGTTATTTTATTTTTATTTATTTAATTTTTTTTGTGTGTGCTGCTGGGGATGAAATCCAGGGCTTTTTCTACCTCTGGGTTACACTCCCAGACCTATTTTACATTTTATTTGGAAACAGAGTCTCACTAAGTTGCTGAGAGCTTCACTAAGTAGCGGAGGCTGGCTTCGAACCTGTGTGCTGCTCCTGTCTCAGCCTCCCAAGCGTGGAGATTACAAGCGTGCGCCACCACGCCCGGCTGACCTCACCTTTTAAAAAGTAATAGTTCAGCTAGGGTGTGGTGGTACACGTCTGTAATCCCAGTACTGGGGAGGCTGAGAAAGGAGGATCACAAGTTCAAGAGTAGCTTAGGCAACTTAGCAAGACCCTGTCTCAAAATTAAAAATTAAAGGGCCTAGGGGTGCATTTCAGAAGTCGAATACCCCTGGGTTCAATCCTCGGTACCACACACACATACACACAAAGTAGTAGTCCATCTATAAAATTTAGAAGTCATCTTTCATAGGCCCAGAGGGGGACAGAATGGTAGAGAGCGAAGGTGAAGAGACAAATGGGGCATATCCAGCTCACTAAGGAGGGCAGCATAATAGCTCATGGACGGTAGACCAGCCACGGCCTGGCCCTTCCCACAGTGAAAGCGAGCTGAGACTCCTCACAGTAGGAGGCACCTAGACCCTGCGCAGTCACTGACCCCGGTGAGCTGACTCGAGGAAAGAGATGATCACTGCCGCCATGGCTTCCTAGAGATTCAGAAAGACCCCTGCTGCCACCCTGCCCCTCCATCATCCCCCGAAGAACAAGCACTGCCGGTTTGGTAACAGCTGCTCAGGGCCTCACGAGTGTTCCCAAAGGGATGCTGAAACAGGCTTTGATGAGATGACAGGAATTTTACCCACTCCCCAAGAGAATTAGCGAATTTCGGAGTAGCCTAGGAGGATTCAGCAGCAGCGCTGGCGTTAGAACACCTCGTCAGTCACTGAGCGCCCTTCGTTCTGGTTCTTAGCCATTGTTCCTACCTCTGTTCCCTTCCTGCAAATGTGCTCCCAGAAGTCTTTCCCCAAATCTCCATTCCAAGTGATAACTTCCCTTTTAAGTTGAAAAGGCTCAGAGGAGATAAATAATAAATAATAGAGTAAATAGATAATAATAGGGCTCATTATAACTCACAAAGACTACACAAAAGATCTTTTCATCCTTCTTTTATGGGTAATGAGACGGAGGCTTGGTCCAGTTTGGTAATGTGCCCAAGGTCACACAGTTAATAATGGCAGATCTGGGTCTCACACCTAGGGCCATCTGGCCTTTACCTACCTGAGAAGAACAAGACTCAGAACGATGCCCCATGCAGCCTTCACCCTCTCTCTAATACATGCGCCTGAGGCTGCATCTTCCGAAACTAGGTTGGTTTTTTGGGGGTTTTGTTTGTTTGTTTGTTTGTTTTTTTGGTATTAGGGGTTGAACTCAGAGGCATTCTACCTCTAAGAAACACCCTAGCCCTTCTTATTTTTTATTCAGAAGCAGTCTCACTAAGTTGCTGAGGCTGGCCTCAAACCTTCGATCCTCCTGCCTCAGCCTCCCAAGTACTGTCCAGCCCAAGGCCAGACTGAGTTGGGGAATTTTCAACCCTTTTTGAAGGCTGACTGTGCCAGGTATGCCAACAGTTGTTGCGGACAGTGCTGGACAAAGCACACATGTGCCAAGTCACAGTGGTAGAGGGAGGCTGAGAGTCCACACAATAAAAAGAACATTGTTTTTGCAGTCAGATTGGCTAGAGGAATGTATCCTCCCGGCTGGGTGGCCTTGAGCCTCTTACTGATCTGTGAGTAGAGACAGTAGTGCTTGCCTCACATAATATTGCTGTAATGTCTAGGTCAGATAACCACATCTGACTCTTGGCACATCACCTGGCAGATATTAGTTTGCTTCTCTTTCCCTTTCAAGATGGCAAAAGTTTCAGGTCCTGTCCTGGGCATCAGAGCAATCTCAGCATCTGTGAGGGAAAAGGCAAACTAGAGCGACCTCCTAAAGAGGAATGGCAGGAGTGCTTTAGTGCCTAAAGCAGGGACAAGGACTCTTCTGAGTCGTCATTCTCCACGGTGACAACACCCTTACCAGCTGTCTCCCCATCCCTGCCCAGTGCTGGGATTCCCTGAAAGAGCCAATGCCTGTCTCACATTCAGACACCCGCTGCCCTACATCCCGAATTCAAAAGGAGCCTTCTTCCTTCTTCGGATTCCAGAAGCCCTTTCCTGCCTCTGCACCAGCAGGCCCTTTGCTGGGGGCTGGGGCCCTCCTGGGAGCTCTGCTTTCCTGCTCTAGCTCCACCCTACCCCTAGCCTCCCGGCCCTATTCCTCTCAGAGAGGAATAGGGATTGTCTGTCTTTCCAGGCCGTTTGCTTCTTTAAGGGCAGACCCAGTATCTGATTCATCTTTACAGCCTCAGCACAGCAGAGTGGTGTCTGGCATATAATCGTTGGAAAATTTTCTTTGTGAGTGAACTGCAAGACACACAAAGCTGAATTTGACTTTTTACCTTCAAGGAGCTGACAACATAGGTGTCTGAGACCGCATGCCCCACCCTGGCCCTCTATGGCATTAGAAGGGAGAGATGCCACATGACACCTGGGCCCAAGTTTTGTGGTCTCTATTGAGGTCTAATACTTGGCAAACCGTGTTACCCTTTCCCTTCTCTCATCCACAGGGGACCCCAGCGTTTGCTCCATCTCCAACCCCGATTTTGTCATCTACTCTTCGGTGGTGTCCTTCTACGTACCCTTTGGGGTGACCGTCCTCGTCTATGCCAGGATCTATATGGTATTAAGACAACGGAGACGGAAACGGATCCTCACTCGACAGAACAGTCAGTGCATCAGTGTCAGGCCTGGCTTCCCTCAACAGGCAAGTACCCTGGAGGGTGGAGGGAAGGCGGCACCAACCCCTCAGCTTCCCAGCCTTGTGCCTAGCGGTGCCTGGCTGTGCCTGTCCCGCCACATAGGAGATGCGGCTCAACACTCACTTTCTCATCTGCTGGCATTATCTATGCTCTGGAGATGGCAAATGCCATCCCAACAGTACACTGAGAGTCTTCCCCTAGAACTCACCTTAGTTGGCAAGATGATAGGAGTTTCTGGCTTGTGCTTCTCCTCAGAGCCTTTCAGGTGCTTCAAATGGCCAGCAGTTTAGATTTCCCACAAGGTGTGAAGTTTGACTTGATTTGATTTGGTGGGGGGATGGGATGGGACTTGAGGTTTTACTGTGGCAGTTGCAACCATGCATTTCTGGTCACTTTCCAGAACCAACTTGTTCCAAAACACTCATTCCAAGAATCACTGGGATCCATCAAAGCCTTTCCCCCCCCTTCTGATCTGCCCCTGTGTCAAGGCACTGACCAGCTGCTGGAATGGGATGGGTCTTTCTAGTCTCTGAAAAGGAAGGTTGTTGAGTCAGCACTGATCCTTCAATTGTTTGGGCTTTAAATTCTGCTAACCTTGGTGCCAGGCACATTGTCATTTTCCACGATATATTCAAAGCATGAATGGATGAATACTGATCCTTGTATTCTACTATGGAAGGGACTGTGGGAATATTAAATAGCCTCTGCCTTCGCAGAGGTTTGAATCTAACAAATAAAGTTCACCTCCACCCAAAGATAATGAACAGCTGAGTACTGAAGTGAACGCTTGCATTTGTGTAAGGGGAAGATGAGCTCTAAATAGAAAGTGCTATGGAGAGCCAGGCATGGTGGCGCACGCTTGTAATCCCCGCGCTTGGGAGGCGGAGACAGGAGGATCGCACAGGTTCAAAGCCAGCCGCGCTGGCGTAAGAGACCCTGTTTCAAAAATATAAAATAGGTCTGGGAGTGTAGCCCGGAGGCAGAAGGGCTTCCAGGAACCCCAGTACCACCAAAAAAAAAAAAAAAAAGTGCTATGGAGGCTATGAAAGGAGAAAGACCAATGTGCTCAGGAAGGATTCATAGATGGGGTAAGAACTGAATCTGGTCTTGAAGGCAGAACCAATTTGGGTGTCTAGATCAATCTCCAATGGCCTGATTGAAGGGTAGACCCTCAAAATTGAAGTCCCAAAGATTGGGCAGAGAGCCGGGTGTGGTGGTGCACACGTGTAATCCCAGAATTTGGGAGGCTGAGACTGGAGGCTTGCGGTTCGCGGACAGCCTCAGCTTCTAAGTGAGGCCCTCCGCAACTCAGTGAGACCCTGTTTCAAAATAAAGAAGAAAAATTGGGTTGGGGTTTAGCTCGGAGGTCGAATGCCTCTGGGTTCCATTCCCAGACCCCCCCCCCAAAAAAAAAAAAGTTGGGCAGAACAAGACTATTGGTTTCCATGAAACAGGAGGCCAGGACCCAAGGCTGAGGATATGAGCACAGTGCATTCGAAGCATTCTCATGCTATGCAATTACATGGGACATGGCTCAACTATGTAGAGCTCAGCCCATGACTGACTGTTTTTCCTTCACCCTACTCTAGTCTTCTCATCTGCGGCTCCACCCCATTCGGCGGTTTTCAGTGAGGGCCAGATTTCCATCAGATGCCACAGGGAAAACAGTAAGTAGAACAAGTTGTAGATCACGGGATAAGAATGAGAGACCTTTTCCCAAGATGCTGGCTTGTCTTGATTCCACTCCCACCCCAAGGTGGAATCCAGCCCTGATCCCACACATACATTCACAACATATAGCAAGATCTGAGAGTCTGCCTATGTGAAGCTTCAGAATGGGATTCATCAAATAATATTCAAACCAGATCCTGATGACTGAGCCCATGACTCTCGGATGTGGTTTGAAAACAATATCTAGAGCCACCTGCATGATAAGAAACAGGACGTCAGTGAAACACACATCGGCAGGGAAGGGGGACTTTCAAGCGCTCTATTTGCCATTGAATGTGAGGAAAACCAAGATAATGTCATGGTCTCCTGATTCTTCTTCTAATTCAAGCCAACCCTGCCTCTCCTCATGAGCAGAGTGCAGAATGGAGCCTGGAGGTGTTAAATATGAGACCAATATTCCTCTCCCTGAACTCTGCATTAGGGATCCAACATTGGAAACCCATAATGATGAAAGTCTTGTCCAGTCTCTGTATAGTTAATTAAGCACTCATACACAGGCCTGATGTAGCAATTAGAGAGTCTTGTTGTAAATCATAAGAGATAGCTAAGCAGCTTAAAGTTTCTTGTGGCAAATTCAAGGTCTGAGGAGACTCCAAGGCCAAAAGAAAAGTGTTGACTACAAGGAGCCAAGAGGCTGTACTGCCGGGAGTGTGAAGAATTCAGTTCTGTCCAGCCATCTGGGAGTGGAGGTCTCTGCCAGGGAGACACAGAGGAATCCAGCGTTTTCTTGTGTCTTGGAAGTGATAAGGATTTGCAGAGAGAGAGCTGACAAACACACTCCCCAGCATATCCTCTTGGAAGGATTGCTTTCTTCCTATAGGTCTGAATAGCTACAACTGTTTAATGAAAACTGGGTGTTCCCCAATCTTAGATTTCATAGGCACTCCCAATAATTTGTCCTCAAGTCCATATCTCAAAAATCATGCACTAGAAGTTAAATATTATCATTGGTAGAAGACCAATAGGGACCAGCTTAATCATAAACATAATTCTGGTTATAAATAATTACTACAAAATGTATTCATATTCATTATTAGGAAATCCCATCATAGTGAAAACCAAACATTTTAAATAAATATACACATATATATATTCTCCTAAGACTATTTCTGTGGAGCACATTTTAGAAACACTGGATCCTCTTGATGATCCCTTTTATTCACTCATTCCTTCAACAGGGTTTCTGAGTGTACATAGGGTGCCAGCACTATGTATCTGAAGATTTCAGTTCTTACTAAGAATTAAGAATATTCTTACTAATGAGTAAAAAGCAAGGGGTGTCAATACTGGCCAACTTAGGTAGGAAAGGAATGCTTTGGAAAGCTGGGAGGTAGCCCATAGGTTCAGAGAGGTCTGAAGAACAGTCCCAGAGATGTTGTCCATGCCTCAAGAATAGTCTAATTTTCTAATCAGATTAACCCAGGGCACTGGACACTGAATATGAACACTGTTAGAGGAACTCTGAAGTCTCCCTGCTTCACGAGTTTCAGTTCAAAGTCATAGGTGTGACTCTTCAATTGCTTGGGCTTCGTTCACGTGCCAGATGTCTAGCTGCCTGGGGGAACCTGAAAGAGAGGATGTGGAGCCAATAGCTGGCTTTTATGGCTTCAGAAAGGGCAGTTGGGGAGTACTGCTTCCTATTCAAGGTTGACACAGCTGTCTAATCCTTCAAACATGGAAAGAAGTTCACACGTCAGACATATACATGTCCACTCCTCTCACCCTGGCAAAATACCAGAAAAAGTCACATTCTATTTCTTACTGTCAGAGGCTACTCATTCCAAACCCATTTCCCTCTGTTTGTTCTTTGTTTTACAAATGAGTCTCAGAAACATTAAATTAACTTATTAAAGGAGCATGCCCACTAAGTAAGAAAGCTGAGATGAAAATCTTGGGGTTTTGTTTTCTGTTTTTTAAACTTTCTATTATGGAAAATATAAAAAGTAAAAAGACAAATATAGTAAAGTCTCTAGTTACCATCAGCCAGCTTCAGCAATTATCAACTTGTGGCCAATCTTTTTTCCTCTATGCTCACACCGACATTCGCATACCCCCACTGGATGGTTATGAAGCAAATCCCAAATATGTTATTTCAACTGAAAATATTTATGTAAGATCCTCTAAAGGATATGGAAATCACTTGTAAAACACATAATCCCAATATCATCTGACATTAAAAGATTAATAATATTGTTATCTAATATCATTCACTATCCAAACAACATTCAAATTTTCCCAATTGTCTTCTAAAATTTTTATGATTGGTTTGCTTGAATCAAGAGTCAAATAAGGCCTATACTTTGCAACTGGTGAGTTATGTTGATGTTGTAGTTGTTAATATTACAAATTTATTTGTGAACAAAGGGAATCATTTGTCTTGGAGAGTTTCTCCCATTCCAAATTTTGCTGCTAACATTCCAGTTGTATCACTTGCTGTGTTCCTTATTCAGAACGGCCAACCTTATTCAGACTGTACCAGCTTTGGTGGCACATTCCTGTAATCTTAGTACTTGGGAGGCTGAGACAGGAGGATTGCAAGTTTGTGGCCAACCTCAGAAACATAGCGAGACACTTAGCAACTTAGAAACTTGGATCCTGTTTCCAAATAAAAAATAAAATAGGGCTGGAGGTGTAGCTTGGAGGTACAATGTCCTTGGAGTCAATCCCAAGCAGCAGCAGCAGCAGCAGCAGCAGCATAGGACTAGAGATAGAGCTTGGAGGTAGAACACCCTGGATTCAACTTCCAGTACCAAAAAGGAAAAAAATTAATAAAGTCAAACTTCAATCCTATGTTAACCATCCTCAAGGGATTCTTGTGTTTACAGAGTGTTCTATATGTGCAGGTACTTTTGAGATGTAAAGTCCATTTCCCTTAAGTTTCCATGGTCCTACCATTCTCAAATACTCCCTCTATTTCATACACAATGCTCTCTTCTTCCTTCTTTACATTTTCTTTCCCCTTCAAGAGCATGCAGAAAATGAACAATATCCCTAGAAATGTCAGGAGCCTCTCTTGTTACACCTGCAGCCCCTGTCTCCTGGCCGGGCACACATGGAGCTGAAGCGGTACTACAGCATCTGCCAAGACACCGCCTTGAGACAACCAGGCTTCCAGGAAGAAGGAAAGTTGAAAAGGGAGGACAGGACACGGAACTCCCTGAGCCCCACCATGGCACCCAAGCTCAGCTTGGAGGTTCGAAAACTCAGTAATGGCAGATTGTCAACATCCCTCAAGCTGGGGGCCCTGCAACCTCGAGCAGTGCTGCTTCGGGAGAAGAAGGCGACCCAGATGGTGGCCATTGTGCTTGGTGGGTTCAGGCTGGTGTGAGTTGGGTTGAGTTAGTTGGACCTTGTGATAGGTGATAGAGTAGCCACATTTGGCAGAAATTAGAAATTCAATGACTATGAGTTTATAAAATCATTATAGTACAATTAAAAAGAGATTTGTATAAATTTTAATTTATATGTATAAATTTAGTGGTGGAAATTCAGAAGACCTAGATGGGCTCTATGAAGCTAATTAAGTTACCTTTTGAAGTCACCTAATTCAGTTATATTTTGCTATTATATGGAATTGTATAAGTCAAACAATAATGGTTCAATAAGTGCCTGGCACATACTGGATTTTATTTGTTCTGTTTTGTTTTTGTGATGTTAGGAATTGAACTCAGGTCTTTGTACCTCTAAGCAAGCACTCTACCACTAAACTACATCCCCGGCCACATATCAGATACTTAACAAATTCTTACTTACTTTAAAATATCAAGTGAGACGTGGGCATGGTGACAAACACTTGTAATCTCAGTACTCAGAAGGCCAAGACAGCAGGATCACAGATTTGAGACCAGCCTCAGCAACTTAAGAAGACTTTCAGCAATCTAGCAAGATCCAAACAAAAAATAAAAAGAGCTGGGGTGTAGCTTGGAGGTTGAACGTCCTTGGGTTCATTCCCCAGTGCAGTCAGCCAATCAATAAGTGCAAAACAGTTTCTATCATATGGTATGGTAACACCTAGATTATTTAAAATATTGAGAATAAAGACTGAAAAATTCACCAAGCTATCAAAAGTGGTTGTCTTTTAGTGGTGGTAATTTTTCTTCTTTCTATTTTTCTAAACTTAGCAAGTGTTCCATTAGATATACAATCATAGCTAATTTTATAATAGTAAAATATAAACTACATTCAGATAAAGAACTTAAAAATGATATTACAGGTGCCATAAGGAGTTAGCTAAGGCAACTCAATCTGTTCAATCTCACAGACAAACCCCAACATTTTCATATATTAGTGACTTTTCTAGAACCCTATCTGTCCTTTCCTCAACAATAGAAACTGTGTTTGTCACATTTTTAAGACCATCGTCTGCATCAGAGCCAAGAATTTTGTCTTGTATGGGCAAACACTAAATAAATGTCTGAGCTAAATTGAGGAGAAAAGAACTACTTGGCTGTGCTTGGTTACACACATGTGTAATCCCAGTATTCAGGAGGCTGAAACAGGAGGATTACGGTTTGCGGCCAGCCTCAGCTACTTAGTGGGGCCCTTTGCAACTCAGTGAGACCCTGTTTCAAAATAAATAATTAAAAATAGGGCTAGGGTGTAGCTCAGAGCTACATCCCAGTACCACAAAATTCCATCCCAGTACCACAAAAACAAAACAAAATAAAAAAAAGAACTACCTAAATGTCAAACTAGAAAACTGGTTTTGTAACAAAGGTCTAAGGTAAATCAAAGACATTAGCACACAATATTCTCATCTAAAAAATTAATAATAAATAAATAAATAAGTGAGAAAATAAGTGTCTAATTGCACCTACTTTGTAAGATTGCTGCTAAAAGCAACCAAGTATGTAAAACTTCCAACATAGTGGCTGGGTCAAAGTAGACATCTCTGACTCATTTTGTGTTTCAACAAGAGGGGTGAGCAAGCGCCTTATCCAGTTTCTTTCTTCCTTTGCTACCCTCTAGGGGCCTTCATTGTCTGCTGGCTGCCCTTCTTCTTGACCCACGTTCTCAACACCCACTGCAGAGCATGCCACGTGTCCCCAGAGCTCTACAGCGCCACCACGTGGCTGGGCTATATGAACAGTGCCCTCAACCCTGTGATCTACACCACCTTCAATGTGGAGTTCCGCAAAGCCTTCCTCAAGATCCTATCTTGCTGAGGGAGAGAAAGAGGAGGCACTGTTCCTGTTTCCACCTCTAACTGCTAGGCTGTGGGCACCCTGGCCAAGGCCTGCTCAGAAAGATCATGCAGTGTCCTGTGGCATGTGGTAGGAAGAAGATTTCTGGAGTAGGACACTCCTATGCAGCAGGCATAGCCAACCTTTTCCTCTAAAACAGAATGTTCTACCTCCCCAGCTAACCTCTGGCTTCATTCTGACAATCTCCAAATGTCTGAAGGTCCCTAAGTGGTAAGCAATAATTCAAAGAAGCTAATAAGGCATGACTCTACACACACATACAAAATTGTCATTGGAGGCATGATTCATTGCAGCGAAAGAAAATGAACAGACTTTATCATTCTCAACTGGCCAAGGGTCCTTGAAACCTCAGCCGGTAAACCATCTCACAGAATAGCCCATCTCTTCAGACCTCTAATTAACTGTCGGCACACCTAACCTTGTACTCATGTGTACTTTCCCCTCTCGGTTGCTTTTTTCCTCCACTGTCTCCTGAAACATGAGAGGCAAGGCCAGTGCTTCTACCTCTCCATAGCATCTAATTGGCTAATTTGGTGAGGGGAAGTCTTCACCCCCAAAGAGACACTGTCCCACCTTAGGACCTGAGCTTTGTTTCAGTCTCGCTCCCCTTGTCCTCGAGCTCTGGCTAAGAAATCCTTTGATTCAATTCCCTCACTCTCTCTGGGCACGCTTGAAGTCTCCACACTCAGAGTCATTCAAGATGGGGATGCTAACTGAAGAAGGAATGGCAATCCCTTCTTAGGGTGTCACTGTTGAATGCTGTGGTTCAGAACATGCCATAGATATGCTTCCCATAATACTAGAAGGTTTTCCCAGTCAGAGCATCTTCATCTTCTGCCTTACAGAGATCCAATACTTTTAGACCCTGATGCTCACTAAGGAGTAAGTGTGCCAGTCAACTCCCAGCCTCTGAATAAATAACAATGCCCAAGACAGCTCCTGTCGTCCAGGAGCTCACTCCTGCTCCTCTGTTTTCCCATTTACTACTTAGTCTAAGGGTACTGGGGACTCATCCAGACTGCCAGAGGACCTCAGAATGGAGAGCACTGGGCAGGGTGACTGTCCAAAGCCACCACGCGGACGGTCTCTGCACGATCCTATGTGCATCCTAAACATTGCCATTCTGACAACTGGAATTAAAAGTATAACAAAAGTAGTTTGTGAACTCCATTCAAAATTGCATTTAGAAGGAACTAGAATATTCTCACCATCTACATAAATTATTTTTATTGATTATAGAATCAAGATAAAATTTACAGATAATTTACGAAACGTTGTCATCCCAAACTTCAACAAATTTACTTGTAATCGCTGTTATTGTACTGACCTGACAGATTTCTGCTGCAATGCAGTTAAAACTTTAAAGTGCCCAAGAACTTTCCAGGAGCCACTTGGGAGGCTGAGGCAGGAAGTTTGCAAATTCAAGTCCAGCCCTGGAAACTTGGTGAGACCCTATCTCAAAAAATAAAAAAGGCTGGGGTTGCAGTTCAGTGGTAGAGTTCCCTGGGTTCAATCTTTAGTACGAAAAATAAAAATAAAAGAACTTTACAAGGAATTCAAGGCCTCCCTTGGCATCTTTTTACCTCTATCCCTCACGTTTATTATAAGTTTATTATACCTCTACTGAGTTAGTTACTCCTGAGTGCTTTTAATTCCAACATTATAATAGTATTATCTATAATAATATCGATATTGTAACTCAGTGGGAAAATTCTGTGCTCACTAGTTCCTCTATTTTGTGTCATCTAGCTCAAAAGGCTTATAGTGCTAGAAAGGCTGGGTCCTGAGACAATTAGAATCTGCAAAAATAAATATTCATGATTCCTAGATTTATCCATGCAAAATAAACAGAAAAGAACTGAGACAGTGGGATAAAAGATCATAAAATTCCATGTCAATATCAGAGTACTGAATATAGAAACATAAACACATCAGTATTCGTGTATTCATGAGAAAGAACGATAATATCCTTTCTTTTTTCTTTTTTTTTTTTTTGTGTATGTGGTAGTAGGGATGGAACTTGGGAGCATTCTACCTCTGAGCTACTTCCCCAGTCCTATTTTATTTTGTATTTTGAAACAGAGTCTCATTTGGTTGCGGATGGCCTCACTAAGCTCCTGAGGCTGGCTGTGAACCTGTGATCCTCCTGTCTCGGCCTCTTGGCCAAGTACTGGGATTACAAGCATGTGCCACCATGCCCAGTTTGTGTCCTTTCTTTATATCAAGTATTCAACCTTTATAATAGCATTAAGTAAGACAAACATCTTTTACATGAGTTAACTGAGGCAGAGGAAGGTTAAGAAATTGCCCCAAGACACACATGATAAGTGGCAGAACTAGGATCTAAACACACACACACCTGGCTCTTGTGCAACTAGTCACCATGGCATGCTGCTTCTCCCCAAAGAGATGAAGAAGAGGAGAGGAAAATATGGGAAGAAAAAGACAGAGAAAAGATCCGGGGGGGGGGGGAGGAGTCTAGCCTCAACATATCCACCAGCACCTCAAGTCTTCTAGAATACAGCCCAGGACATTACTCTCACTCTCTGCCACATTCAACTTCCAAAACAGTAGCATGGGAAATCTGTATCTATGTTTATAAAATCATGGTACAATCCTTAGAGAGTGCTTGGTTCTACCTTCTCCTTTATTTACATTAGAGGAAACTGAGGCTCAGAACTGATGTCCCCAGGTGGTTAATCAGGGACAAGCACTCAAGTGTACTGAGTACTGTCCATTCGACTTTGCCACACTCCCCAGCGGCCCTGTAAAAACTATAAACTCTGTGTAGATACAAGATGAAAGCTGTTACTACTACTATTAAACTGAGAAACACTTACTCATGTTCTTAGAGTCTTTTTCTCCTAAACAACATTTGCTTCCTAGAATTTTCTTTTGATCCAGGAAGAGCATCTTAGAGGAACCCAAAAAACATTTCCCATGCACTCACTCAACTTCTTCTTCCTGAGACCTTTGTTCCAGCTCCTGCACCTCTACAGCACTCACCAGGAACCAGCGTACTCAGGCTCAGGGCTCACCACATTCACATGGTCAAAAATCTCAGAAGAGATACTGGCCTGTATGAAACACAACTGAGTTCTTGGAGGAAAGTATTCTAGAACCCAAATAAATCTCAGACATGCCCACTCTGTTTGGGTAAAACGCAAATAGTGTGAGAATACAAATAGAGTGCAAACAACATTCAACTCTGCCCCCAGGAGCCTAGAGTCTAGAAGGAGATGGAATGTATGTGTACACAGGATTCTTGGGTTTGGGGAGCCCCTTAATGAGCCTTGAGAAAGGCTTCCTGGGTGAGTATTATCAGAACTGACACATAATGAAAAGGTAGGAAAGGTGTTCTAGACACAGTAGCCCTCTGAAGAGCTAAAGATGGGAATAAGCAAGGACCAGGTGAGGAATTGCAAATAATTCCATCTGGTTGTAGAAAGGCCCTAGGGACAAGACAAGAGAGGAAGGGGCTCCATTTCTGAAGAGTTCCTGCAAGCCCTGCTCCTTTGGCATTAAAGCAATGGTGCCACTGTTTGCAGAAGACCTCCAGATCTTGTCGACCCTGTCCCCCATGTGGATAAGGCCCACTGCAGAATATCTACTGCTGACTCATTTACTTCTCTCTGAGCTATCCTGGATTTTAGCAAATGCAGGACTCAATTTGAATTCTCCTACTGTGTCTCTAAAAGAGAGGGAAAGGCTATTTGAATGGACACAGCATCAGAAGTGGTTAACATATAAGCAGGTCAGAGACTCTGGGTGTGAAACCAAGAGAGGGCAGGCAAAGAGATTTGTGTTTGTGAATGGTTAGGTCAGAACTAAGCAGCAGCAGAAAGGTTGAGGGATTCGCTGGGAACTGGCCGTCTCCTGGAGGTCCTAACTCCCAGGTCTGTGCTCAGATCATTTGGTATCTGCTGACATTAGAAAACTGGAAAAGCTTAATTTGAATCAATACACAGAGAGCAGAGAGGGCATGACAGGCAATTAACTTGATTCTTCCATTCTATCTAATTGTCTACTCATCAGCTCAGGAAGGGAGTGAGTTTCCATGACTACTCCTGACACAAAGGCTCGCTGCAGGTGATGTGTGTCAGCTCTGCTCCACAGCACACACAGGCAGAGGCAGAGCCCCGGGGTCCATGCCAAACACAGCAGGCCTGGGACCTCTTGCTCCAGCCCCCCTCACCTCAATTAATCACCGTCCTCATCCTTGTGCACCGAGTCCCTGCTTTGTGTGCTCTTCTGGGTCCTGGGAGGAGGGGCTGTCAGCCTCTGAAGATGATTGTGCCCCAGACTCAAGGTAGCTCTGACACCTACAGGAAAGATAACAGACAGGAGTCGAGGGCTGGAGTTCTAGGGCCAACAAACACAAGCGGCCCTGAGCACACGTTTTAGCCTCTCTGAGCCACCGTATCCTTATGAGTAAAATGGAGACCTGAAGGCCTGACCTTCTTCATTAGGCTGTGTTATAGATTAGGTGAAATCACAAATTAGAAGTTCTCTTCATCTCCTCCTGTTGCTAAATAAAACAAATCAAAACAACCCCACAGAGTTGCCTGGCACAGTAGTACACACCTATAATCCCAGGATTTGGGGGACTAAAGATCACAGGTTTGATGCCAGCCTCAGCAATTTGTGAGACCCTCAGCAACTTAGCAAGTCTCTGTTCCAAAATAAAAAGTAAAAAAGGGTTGTGGGTGTAACTCAGTGTTAGAATGCCCCTGGGTTCAATCCCCAGTGCCAAAACAAAAACAAACAAACAAGCCGGGCGTGGTGGCGCACGCTTGTAATCCCAGCATTCGGGGGGCTGGGACCCGAGGATCGCGGTTCGCGGACAACCTCAGCTATTTAGTGAGGCCCTCTGCAACTTAGTGAGACCCTGCTTCAAAATAAAGAATAAAAAATAGGGCAGGGGAATAGCTTGGAGGTCAAATGCCTCAGGGTTCCCTCCCCAGACACACACACACACACACACACACACACACACACACACACCCCATAGACCAGGTACACTATAAATTATAAATAGTAGAAATTTGCCAGGCATGTAGAACATACCTATAATCTCGGTACTTGGGAGGCTGAAACAGGAGGATCACAGGTTGGAGGATAGCTTTAATAATGTAGTGAGACTCTTAGCAACCTAGAAAGACTTTGTTTCAAAACAACAAATTTAAAAACTGCTGGAGTTTTATCTTGGAGGTAGAATATCCCTGGATTCAATCCCCAGTATCAATCAATAAATAGAAGAAGCATATATCCTCACAGTTCTGGAGGCCAGAAGTTCCAGATCAAGATGGCCACTGGCAAGTTCAGTGTCTGCCAAAGGGATTGTCTCTACTTCTAAGATGCCGCCTCATGACTGCATCCTACAGATGGGACAAATGTCTGTCCTTTTGTGGCAGAAGGGCAAAAGACCTAGCAAGTGCCCTCTCCCTTGTAGGAGGCACTAATCTCAGGTGTAAAGGCAGAGCCCTCACAGCCTCACCACCTTCTCTTAGTACTGTTGAATTGGGGATTCAGCTTCAACATGAATTTTGCAGGGATACAAGTGTTCAAATCATAGCAGAAGCACTTTGACAAATGGAAAGCCCCAACAATGCAGGAGATTACTGTTATCATTGCTATTGTTATTATTATTCCCCCCTTAGCAGCTGTCCCTAGCATACCTATTTGATTTGCAGCCTATTCAGAACCTCTTTCCCAAGTTATTTGACACAGCCATTCCAACATCCCACATGAAATCGAATTTTTTTCTCTTGTCTTTTATTCCCTAAATGTACCCAGGATACTTCACCATCTCTATGGTGTGATTGTTAGACAGATGGAGAGCAGCCAACAGGGCACCCTTTCCTGCTTACACAGCCACATAATATAGTACAATATGATCTAACACCTGGTTGATGAGCCAGAGACTTGCTTGCTGAGCCTACCTGCATTCTACTCCTCTCTTGGTCAGAATATGAGGAGCAGAAAACATCTGTTGCTTAAGACCTTCTGTCTTTGTCTCTCATGATGTCTGAGCCTGACGACCCTTCCTCTCCATCTCCTTCTGCTGGGGAGAAGTGCCTTGGATGTGATGTGTTAGTTTCTTGGGGCTGCCATAGCAAGGAATCACAAATGAGCTGGCTTGAAACAACAGAAACTTATTCTCTCGTGGTTCTGGAGGCTAGAAGTCTGAAATCAAGGTGTTTGTAGAGCCAGGTTTCCTCTGAAGGATCTAAGGAAGGATCTATCTTTACTTCTCCTAGCTCTGGCATTTGCTGTAATCTTAACAGTCCATGGCTTGTGGCAGTAAAATTCCAGCCTTTGCCTCCATCTGTGCATGGTCTTCCTCTCTGTGTCCAAATTCCTCCTTTATATCGCAATGGGTTGTGACCCACTCTAATCCAGTATGGACTTAACTTTATTATGTCTGCAAAGACTATTTCAACATAACATCACATTTATAGGTTCTGGGGCTTAGGGCTTCAACTTATCCTTGGGGGGCACAATTCAACCCATAAGATATGATAAGAATGATCTGGAATAGGAGAGAATTTGGAGCTTAGAAAACATGGGGAAAATGTACAAAAGTCTTACCATTTAGAATGTAAAAGAATCAGATCTAGCATTGGCATAGTTTCCATTAGTGATCTGGGTCAAGTCAATAAACTTCCAGGAGCTCAACTTTTTTATCAGTAAAAGTGTTGAGTCCGGATTTCTAAAACTAAGCCAGGCTAAAGATAGCTTTAGAACGATAGAAATTATCTTCTAAGCCCTAAAAACCTGTAAACATGTCTATTAATAATAATCAAAACTATTGAAAAGCTTTTCTGCATCTTAAACAAGGAATTCACCTGCACTCGTGTTGGTCTGGGGAAAGCTACATGAGACTTTTATGCCGTATATACATCCTATTGTATGCAACAACACTCCAGACAAACTAAAGATGGCACAAGATGTTTTTTCCAAGAAAAACTGATATTATCGAGTGTTACATTATGCTTGAACAGATTCCATAAGTCTCCATATTAAGAACCCTTTAAAAAGCCTGTAATTTGTTGCCACCTTTAATCATGGGATTTAAAAGTTGAAAAGGGTTTCAGCCTAGTCCCCTAATGATAGCAGAAATTCTTTCATGAACATCTTTGACCTATGATCACCTAACTACACTAAGGCACTGGCTCTCTTCTTCCCAACACATGTGACAGGTTGCCCTTTAGGAAAAAATCCTGCTCCCTTAAAGACAAAATCTTCCTCCTTATAAAACCCACCTTTTGGTTCTTTTCTCCCCTCCAGCATGAAAAAAATTCGACTTAATTTTTCCTATGACATCTTTGGTAGGATTAAAACATTTCTTGAAGTTTTAATTCTTTTATCTCTACCTTAAGTGACATTTTCTTACACTATCCTTCTAGATTGCTTTCCTCTGAATATAACCATTTCATTAGGTGTGTGTGTGTGTGTGTGTGTGTGTGTGTGTGTGTGTTACTGGGGATTGAACCCAAAGGCATTCTACCCCTGAGCTACACCCCCAGCTATTGTTTGTTTGTTAACAGCGTCTCCCTAGGTTGCTGAAAGTCTACATTGCTGAGGTTGGTCTTGAACCTGCTATTCTCCTATCCCAGCTTCCCAAATACTGGGATTACAGGCATGGACCACCACAACTGGCTTATTAGTTCTAATAGAATGCAGTTCTCTAAATGTTGTTTTACCAGTTCAGGATGCCACAAGTTCATTTTTCTCCATGACTGGAATATTCAATTTTTAATGATCTAACTCAAATTGTATTTGACTTCTTAGGACTCATATTAAACTGTCAGGTGAATGTTTGCATACAGAATGAGGTTAATGGGTCTGACTTAGGGATCAGCACCTATAGGACAATGAAGGAAGTAGGAGTCACAGAAGTTGAATTGTGTTGCAAGTCCCATGAAGAACTCAGAGGATTGCACAGGGAGGGAGAGGGGCATGGGTGGCCCCCGCTGGTCCTTAGATGAGAGTTCAGTGGCCTTTCCCTCTACACTAGTTCTTAATTCACAAGTGAAGCAAAGAATGGGTGGTCCTGCCACCTACCACATTTGACCATTCCAATTATAAATGTGTGTGTGTGTGTGTGTGTGTGTGTGTGTGTGTGTGTACCTAGGAAATGACCCACTGTGAACCATACTTAGACCATGCTACATACACTACCTGGCTCCTATATGATGGCACTCTGTGATGGCACTTCGGATCCCTAACAAATACAGATTCTGAGCTGCAGATTCACATGTAGAAAGTTTACTAGAACTTTAGGATCAATGCCTTTGCAGGATAAAGGAAGATTGAGCAGAGAAGGAGAACTCAGATTCAATTAGAGCTAGGGTTTCAGCAGATCCCAAAGACTTCAGACTAGTCTTTAAGCATAGGAAGCAAGCTTTTAAATGTAAGAGAAAAATATTTTTTTGGCACTGAGGATTGAACTCGGGGGCATTCTACCTCTGAACCACACCCCAGCCCTTTTTATTTTTATTTTATGGTACTGGGGATTGACCCCATGGGCATTCTACCACTGCGCTGCCCCCAGCCCTTTTTATTTTTATTTATTTTTTATTTTATTTATTTATTTTTGTGGTACTGGGGATGAAAGCCAAGGGCTTTTCTACCTCTGGGCTATACTCTCAGACCTATTTTATACTTTATTTGGAAACAGGGTCGCACTAAGTTGCTGAGAGCCTCACTAAGTAGCTGAGGCTGGCTTTGAACCTATGCAATCCTCCTGTCTCAGCCTCCCAAGTGCTAGGATTACAAGTGTGCGCCACCATGCCCACCTTTTTTAATTTTTATTTTAAAACAAGATCTCACTAAGTTACTGAGGCTGGTCATGAACCTGTGATCCTCCTGTCTCAGCCTCCCAAATACTGCAATTACAGGCATATGCCACCACATCAGCTTATTTTTAATTTTAAAACAGGGTCTCACTAAGTTACTGAGGCTGGCTTCCTCAAACCTGCACTCCTCTATTGCACCTTCCCAAGTACTGTGATTATAGGCATGCAGCTCCATGCCTGCCTTATGCCTGCTTAATTCCAAAAAGTAGCTGTCTCTAGGGAGGTGGTACAACCAGCTGAAGACCAGTTCTAGAGAGAAACTCAGCTGAGAGCCATTGTTCACTAGCACCCCCTACAGCTGGAGGAATCACTGCCTTTTTTCTGAAGGGGGACTCTGGGCAGTGGATCACAGTACCACTATATGTACTCAACTAAAATTCTCAGTTGTACACCAGGTGTGGTAGCACACACTTATAATCTCAGTACTTGGAAGGCTAAGACAGGAGGATTGCTCAGGTTTGAAGCCAGCCTAAGCTACTTATGAGGCTCTCAGCAACTGAGACCCTGTTTCCAAATAAAATATAAGTCTGAGAGTGTAGCCCAGAGGAAGAAAGCCCCTGGGTTCCATCCCCAGTACCACACACACAAGAATGAATGAATTAATAAATAATAAAATTCTCAGTTGTTTTCCATTAAAGTTCTATTAAATCAAGTCTCACTCGTCTTCAACTTTTACAGTAGATTTTTGAGCAAATGTTATATACTTGACATCTATTCAACTTGTTGGTTTTATCCTAACATTCCAGCCTGCCAAGTCATTTTGAATTTTAATTTTAATCTACTATCTTAAACTTCCCTGGAGATTTTAATTATCTTCAAATGAAAGAAGACACTAAGGGGAATGTTGTCACATTATTGATAAAACACTTAGGCCTGGATCCTCCAAGTCCGAGCCATATGATTAGTTGTAGGACTTGTAAACACTATCATTACTCTTCCAGCCATCCACAAATACACTTAAGGTTGTTATTATCTGACTCACAAGTTACTTTCATATTAAGAACAATATGAAAATATTTGCAAAATGTTTTGTCAAATTCAGAATATATCACAGTGCCAGTTAGAATGCCTTTGCCCCGTATATCAGAACATTCTGCCTCAACTTCCCTTAAACAGTGAGAAGGTTTATTATCACTATGATAGTGATAATAGGTAGGATGAGCTTCAGGCTCCAAGTTCAAGTAGTTCACCAATGTTATCATGGATTCAGGCTCTTTGCATCTACCCTGTTTGCCAATCCTGGAGGATTGTTCCTTCTGAAGATAGCTCTCTATCCTGAGCTCCATGGGTACAAGGTAAGGATGGTGCCGTTCCAGGGATCCTATCTGAAACAGCAATGTCTGCGGTAGCAGAAGCACTCTTCCTCTCTGGCACTTCTCTGCCTGATATACCTAGCTGAACTCCCTATGTCTTACTAACCAGGATTAAACCATGATAGCAATCCATCCCGGCAAAATGAGTGGAACTCCATGACCAATTCAGCTTCAAGTTAGTCATTTGCAGTGAAATGGATGTCGAGGCAGACCCACTGATCTTTACCTGGTGAAAAGCCTTCAGGCCCCTCTCCCATTTGCTATGATTCCAGCAGATTATTAATGAAGGCTCTGAGAACCCCTTCCCACTCACTGTCTATCAGTTCAATTCTCTAGCATTTAATACCTCTGGCTCTAAACACTCAAATCCACTTTGCAGAGGTTCCATATTTTCTTGCTTTCTCACCTATGTGGGACTTCAATTCTCACTGCGTCTTCCTTTCAAAATTAAAGGTGGCTTAATCTTGTGTCCCTTTCCTCTGTCTCCTGTATCTGAAAATTGGCTTTCATTTTCCCTAGGTCCCCTATAGGGAGCCAAGTAGAGTGGCCTTTTCTGTTTCCATAGAAATCTGCTTATATCAAGCAAAAATTTGTAGTAAAATTATTGAAGATTTGAGCGGAGTGGGGAGGTGGGTAGGGGGTGTAGATCACCATGTACCAGCTTTGTCTCTTTCCTATATCTGCTTCTCACCATCTTTATCTCAAATTTGGCCCAGAGTGCCTAAGTCTTTGCTTGTGTTTGATGCCCAGATTCGAGGGCGGGGGGTGGGGGAGAGGAATCCCCATCTGTTTCCCAATTGGGCTAATAACAATGTACATCTTCCACACAAACACACTTTCTCTCTAAGGAAAATGCCATTTTTCTCCATCGTGTTGAAACTTTTTTCACACGTGGGAGAAGATAGAAGCAAAATAAACAATATAAAAGGTAAAAGCAAGGCGTGATGGCACACACTTGTAATCTCAGCATTTGGGAGGCTGAGACAAGAGGATCTCCATTTGCAGACACCTTCAGCTACTTAGTGAGGTCCTTTGCAACTCAGTGAGACCCTGTTTCAAAATAAAGAATAAAAAACAGGGCTGGGAGTGTAGCTTGGAGGTAGAATGTCCCTGGGTTCCATCCCCAGTACCAGAGAGAGAGAGAGAGAGAGAGAGAGAGAGAGAGAGAGAGAGAGAGAGAGAAAGGCAAAAGCCAGGCACAGTGGCGCACGCATGTAATTCCAGCATTTGGGAGGCTGAGACAAGAGGATCGAGGTTCACTGACAGCCTCAGCTACTTAGTGAGGCCCTTTGCAACTCAGTAAGACCCTGTTTCAAAATGAAGAATAAAAAAATAGTGTTGGAAGTATATCTCAGAGGTAGATACACTGAGTTCCATCCCCTGGGTTCCATCCCCAGTATTAAAAAAAAAAAAAGGGAAAGTTAAGCATTACTTAACTGCTGTTAACATCATACTACTTACTCAAAAAGCAAGTTGTCCCATGCTTGAGCTTCTCCTTACTCTAAGCACAGCAGCCTTTAGCACTTTCTGTAACGCTCAGCTCATTCCTGACTTTATCCTCCTTTATTCTGCTCCTGAAAGTTCATGATAGTCCTTTGTGCTCAAGCTTATCTATAATCCCCTCCCTCGTCTTTTGTTCATGTCCTTTTCAAAGCCAGAGCTCTGCAGCAGCTCCCTGTACAACCACCTCTTTCTTTATCTATTTTTCCCCTTTATCATTGGAATTATTTCCTATTATATTCTAACCAAGATTTTATTGTCTAAATCTCCCACCTCTTCCAAGTCATATTCTTTTCTAAAGTCTCACATCACAGCATCACACCTGTGGTAAATACTCTTTTGAAGTGAAGAGTTAATTTGTAATGCAAATAATTACTTCTTTATTTATCTCATTTTCAAGTAAGAACTTTCACATATCAAATTTTCATAAAAATAAATTGGGAGCAAATTATTTCACACCTTTCCCTTCTCTGTCACTCACTCTCTCCCCTCCCCTTTCCTTCTGTCCTTTTCACCTCCAGTTGTCTCCCGCCTCCTTCCAGGATTGGTGTAAACCCCTTGGGTTTCTCTCCCAGACTTTGCTTTTATTGAACTGAATTACTCTGTGTTCATGTACTGGAGCAAGCCTTTGCTATATCGGGTAAAGCCACCTGCCACCTGCTTCCAAGGAAACCCTTGAGGGGAGCCCAGGGAAGACAGCCTTTCTACGGGAAACTGCCTGTACCTTTAACCCCGATGGCTGGAGATTTTTATTTCCCAACTGCCCTGCTTGTATCACGTTTGGTTAAAGTCTACCTTCAGCAGTCAACTCATTTTAAGAAGGAAATCTCTCTATGCATCAGCTTCCTCAGGAGTAAAATGAGGACCATGGTCTCTGAACTGTTTACTTTAGAGTCCCTGGGTGGGAGGATGCGTAAGAAATTATAAATCGTGAAGCCGGGTGTGGTGGCGCATGCGTGGGAGGCTGAGACAGGAGGATCGCGCAGGTTTGAAGCAGCCTCAGCATCTCAGTGAGGCTCTCAGCAACTTAGTGAGACCCTGTTTCCAAATAAAATATAAAATAAGTCTGGGGGTGTAGCCCAGGGGTAGAAGGCCCCTGGGTTCTATCTCTACTACCACAAAAAAAAGAGAAAATGTAAGCCGTAAGGCATGATTCACACATAAACGACTATGTACTAGTTGTCCTTAATCATATCATTGATTATGTGACCTGAAAATATCATGGATGAGACTTTATTTTAACAGAAACTGGGCAGAAAGAAATTGTCTTTAGGGAGGATTCTGAGCCAGGATCATTGAGTTGTTTGTTTGTTTGTTGTTGTTGTTGTTGTTTTGGTGGTACTGGGAATGGAACCCTTCTGCCTCCGGGCTACACTCTGAGACCTATTTTATATTTTTATTTGGAAACAGGGTCTCCTAAGCCAGCGAGGCTGGCTTCGAACCTGCGTGATCCTCCTGTCTCTGCCTCCCAAGCACGGGGATTACAAGCGTGCGCCACCACGCCCGGCTCCTTGAGTTTTTTAAATCAAGAATTGGCCTATCCCCAAGGAAAGGCCATGGCAGTGGGAGGGCTTTATGAGATGACAATGTTACTGTCTCCTTAATGGATTTGTTTCACTTTTGAAAATATTCTGAAGATGAAGCTGCCTAGAAGACAGAGAGGAGGGCAGAAATAAGGGCAGGACTTTTCAGGACTTGCAGAGGAAGAGAAAGTGAGAGGGCAAAGGTTCTATGAGATAGGTAAAGTTCTACATAGAGTAGGAAGAAGGAAAATGCTTCCTCAAATGAAAAGATAAGAAACGATGTCCCAGAAGAGAGAGAGAGAGAGAGAGAGAGAGAGAGAGAGAGAGAGCCCTTGAGGTGTGTGTTAGTGAGAGAGAATTCAGCAAGAAGCTAGAAAGAGGTTGAACGTAAATGCTGTGGTACATACCTATAATCCCAGAGACTCAGGAGGCTGAGGCAGAAGGATCACATGGCCAGCCTGGATGACTTAGTAAGACCCTATCTCCAAACAAAAACTAAAAAGGACTGAAATGTGGCTCAGCATCGAGCCCCTGAGTTTAATCCTTATACCACAACAAAAGTTAAATTAGCTGGGCGTGATGGCGCACACTTGTAATCCCAGCATTTGGGAGGCTGAGACAGGAGGATCGTGGTTCGCGAACCAGCCTCAGCTACTTAGTGAGGCCCTTTGCAACTCAGTGAAACCCTGTTTCAAAATATAGAATAAAAAATAGGGCTGGGAGTGTAGCTCAGAGGTAGAATCCCCCTAGGTTCCATCCCCAGTACCGCAAAAAAAAAAAAAAAAAAAAAAAAGTTAAATTAATCAAGAGGCTCAAAAAGAGGTAAATCCTTCCAATCAAGGAGAAAATGAAACTTACCCAGCAACTCAACCCATCCATCTTCTCACTGTACCCACCATTACTACCTTGAAACTTTTGTCAGGTTTCACCCTGAGGACATATAGGAGACATTTCAAAGTTCTTGAATTATTTGCTCAGTCATGCCAATCTATGACCAGCTACAGACAGATGGAAATCAGAACATGGGTCTTAATTCATGTCAGAAAATAAAAGAGAATAAGTAATTATGGTAGCTGGTTTTGGAATGCTCCTCTGGTAACTACATAGACACGACCTTATCCTAACTCCCCAAGGGGAGACAGAAGACTAAGACAGGGAAGCTGGAACACCCAGAAACACTAAGTTCTGCAAAGCTAGGTGTGGTCCCTGAGATAGAATGTCATCTTCTTAGATGATTTATTTCACTTTTGAAAACATTATATAATATGTCAAACACTTAGCATACTTTAAAGAATAATACCTGCACCTAATGGCTTTTTTAAACATATGACATTTTGTCACATTCATTTTAGATCTTTTTTTAAAAAGAGATACGTTACAAATATTCTTAAAGTAATCCTCCATATATAATTTTCCTCCTTCTATGCCTATAAGAAATCACTCTCTAGCACTGAATGTTTATCATTTTCATAACTTTTTTTTGGTACTGGGGATGGAACCCAGGGTCATTCTACCTCTGAGCTACACCCCCAGCCCTATTTTTTTTTTTTTTATTCTTTATTTTGAAACAGGGTCTCACTGAGTTGCAAAGGGCCTCTCAAATGCTGGGATTACAAGCATGCACTAACACAACAAGCCATTTTCATAATATTTTATCTTTGTTACATATGTATGTATCCATATAGCATTGGTTTTTATGCTTTCAAAATGAACATTAAGCACTATTCTCTGAAATTTTCTTTTTCCACATAAATTGATATATTTAGGTTTAGTTCATTCATTATCTTAATTGCATTATAAATATACCATTCTGTTGATAACTAATTTATTATCAAATCTTAATTGTTTTAAAAAGCTACAATGTTCTAGGCATGAAGGAATAAGTCTGTAACTCCTATACTTTGGAAGACTGAGTTGGTAGGATTGCAGATTCCATACCAGCTTCAGCAACATAGTAAGATTCTCAGTAACCTAGTGATACCCTTTTTCAAAATAAAAAAATTAAAAGGGCTAGAGTTGTATCAGAGGTATAATGTCCCTGGGTTTAATCCCCACTGCCATCACAAAAACCAAAACCAAAACCAAAAATCACACACACACACACACACACACACCCTACAATAAATATTTTTGTACATATATTCATGAGCATATGTGCTGAAAGCTTTCTAGGACATGAACCTATAAGAGAAATCACTGGCAGAAATAGCTGCACATCTACTTTAGTAGCTATTATCAAATTGCCCGTTAGTTATATTAACTTACTTTCTTATCCCTAGTACATGTGAAAGAATAAACATGGCTATGTTCTAATAAAATTGAATTTACAAAAGTAGGCAGACGGCAGGATTTGTCCTCTATGCATTATTTCCTACTCTTGCCCTAGGAGATAGCAAGGTCAAATTTTTTCCCCTAAACTCTGAACAAGTGGTTCCCTAACTTTCACAGAATACATTCTGTCTTCTTATTGGAAGATACTAACTCCTCAATGCCACTGTCTGTTCCCAGACCCAGAGCCCATGAGGTCTGGGGGGCCAGATCTGCTCACTGCTTTGTCTTTTGAAAATGAAGTTCTAGGTTGGGCACAGTGGTGCACACCTTTAATCTATTACTTGGAAGGCTGAGACAGGAGGATCACAGGCTCAAGATCAGCTTCAGCAACTTGATGAGGCCCTGTTTCAAAATAAATAAATAATAAACCGGGTGTGGTGGCGCACGCTTGTAATCCCTGCGCTTGGGAGGTGGAGACAGGAGGATTGCATAGGTTCGAAGCCAGACTTGCTGGCTTAAGAGACCCTGTTTCCAAATAAAAATATAAAAATAGGTCTGGGAGTGTAGCCCGGAGGTAGAAGGGCTTCCAGGAACCCCAGTACCACCAATAAGTAAATAAATAAATAAATAAATAAATAAATAAATAAATAAATAAATAAAATTTAAAAAATAATAAAATAGCTCTGGAGGGTGTAGCTCAGAGGCAGAATTCCCTTAGGTTCAATCCCCATCCTATGGGGGAAAAAAATTGTGCCAGGCACTGGGCTGGTCTCCAGAGATCAAATGATGAGTGATACAAGTATGGTCCCTTTTCTCATGGATCTTATAGTTTTGTGGAGAGACTGACATTGAAAAAATATGCAAATATATTAGTGTATAATTATAAATTAAGATAAGTATCATAAAAGAAAAAATGATTTTATGAGCAAATATAATAAGGGATACCAACCAGGGATGACCACTCTGAGAAAATAAGAGAGGCCCCTAGGAAAGAAATGAATTTTTCTTGGAGTAAGTGTAAGGAAGATTGTTCTATGCAAAAAGCAAAGAACATGTGAACATTCCAAGGAAGAAAAAATGTGGGAATTCAAACTTTGATGGAAAAGTCTGAAAAAGACTGGAGAGTCCACAGCTGCCATCCAGTTTAGTAACCACTGCCCACATGCAACTATTTAAACTTAAGTTTAAGACAAAGTAAATAAAATTTAAAATTCAGTCTTTGATGTGCTGCAGCACTCCGTTAGTGGAGCATTCTAGAGCACTTTCAAGTGCTCACCCACTGTATGTAGCTACTCTATTGGACAGCACATATGTAGGACATTTCCAACATCACAGAAAATTTTATTGGATAGAATCAGTTCAGAGCATACATAGACCCTATAAAATATTTAAAATAATGATTGAATGGGATTTTCATAAAATAGGACATGATACATGGAAGATATAAGCCAGGAAATGTAATGATCTCAAGTATATTAAACATGAATTTGCAGAAACTTATAATTTTAGCCTTAATATGAAGAGATTGGAAGACATTACTCCCATACATACAATGAGAAAAAAAATTGAGCAAACTAAAAAATCAACAACTTTTTTTCCTGCACTTATCCGAGAATTCAGGTTTCTGGGCAAACCACCTCCTAGAAATCTGGTGAGATGGGGAAATACAGACAATCACAGCTGTTATCAACTTAACTGAGGCTTAAGTTGATGAAGCCACACACTGGTAGGAACTCTTCAGTGGTAATTTGAACAAATCGCTGGAGACTGAATATGAACTAATACAAGAATAGGTGTTCTTAGGTATTTTAGTTTTATGAATGTCTGTGTGAGGGGCATACCAGCTTATCATAGTGAGAGCTTAAAAAATTTCCTCTGACCAGGGGAGGAAACCATTGTGAAATATGCCCAGAGTACTCTCCATAGCACAGGCCTACATTGCCAGGAAAAGACTACCAGAGCCTCGTATCACCCCAGGGGAAGAACCAGTGCCCAAACCCAGTCTTCTCTAACCTTCCTATCTCACCAAAGCAGGTATGGAGGTAAAAAACTAAGAAATAATTGTGAAGGTTACCATTCAGAGGCATAGTCACTCTAAAAGGCTAAGATTTAATGAGTTAACACTTCTCCTACCACATCAGCTGGCATCCAGTATAATTAATGTGGACTGTACCTGGGAGAGCTGCAAGGTACAGATTCTATCTAAGAAGGAATTCTTAAGAAAGCCAAAAAAGGACGGTGTAGTGGTGCAAGCCTGTAATCCCAGCAACTCAGGAGGCTAAAGTAGGAGAATCATTGAGGTCAGCCTCAGCAACTTATCAAGACTGTCTCAAAATAAAATGCAAAAGAGAGCCGGGCGTGGCAGCACATGTTTGTAATCCCAGCATTTGGGAGGCTGAGACAGGAGGATTGTGCAGGTTCGAAGCCAGCCTCAGCTATTAGTGAGGCTCTCAGCATCTGAGACCCTGTTTCCAAATAAAATATAAAATAGGTCTGGGAGTATAGCCCCCCCCACACACAAATACACACACACACACACACACACACACACACACACGCAAAAGGGGCTATAGCTCAGTGGTAGAGTCCCATTGAGTTAAATCCCAGTACCAATTTTTTTTTTTTTTAAAGCCCAAAACAAAAGAGGAAAAAAACAAACAAGGCATTGGAAGAACTGCAAGGTTTCAACAGCTATAGCTATAACAAACATTAAGCATAACCCAACTCCCAGCCAGATTAGCATATGACTGGACACTAAAGACCTATTTACCTGAGTTCTTATGACCTATTACATCATCATGTCCAGTTTTCAACAAAAAGTTATGAAGCAGGCTAAATTACAAGTAAAAATTGGCATAAAGAGACTTGTAAAGTCTCTGGATTTGGGGATTCCCAGGCAGATAATTAAAAATAATTCTGATTAATAGGTTATAAACTTTAATGAAAAAATGGACAATATATAAGAACATATGAGTAGTATAAACAGAGAAATGAAAATTTGAAGATAGAATCAAAAGGAAATGCTAGAAATCAAAAGCACCATAACAGAAATGAAGAATGCCTTTGATGGGCTCATCAGTAGACTGAATATGAACAAGGATAGAATCAGTAAGCTTGGATAGATGTCAACAGGAACTCCCCAAACTATAACACAAGAGAAAAAGACATTTTGAAAGTGAAAGGGGCATGGTAGCACATGCTTGTAATCCCAGTAGTCAGCGGAGGATTGCGGTTCACGGATAGCCTCAGATACTTAGTGAGGCCCTCTGCAACTCAGTGAGACTCTGTTTCAAAAATAAAAAGACTAAAAAATACGGCTGGGGTGTAGCTCAGTACAATGCCACTGGGTTCCATTCCCGGTACCAAAATAAAAAGGGAAAAGGGGAACAGAATGGTCAAGAATTATGAAACAACTTTAAAAGGCATGAATCTAAAAGTAAAGAAAGAAAAATTAGAGCAAAAATATTTGGAGTAATAGTTGCCAGGGAGCCAGGTGTGGTGATGCACACTTATAATCTTGGTATTTGGGAGGCTGAGACAGGAGGATCACAGGTTTGAAGCCAGCTTCAGCAACTTAGTGAGGCCCTCTGCAATTTAGTAAGACCCTGTTTCAAAATAAAAGATAAAATAGGCCTGGGGATATAGTTCAGAGGTAGAATGCCCCTGGGTTCATTTCCCAGTAATACACACACACACACACACACACACACACACACACACACAAGTTGCCAGAAATTTTTCAAAATTAATGACAGAAACAAAACCATAGATCTGTGAAGTTCAGAGAATACCAAGCAATACAAATATCTGTATAAAAATTTGAACAGGTATATTTAAACAGAAGAAAACCAAAAATAAAAAGGAAAAAAAAATACTGAAAGAAGCAAAACAAACAAACAAACAAAAAATCACCTTACCTACCTATAGAGAACAAAGATAAGAATTAAAACAAACATCATAAGCCGGATATGGTGGCGCACACTTGTAATTCCAGTACTTGGGAGGCTGAGATGGGAGGATTGCAAGGTTCATGGCCAGCCTCAGCTACTTAGTGAGGCCCTCTGTAACTTAGTGAGACTCTGTTTCAAAATAAGGAATAAGAAAAAAAAATAGGGGTGGGGTATATCTTGGAGGTAGCATGCCTCTGGGTTCAATCCCCAGTATTACTCACACACACACACACACACACACACACACACACACACACAAATTACAACAAACACCTACTCAGAAACCTTGGAAATAAGAAGAGAGGCACACAAAGGTTAATATGAAAAGAGGGCCAACCATTGTGTGCCTCAAAAGGGAAAAACACACCACCACCTACAAAATACTTTTGCCCCCACAAAAATTATCAATCGTAAACCTGTCAGAGGTTCTCAAACCTATTTGGTTTCAGAAAAAAAAATTGCTTAGGAGCCGGGCATGGTGGCGCACGCTTGTAATCCCACATTCGGGAGGCTGACACTTGGAGGATCGTGGTTCGCGGACAGCCTCAGCTACTTAGTGAGGCCCTCTGCAACTCAGTGAGACCTGGTTTCAAAATAAAGAATAAAAAATAGGGCAGGGGGTGTAGCTCGGAGGTCGAATGCCCCTGGGTTCTATCTCCAGACCTGCAAAAAAATAAAATAAAATAAAATAAAATAAAATAAAAAATTGCTTAGTACTGGAAATCTACCTTCTTTAAGTAAATAAGCACACCGATACAGTGACAGATGTGCATTCTTTTGTGTGTGTGTGAGTGTGTGTGTATATGTATATATATTTATATTTATATATTTATGTCATCCCCTCCACCCAGGTAGGGCAGTATTGCCCACTTTGGGTACCTACTAGATAATTACTAACAGGATTCAATTCAAACCATACATGTCATTTTAGGTTTTCTCTTATATTGGCTATTTTTATATTGACTATTTATTTTATATTGACTTTAATATTGACTATTCTGTTCCCTTTTCACTTTTCTTTATTTCCTATTTCATTCAAAAATAAAAATAAACAGGTGAAAATAATTTAGTAATATGTTTTGTTTAGCCTAACATATCAAAATGCATTGAAATTATCATCTAAACATACTCAAAGTAAAAACAAAATTGTTCATCTTTTTTGTACTTAATTTAAAATATGCTGCATATTTTACATTTTCAGCATATTCCAATTCAGACTGGCCACATTTCAAGCACTTAATAGCCATATGGATGCTGATTCAAATAGACCAACAGGAAAAAAAAGTTATAAGATAATGAAGGAGATGTCAATACTGTCTAGGCATTTGGTTATAGTGAGGGCTCGTTATTCACTCTTAGGTGGACTAATAGTGCTGTGTTTACGTTTTCTTTTTTAAGAATCTTTATCTTTTAGAGATCTATATTGAAATATTTATGAATGAAATTATAAAATGCTTTGGATTTGCTTCAAAGTAATCCAAAGGTAGTAGTAGAAGAATGGATAAGAATATAGAAGATGCACGGTGGGCTTTGAGCTGATTGGTTGACACTGAGAAAATGGTACCCGCTTGCTGGTTAACGTGACTGTCAAGGAACAAAGAGGGTCTTGTTCATCAAACCCACTGCTAACGAGATAATGGAATTAGGATTAGCTATTATTACCGTCAATCACTTCTGACCCCATAGTAGGTTATAACAATGGCCAGAACGCCTCCCCTGGCTTTAAAGCAGATGTCTAGCTCTGAGGGGCAATATATCCGCCACCCAGAATTACCTCCACTGCTGAAAAATAAAAATGGTGAACCTACATGTGCTCAGTTATGTGAAAACGATTTTTTTCAGTTGCTCTTAGGAAAGGCAACAAATGTTTCTAAACCAGCTTGAGCCAGGGTATTTCTGGAAGAGAAGCTAGACTTAGTACTAACCCAATACAGCATCTCTGAAGAAAGGTTAAAACCCACAGAGAAGACCGGAGCTACGACAGCTCACCATCCCCTCGTGGAATATCACTTTTTTTTCTGGTTCTAAACTATGGAGATAAGGGTTTTATTTCATTCAAAGAGGTATAGCTCCTTTCTTTTGTATGATTCAGCTCCATTCATCAGAAAACTGAATAACAGAGAATGTAGGATAGTCAGAGGCAACATGGCATTGTGGACAGAACATTCAAATTAATAGGAATGCTCAGGCCATTTGTTGTTGTTGTTGTCGTTGTTGTTGTTGCTGTTGTTGTTGTTAGTACTGGGGTTCCTGGAAACCCTTCTACCTCTGGGCTACACTCCCAGATCTATTTTTATACTTTTTTATTTGGAAACAGGGTCTCTTAAGCCAGCGTGGCTGGCTTCAAACCTGTGTGATTCTCCTGTCTCTGCCTCCCAAGCATGGGGATTACAAGCGTGCGCCACCATGCCTGGCCACTCAGGCCATTTTATTAGTAGCCTGGAATATTCTTTCTTTGGCAAAATTCTGCACTTTTTTTTTTGGTACTGGAGATTGATTGATCCCAGCCCTATTTTATTTTACATTATTTCTTTATTTATTTACTTACTTATTTTGGTACTAGGGATTGAACCCAGGGGCATTCTACCTCTGAGCTACACTCCCAACACTATTTTTTATTCTACCTCTGAGCTACACTCCCAACCCTATTTTTTATTCTTTATTTTGAAACAGGGTCTCACTGAGTTGCAAAGGGTCTCACTAAGTAGCTGAGACTGTCCTCGAACCATGATTCTCCTGTCTCAGCCTCCCAAATGCTGGGATCACAAGCATACACCACCACACCCAGCTTTCACATTTATTTTGAGACAGGGTCTTGCTAAGTTGCTGAGAGCCTTATTACTTGCTGAGGCTGGCCTTGAACCTGCAATCCTCCTGTCTCAGCCTGTTAAATACTGGGGTTATGGGTGTATGCCACTAAGTCCAGTTTGCACATCTTTTTAAACTACAAAGTCAATTATTTGTCCTGTTGTTCCCATAGTAGATTTACATTCATCCACCTACATGTTCTTATTAATTCAGAAAACATAGTGAGAAAGATTTGCCCGCTTTCATACCATTGTACTTTCTATATCCCACTAAGGCTAAGTGATTGCCAATGTGGTGATGCTAATGCTTGTAAAACACCTAGTGTATGGATTCAGAGCTACATTAAAGTACCTACACAAAGGCAGCATAAGAGACTGGGATGTGTAAAGAGCTGAAGAAGAAAGGAACCCTGGACTCTCCTCGCCTTGCCGGTTCCCTGTTGGTATTAGACTTAGCCACACCCTGGGCCTAGTTCTGCCACAGTAAAATGAGGGGGTTGGTTAGATGATCTGTAGCGTTCCTTCTGGCTCTGAAATCATATTCTATGTGTCACCAAAGAAGCCTTTTTCTGACAAGAAGAAAGATGAAGTTTTATTTTTTCTCCCTTTCTACAATTTAAATGTCCTTTTGCTTTTCATTTATATGTAAATGTATGAGCCTTTGACCAAAACAGAATTACCATCTCTGGGTCATTCCTAAGCCTTCTCATCATTAAAATGCAGTATCTGGGACTAAAAAGGGGAAAAAAGGGAACTACTACTTAGTCATTCTCACCTACCAGTCTCATAGTACCATGGAGAAGTGATGGGGGTGTAGCCTAATAGTACCAGAAGAGGCGATCACACAAAGCAGGACAGCTTGGCATAGTTCTCCACCTGCCTCTGCCCTTTGTTTTTGAAGGAGAACAGATGCTCTGTATAAGAAAAACACACCTCAAGCCAGGCATGGTAGCACACTTGTAGTCGTACTATTTGGGAGGCTGAGACAGAAGGATCACAGGTTGGCAGCCAGCTTCAACTATTTAGTGAGGACTCTGTAACTTCATGAGACTTTTTTACAATAAAGAATAAAAATAGGTCTAGGAGTGCAGCTCGGAGGTAGAATGCCCTTGTGTTCAATTCCCAGTACTGCCAAAACAAAAACAAAAAAACACTTCGGGGAAGTTGGGGAATGAAATGGGAAACATTTGGGCTTTTGAGGCCTAATGTTGAGGTCAAATTCTGGATTCCCTGCTTTATATCCTTAAGCAAGTCACTTACCCTCTCTGAGCCTGTTTTTCTCTGCCAACTGGAGCAGATGATGTTAATCTCAGATCGTTGCCAGGAGCACAGAGAATGTTGAAGAAATTTATAATGGAAAGAGAAATGGGACCAGCGAGGAGCTACTGATGGAGGACCTGAGAATGTGCCTGCTATAGGCACACGGAGAAAAGAATACTAGTTACACGTCCTTCCTTTGTTTCAGTGGACAAATATATTGTAAGCTGGGAGAATACTGGAGGTGGGGAGTTGGCAGGTAGGAGTGCAGACAGGAAGAATATTGAGGAATTCTCCTTTCCTCTTAGAGTTGATAGTCTGCCTGGGGATGAGGCACATGGAGTCAAAGTCTTGCGCAAACCAGACCCCGGGTTGCTGATGCCCTTTGAATAAGGAAAGCTAGGCTAGAAGCCCCTCTCCTTCTAATTCTGAGGGTCGAGGCTCCCAGAAAAGTTAAGTTTTTTATGGACGTTTGATTTGGGGGCTAAATATTCAAGGTTTTAGTAAGGAAGTGTCTCAAGCTATTGATGAACACACAGCCTAGAAGCAATGGATGATAAAGCTAGAGGAAGAAGAGTGTGGGTGTGAAGAGGACAGGAAGGGATGCAGGCAGGATGGTGTGATTTTCCTTCAGTTGTGTTTTAACCGCTCCCTCGTGGCTAGTGACCAAGTGAGGAATTCTCAGCCCATTTTATTACTGGCCTGGAATACTCTTTCCTTAGTAAAACTGCCTTTCTATGTGTGTGTTGGGTGGGTGGGAAGGGGTGGAACTCAGGGGCATTCTATTTCTGAGCTACACCCCTAGTCCTATTTTATTTTTTATTTTATTTTGCAGTACTGGGGATCAAACCCAGGGGCGTTTGACCTCTGAGCTATACCCCCAGCTCTATTTTAGTTTTTAAAATTTGAAATAATTTTAAAAACTAAATTATTATGAAACTAAGTTGCTGAGAGCCTCACTAAGTTGCTGAGGCTGTCCTTAAACCTGTAATCCTCCTGTCTCTACTTCCCAAGTACTGGGATTACAGGTGTGAGCTACTACACCCAGCTTATTTTTTATTTTAAACCAGGGTCTTGACAACCTCTCCTTCCAATATCTGATACCCAGCCCTTCTATGTACTAAACTATTCATCTAAAGAATAACTTTCCCAACTGGATTTGACTAGAGGACAGGTACCTTTGACATAGGCAAGGAAATTGAAGTGGAGAATTAGTTTAATTGAAAGGAGATAAATAGTAAACTTGTTGTTGTTGTTGTTGTGTGTGTGAGTGTGTGAGTGTATGTGTAGTGCTGGGGATGTAACCCAAGGGCCTTCTACCTCCCTGTCTCAGTCTCACAAGTACTGGGATTACAAGTGTGCACCACCATGCCCAACTGTAAACTTGGTTTTTGACATATCGGAGTTGTGGTAATGGCCAAACATGCAAGTGAAAAAGTAAAGGGAAACTGATTTTTTTTTTTTAGGGACTTTCTACAAAAACAGAAAGGAATTGGAGAATCTAACCAAAATCAGATAAAGGGTGAAAAAGAAAAAAGAATTGAACATCCTGTCACTGTCTTCTCTTTTGATGCATAATTACTATGTGGAAACGGAGTATATTTGCATCGTTTGTGTTTTCTTCAGCTGGCATTATGGAGAACAAACACACAGAATTGTGATGGAAATGTTATTTAAGTTTGTTAAACCAAAATAAAAATAAATGAGCAGGGAATGAAAAATGCTGGGAAATGTGGATAAATATTTGAGCTTTGGGGGCACGTGATTTGAAAAACTTCTATCTATCATGTAGCTGGATTCTAAGAAAGGATTTATGACCAAACATAAATGGTGCCGGGAGAGTTCTAAGACAAGATTTTAGCTATTTGGAAGGAAAACAGATCCTCAGAGAGAGACCACCTTTCCATCCATCCATAAAAATTAAAGAAAAACTTTGCCAGACCACCAAGCTTGCAGTGTTCAGTCTTGAAGGCTTAATTTGTTTATATTTCTTCACTGGAGTGTTCTGAAGATACTTGTCCTGTTTCTCAATTACTGGAGTATCCCTCACCCTCTTCACCTTTCGGTTTCTCTCCCCTTACTTTTATCTCCTCCTCTTGTGTCTTTTTGATAGCAACTGTAAAGCAGTGGTTAGGAAATGGCTATAAAAGTTTTACTTGAAACAGAGATGATTATGTGGTTTGGGAGGGAAGGGAAAAAGGACAAAATAAAAGGAAGTGATTTAAGCTGTCAAGAGAGAAGACCATTAGTAGCAACATCTTGATTTTGTTAAGAGACAAGCTGAAGCCATCCGAAGCAGCCCGGGAATAAGGTGATAATAAGAGAAAATGTGTTTCACAGACAAAGGAGCAGACAGCAGGAGAGGAGAGTTCAGGGAAAGAGGCACACACTAAGGAGAGGGCGCAGAGAGGACGGCTAATCCCTCTGCATCATACTGGTGGGAGCACGAGCTGTTTGAACTCCTTGGCAACTTCAGCTCGGTCTCAAAGTGCATTGTGAGCACTAAGAACAAAAGAGAAGTCCAGTCTGAGTTCCTCTTGTCAGAGCCCGGGAAATTGTTTTGAGGTCAGCACTAAAAGATGGTGATGGTAGAAAGCAGAACTGAGTAATAGAAAAAAATAATAATAATAACGTGTCAGGTCACTGGGAGCTTGCCTAACATAAAGTCAGGTAAAACCAGCCTCACAAGACCTTCAGCACTGGTCCCACCAGGTGCTGTTGTGCAAAATCACTTCCAAGCAGGGTTCTACTGGCTAAAGTCTGAAGATAATGCCACAACTACTCTGAGGATGTGTGTTCGCTTGACAGGCAGTAATTTGGATCTCAATTATACCAGTGAGGATGAATGCAGGAAGGTGGGGTAGGAACCCTTATGTCCGTGGACCAGCTGGTTTCGGGAAGCCAGAAAGGATCACTGGAAAGTGAGTCCTGGGAAATCGAGGCTGATCTTGGAAGGGCACCGGCTCAGCAGAAAAGAGAGGTGAGATGTAGAAGAGCCAACATGCTTGTTATCAACTGAATGCTTGCCTCAGCCCCAAATTCATATGTGGAAATCCTATCTTCTAACATGATAGAATCAGAAGGTGGGAGCGTTTGGAGATAATTTAGGTCATGAGGGTAAAGCTGTCACGAATGGGAGTAATGATGCCCAAATGAAAGAAACTGCTCCAGCCTCTTCCCACCACGTGAAGTTACCCCAGGAACGAGGCAGTTTAAACCTGGACAAGGGCCCTCACCAGAACCTGAACATGTTGGCAGCCCATCTCAGACTTCCAGCTTCCAGGAGTGTCAGAATTGAAATCAGTTGCTTATAAGCCACGCAGTCTATGGTATTTTTGTTACAGCAGCTTGAACAGACAAGACATTACCTAAGAGGAAAGAAAGATAACTCCTAGTCTTTTGTCTCTAGGCCTAACATTTCTCATCTGAAAAATGGAACTTGAACAAAAGGGTTCATACCTTCCCTTCTGGCAGATTTAGAATGGTTCTGGGAGTTATGTGAGATTATGCAGTGAAGATGGGACAATACAAGGAGTGTGTGTGTGTGTGTGTGTGTGTGTGTGTGTGTGTTAGTTACTGGGAATTGAACTCAGGAGCCTTCCACCTCTGAGGTATACCTCTAGTCCTTTCTAGTTTTTATTTCTTGGAAACAGGGTCTCCCTAGGTTGCTGAGTCCTGCTGTGTTGCTGAGGCTGCTCTCGAACCTGTGATCCTCCTGTCTCAGCCTCCCAGTACTGGGATTACAGGCCTGTGCCGCCACACCTAGCCATGGGAATCGCTTAACATAAGAATCTGTAAACAGCTGCAGAAATTAGAAATTACTGGTATATTTTCTGTATATTTGGATGAGTTGTTGAGAAATTTCTTACTGCTAAAGATGCCAAAGCCTCCAGATTTTAAGCCAGTGGTTACAAACTAGGCACCTCTAAGTTTTGTTTGGCTAGTAGAATACTTTTTTTTTTAAAAAAAAATGGATCAATCCAGCATTTAAAAATCATGAGAACCCAGATTTTTGGCTTCTCTTGAAAAGATTGGAGTATTTGACTGCACTGGACCCACAGCAGCAATTAGCTAGAAGTGGGAGCAGCTGTAGTGTTCAGATGAGGCACCTGCTCTCTAGTCTGAGCATCTCCATCACTCACATTAAGATAACCATCTAAATGGTCCAAATTGGAGCACGTTTGAGAGTGAAAGGATGGGGGGGGTACCATTCATACTTATACCTGGACCACAGACATACACCAGCATTTTTATGAGCAATAGGATATTGCTGATACTCTGATAGATTGTTTACACTGAGTTGGCTTTATTCTTCCTTGCCCACTGTTATTTGAAATTTGTGGTTATAATCTGAGAATCCCATAAGGAAAAAGTGAGAAAGAAGTATAAAACGAGGAATCAACATAAAGGCTGAAAAGAAAGCAAAGATATTTAAAAGAATATTAAAACTGATGCCACATATGTCAAACCTTTAGGTAAAGACGGCAGAGCTTTATGTAAAAAAAAAGACGGCTTTACCTTTAGGTAAAGACGGCAGAGGGCTGGCTCAGTATGTAAGTTTAACCCCCTGCCCCCAGGCTCCCTACCCTACACAGCACTGCCAGTTTTAATAAGTTGTAAACCTGTAGCTACAAGCAAAATTAATCAAACTGCAGAGAGCTGCCTGTTCCTAATCAGAAAGGCACAAGATAATCAGTTAACTCCGTGGTTTCTCAGTGAGCTTTCTCCAAGCTGCCTCTTCAAAAAATATCCCCGAAAAAATAGGTGTTTCACACTCTAACCTTGACCCTCTGGCAGTCTTTGTTTAAAACTTTCATTAAAATTGTTTACTTATAAGACAAGTATTTGGCTTGAAAAATGTTTTAGGAAATTATTTTCTCTTTATTTCAGAGAATAACAAAATACCCCCCCCCAAATATATAGGAAAACTCAGACTCCTGTTGATTACTGGAGTCCATCTAAACTAATGGAAGCCCCCCAAACCCTTTCAGCACAAACCAGGGTGTGGTTAGTCTCAAACTGGGTGGGGAATGGGCATTAAAAGGAAATGGAGTGGCAGCCCATATTGAACATCTATGGGCCCAGCATGGTACTGTGGGTATGTGTGACAATACCAGCAACTCCCCACTGAATTACCCCTCTATTCAGTTCTTGATTATCTTAGCCCTTCAATCTAGGAGCAATTCAAAATAAGAATTCAAGTAGATTTAATGCAATGGAACCTGTTGTGTTCTACTCGGATGGAATTAGATTCTAACCTGGGAGCTGAGTAGTGATATGTCCTTAAGAAAAAATTTTTTTTCCATACCAGGGATGGAACCCAGGAGCATTCTACCTCCAAGCTACACCCACAGCCCTATTTTTAGTTTTTATTTTGAAACAGGGTCTCACTGAGTTGCAAAGGGCCTAAGTAGTAGCTGAGGCTGTCTGCTAACTGCAATCCTCATCTCAGCCTCCCAAATGCTGGGATTACAAGCATGCACCACCACGCCCGGCTGAAACTCAGTTTTTAACCTAGGAATAATACCAACAACTCACAGACATGCTCTGAGGGTTAATATGTAGAAAAAGTATTTATTAATTTGTTTAGGACATTAAAAGTGCCTTTATTATATGGCCTGATGCCCCCTAATTATGTAACTTAAAAAGATAGTAAGGTGATCTTCATTATATATAGATATCATTGAATGTCTTTTTGGATTCTGCATTTAGTGTGAATGTTTTTAAAACACTGAATGCAAATGGAATAAATATAGAAAAAATGTTTTTTTCAATGAGAAATCTCTAGAACATTCCTGCTCCATCCATGGAAATTTAATATTTTGTTTAACAGACTCACTGCCATTTATAGAAAATACACAATGTATTTTTTTAATTAAAATGTTTATTGGCTATTGCCTTTAACAGATTCATTATATTAAAGGAAAGAAACATTTTTTTCTAATAAGAAAAAGACCCAGGAAACTGAACAATGTTGGACAGAATTTTCAGTGTTTTGGATATAATAAAATTCATAAATTTTATATGGTTTCTGGGATATTTACTGATATTGCTTCAACAAAAGTCTTGGCATTGAACAAGAATATGAAAATAAGAACAAGTACACAACAATGTATTTCAAGACAATTACATCCTTGAGAATACTCTGTTCTCCATAAGTATCCCTTGAATTCATGGAGGAGGAGTTATTAAAAGAAACCATATAGATGGACTCCCAACACATAAAAATATGATGACCACATAATAAGTAGAAACAATGTTCTGTAATACCCATGACATTTTGAAAAATAGCAAAACATAAAAGTATAAAACAAAGGCATCTTTTTGGTTTTATTATTTTTACAAAAAGTACAAGTGTGCACATATATATCTGTAGTCCTTATAAATGCTGACAAATACATAAAAGCACAAAAAAATTAAAATTACCTGTCATATATCAACAAAAATGTCCCTCCTTTGATAGGAGAAAAAGGAAATCAAACAACCAGAGATGACCTAGGAGGGACCCCCCCAGCCTCAGGATCTGCACATACCAACTCACTCACCACTTCAAAATCAAATTTAAACTTTTTAGCTCTTTAGCTCTAAACATCTACACTATTGACTGTCACTTGTATTTTTCTCAGGCCAACAGTGATTAATAAATAAAGAGGGCTAGGACTCTAAAATGTTTTATTCTTACAAAAAAAAAGTGTTTGTGGTACTAGGGACTGAAAAGCCAGGGCTTCACGCTTGTCAAACAAGTGCTCTAGCACTGAGATACCTCCTCAGCCTTTTTATTTTGAGACAGGGTCTTATTGAATTGTCCAGCCTAACCTTGAATTTTCAACCCTCCAGCCTTAGCCTCACAAGTAGCGGGATTTCAGGCAGGTGTCATCATGCCTGGCTTATTCCACAAATCTGAAAGGGAGTGGAATCTCAGAAGTTCATTTAGTTCTATCCACTATGATCATCTCCATTTATTTATAAGGAAAGAGGATGGAGAGGTTAAGTCGGTGGCCCAGGCATCACGGGCGGGTAAGACTAAAACTGATCTTCTAATTGCCCAGCCAGGGCTCTGTCTAGGGAACATGCTGAGAATGAATCTACACATGACAGGGTGTAGTCATTACTATTTATGATCCTGAGGGCAGAGCATGTCAGAGCTGTATGATCAGACAAAAGCAGCTACACTAACTTCGGGATCGTAACAAGGAAGCGCATCGGCTCTAAGAAGACAAGTCGTAATAGACCAAATGGCCAAATAAAGGAGTGTGATCTGGATCAACTGACTGATCACAAGAGCAATGTGAGTCCCACACTCAAGTGTGGGTATGACCCAAGAGCCCTTTTTTATTTACTGTACTGCCAGGGCAGCATGGAAGGCAAAATTATCAGAAAAAGCACCCTGAGAATATGATGATCAAAATAAAGAGAATCTGCCAGATTTCTTCTCCAGTCAGCAGGCATATGTCCACGGAGATCATGCTATTCATACATCGTCATCTCCCCCAGGTCCCAGTCCATCTCAGTGGTCCCTAGAATCTCATCAACTCCTTTCAAGGGTGTCTTCTCATCTCTAACGTTTTTGTCTTTGACTAACTGAATCTCTACCTACTAATAGAGTTAGCCCAGAAATTTGAAAGATCATGCTTTAATTCTTTCTGATCAATCAAGGCTATTTAAGTTTTGAGAAGACATCTTTCACTCTCTTGGGCAGTTTGAGACAGATGTTCTTATGTCTGCAGATTTTATTCCCAAATATAAATGTTGAAGCTGAGATAATTTCTTCTTCACTTCTTCCCATGTCATAAGTGTTACAAGCCAGTGCAGAGTCAGATTTGTATTGCCGGTTCTTACGATGTTTGCCTGTGGATGTGCTCTTTCAACTGTGCTAGTCTGTCACTTTTTAGTGCTTCCCGGATGGACTGGAAAAATCCAAAGTAGTGTTCAAAGTTGTGCATCATAAGCAGGACCCCAGCCAGCAGTTCATTGGTCACCAGCAGATGGTGGATGTATGCACGAGTGTGATTCTTACAGCAGTAGCAGGAACAGCCTCTCACCAGTGGGCTAAAGTCTTCCTGGTACCTGAAAGGGAAATCACAATGACATTCCAGAAAGTGAAAGATATGAGAAATCTACAACCTAGGCTACTACTTTGCTGGTAAGGTTACCAATGGTTAATACTATCACTGGCTAATGATCAGTGCTGGGCACCTATTTAGGATGGCAATGTGGATCAAAGTTAACAGATAGCAGAGTCCAGGAGACTCAGGAGTCCCCTGATGGATGCAATCTCTAAGTCTGGGGGTTGAGAAACACACGAGGTCACTCTCTCAGGGTGAGCGTCTTTAGTCATACCGGAGAGGCACATAACGTTAGGAAATGCTGTCTTGGTGAATGACACTTCTCTCCCACTTGCCATCACAGCTAGCATCAGAAGACTTGGGACAACCTACTTCTGTAACTCACTGCAATTTATATTTGCAATTTACAAAGCACTTGCAGTGTTTTATTTAATCTCTGCATCTATTCTTGGAACTAGCCATTTTATAGATGAAGATGACAACTAGAGTTTAGAGGGTGTAGCTCTGGTCTACACTGCCTGGGTTCAGCTCCGGGCTCTGCAACTCACTTGGGTAAGTCACTTAACATCCATCTGTGCCTTTGTTTCTCATCCATGAACCAAAGGTATTCTACCTTACTAAGTTGTTACAGGGTTTAAATGAGTTAATATAGCAAAAGGGCCTGAATACTGCTGGGCACATATAAAATACTAGAAAGGTTTTGCCTTTTATCAGCTATTAAAGAGAAGTGGCTTGACCAAAGCCACAGTCAAGAGCAGTGCTAGAATTTGTCTCCACATTCCCCAAACTTCCAGTCCTCTAGCACAATACAATTTCCAATTAAATCTACAATGTAAAGGGAATTTGAGTAGCAGCCACTTAAACTGTAAAATACAGAAACATTTCAAAAATGAAACAAATCTCCTTGACTATTTTTCAAGTTAAATGAGGTAGACGTTACCATTTTAGATCTCTAATCAAGAAGCCCCAACAGAATATTAATAGGAACTAGGATTTTCATTCTTCCATAAATTCACAAGTACCTACTATTACTAGACAGATGTAAGTCAGAATCCCTAGAATGTCCCCAGTGAGCCCACTGAACTCAAGTGAACAACTCACTGGCACTGGCGATCACCAGCCTGGCCAAATGCAGTTAGTTCATTCTTAAGGGAAATGGGTTATAAAAGATTTATAACGTGTAGGTACCAAAACGACTTAGTTCCCTATAATTTGTTGTTTTACCTTGAAATCCTTATTTTGTTCTTTCATTATTTGAAGTAATTTGGAGTAAAAAAAAAAACAACAAAGAATGAATTTGGTTTAGTCTTTCAGATAGCTTTTCTAAAGCAATAGTTACTTAGCCTTAGTTTTCTGACAAGGCAAAGTACATAAATTCATCTGAATGGAAAAAAAAAAGTTTTTCTGGAACCAAATTTGAGAAAACCTAAGTAATATCAAACTATAAAAATTTTATGAAGTCATAAATGGAAAAAAAGGAACCGTTACATAAACTTTTTTTTGGTGTGTGTGTGTGGTACTGGGTATGAAACCCAGAGGCCTTCTACCTCCGGGCTACACTCCCAGACCTATTTTATATTTTTATTTGGAAAGAGGGTCTCTTAAGCCAGTGGAGGCTGGCTTCGAACCTACGTGATCCTCCTGTCTCAGCATCCCAAGCATGGGGATTACAAGCGTGTGCCACCACGCCCAGCTACATAAACTTTTAAAACCTACTAAAGTTAAAAAGTCAGGAATTGGCCGGGCATGGTGGCGCACGCTTGTAATCCTTGCGCTTGGGAGGCAGAGATAGGAGGATTGCGTCCGCGCGTACTGGCTTAGGAGACCCTGTTTCCAAATAAAAATAGGTCTGGGAGTGTAGCCCGGAGGTAGAAGGGCTTCCAGGAACCCCAGTACCACCACCAAAAAAAAAAAAAAAAAAAGTCAGGAATCACCGGGTGTGGTGGCGCACGCTTGTAATCCCCGTGCTTGGGAGGCGGAGACAGGAGGATGGTGCAGGTTCAAAGCCGACCGACCGCGCTGGTGTTAAGAGACCCAGTTTCCAAATAAAAAGTATAAAATAGGTCTGGGAGTGTAGCCCAGAGGTAGAAGGGCTTCCAGAAACCTCAGTAACACACACACACACACACACACACACACACACACACACACACACACACACAGAGTCAGGAATCAAAATCCAAACTTTAAAAAATTTCTTACCTTTTTTCCTTCAGATTAATTTCAAATGATGTCATTTCTTGGTTACAATCAGTCATTTTACTTTTCTTTATCTGATCCACATAATTTATTTCTTCTGGTGTCCCATTTTGTTGTAATACTAAAAGACAAACCAACAAAAGTCTTCCACGAAGTTCAGATAAGGAGTGGCTATTGGAAGAATTTTATTTTAGTTATTATTTCATACCCTTTGACCCTGTAATTTCACTCTTGAGAATTTATCCTATGGAAATACACACAAAAAAGGAAAATAGCAAAATGTTCCCAGATGGCCACAGATATATTATCTACAATATCAAAACAATCTAAGATATTCAACAATGTTTAAGCAAATTATAGTTACAAGTATATAACATAATCTTACTAGTAAAGAATGATTTAAAAAATACTTGGTATGTGTTTGCATGTTAGGGTTATCCCTCTATCTTACCCCCATGAAAATAAATTGAGTCTCTATGCTAAGCAGATTAAAGTAGAACTTTTTAAAATTTATATATTCGGTCTGAAGAATATGGCCCTCCAGGAAAACCAGATTATCCAGAATTAAAGGGGAACTTGAGATGTTCCTTTTAAAATCTTTGCTTTAAAGTACATTTTTTTTTTTTTTTTTTTTTGTGGTACTGGGGTTCCTGGAAGCCCTTCTACCTCCGGGCTACACTCCCAGACCTATTTTTTTAACATTTTTATTTGGAAACAGAGTCTCCTAAGCCAGCGCGCGCGGCTGGCTTCGAACCTGCGCGATCCTCCTGTCTCTGCCTCCCAAGCGCGGGGATTACAAGCGTGCGCCACCACGCCCGGCTAAAGTACATTTTTGAAACTGAAAGAAAAAAACCCATAAAACAAAACACCAGCTACTCTACAAAAATCCAGCTGCATTGAAGAGAGGCAAGCAGATAAGAATTATTTTGGGAACAAATGGAAGAATTTGTGTTGGCCCAAGGAGAACAGGCAGATGGTCCTAGGAAGGTACTTTTGCCCAAGTCAAAGGAAGAATAAAAGTGGTCTGAGCACGGAGCAGTATGATTTTGTTCACATAAGTTTATGTGCTACATAGGAAACCATAAGAAACCTCTAACATTTTGGAGACCTATCATTTAGGGGAATTGCTGGCAACCTATTTCTTTTTTATTCTTCTTCTATTTTTTTTTTTTTTTGTACTGGAAATTGAGCCCAAGTACAATTTACCTCTGAACTGTACTCTCAGTCCTTTTCTTAAAATTTATTTTTTGAAATAGAGTCTTGCTAAGTTGCTGAGCCTTGTCCTGTCTCAGCCTCATAGGCGTGTGCCACCACATCTAGCTCCTGTAATCTATTTCCTTAGAATTTTCACTACATAATTGATAAAAGAATTTAATTTACAGCACAGGAACATACAAAAAAAACATACACATGAATATAATTAATAATAATTGAGTGAAAATGTTTGAACTATTTCAGTTTTCCTAATGATCAAGGAACCTGGCCTTCTCTGGCCAGAAAGGAACTTGTTCATCCAGGGAACTCAGTATCAGGTTCGCTTTAGAGCGTTGCATATTTATGGTACTGAGTGACTAAGTTACCTCTGTTCTAGTGGAAATAATTTAGTTTGTAAATGAAGTCATGAAAATGTATAAAGTGTTAATGGCATGCCTATCCACATACATTATGTTCTGGTCTTTCTATAAGGACATTAAAATTTACTTCCCATATATAAGAACTTGATCAATCTAATTTATTTTGCTTCTAGAAGTAATCTGATTTAGATTAATGCCTAAGTTGCTTTATAAACATGTGATATCTTCTGAATGAAATTTTAATCATCTGTGGGAAATAAAACAAACCAACAAAGTTGTCTAGGGCTCTATTCAAATTTAAGGTTCAAAGTGGTTGAGCAAGTTTAAAGGAAAGCAGGAAAAGGAAAATGAACCAGGAAAGCCATCGCTGAGAGCCGGAGGGCAGGCCACACACTGCACACGGCTGCCTGTGCACATGCTGGGCGTGGTGGCGCACTCTTGTAATCCCCGTGCCCAGTCTGTGCCCCGTTCCTTTCCCACTGCCAGGTGAGTGTGAGACTCTGAAACTGCTTGACTCAACTTTTGAATGACTAAACACTAAGAGAAAACAGTAGTTCTTCAAAGCAGTATTAGCAGAGGAAAATAGCTTTCACATTGCAGTGCATAAAAGAACCCAAAAAAGCAAAATGCAACACAAGGATCAGATGATGGGGAGGCTCCTTGTAATTTAATTGCATGGGGTTTGCAAAAGCAGACAAGAACTCTTTTGTGGGAAAGCAAATTAACTTTTACTAAGCAGTTCAAAGGTTTTTTCCTAGATTTTCATCACAATTCACTCTGAATGTTCTTTTTTCAGGTTAACAGAAGAGGTCTTGTTTTTGCTCACTACAAAATGTCACCCTAATATTTTGAGCTAAATGTATAGTATAAAGTGCTTTATTTTGTGTGCCAACATGCCAGGCATACAGATAAGACACAAAAATGAAGTTTTATAGAAGACTGGCTTTATGTGCACATATTTCTTTCTTGTGACTCAAGCCAAAAATTAATAGAAAATAGGAGAAAGTTAAGGATAAGACAGTGATTAACTTTAAAAGACCTACATGTCTCTTCAGGATTCGGCTGGTAATCGAAGCTGAACGTCAAGGCGCATCCCCGCTCTGTCACAAGATAAGGAAAAAAACTCTCAAATAAGTCCACTCCTCTCTCTATACACTCAAGCACTTCATCTGGCCGGCTGACACCACAAATGAGCCTGTGAAAATAATAAGAACAAGAACATGAGGACAATGCCAAGAGTGATATCAGCAAGGCCTTCCATTAGAGTCTAGGACACAAAAAGCAGTAATAATGAGAAACACCCAGCAAGGGCAGAGCGGCAGCCAGGGGACAGCAACATGTGGTACAAAGAACTGAGGGCTCTGAAGGAAGAGACCTGGCTTGAATCCTAGGTCCTTTATTCATTTAATTGCTGTGTTACTTTGGGCAGGTTTCTTATCTTCTGCAGAATCATTGTAAGGATTGATAAAATATTTGAAAAAGCACACGGAATAGTTTTTTACTCCAAACTCAATTACGGTGAGTTTTCTTTCTACTTTCACCTTTCTTTATAACCTAGCTAAATCCTACAGGAATTTTTTTTTTTTTTTTTTTTTTTTTTTTTTTTTTGGTGGTACTGGGGTTCCTGGAAACCCTTCTACCTCCAGGTTATACTCCCAGATCTATTTTATATTTTTATTTGGAAACAGGGTCTCTTAAGTCAGCATGGCTGGCTTCGAACCTGCACGATCCTCCTGTGTCCACCTCCCAAGCACGGGGATTACAAGAGTGCGCCACCACGCCCGGCTAATTTGTGTTTTTTTTTAAGAGCACAAAGGAGAGCCAGGTGCACTGGCACAAGACTGTAATTCTAGCTATTTGGGAGGTTGAACAGGAGAATCAAAAGTTCAAGTCCAGCCCGGGCAACTCAGGAGATCCTGTCTCAAAATAAAAAATGAAAAAGGGCTCAGTGTCATAGTGCCCCTGTGTTCCTATATTTCTCCTACAGGTATTTTTCATAACTGGTTCAAATAAGGGCATTTTATAGTATATTCCTCATAGGTCCATTTACAAAGAAACTCTTGCTCTTATAATTTCAACTCTGGCCACAAGATCTAAGAACATAGTTAGCTTTCTTTATATTTTTTCTATTAATAAGTCTGCACTGTGGAATGAGATAATGTTTTCCAGGTAATGGGTAAGGCATTCTGAGAGATTAATAATTCTCCTTTGAGTTCTGCCACTAAAACAAAAATGTGGAAGATGTACTTGATTGGGCTGGCTGGCTGTAACTATTTTTCATGTTTGTTTTTCTACCCATAGCCCCCTTTCATGAACTGGAAGAGAAGAGCTTATGTATTCTTTGATTTCTAAAAGAAGTTCAAAAAAAGGCTTATGTAATATTAAACAAGCAGAACCCTTAAATATATGCCAGTTTTCCCGACTACAGTTTCCTTTAAGTAATGTAATGTTTTAGAACTCCTCTCCAACTGAAGCTGGCATTTCTACACACTCATAGAAAGAAAAACAATCCCAGCTTTCAAATTCAGTAACAGACATCTGTGAGCACTTAACACAAAAAAGTCCAGAAAATGACTAGAAATACGAGTGCTGAGCTGTTCTCTGCACTAGAACGAAACAAGTACAGACTGGGAACAATGGATACAAGAGAATGAGGTTCAAAGTGGGGGCTAAGGCTGGCTCAAGTGGTGGGAATATCCTGTTCTGGATAGTCTTTACAAACACATATACATGTGTAAAAAAGCACAGAGCTGTATTTAAGTTTCATGAGCTTTACTCTAGGTTATTCGTGTGTGTGTGTGTGTGTGTGTGTGTGTGTGTGTGTGTGTGTGTGTGTGCTACTGGGGAGTAAATCCAGGATATTATACCTCTGAGTTACACCACTAGCCCTATTTTATCATTTTAAGACAGGGTCACTAAGTTGCAGAGGGCCTTGCTAAGTTACTGATGCTGGCCATGAACCCGTGATCCCTTTCTCTCAGCCTCCCAAGTACTGGGCTTACAGGCGTGTGCTACCATGCTGGTTTATACCTGGCTTCTAAAAGAAGTGATACAACTACATCTGCTATCTAACAGCCCTCGAAGAGTACAAAGCAGCATCCCATTTCAAACTTAATATATTTGCAGGAAAAAAAAAAAAACATGATTATTCCTACCAAATTAGGTGAAATACTAGTCTTTTTTTAAATTAACAAATAAAATTATACATATTTGTGATATACAGGTGTTGAGGGATATATACATTGTGAAATGGTTCTATCTAATTAGCAAATGCCCTGTCTCATTTAATTATCATTTTTATGGAGAGAACGCTTAACAGCCATTCTTTTTGCCTTTTTCAAGAATATATCATTATTTAATACAGTCACCAGGCTGTACAGATCGATCTCTTGAACTTATTCTTCCTAAATGTAATGATGTATCCTTTGACCAACAACCTCCTGACTCATCTCCCCACCAACCACCCCAGCCTCTCTGTTCCACTATCCACTTGTATGAGGTCAACTGTTTTATTAGACTCCAGATGTGAGTGAAAGCACTCAGTAACTCAGTATTTGTCTTTCTATGCCTGGTTTGTTTCAAGCTAAGACAATGACCTCCAGGTTCACTCATGTTTTTGAAAAAAAAAAAAAAAAGAAGAAAGAAAAAATTAGAGAACTTAATATGGCATGAGCTATTTCAGAAACTTGAACTTTATAACTGAATCTTGGAGGTCACCTCTTCTCATCAGTACATAAGTGATCCTGTGATTTACAGAAATCTAAGATCAAATCCACCAGTGTTGGCAGACTCCTCAATTTCAAAACATGATAGGCATTACTCACTAAAATGACACACATTACTCGCTATTTTGTCTCAAATCTAAGAACTTCTGAGATGTTCTTATTAGTACAGCCTATCCTCATTTCACTAGGCATCCCAGACCTGTCCTCAACTTTCCTTGATTTAAACCAGAGTGCTGCATGACTTTATAAGTTAGAATAAGCAAAAAACAATAATTGTACTTGGCACAAGAACAAGAGGAAACAGTTAACAGTTGCCCTTACTCATGAGGATCAAATAAAATAAATTTACATGACAATCATCCTCTGCTCTACTTTCTGAAATCAGGCAGGGTAGCCTTGATGGAAATTTCCCTCAGAGTCTACTGAGGAAAGACTAGAAAGGACATAGTCAAAAACTCAGAAGGTATGCCCATGTGAAGAATCTGCATCATACAATCCTGCCCTGCTCATGAGGCTGGTCTGCATCCTACCAGACACTAGCCTTGGCTTGTCCTCTGGGAGCTCCGCAGTGACTGATGACAGCAGGTGCAGTCTGGTCTCCAGGGTTGCTGGGTTCCCTTGAAAGCCATCCAGAAGGAAGCCACCTACAGACCGCTTGGCCGTCTCTCGTGCCGACCTCAGCCTCTCCTCCATCACATCTCCACCTTCAATCACTCCAATGATCACACTTTTCTGAAGGATCTGAGGTGAGAAAGCATTAAATATTCTTAACCATTTTCAGTAACAGAGATCCCTACCTTACATGAAAGTCCAGTGTACAGAAGCTATCTCAATGAGCTTGCTGCAGATGAATCATCTAAGAGAGAAAGTATTCCAAGAACCTTTAGGGTCCAAAAGATTCACTGTGGAAAACACCAAAGAGGTAAGAAAGGTCTGAGAAAAAAAAAAAAAAACAACAGAGGCAATCAACAAATGCTGTCATGTTCTAGCTAGGATTAAATTAAATGCAAAATGAGTAGGTAAAAGAAGAAAAGGACAAAAGAAGCACTTGAATTTGTTTAAATTACTATCTAGGTCTGTTTTAGCCTCCACATCTCTAAGCTATAGATATGGAAGCGTTTTAATCAAGACAACTGAAATTTGAAAAAAAGAAAATAAAGATGACTACTGCACGGCATCCTCAAAAACAAACTGGAGGAATATCTAAACATAAAAGACACAGTTATAGCCAGGTGTGGCAACGCACATCTGTAATTCTAGACCTTGGAAGGCTAAGACAGCAGAATCACAGGTTCAACACCAGCCTGAGTAACTTAGTGAGATTCTCAAGAAATCTAGTGAAACCCTGTTTCAAAACAAAAAATAGAGTCAGGCATAGTGGCACACGCTTGTAATACCAGCATTTGGGAGGCCGAGACAGGAGGATCACAGTTTCTGGCCAGCCTCAAGTACTTAGTGAGGCCCTCTACAACTTAGTGAGACCCTGTTTCAAAAAAAGGATTAAAAATCAGGCTGGGCGAGGCCGGCATCGGAGCCTGCCATGAGGCAAGGCCAGTGCTGGGGCCTCCGAGGCCTGGATCGGAGCCTGCTGAGGGGTTAGGCCAGTGCTGGGGCCAGCGAGGCTGGCATTGGAGCCTGTCGTGAGGCATGGCTGGTCCTGGGGCCTCTGAGGCCAGGATCGGAGCCTGCCGAGGGGTTAGGCCGGTGCTGGGGCCAGCGAGGCCGGCACCGGAGCCTGCCATGAGGCAAGGCCGGTACTGGGGCCTCCGAGGCCGGGATTGGAGCCTGCCAAGGGGTTAGGCCGGAGCTAGGGCCAGTGAGGCGGGCATCGGAGCCTGCCGTGAGGCAAGGCCGGTGCTGAGGCCTCCGAGGCCGGGATTGGAGCCTACCTTGAGGCAAGGCCGGTACTGGGGCCTCCGAGGCCAGGATAAGAGCCTGCCAAGGGGTTAGGCCGGTGCTGGGGCCAGCGAGGCCGGCATCGGAGCCTGCCGTGAGGCAAGGCCGGTACTGGGACCTCCAAGAACGGGATAAGAGCCTGCCGAGGGGTTAGGCCGGTGCTGGGGCCAACGAGGCCAGCATCGGAGCCTGCCGTGAGGCAAGGCCGGTACTGGGGCCTCCGAGGCCAGGATAACAGCCTGCCGAAGGGTTAGATTGTTGCTGGGGCCAGCGAGGCCGGCATCGGAGCCTGCCTTGAGGCATGGCCAGTGCTGGGGCCTCCTAGGCCGGGAGCGGAACCTGCCGAGGGGTTAGGCTGGTGCTGGGGCCAACGAGGCCGGCATTGGAGCCTGCCATGAGGCTAGGCCGGTGCTGGGGCCTCTGAGGCCAGGATTAGAATCCTGCCAAGGGGTTAGGCTGGTGCAGGGGCCAATGGCCAGCATCGGAGCCTGCCGTGAGGCAAGGCCACTCCTGCGGCCTCCACGGCCGGGACCGAAGCCAGCTTAGGGGTTAGGCTGGTGCAGGGGCCAGCGAGACCAGAACTGGGGCCTCCCATGAGGCAAGGCCGCTGCTTGAGCCAGCGAGGTCTGGATCAGTCCACTGAGTAGCCAGGTCACTACTGGGGACGTCAAGAGTGGGATCGGTACTTGCAACACAGCATGCACAGAGAAATATCGCAGAAAATATAAATCAGACGCTCCTCTTAATCAGCAATAACTAGGAGGAAAGGGGCAACAGGAAGAGGTTGAGCTATAGAAAGGGCCCTATAGTGAAGCAACTAATGTGACCAATCAGAGGGTACATAAACAAATGTATCAAAGTAAATCACCAAAGAAGCGTGGGATGGAGGGAGGGAGAGGGAATGGGATGGGGGCTGGAGGAGGGCTAATTAGATGATGTGTGCTTGTATATCCTCTCAAGTCTTGTACTCCAATGTGATTGATATATGACTATAATGCACCAATTAAAAAAATTAATTAATTAATTAAAAAAATAAATTAAATTAAAAAAAATCAGGCTGGGGGTGTAACTTGGAGGTAGAATGCCCCTGGGTTCCATCCCCAGTACCAAAAAATAAAAAATAAAAAAATAAAAAGGACTGGGTATAGCTTGGAAGTAGAATGCCTCTGGGTTCAATTCTAATACCACAAAAACAAAAACAAAAAATACATAGTTATGCAAGTACTAGAAGAATGTATTGAATATTTTTCTCATCTTTGGGTAAAGAACATCTTCCTAAGCAAACAAAATCTTACAGGAAATAGTCGACATGTTTGATTATAAAAAAATTAAAACTTCTCTAGTAAAATATATCAAAACAAAGAGAAAGAAAAATCTACACTTTGAAGTAGATAAAAATCTATATCATAGAAAGTGTTCCAACGAATCCTCTAAGGATATGACAACCTCATAGAATTCTAGATAGAATATGAATAAGTGAAATTCAGAAAAACAAACTTAGATGCCCTATATACATATGGGAAGCGATTAAACCTCACCTATAAGAAAATGCAAATTGAAAACAAGATGCCATTTTTTTTGTCCATCACAATAAAAAAAAAAAAGTCAAAATGCAAATAACATACTGGAGATAAAATTGTAAGGGAAACAGCACTTATAGTCCCGGGTAACCAGAGAGAGTAAAATTAATTCAGCTTCTTAGGAGGGCAAGTAGATAACACCTATCATAATGTCAGTGTTTTTGTCTCTGGATCCCAAAATTCCACTTCTAACAATCTCTCCTATAAATATATTCATTCATATACTTCAAGGTATGTTTATAGAGATGTCTAGAAAATGAAAGGCTAGAAGAAGCCTAAGTATCCATCAATAGAGTAAAAGCTTAAATAAACCAGGATAGATTCATAGCATAGATTTTTATGCAGCTGTATTAAAAGAATGCAATAGAGGTACTAATATATGCATTGTCAGGAAAAGAGTCTGAGGACATTGCTAGCCAAAAACAAATTGCTGATCACGTGATCATATTCATGTACTACAGACACGCATATCTATGCATTAATTATATGTATGCAGTTCCAGAAAATAAGGTTTGCAAGGACACACACAAATCAACAGTGACTCTGGCAGAAGAGAGGCGTACAGAGGAAGGCAGGAACACTGTAAAGAGGGAATTTCACCCTTTAATTTAACCAGGAGGGATACAATCAGACCATTCCTCTAGAAAATAAGAACATTTTGGCTGCTACATGGAGAATAAATTAAGGGTGAGTATGGATAAGGACAGGGTAGGAGATGAAGTAAAAAATGAGATGAGCTGGAGCAAGGCAGTGGCAATGGGATAAAGAGGAAAGACAAACTCTGAAAGCGCCTCAGGTGGTAGGATCAACACCATCTGACTGAGCATTTTTCTTAGTAGAGAAAGAAGATGAATTCAAGAATGACTACTGGCTCTTGTTTTGGAAGTTCGGGGAGATGGCGCTAAGAGCAAAGACAGAGAAAACAGCAGAGAATGAGGCAAAATGATTGTTCTGCTTTGTGTATTCTAATTCGGAAATATCAATAGGATGTATGAATACTAATTTTAACTCAGCTATTGAATATATGAAGCTTAAGTTGTGCATATGTATGATACAAATGAGATTGCCCAGGGTAGGACAGGAAATACTTGGCAGAATGCCACCACTTCCCTCTCCTTCTTCCATGGCAGACATAGTTAATAGGTGACTCTCGTCCTGTGGTACTGGGCCTGGCTCCTAGAGCCTTGGATGAAACCCATTTGGCATCCTGAACCTAGGAAATAAATGGAAAAGGAAAAAAAGCCCTACATAGAACATCAGAGAGTTTCAATATTTAAGGGCATTAAGAAAAAGATGATCTACTGAATAAGAAGGGAAAGAGGCACAGAAAAAGGAAAAGATGTATGCAGATATATAAAAGAGGCAATTACACAGACCTGCCCTTTTGCATGACTAGTACAACCCTATTAGGGAAACTCCCTTCCACGGGTATAAAAGTATGGTCATATAATTTATTGCCTGAAATGGAATGCTTAAGAAGAAGGGGGGCACTCTTAATAATCACATCAAGATAATAGTGTAAGCATAAGGGACACAGAGAAGGACCTCAGCATTTGACTAATACACACAAGTAATGCAAAATAATAAGGCTATTTGCAGCAACATAGATGAGGGACTTGAGGCTCATCTGGCCTTTTTAATAATCTCCTTTGTCACACTCTCTGTCTTGCCTTCTCTTTATCCAAATGTTACTAGTCCTACAAGGGTAATTACTAGCTCAAAACAATTGCTAGACAGCCAACACTAACTACTCTGACCTACAGCAATGTCCCCATGAGGACTCCTATTGTGGATACTTTTGAGTTCTATTCAGAATGTCAACTAAGTTTCCTCTAATTATTTCACGTACATTAAGTTTATTAGTCAAATTATATTTTTATTGCTCAACTCAAAATAACAATGTTCCTCAAAATGCACTTTTCCATAGACTTGATCATTGCTCAGGCTTACTCTACATAAATGATCTTAAATGCTGAAACTCTCTCCCCTGATGGCTACTATTTGTTCCCTCACCTTATTTTCTATCTCCCAGTTAATGTATCCAACTCCATTAACTCTGCTCTCAGGCTCCCTTATCCAGTGCTCAGCTTCATCTTCTTCACCCCACCAGCAAACATTTATTGAAGGCTTGCTATTTGCCAGGCATTCTGCTACATGATGAAGATATGAAAATGGCATACAGAAATTGAGCTTAAGGAGGTCACAATTTAATAAAGATAAATGTACAAAGAAATCACTGCAGTACATTGATAATGTAATATAGCTATATGCAAATTAAAGGGATAGTAAAGGATGGATAGAACTTCCTGGAAGTATCGGGGATCAGTTTCAAAGAATGATAAATGTAATGAAATGAGCCAGATGGAAGCAAGAGGAGGAGATAAGAAGTCCAGAAGGGCCGGGCATGGTGGCGCACACTTGTAATCCTAGCATTCAGGAGGCTGAGACTGGAGGATCGCAGTTCGCAGACAGCCTCAGCTACTTAGTGAGGCCCTCCGCAACTTAATGAGACCCTGTTTCAAAATAAAGAATAAAAAATAGAGCTGAGAGTGTAGCTCCAAGGTCAAATGCCCCACTGCGTGTTCCATCCCCACCGCACAAAAAAAAAAAAAAAAAAAAAAAAAAAAAAAGAAAAGAAAAAAAAAGAAGAAGTCCAGAAGTTTGTGTACGGGTGCCCTGAATGTAATGGGTGAGTGCCTCAGGGAATGGCACATAACTCAGGAAGGCCAGAGTGCAGGCCAGAGGAGAGAATGGCCCACAGGCAGGTAAAGAAGTAGGCGGAGGCCGGGTCACAGGAGGCTGCACATGCCATGGAAGAGTGGAAGTGGAGAATCATTCAATGTTTTAGGAGAGTGGCAGGTTCTAGACATACTTAGAGAGATGGAATTAAAGAATAAATAATTTTTAAAAGTCTTGGAAAGCTCAAGGTTCTGGGCTGAGGAGCTTGGTGGATGCCATGGACAGACATGAAATACTGAGGAAGAGCAAAAGGAAGAGCACGTTTGAAGAGGTAAGACAAGGAGTCCAGTTACCTCTGAGTTTGAGTCTAGTAATATAACCTAGCTATAGCCCAGGAATTATAAAATTGTAAAGCTAAGTAGAATGATCTTGATAATACATACAATTATTACAATCATTCAGCAATTAAAACTAAGAGGAGGCTGCTTGGGGACAACATACAAATACTATGAAAAGAGAGACTAAGACAGAATCCTAGAGAATAGTAATCCTTAGGATTCAAGGAAAAAAATTGGAACAAGTGAAAAAGAAAAATTGGAACAAGAAGTGAGGAGCAGAGAACTAGAGGGAGAAACAAAAAGATGGTACCATGGAGTAGAAGGGAGATGAGATTTTTGAGAAAGGAGGGTTAGTGGAGCAGCCTAACCTCTGACTCTTCCTGTAGCCGCAGGCAGGTATCCAGGAAGAGGAGTGATCGGTCCACAGACTTTCTGGCCCTTTTTATGGAAGCTGCTTCTTCAAAAGATGCTTCTCCATCTGAAAGGCACTGGAACCAGTCTGGCTGAAGGGCTTGCTGAATGGCCATGAACTTGGAAACAGTCATTTCTACTCGTCCTCCAACACCCCACACAGATACAGACTGCCAAGGAGCAAGATGAAGAGGAATTATCAAGAAAGCAATTCTTCTTTACCACTGGAAAGATGGTGCCAATTCAATATCCTTGACATGGTAGGTACATCACGGAGTAAAAAGCAGAATTCCAAATTTCAAATTCTATAGGGACCTCATAACTCAGAGAATCCTTCAATGGCTATGCAAGCAAACTTCTGAGCCACCCTCAAAGAATTAATTGTTATAGTTTTCTACAATCTTCCAAGGTCCCCTGTCTCATCTCCCCCAACCCAACCCCACTCTTGCATTTCCTCAATGAAGCAGACTTTGGTTCTCCTTTGACTTTGACTGCATTGTTTCTATTGATGGAAATGTCCTCCCCTACTTCTTTGCCTAGCGAAATACAATGTATCCTTTAAGAAACTGGGGTTATATATCATCTACTTAATTGTGTTCCCCCAAATTTTCCTGAGCAAAATCAACTGTTCACTCTTTTAAGAGCTTACAGTAGTTCATACTTATTTCTTTTATAGAAAAGATAGCATTTGAACTGGGCATGTTAGTGCATACCTATAATTCCAGTACTTAGGAGACTGAGACAGGAGGATTGCAGGTTTGAAGCCAGCTTCAGCAACTTAGTAAAGCTTTCACTAACTTAGTGAGACCCTGTTTAAAAAAAAAAAAAAAAAATAGGGCTGTGGATGTAACCCAGAGGTGGAATGTTCCTGGGTTCAATCCCCAGTACCATTAAATAAAAAAAAGAAAGAAAGAAAGAAAGGAAAAGAAAACATAACACATGTCTGTATCCTAAAACCAGTCTCAGGGCACTGTATACTAATATTTAATAAGCATTTATTAGATTGTGATACTGAATTATATGTAAAGACATCAATCTCATAGTTCATGAGACTTTTTTTTTTTTTTTTTTTTCAGTACTGGGAATTTAACCCAGGAGCAGATTCTACCTCCGAGCTACAAGCTACACCTCCAGCCCTATTTTAAATTCCTTTTTTTTTTTTGGTGGTACTGGGGTTCCTGGAAACCCTTCTACCTCAGGGCTACACTCCCAGACACCTATTTTTTAAATTTTTATTTGAAAACAGGGTCTCTTAAGCCAGCGAGGCTGGCTTCAAACCTGCGCGATCCTCCTGTCTCTGCCTCCCAAGCGCGGGGATTACAAGTGTGCGCTACCACACCCAGCCTTTATTCCTTATTTTGAAAGAGGGTCAAATAAGTTACAGAGGGTCTCACAAAGGAGCTGAGGCTGGCCACAAACCTGCGATCCTCAGCCCTCTAGTACTGGAATTACAAGTGTGCGCCACCATGCCCAGCTGAGACTCTATATTTCATTAAGCTGGACATGGTGGTACAGGCCTGTCATCTCAGGACTTGAAAAGCTGAGACAGAACCCACCTGAACAATTTAGTTGTTCAGCAATCTAGCAAGAACCTGTTTCAAAAACAATAAACTAAACTAAACTAAAATGGACTAGGGAAGCTGGGTATGATAACCTATGCTTATATCCTAGTACTTGGGAGGCTAAGGAAGGAAGATTGCAGGTTCGAGGATAGCCTCTGCAAAGTAGTGAGACTCTCATCAACCTAGTGAGACCTGTTTCAAAATAAAAATTAAATAGAACTGGAGTATACCTCAGAGGTAGAATGCCCCTGTATTCAATCCCTAATACCACAAAGAAGAAGAAGAAGTAAAAAAAAGAAGGCTGGAGGGATAGCTTGGAGGTAGAATGCTGGGTACAATCCCCAGTAAAACACACACACACACCTTTTTTTTTTTTGCAATACTAGGGATGGAACCCAGGGGAATTCTACCTCCAAGCTACACACCCAGCCCTATTTTTTATTCTTTATTTTGAAACAGGGTCTCACTAAGTTGCAGAGGGCCTCACAGAGGGCTGAGACTGGCCGTGAACCCAGATCCTTCTGTCTCAGCCTCCCAAATGCTGGGATTACAAGTGTGCACCACCACACCTGGCTTAAATTCCATCTTTTGATACTCCTTCCCCTACATCTGTTAGAAGAGCTCATGAGGGACAAAATGAATACAGGAAAGGTCACTGCATTTGTAAAGCAGTGGTATATACTGAAGGCTCACTGTCCTCAGGGATAATGCCAACGGGGCCATCTCCCAAATGAAAACTTTTAATACCCCTAGCTAAAATCTATGCCTGTCCCCTGGTTTTTCAAATCTGCTCTACCAGCAAGCAATATTACACTGAAATTCTACTATATATAGTTATACATGTGATAAACATTCATCAGCAACTTTCCCCACTCTCCCTGAAGTGGTTAAAAGTGCAAATACAGCACTGTATCAAAAGACTGTTTTCTCCTGTCATAGCAATTTCTCTTTGGGGCATGTGCTTGACCCTCTTCTATCCTGAATCCTGAATATTTTTATAATAATAAAAATAAAAATGCTGAGGATACATTCCTTACCTTAACTCATCATTAGGCAGCCCTCCTCTCTCATACACCAGCCCATCCCATTAAAATCACTAAAATAAACTAAAGGCCTAAAGGAATCATTCCAGAGAGATGTGAGCACCCGAGAGGGATGGATACAACAGGCTGATTTCCTGGGACAAAGCTGCAGCCCTGGAGGCCCTGCTGAGAACACACCTTATTTGTTACGTAACCAGTGGGACAGGGGCTGACTGGATCGTGCAGGGAGCAGTATAAGACGGAATCTGGCATGCCTGTATAAACACAAAAAAGAATTACTGAAAATGTTGACATCAACAATTACACTGTATTGTAACTGTTAGCATGTGTACTGGTGGATAAGGCAACTCTAACCACAGTAAATAGTCAGTACCTGATCCTAGAATTACAGGAGGTCTATCAATATGAATGAAAAAAATCATTTTAAATTTTACCCGTCTAAAAGAATTAAATGTAATGCTTCATGTCTAATGATGTAGTGAGTTACTCCAAAGGAAAGGTGTATCTTAAAATATGAGATTAAATGAAAGTAGTTAGTGACACAATCTCATTCAATTTGACTTAAAGAATTTAACCATCTAAAAGGAACTAGCTACTAGAAAGATCAAATTATAAAGTCAGAAGGTAATTTCATTAATAATAAATCTCATTAATAATAATCATGGGTCCCGAGAACAAAACTGTAGGGAAGCTGCAGGATACGGCAAATGGATTCCATTCTCAGTATGTTTTACGGACTCAAGATAACAGTTTCTTAGGTTCTTTCATCAAAAAGACAAACCCTTTAAAAAAAAATTCCAGAAACTGATTAGTAAACCATATGTAATTAAATTTCATATGCTACCCCACATTTTCCATAAGAAAAAAAAAAAGAATTCAACTCAAAAGAGACAAAAATAAAGCAAGTTAAAGACCTCTGCAGTTCACCTTATTTTCTGCATTTTAAAATTATTACAATTGTCTCTAGAAAGCTTACATTAGGTATTCTTATTTAATTATATGCTTGTTCACTTTAAAACTGGCGATTACAATTGGCCTCAGATCAAGGAGAATGATACTACATAAACTCCTCTACTGAACCAACAGGTCATCATGCAGTTTCCTTCAGAAGCAGCAGACTGAATAACCGACAGAAACAGGATCTTCACTTGCTGAAGTGAGTCTTAGATATCGTGGGGAAAACTTTAGGAGAGAGTGGCCCATGGAAGAACTGGTTCTCTAGCTGTCACCACTAAGCCTTTTCTTTAAATACCTCTGAATATAAAATCCTACTTCTGGAATAAAAGATAATACTAACATAGCAGAATGTAGCTGCATATGAATTCTTCATTCGCTACTTTATGACTAAGGCTCGAGCATGACGAGACTGCTTTGGATCTCATGTATGGCCCATGCAAGTTCTCATCTGTGCCGGGAGTATCTGCCTTACTACTGTCTGTCCTCCTCAATGGTTGGTCCCACTCCTGACCTGGCTAGACTTCTCTCCCTTGACCTCCTAAGATGCCCCCTTATCTTTTTTTTCCAGAAGCCCTTCTTTTTTCTGACCACCTTCCATATCTGTAGAGCAGGATATATACTCCTCCCTCTGGACTATCATGATATGCATACATATCCCTAATCCCTCAAAGCCATCACTATACTTCTACTAGAATTACCTGTTTATATTTTTCCCAGTGAAGCTCTTCTCCATGAGAGCAGCAACTGTTTCCTATTCAACTCTGAACCTTAAATCCCTGGTTCTTAGATGTTTCTAAGATGTTTATTAAAGTAATGAATAAAGCACTACATGAATAAAATATCAGCAAGTCAATAGCATCTCCAAACTCCAAATTAACACATCATATGGTACATACAAATAATGTAATTAATTATTACCTATAAAGTTTCCAACTCCTTTCTTATATTCTGTCAAGACTTCATGATGTTCTGCACTGTGAGTAAAACAGAACAATATTTCACATAGTAATGAATCTTTCTGTGGATACTGTATACAACTGAAGCCTATTCTCACCCAACTAAGCTATGTGACAGTAAATACAGTCTTAAGCAACAAAGTACACCATTATTCAAGAGTCCCCACTAACCAGGCTTGGTTGATTAGCCAAAATCAAGGTCTTCAGTGTGCAAGAAAATAAACTAGCAAAGACCAACTGCTTCAAAACACTTGGATTTTCTTCCTTCTTTTCTCATTCAAAATCCTTGTCACTATTTGATCATACAGCAGGTTCTTCACTTAAATATAAAGTCAACTTGTATATTACACAAAATAATTTAACTCTATTAGTTCCATTTCCATAAAGTAGTACTAGCAAGTATAAGTGCAAAGGCAGAAAAAACTTTGAGGCTGATAGCTTTGAGGCTGGTGCATTACGACGGCCCTTGAACTCCAGATTCAGCTCATACCTGGGACTCCCTGCCTTCTCACCTCGGGGAGCAGTAGCAATGAGGGCAAAACCAGACTTCAAGTTTGAAAAAACAGTAAAGCAGCAGCCAGGCATAATGCTTTATGCTACTTGTAATCCCAGTACTTGGGAGACTGAGACAGGAGGATCACAGGTTCACAGCCAGCCTCAGATACTTAGTGAGGCCTCTGCAACTTAGTGAGAAATTGTTTCAAAATAAAGACTAAAAAATGGGTTTGGGGGTATAATTTGGAGGTAAAAGGCCCTAGTACCACAAAAAGAGAAAAAGTAAAGCAGCACTAATATTGTGGTTCTAGACTGTGGCCAAATTATGTATAATATCTGATACTTCTAACTTATGAAAACCTACCAATTATACACATTCCGCAAAAGAAATCTTTCTTGCATCTAATTAAGGTAACTAAGCTGCTGCCAAAATGAATATTTGAATGATCAGGTCAACACTTACAGAGATGACAGCGTGAGCTGGGCCATGGCAGGAACCCCGTGGATATTATGCAGCGTGTGATGAGTCAGGTGAGGCGCAGAGCCAGTCTTGGTATACAGGAGGCAGCCTGGAATGTCCATCGTGCGGTCCCCTGTTCTGCCCAGGTTTTGTATTTTTCCTAGACGAGCACCATTAACTACCTTGGTAAGACTGAGCTTCATCTTCAGAGACTCTGGTAGCTCCTGACAAGAAAAGATCATTCAGTTTAGAAGCATCACAACATCTAAAGGCTAAAGATTTTGCAAAGACAGCAGCCTACAGAAAAAAAAAAGAGTGATGGCATATTTATTACTACTCTCAGTCTATGATTTTTCTTGGATATCAGGAACAGAAGAATGGAAAAAGACAGAGAGATGAAGATACCTTCCCCAAGGTCTCAGAGCAATATGACAATGACAACTTTCTTTTTTGTGTGTGGTACCTAGGGATAAAACCTAGGGGCCTTCTACCTCCGGGCTATACCCCAAGACCCATTTTATATTTTATTTGGAAAACAGGGTCTCACTAAGTTGCTGAGGTCATTAAACCTTCAATTCACCCGTTTCAGCTTCCCAAGTAATGGGATTACAAGTGTGTGCCACCACACCTGGCTCATTGATTTTTAAATGCAGTCATGGAATTTTTGTCTGAGCTGAAACAATGGAGGAAATGAGAAAGACCAATCATGGAAGGTCATATAGATTACTGACTTGAGCAAATTTGTTTCTTTCTCCAAGTTGAGAGAATAATAAATCAAATTTTCCTAATGTTGTTCAATAAGAAAAACATACAAAACAGCATTCTGGTACTTAATAAAAATATATGAATATATATCAAAGAATATAAATCAAGATTAAGATTATCTCCAAGGTGGGATTATATTCCAATTTGTTCTCATATGGTATCCAAACAGGTGAGATACCACATGGACCATATCTGTGACCCATATGCAATTTTTTGTTTCTTTTGAAATTGAGAAAAACAAACCTTTGTTTAAAGAAAAATAAAGATAGCCTTTCAAGTTTCCATAGATATAATAGAAGTAGCAGAAAAGATTATCAATTATTTGTGGAAAGCTGCTAAATAGTATTTAATGTGGCAAATTCCTGGATTCTACTTCTAAAACGCACTTTAGAGCTTGATAAGCAAGCATAGCAGATCATTTGCAAAATATCACTAGACATAAAAACATTTTACAAATACATTATCATATCACCACAGCAAGTATCAACCCTGGAATTCTTGCCAACTGAGTCATGCCAAGTTTTATTAGTAGGTAAATTATTAGAGCTATCTGAGAAGATTCAATCTCAGATCCTGTCCTCTTAGGCGTTACTCTGAATGGCAACCATTATTTAAGATGTGGACAGACAAATAAACATTTGTCTATCATTTGTTAAAGATACTTAGGAAAATAAACAGTACTTTTTTAGGAGACATAAATTTTTATGTAAATTATATTTTTTATTTTTATTTAAATAATGTAGCCATTATAAGTATTAAAACCTCAAACTTAAGAATAACTACTTTCTAGCCGAGTGTGGTGGTGCACACTTGTAATCCCCGCGCTTGGGAGGCTGAGACAGGAGGATCGCACGGGTTTGAAACCAGTCTCAGCTACTTAGGCTCTCAGCTGCTTAGCGAGATCCTGTTTCCAAATGAAGTATAAAATAGGTCTGGGAGTATAGCCTGGATGTAGAATCCCCCTTGGTTCCACCCCCAGTACCACACACACACATACACACACAATAATAATAATAACTAGGGTGTGATGGTGCACACTTGAAATCCCAGTACACAGGAGGCTGAGACAGGAGATCTCAGGTTTGAAGCCAGCCTCAGCAGCTTAGTGAGGCTCTCAGCAACTTAGGGAGACCCTGTTTCCAAATAAAATATAAAAATAGTCTGGGGGTATAGCCCAGAGGTAGAATGCTCCTGGGTTCTACCTCCAGTAACACACACACACACACACACACACACACACACACACACACGAATAATCACTTTCTATATGATCAAATAAGAGATTTCATGTTAGACATACGATGCTTGTGGAAAGAAAGTTTGGTCAATTTTCTCAAACTATAACAGCATTTCAAGCTATTACAAATATAAAAACAAAAATAACTGTCATTGAAACCTGTAGAAATGGAGACTGTTAAGGAAAAAAGTTACATTTTAATTAGTACAAATACATTAGAAAACACTTTGATACACATTAAAACTATTCAGAGAAGACAATTTATCCTCTCAAATTATAAGATATAGTTAGACTAATAAGAATATAACCTAAAAATACAAGACGTGAGAAAAATCTTATTAGAAAACTCATTTTACATGTTAAATACACACACACACACACACACACACACACACACAAACACACACACACATATAGTGGGGTTTTTTTGTACTGGTGATTGAACCCAGTGGCATTCTACCTTTGAGCTATACCCCCAGCCCTATTTTTTATTCTTTATATTGAAAACAAGGTCTCACTAAATTGCAGAAGGCCTCACTAAGTACCTGAGGCTGGCCATGAACCTGTACCCTCCTGTCTCAGACTCCCAAGTACTAGGATTATAAGTGTGTGCCGCAACACCTGGCTATATTTTATATTTTAAAACAAGAGAGCTACAAAGCCATTCTGTAGCAAAACTAAAGACAGTATTTTGCCATCTAAATAAGCTGTGGAGAACTGAAGCAAGAGAAAACTCAAAGACAAGAAGCATACTTCATATCTAATGGAACTAACACCTGCTATTCTGACTGAATACTGGAATCACCCAATATGCAACAGTAGGTTTTAAAACATAAACAAGAACTAGTGAAAATTTAGTGGACCAGGATTGTTACATACTACAATAACTTGAGCACTTCCTACCCTCACACATAACTGAGAATGGAAGAAATTATTATTAGGGGTGATTTCAGAAATGGCTAAAGATAAGAATTTTCTGGTTCCGCCCCCTTACTCCAGAAACTGTCTTAGCTGAGCTGGTTTAAGGTATGTAAAGAGTTTAAATGTATACAACAGGTTATGTATGTGTGTGTGTATATATATATGAACATGTTTACATATATATAATTTTTTTGTGTGTGTGGGTTTGGGGATGGAACCCAGGGGCATTTATCCTCCGAGCTACACCCCCTGCCCTATTTTTTTTTCTTTATTTTGAAACAGGGTCTCACTAAGTTACAGAGGGCCTCACTAAATAGCTGAGGCTGTCCACGAACCATGATCCTCTGGTCTCAGCCTCCCGAATGCTGGGATTACAAGCGTGCGCCACCACGCCCGGTACATATATATAATTTTTTTTTTGTGGTACTGGGGATGGAACCCAGGGGCATTCTATCTCTGAGGTACACCCTTAGCCCTATTTTTTATTCTTTATTTTGAAACAGGGTCTCACTGAATTGCAAAGGTCCTCACTAAGTAGCTAAGGCTGGCCATGAACTGCTATCCTCCTGTCTCAGCCTCCTGAATGCTGGCATTACAAGTGTGAGAGCCACCATGTCCAGCTAAGAGTTATATTTTTAACTAAATTCACATAAAGATAGGAATAACATTCACAGAGAAACACTAGTCTATATAAAAGGTAATGTTTAGGATTCTAGATTTTACTATTATCTCTTCCCCTCAAACCTCTGGCTTCAGTTCTCCATTTATTAACAAAAAACATAAATGACTGACAAAGCTTCTGATAATCAGATTTTTTCCCCATGATGAGTCAACTCAATTCCAGGTGAAAACAAGAAACCACAATGCTTTACTAAAGTAGGTAACATACAGTTGCTCTTAGACTTTAGAAATGCTAAACATGGCTGGGCACAGTGGCACACGTTTGTGCTCCCAGCTATTCACGAGACTCATGTAGAAGGGTTACAAGTTCGAGACCAGCTTAGTGAGACCCTGTCTCAAAATAAAGTTTTGAAAGGACTGGGATGTAGAAGTAGAGCTGACATACTTGAGGCCCTGGGTTCTATCCCCAGCACTGAAAAAGTTGCCTAACATACTCGAGGTCCTGGGTTTGATTCCCAGCCCCGAGAAAGAAGGAAAGCAAGGGGGGTTAAGAAAGAAAGAAAAGGCAGGCTAAAAATGGTGTATAGAGTTCCATCAGTGCTATCAGAGAGGCCAACCTGGGAACACGCGATCACCATCAACCTCTCTGGCATTTTATAATAATGATTCTGAGGCTCAGCAAGGCTTAGTCTAGAACATAAGATGTTCCTCCTGTGTTCTTTATAGTATGACTTTAGAGTGAGAGTTAATTTAACATGCTACTAGATGCATTCTGATTTAAATAAACACCCTGCAGCATACCTAGCCAAAGAAAAAGATGATTTTTCAAAATTGTGTATTAAATCTGTGAAACACCTTTTTCTTCAAAAATATATTATGCAAAGTCATACAAAAAAGTAGTTCTCAAGCCCTTTGATCTGTGCCAACAGAAAAACACATACTGGCGACCTGTAATTTCCTCAAAGGCCACACAAACTTGCACTGCTTGGTAAGTGGGCCACAGGGCAGGGGTCTGACCTTCTGTCTGGCAAGCTCTAAGCCTCATCTTGCCCATACACCGGGCACAGATCCATTATTTGGGGCCAGGCTCAACCAAACGAACCTCAAAGACTAAACAACAAAATCAGATTATTTACTCTTAGAACCAAGAAAGTAAAGTGGATGAGTCCATGCATTCTTGCCCCACAGATGCCACTGCAGGAGCCAAATACAACACTGTGTACCCAGAATCACATGTGAGGTGGAAGTAACAGTTATATACATAAAAGCAGCTAGAAGGAAACTGAGTGTCTCTTAATATAACCAAACTCAGATTCTCCAACGCTGGACACAGGGTCTCTCCAATGGTGTAGAGGCACCTAGACCAGGGTCATGGCTTCTGAGACTCACCTTCCTCTGGAGAGCCTTTTAGTTCCTTCCTATGTTAGGAAAGAATGAACATGTTCTAAAATGTTAAAACATCTCTTCTAACAGAAATGTCTCATGTGTAATTAATCATCTACTCAGCCCTTGAAGACATTTCTTATTTCCCCTTTCTACAACTCAAAAAATAGCTTCTTTCTTTCTTTCTTTCTTTCTTTCTTTCTTTCTTTCTTTCTTTTTTTTTTTTTTTTTTTTTTTTTTTGGTGGTACTGGGGATTGAACCCAGGGGCATCTCTAAGCTACACCCCCAGCCCTATTTTACTTTTTAATTTTAATTTTTTTGTGGTACTAGGGATGAAACCCAGGGGCATTCAACTTTTGAGCTACACCCCCAGCCCTGTTTTTTATTCTTTATTTTGAAACAGGGTCTCACTCAGTTGCAAAAGGCCTCACTAGATAGCTGAGGTTGGCTACAAACTGCAATCCTCCTGTCTCAGCCTCCTGAATGCTGGGATTACAAGCGTGCTCCACCATGCCTGGCTAATTTTTTATTTTTGAAACAGGGTCTCATTGGGTTGCTAAGGGCCTCGCTAAATTGCTGAGGCTGTCTGCAAACATGCAATCCCCATCTCAGACTCTCAAGTACTAGGATTACATGTGCGTACCACCATGCCTGGCTTGCTTTCATTCTTAACCTTTGGTCTGCCAATACATGGCCTTGGTAGTTCCAGGAGATGTCTGCAACCAATTCTTAGATGCAGAGACTGGTTCTCATATGATACAGTGCTAACCATAACCTTAAAGATCAAATTCAAAATCTTCATCTTAGCATATTGAACCCTTCAGTCAGCTAAAGAGAAATACGCACTTGGCTCTTTCCATAGTGCAAGAATTTAATGATGTATACGATTATTCTGTTGTTTGGGGGTTCTAAAAAGTCCCATGCTAATCATGGTTAATCCCTATGTTGCTAAAGAGGAAAAAAAAAGACATGAAGAAAAGGGTAATATTGGGTTTAAGAGAAAGTGTGGTAATGCTGAAGCTGACTTTGAATTTATGATCTTTCTGTCTCAGCTTCCCAAGAACTGGGATTACAGGTGTGTGCCACCATACCCAACCTGGAAAATGTTTTTAAAATTGCACTTCTTTTATTTTTTTCAAATACGTGTTTTCCTAATGAAGTAATGCATACTCATATGCATATTCATGTACATATTTCTTAAAACATGCTTTGTAGTGATATAATCATAAACCCAAGCAAAGTACAAGAAACAGACCAATGGCTTCTGAAATATCAACTAGCTTTTATTTTCCTTTACCATTGTGTCTTCCTCTTTCACTTGCTGTGGTTCTCTTACTTCTGGTATTGTGGCTTGCACTTTACTTTTACAGATGAAGTTCCTGGAAAAGTCTTAAAGAAGAACCGATCATGTGTAAAGAAGGACATATGACAGGCCATCAGTGGCTCTGTGTCTTTGTGGGCTAACAAAGATTCCCTACACCTCCATTAACACTGTGCCTGTAGGGAGAGAAGCAATTTTAAAATGTTTCGTATTTGGATTCTCTATAGACTGTCATAGAAAGATGTCCAAAATTTGCTAAGAGAATAGAGCAAATTTAGGTGATCACATTTTTTGTGAAAGGAAACCTATAAATATTTATACACATACATCCACATCTTCCCTAACTCCCCCATACAGACTACAATTACATATGCATAGAAAAAAGAAAAGACTTCTAAACAACATGATGCAGTGAGCTGATTCAAAAATAGCAACAGAAAGATGGATGCTAAAATTCTAGAAAACAGTAATAAAATGAAGACTACTTTGGAGGGAGAGTATTCTAAAAGTCATACATTGGTAGGGGAAGAAAGATACTGAATTTAAGAAATTTTTAAAAGTATGAGTGTTAAAAATTTAGAAATAGAGCCACGTGTGGTGTCTCATGCTTGAAATCCCAGCATTTGGGAGGCTGAGACAGGAAGACTGTGGTTGGTGGACAGCCTCAGCTTCTTAGTGAAGCCCTTTGCAACTCAGTAAGACCTGTTTCAAAATATAGAATTAAAAAATAGAGCTGGGAGTGTTGCTTGGAGGTAGAATGCTCCTGGGTTCCATCCCCAGTACTGGAAAAAAAAAAAATTAGAAATAACCATTTAAAAATTAATGACTGAATGCATAGTTTTCCAAACTTGTTGCAGAGATATAAAGGAGGATAAGGAAATTTGATTAATCTAATGAAGGTAAGAAAAAAAGAACAAATAAAGAACATCAAAAATAGAAAATAAAAATTAAGATGGCAGAAGTCCAAGTAATCACAGTAGTCACAATAGTTACCTTTATTTCAACCACTGAAAGACACAATAATTGTAGCAATTAATGTTTACTGGCAATTTATTATGCAAAAACTAGTGTTCTTTATAAATAAACTCCACTAATCCGCATTCCAAGCACGCAATATAAATGCTGTTATTATCTGTATTTTAAAAATTAGGAAAATAAGCCGGGCGTGGTGGCGCACCTTGTAATCCCCCGCGCTTGGGAGGCGGAGACAGGAGGATCACGCAGGTTCCTACTCAGCCTCGCTGGTTTAAGAGACCCTGTTTCCAAATAAATAAAAAATACAAAATAGGTCTGGGAGTGTAGCCTGGAGGTAGAAGGGCTTCCAGGAACCCCAGTACCAAAAAAAAAAAAAAAAAAAAAAAAAAAAAAAAGAAAAGAAAATAAAGCTAATAAAGTCACCAGGGATAATTGGCAGGGCTAGTACTTCAATGATAAAAGTATAGCTTTAGCCGGGGCATAAGCTTGTAATCCCCGCATTTGGTAGGCTGAAACAGGAGGATGGCACAGGTTCGAAGTCAGTCTCGCTGACTTAAGAGACCCTGTTTCCAGGAAACCAAGTACCACCAAAAAAAAAAGTATAGCTTTAGAGGCTATACCCTAATAGGCTAGCAGCTTTATTACAAGTTTAATCTTCTAATTACATGCAATGCTTACATACTAACTGTAATATTAAAATAAAATTTATAGCCATATTGTCTGTTTTGCTATAATGTTCTATTCTTTTCCCTTCTTTCTCCTCTGCCTCTAATCTGTCTTCCCAGCCTCTACAAGGTTTCTCCATACTCATCCAAATATATAAACATTCTTGTATATGGAGAGGAATTTGCTTTCATAAAAACAGAAACATGCTATACTATATACACTTTTCTAAAATATATTTTTCTCTCTGGAATACACAATGGATCTCTTTCTCAAAGAAGAAACATGGAGAAAACTTACACTTTTAAAAGAACTTTACAAAATTACAGTCTGAATGTAATACAATTCTTTCAGCCATCCCCTTCCTGGTGGACACTCAAGTTACAGGGTAGGTCCCAGGATCGCTGCAACCTCTAAAGGCATGGCTTCTCTGTCCTCGTTTCCACCAATATCAAGTGAACTCCAATTTACATTTTTTGGCAGAATGCCTTTCATGCACTGATTCCTAATCATTACAACGCTCCAGTGGCTTAGGTATTATCATCTCCGTTTTGCCAATGAGAAACCAGAACGTCTTGGAGTTATTAAGTAAGTTGCCTAAGTTCATACAGCTCAAAAGTAGCGGGATCTAAAGCTCCACTCTAAAATCTCTACTCTTCCTCCTAAGTCTACAAGTCACCGAGTGGATTGTTCCTGACAACATCTAGGCTCAGCCAATAAGGCTGCATTTACCTTCGCCCCAGAGACCTTCCTCTTCTGGCCCCCAGGCCTCGCTAAGTGCCTAGCTCAGAGATTTGAGAACATCCACCCTTGCAAGTACCCAGGGTAGTTCAGGAAAAAATTCCATCTGCGAACTTGAGCTAGAGGCCGGTCAAATAGAAACTCTTAGATTTACTCTTAGAGCTCCTACGGTTTGGGAGGATCCAAATTTACACAAGTCAAGATCCACCAGGAGACCCAGAAAAAGGAAGTCGAGATGTGGCGGGAGTACAATTATAATTACGCACCACCATCGTGAGGCCTCTGGGCATGAAGCGACTCACACATCCCTAGTAGCCCTACACCAGCAGGCCCAGGGGCCACTCACCTGCAAACCTCTCACTCTCCGGGCCTCCAGAACGCTCAAACTCCTCTCACAGTTCATAAACACGTGTCCGGTTTAAAGAATTCGTGGCCCCCTAAACCACCGCCTCCTACGCAGAGCCAATCAGATAATATTACGCCATCACCAAGCGCCAGAAAAAGGCAAAAGCCCTATCCAAGCTAGGCCAGAGGGCGGTCTCTGTTGCTAGAGTAACCAGGCGAACGCGAACCGCCGGCGCAAAGTCTCCTGGGAGTGGTGGTTCAGCAGCGTTCGACACCTGTTTTCCTAGTAGTTGCAGGAACTACAACTCCCAGTGGACCCGGGAGCAGCCGGGGTAGAGAAGCAGTTGTGGCTGCCTTGGAAGACTTCCCCTCCTGACCTGGAAAATGCTGCTGGCTCCTCGGGAAAGGTCCACCTCCAAGAAGAGGATGGGGCAGAATCGCTGGAAACAGCTCACAAGGAAGCTGAATCCCAAGGTGATCACAACAGCGAGCTTTGAGGGGCGGGGACCAGCCCAAGGCGCTGCAAGTCCCGTAGCCAGCTCCGCTCTCGCTGTGCTTCCTCCTACTTCCCCCAGGGGCATCCTTACCTGGCCTGGACTCCTAGGAGCTTTAGGGTCTGGGCCTTGTTGGGCCGCGTCGTGGAAGAAATGTGTATCTTTAATGTTTCTATCAAATCCGAGTGATCTGTTAGTCAGTCAAAGTGAAGGCAATTCACGACCACCAATTTTAAGAATCTTACTGCACGTTTATTTTTCCTCTTCCTTTTTAAAATTTATATTTAAAATTTTTATTGGTGCATTGTAGTCATACATCTTAACGGAGTACAAGAAGGTAGAGGTATACATGCACACATCGACCAATTAGCCCTTACCTCATTCCCACTCCATTCCCTCTTCCCTCCATCCTTCTCATGTTTGGCTTAGTGACCAACTTTGGTATGTTTCTTCCTTATTTATTTATTTATTATTTAATTTTTAGTGGTACTGGGGGTGGAACCCAGGATCTTTTCTACCTTGGGCTATATTCCCAGACCTATTTTTATACTGTATTTGGAAACAGGGTCTCACTAGGTTGCTGAGAGCCTCACTAAGTAGCTGAGGCTGGCTTCAAACCTGTGCGATCCTCCTGTCTCAGCTTCTAAAGCGCTGGGATTAGAAGCGCGCTCTTCCTTAAAAAAAAAAAAAAAATTAAAATTCGTGGCTACTGGTTTTTAATGAAAGGAAGAGATAGCACATTAAATGCTCTGCCTATAGCTCTCACCTTCCCATTTTACATAAAGTATCTAAAATGAACTAAAGTGTTAAAGTAATTATTAAGTATATCAATACTTGATTCACATGGAAATTTCTAAATTCAGCCAACATTCAAAAATCTTATGTTACCTCTTTGGATGCCCTAGCTTCTGAAGACACGAAAAAACAGATACCAATTTTTAAACTTGAAACATATATAAGTAATATGTGCAAAGCCACAGTCACATGATGTGTGCCTTCCAGAATACCTTTTTAACAGTCACAAAAATAAATGCTTTAAATGGAAATGAGAGTACTAAAACGGAGAGGCTTCTCAGCTTTCAGCTCCAGAGCAGTTTCACCAGCTGTTTTCACCCTTCAGTTACACTTTCCTTTAAAAAAAAAAAAAAAAAAAAAAACCCTATAGATGGGTGGCCTTTATGTGGGCCTTAGGCAATTGTTCTTGTGGTCTATTCTAAATATACCAACTAAATGCACTGGATATATTCCACTTGATGAATATCTTGCTCTAGATACTGGAGGGCACAGGCTGGAGCACTAGAGAAACGTAGAAACTGAGACTGCTGCCACTGCAGTGTATCAGTTGCATAATAGATTGGATCCCAAAATAGCTTATGAATATAGATTTGATGATGATAGGTAAAAATTTTGGACAATTTCTTAGGACTCCAAAAGGAGGATTTTTGCTGGTAGCACTCATTGTTACTCCCTAGAGGATAAGAAAGTAAAAACATTAAGAGCTCCTTGAAGTTCACTTTTGTTTTAATAGGATCAGATCTTTCTTTGTTGCAGTGACACAGTTATTCAGTAGTACAGCTGCATTAATTAGTTCTCTGTAAGATGCTTTGAAAGGTAAAGTGTTAGGTAAGTGAAAGAGAGTATTTCCCTTTCCCACCTCCATATGTCAGTATGCTAGTTTAGATATGCCCTTATTTTAAAAACTTGCCTGAATTTTAGCAAAGCAGATACCAGTATTTGTTAAGTGACTATTAGAGGTAATTCTGCAAGCTTCTGGGCATTACAAAGAGTAAAGGAAGGAGGTGTCATAATGGTGTGATTTCTAATTTCAGATTAATATATTACTGATCAGGAGGAAATTAATTTGTTTTCTACCTCATTTTATGATTGGCAAAACAGAAGTCAGATAACTAGCCCTTTTACCAACCCTCCAGTTCTTGGACCAAACAATATCTCTGGTTACAGGCTGTCTTGAAAGGAGGAAAGCGAGGAGCACACCCTTCTCCAAACAGAAAATTATTTGGAGACTGGCTAATTAATCAGTGCTTTTGTGGGTTTTAGGAGTAATATTATATCTAGCACTTCTGTATCTTGACTCAAAACCCTGAAAGCTTTTTAGAAAATTATTAACCCAGAAAATTTAAATCAGAATCTTAAGGTAGAAATAGGCAAAAACTAAGAGCAGACAACGTCCTAGACAAGGCTTTATGTCTCATCCTTGTTCTATTATTTTATATTCTTTTATTGTCAGTCAGTACCGAACTTTACAATGAAATACTTTTGGGAAAAAATAAAGGATAGTTTTCTACATGCTTTAGTGAGAAGACTAGATTAAATGGCAAAGTTGATAAAGGTGGTGTTGTGTATTCATATTCTGCATATGTTTTCCACAGTCTTCTTTTGACCCTGACAGCATGGAGCACTGGATGAAGGTAAGTATATTTCAACATTAGAATAGATATAATTGAGAGTCAGGCATAACGAAATGGAAAAGAAATAGTAACAGTTCTCAAGTTTGAATAGACTTTGCTATTTTTATTCCCATATGATTATGTTGCCTCAATTTTATCCCTTTATTATTTTTCATTATTCTGTTGCTTCTCATGAAAGTGTTTAAGTATGAATAATGAGAAGACTGGTGTGTAGACAGGCCCCTTCAAATGCCATGAGTAGCACATGCAGAGGATTAAAGAGGCAAGAAAAGAAGCCTTGGGGGAAGGTGTGGTTGCCTTTCTTGGATGCTGGAAAGACTGTACTGTAGTTACAGTGACACAGGGGACCAGTGGGCAAATGATAGGTGTGCATCACAAGAATTTTCTAAAGTTTAGAGCAATCCAAAACTCAAGTGAGTATTCTCATAAAGAGAGATGTTTTCTATCAGTGGAATTATTTCAAGTTGACTCTAACTTAATGTTAAGTGAATGAAGAATATGTTTGAACATTCGGTAAGAGGGGTTTGGGTTAGAAGTCTTGGGAGATCTCTTCCAGTGCTGAGATGTATATTTTTGAGTTCAGGTACCATGTAAGTTGAAAGTGCCTTTAAACTGCATCAAGGGCATGTATCCGAGTATTAATTTGGCACCTTGCTATGGTGAATTCATTTGTGTAGCATATAGTTGAAAATCATGCAGCATTTTCCTGGAAAAATATCCTTCTGCCTGATGGCAATTTGAAAAGCTATTTCTTATCTAAACTGACATGTCTCATGAGTATCAAGCCAGAAATACCTAGGCCAGATGTAATTTTTGTCCACCTATTCATTTGGCTGATAATTACTAAGTGCTTACTGAATACTGGCCCACTATGTTGGACACTGGAGCTAAAGATTCTAAAAGGGTACAGGACAAATACAATCCTTACTCCAAAATCAGAGTTTTATTATAAACTCTATGAATAAACTTTGTGGGGCATAAACAGCTAAAGCTGATGGAACATTAAAGATGTAATGGAAGCAAGTGGTGAGAGATATTAATATAGATGGGACCAGAGAAGGCTCTCTCACTACTGCAGAAGACCTGACTCAGAGAACTTAGACCCGCCATCATGAAGGTTAGCTCCTGAGATGACTGCTCAGTATCTAATAAGCCTAGCTTGCATGTCTGTGTTAAGAGTCCCAGTGCCAGACCCGTGCAGGGCTCAGTCATACTGCTAGTTACCATCTCTTCTAGAGAGGAAGGTTTAACTAAAACAGGAGAATAAAATTCTACTCTATCTTGTCTATACCATTTTCTTTATTTGTACAGTTGGCAGCCAGCCAACTGATTTTTATCATCCTTTTATCATTCCTCCAAAACTTCTGCAGGTGCCTTTTTCTCCATTATGACCTAAAGTCTCCCATCTTGAAAGAAATCAATAAATCCTTATTGACCTTGCAGTTCATTCTGATAACTGGATGATTCATTTTCTTATCTGATATCTTGAGATATATAGTCTGGACTCCTTGTCCTTGTGTTTTCATTATTCTTTCATGTCCACAATTATTTCCCTTCAGTTTCTATTTCTTAGAACAGTTTCTATTCTTAGTTTTGTTTCCACTTCACAGAAACTGTGTTATAAATGACTTTCTGACCAAATCCAGCAGTTTCTTGATAGTCCTGAAGCCTTTTCAGGTTATATTTAATAGCAATCACTTTCTAGTTTTTTTTAGAACTCCTCTCCTCCACTAATCTTTTGTGTAGCATGGTTTTCTTCTGCCGCTTCCCTCTCTGTCTCTCTCTCTCTCCCTCTCTCTCTCTCTCTCTCCCTCCCTCCCTCCCTCCCTCTCCCCCTCCTTCCCTTCCTCCCTCCCTCTTTACTTTTTTGTCTTTTCTTGTTTTGTTCTCTAATATACCCTAACTCTGGGTGTACCCCCAAAGAGTTATAGCTTCTGGGCATAAAGAGCTTCAGATGTACTTGAGTGGATCACCCTTCCTCAAATCAGGTGAGCCCTTGTTCCATGGAAAGAGAGGGGTGAATATGGAAACAGTGTGGAGGGTGCTGAAGATGAAGCAAGGCCTCTCTTTAGAACACAGAGGAAGCTTGCTCAGCAACAATGGAGACCTGGCTGCTCAGCAACAATGGAGACCTGGCTGAAGTAGAAACCATACTTTTTCATGGTACCCAAAATTGGTAGATTAGACTGATTTGGGCTTGGAGGTTTCATTGAAAAATCATAGAAACAGAGTAGAAAAAGAAAGGAACCCTCTAAAAAATTCATAGATTGGGAAGAGACAATGGCATACAGTGACTGGTGGTCCAGTATCACTGTGGCGGGAGTGGGGGAAGTGAAACGGGGAGATGGATAGAAGGTTGATATTGAAATGGGGATATCAGAGTTTAGTTTGAAGATTGAAAAATTCTGTGTGTCATCCTTCGGGGTAACTGTGTCAGTGTGTACACTGGGCATAGCAGGTCGAGGCTGCTGGAAAACAGGAGATCAAGCAAACCCTGAGGCTGAGATGTTGGTGAGTCAGCCTCAGGAATGTAGAATCAGGCAGATGCTTGGCTTGTGCTCTGAGTCCTGCAGCAGCTCACCCAGAGTGCCAGGGTGCATGATTTACAATTCATCTTCATGCTAATTTGATAGATGGACTCATCTTACTCTAGGGTATTCTTCTCCTTGATTGAGCTTCCTAAACATTTCATCAAGTTAATTCTCTACTCTTGAGCCATCAATGCTTCTGTGTGCCATCAGATGAGACTATAAATTCCAGATGGGTATTTAAGGTCCTGTGTCAATCAACCTATAGTATCAATTTATCTGAAGCACCCCCTACACCGATGCTCTGTGTAACCCCCGTGCCTGCCAGGCCATTCTTCTTTCCCTCCATCAGGCTGGGGTGCTCCATGCTTTGAGTTAGCTGATCCTCAGCCTGGAATACCTGTGATCTCAAGGCCAATCCAGCTCCTTCCCTTACAGCTCGGCTTGAGATGCCCTTCCCAACGGACGAATCCCCTCACCCATCTCACCCATTGAATCCCATTTTTCATACTATTTTCTTGGAATTATTTTAATTGGGCACTTTCAAAAATATATACAAAACTATCATGTATGAACATGCTGTATACATAGGAGAGAGTGTTAAGAAACTCAACTTTATATCACCTGGTTTTGAGGAAACAAAGGGTCACATTGAAGTCACTGTTTCTTTTTGTTGCTGTTTTGTTTTTATATATATTTATTGGAGTATTATAGTGTCACGTAATGTAGATCATAGTTATAGGCACATACCTGTGTAGAGCACTTGGTGTGCTTTCCCCCGGCTACCTCCGCACTTACCCCCTTCCCTGTGTAAGATATTGAGATTAGCATTAGTGCTCTCACATATGTCACTGGAGGTGTCCCTTCATTAATTCTCCCTCTGCCTCCCCTAAACCACCTCCCTTGTCCCAATGGGTTTTCTCCTCCCTTGTCTAAAAGTCCCTGTAGTATCCCAACTATTTCTTAGCCTTTGCCTATGAGAGAAAACATACGACCCTTCACTTTTTATTTTTTTATTTTTGGTGGTACTGGGGGTGGAACCCAGAGGCTTTCTACCTCTGGGCTATACTCCCAGACCTTTTTTTTTATATTTTATTTGGAAACAGGGTCTCACTAAGTTGCCGAGAGCCTCACTAAGTAGCTGAGGCTGGCTTCGAACCTGTGCGATCCTCCTGTCTCAGCCTCCCAAGCACGGAGATTACAAGCGTGCGCCGCGTGCGCCGCCACTCCCGGCTGACCCTTCACTTTTTAAGTGCAAAAACTTAGATTTGTTTTCCCTTTAGTGCCATCTGAAGTATTGGGATCACAGCTAGTCTTTGAACAGAACTTGCTAAAAAAGAATAAGATGTTAAGAGCTGGGCATGGTGGCGCATGCTTGTAATCTCAGCATTTGGGAGACTGAGACAGGAGGATCGTGGTTTGAGGACAGCCTCAGCTACTTAGGCCCTTTGCAACTCAGTGAGACCCTGTTTCAAAATAAAGAATAAAAAATAGGGCTGGGGTCATAGCTTGGAGGTAGAATGTCCCTGTTTTCCATCCCCAGTACCACACACACACACACACACACACACACACCAAAAAAAAAAAAAAAGAAAGAAAGAAAGAAAGAAAGAAAGAGAAAAAGAATAAGGTGTTAAATTGACACAATGATTTACTGAAATATATAGGGTAGGCCTCTCCTATCTCTTACATATTTAACAAAAAGTTAAAAGGTAGTATTTTCAGACAAATACAATAAATCAAATCTTTCTTTCTTTCTTTTTGTGTGTGGTACCAGGGGCATTCTACCTCTGAGTTACACCCCCAGCCCTATTTCTTTTTTGGGGGGGAGGGATCTGGGGATGAAACCCAGAGGCATTTGACCTCCAAGGTATACCCCCTGCCCAATTTTTTATTCTTTATTTTGAAACAGGGTCTCACTGAGTTGCAGAGGGCCTCACTAAGTAGCTGAGGCTGTCCACGAACCTTGATCCTCCAGTCTCAGCCTCCCAAATGCTGGGATTACAAGTGTGCGCCAACCACGCCTGGCCCCCAGCCCTATTTCATTCCTTTTTTTTTGAAACAGGGTCTCACCAAGCTGCAAAGGGCCTCACTAAATAGCTGAGGCTATTTGCGAACCTGTCTCAGCCTTCCAAGTATGGGGATTATAAGTATGCATCACCATGCCCAGCTCAAAGAGATTATTTCTGATATTTAGTATCATCTAGTAGGTGATGATACAAAATTTTATTTTAAGTAATATCCCAAATGCTGCTTTGTTAGAGCCAAGCAAACATTTCTCTTTATCCCATTGTCAGTACCAGACCTTTTTTTTTTTTTTTTTTTGGTGTCAAGATCAGTCTTCCTCTTTCTATCTCATAAGCTCTTTACCCTCCTCTCTAAGAACCCAGGTGAGGCAAGACATCATACATACTATTTTACTCATAGCCTCAAAAACTAAGTCAAGTCTATAAATCTGTTTTGGGGGACTTTTGTTTGTTTGTGGATATGATTTTAAAAACTAAAGTTGAGGCCGGGCGTGGTGGCACACGCTTGTAATCCCCGCGCTTGGGAGGCGGAGACAGGAGGATCACGCTGGCTCAAGAGACCCTGTTTCCAATTAAAAAATATATGTTAAAAAATAGGTCTGGGAGTGTAGCCCGGAGGTAGAAGGGCTTCCAGGAACCCCAGTGCCACCAAAAATAAATAAATTAATTAAAAATAAAAATAAAGTTGTTCAATTTATTTATACATTATTTACACACACTATATATATACAAACATATAAAATATATATATATGAAATTCTTCATGCTATCTTAGAATTTAAGAATCTATGCCAATCATAAATCCAAAAACTGACTTAAATTTGGATACCCTGTGAGAAATAATATAGGCAAAGAAATATCTGCAGAGGAACTTCATAAAGAGTGAAGGATATTTCTTTGACTCTAACTCTAATGGTAGTATGTTTTCTTCTGGTTCATATCATTATATCATTTCCTGTATGTTCTGTTTTCTACATCATTTTCAAATTACACTTGACTTTTAAACTGTATTCCTCTGCATCTAACTTAAACCTAATATGAAACATGAGGATTAGATTAGTCAACCACAGCTAGTCTCTGCAGAGGTACCATGAGTTGTTCCACCACAGACAAGGGCAAAAGTCTTTTTTTTTTTTTTTTGCGGTACTGGGGATGAAACCCAGGGGCATTCTACCTCTGAGCTACTGCCTCAAAAGTTATTTTAAAAACAGATCAGGTGGCCGGGCATGGTGGGCATGGTTGTAATCCCAGCATTTGGGAGGCTGAGACAGGATGATCGTGGTTTGTGGCCAGCCTCAGCTACTATTTAATGAAGCCTTTTGCAACTCAGTGAGACCCTGTTTCAAAATAAAGAATAAAGCCGGGTGTGGTGGTGCACGCTTATAATTCCCATGCTTGGGAGGCAGAGACAGGTTCAAAAAACAGCAGGTTCGAAGCCAGCCTTGCTGGTTTAAGAGACCCTGTTTCCAAATAAAAATAAAATAAAATAAAATAGGTGTGGGAGTGTATCCCAGAGATAGAAGAGTTTCCAGGAACCCCAATACACAGAAAGAAAGAGAGAGAGAGAGAGAGAGAGAGAGAGAGAGAGAGAGAGAGAGAGAGAGAAAGAGAAAGAAAGAAAGAAAGAAAGAAAGAAAGAAAGAAAGAAAGAAAGAAAGAAAGAAAAGGCCTGGGGGTGTAGCTCAGAGATAGAATGCCCCTGGGTTCCATCTTCAGTACCACAATAAATAAATGCATAAATAAATAAATAAATAAATAAATAAATAAATAAAACAGGTCAGGTAAAAATATAAACTTTAGATTCTTAAACTAAATAATTATTTGGTCCTTTTTTGAGGTATTGGGGATTGAACCTGGGAGCATTCTACCCCCGAGCTACACTTCCAGCCCTATTTTATTTTTTATTTGGAAAGAGGGTATTGCTCAGTTGCTGAGGCTAGTCCTGAGCCTGTGATCCTCCTGTCTCAGCCTCCTAAGTACAGGCATGTGCCACCACACCTGGCTGTTCCTTTAACATTTATTTGGTACCTGTTAAATTCCAAGCAGTATGGTGATAGGGGTTCACTTGTGAAGAAAAAAACCAGTCTCTGCCAGCATTCTAGTTGGAGGAGATAATAAATAAGAAAATACATTGTAAAATGATACAAGCTGCCGAGAAAGCGCAGAAAGGGGAAAGAAGGAGAGCCGAGAAGAGGGTGGCTACAGTTTCACGTAGGGTGGGCTGAGAAGGCCTTCCTGGGAAGGTGATGTCTGAACAAAGATTTGAGGAAGTGAGGGAAAGTTTTACACACAAATCTGTGAGAGAGCTATGCAGGCAAAAGGGATGGAACTACCAGGGCCTTGAGATGGTAACATACTTGGTTTATTTATAATGAGAAAGGTCCATGTCCCTGAAGCAGAGTGAGCAGGCAAGGAGGTCGGGGAGCTCAGAAAGGGCTGGGTGGCCCATGCATTGAAGTACAGTGTAAGGATTTGACTTTATTCTGGTCTAGACAGGGAACCCTTGAAGGATTTTGAATGGAGTTATGACATGATAATAGCTTTTATTTTAAAGGGGTCACTCACTGCTGTGGTCATTGGCTGTTCCAGAAAACCTGTCAGGAAATTGGTGTGCCTTTTCTGAGGTGACGGCAGTGGAGGTGATGGGTAGGGGATCAGATTCTGTGTACATTTTGAAAACAGAGTCAACATATTTCCTAACATAGTCCATATCATATTCTGTATAGCAGGGATGGGAGGAGGGAGAGGCTTTAAGGAAGACCCCAAATGTTTCCTCCTGAAGGACTGAGAGGAAGGAGTTGTTATTACCTGAGCTGGGCCACAGGGAGCCCAGTCAGCGCAGAGGAAAGCAGGTTTGTGGGGAGGAGGAACGGCAGGGCTTTAGTTGTAAAATAAGTTATTTTCTCCATGTAAATAAGTCAAAATCCCAAGGTACTTTGCCCACCTCCACCGTTCCCTTTCCCAAACCCGTGCATTTGGCCATGTTCTTACTGAACTCTTGCTGTTAAACATTCTTGATGACTACAGTGACTATTTATCTCAATGTTATTGAACTTATAGTTTACCTAATGTATGATAGGAGGTTATTTCAGGAGTAGTAAGTTAAGGAAATTGTAGTTACTCAGCCTCTGGTGCATATACATATGTACTTCCCAGTGACCTGGAAGCTAATAAAATATTATATTTCTTATTTAAGGTAAAATATCCAGGTTTCAGGATCTCAGTTACTGACACCCTACACAAAAGTTATCTAAAGCTTAAATAACCTACCTACATTCATTCATTTCTTTCTTTCTTTCTCTCTTTCTTTCTTTCTTTCTTTCTTTCTTTCTTTCTTTCTTTCTTTCTTTTTTTTTTTACAGTACTGGGGATGGAACCCAGGGGCATTTTACCTATGTGCTACACTCCCAGCCCTATTTTTAATTCTTTATTTTGAAACAAGGTCTCACTAACTTGCAGAGGGTCTCACTAAGTAGCTAAGGCTGGTGGTAAACCCTGATCTTCCTGTTTTTAAAAAACCTTTTTATAAGCCGGGCATGGTGGTTCATGCTTGTAATCCCTGCACTTGGGAGGCGGAGACAGGAGGATCACGCAGGTTCGAAGCCAGCCTCGCTGGCTTAACAGACCCTGTTTCCAAATAAATAAACAAATATTAAAAAAAGAAAGATGAATGTAAAAAAAAGCAGTAAAAATTAAAAAAACTTTTTATAAACATTATAAACACCTGTTAGAACTTAGAAAAATACTAGAAATAATTTGCTATTATGTGTAAAGCTAAAAAAAAAATTGGTGTAGATGTTTAAACCAGAGTTCTATAAAAAATGGAAAAATGAAAGAATCTGAGTAGTTGGTAGCAAATCAAATTCCTGAGTAGGAGAGAAATTCTCTAACCCTGAACAAGGCTATTATCATCCTAATGGATTTTTTTTTTCTTCTTATACTGAAGAGAGCAGAGAAAGCCTCAAATTTTGCAGTTTCAAATGCATTTTCTACCAGAAATTCAGTTTTACCTGGAAGGTTTTGGGACCGAATGATAGATTTGGAAACATCTGAGCAAACATATCACGACGAAGTCTACACAGAAGGTGAGAGGACGTGTTCTTTGATGTGACGTTAACAGTTGTTAAAGCATGACCCACAGTGCATGTCAGAGTGCAGAATGGAAGCTTTTCTAACTCTCGTTCTAGGTTTTGTTTCTTTTCTACTGTCCTGAGCTATTTCTTCTGAAGTTAACTCCATTATTTTATATAAGGACACTTTTTTGTTATCAACCCATTTATTCTTTTATTGGTGCGTTATAGTCATACATCTTAATGCAGTACAAGATGGTAGAGGCATACATGCACACATCACTCATTTAGCCCTTCCCCAACTCCCCATTCCCTCCGCCTCCCTCCTTCTCATGTTTGTCTTAGTGATTGACTTTGATATGTTTGTGAATGTACATCATGTACATTTGGAAATTTCCCTCTTCCCCCTTTCTATTCACTTCAGTTAGGTCGTCTTATTTGCTCATTTATGGCTCCTCCTTCGTGTAGAGTTCCTCCTATTGCCCGTTTTCTCCCTAGCTTCTGAATATTAGGGAGAACACCCATTTTTTTTACTTTTTGTTACTGACTAATCTCACTTAGCATAATATTCTCCAGTTTCATACATTTCTCTGTAAATGACATAATTTTGTTTTTCTTTATGGCTGAGTAAAATTCTGTTGTATACATATTTAAAACCCATTTTGTTTACTGAAATAGAACCAGCCAAGCCGGGCGTGGTGGCGCAGGCTTGTAATCCCAGCATTCGGGAGGCTGAGACCTGGAGGATCGCGGTTTGCAGACAGCCTCAGCTACTTAGTGAGGCTCTGCAACTCAGTGAGACCCGGTTTCAAAATAAAGAATAAAAAATAGCGCAGAGGGTGTAGCTCGGAGGTCGAATGCCCCTGGGTTCCAACCCCAGACCCACACACACACAAAAAAAGAACCAGCCACCTCTAGAGTCTTAGTAGGATGTCACTGGTAACTGTTATATTGTCGTATTGTCCTGTGCACAGATGGTGGCATGTTAATTTGACTGGTATCATGGTGATAATCTGACCAACAGTTATTAAGTCTTTTGTTGTTGTTGTTCCTTGCAAGAGATTCTAAAACCAGTCTAACCCCATCTCTCCAAAGCCCTCCAAAGCTCCCTTGACTTGGAATTCAGTATTTTAATTATGGATTCCCCAAGGAAATACACCAATTAGGAACTCAAGGGATCTGGAGGAGCAGAAGTTACTGTGAAGGGGACACTACTGAAGTAGGAGGAAAGTCAAAGAACAAAGTTCTGCAAGCCAGCTTCCATTTGGATTATTTATGTCTCCAACTATTTAGTTTATTTCTTCATTTCTCTAAGAACTATATTCTTAATTCCTACTCTGTGCCCAGTATGATTTGAGGCACTCAAAGTACTGGTGATGAGCAAGAGAGGCACAGCCCTTGCTTTCATAGAGTGTACGTTCTAGCGTGGGGATGAGGAAAGTTAAAAAGAAATGATCCAACAGTGACAAGTCGTTCAAGTGTGGACCTGAATAGTAAGGATTCAGCTGAGCAGAAACAGAGCAGAGCCTCCCAGGTAGAGGAAAGGTGGTGTCAAGAGCTTACGACACACAAGCTTGGTGTTGGTGAGGAGCTGAAGGAAGCCTGTGTAGCTGGGGCTTTCCAGTAGATACGAGGTTGAAGGAATAAGCAAAAGACACATCCCAGGACATTATAGGCCTTTTGATTCTGAGTATGATAGGGTAGAAGAGAGGTATAATAGGGTTTTTTTTTTTCAATACATGAAGCATGGATTTTAGGGGGAGAGTAGCCAGAGGAAGGTTGTTGCAGTGGTCTGGCTGACAGTGATGGTCTTGGGTGGTTGGTAGTACTGGAGATGGAAAGAGAAGATTCAATTTCAATTGGTCGGGCTGTGTCTTTCCCACCCTACCTTCCACCCTGCTGATAGGCACGCATAGTATACGTTAGCCTATTAAGGGTTCCCTAAAAGCTTCCAGTTAAAAAGAAATGTCTACTTAGCCCATTTCCCAAGTTTTAGCTCATGAACCTCTTTTTTTTTTTTAATCTCAAAATGGCTATTAACATCCTGAGAAACTAGTGATCCAAATTAGATCCAAATTAGAATGTACTGGTATATTGATCAAATATCATTTTCAAAGGTTCATTCACTTTTTTCTCCCTTGTTTTTCGGTACTGGACATGGAACCCAGGAGCTTACTACCTTCTGGTGACACCCCCAGCCCTATTTTTTTATTCTTTATTTTGAAACAGGGTCTCACTGAGTTGGAAAGGGCTTCGCTAAGTAGGTGAAACTGTCCTCAAATTGTGATCCTCCTGTCTCAGCCTTTCAAATGCTGGAATTACAAGCATGTACCATCATGCCCAGCTTTCTCCTCCTCTTGTAAGTATATATTCTACAAGAACTAGTGTTAGGAGGAGCATACTCTGAGAAACTGCGCAGGGGCACGTATGCATGTGTGCACGCATATACTAAAGATTCGACCCAGGGTGCCCTGTGACTGAGCCACACCCCTGCCCTTTTTCTTTTTTATTTCGAGACAGGGTCTCACTGAGTTGCCCAGGCTGGCCTCAAACTGGAGATCCTCCTGTTTCAGCCTCCAAGATACTGGGATTATAGGCATGTGCTGTGCTGAGAAACTGCTTTAAGGGAGCTTGAAAGCCTCTCCTCTGATTGAAGAGAAGTTTCCTTTCTTTGTCCTTTAAGGGATACTTCATGGTAAACCCTTACTTTGCCAGTAAGTGCCACTTAGTAGATCCAAATTGTTACATACATAAATGACTGACGACATTAGAGTGCATTAGAGTTAATAAGTATGTGCTCCCTTTCTCTACCTTCCTCCAAGACCCAATCGTTTTCATTGCTAGCATACTTGTTACACCTGGTTTCTACTACAGTAGGACCCCCCTTATCCATGAGGGATATGCTCCGAGACCCCCGTGGGTACCTGAAACTGAGGATAATACTAAGCCCTATATAAACTATTTTCCTATATCCTTATATGCTTGTTATAAAGTTTTTGTTTTGTTTTGTTTTTCCAATACTGGGGATAGAACCCAAGGGCATTCTTTATTTTGAAACAAGGTCTCACTAAGTTGCAGAGGGTCTCAGTAAGTACCCGAGGCTGGACGCAAACCTGCAATCTTCCTGTCTCAGCCTCCCAAGTACTGGGATTGCAGGCATGCAACCACCATGCCCAGCCCTATTATAAAGCCCTATTTATAAAGAAAGCACAGTAAGAGATTAACAACAATAACAAATAGTAAAATTTTAAAAGAATTATAACAATATACTTAAATACAACTTATATGAACGTGGTTTCTCTCCTTCTCTTAAACTACCTCCACGTGCTACCCTCACTCCTCTTCTGATGTGAGTTGATACATGCCTGCGTGTGCACATGAAGTGAGGCAAACGGTGCAGGCATTGTGGGGCGGTGTGAGGCCGCTCTCTAAGAGTTTATTGAACAGGAGCACCGTGACGCCACAACAGTCGGTCTGGTAAATGAGATGGCAAATAAGTGCCTAAAGGGCAGGTAGCCCACCCAGTGTGGATACACTGGACAAAAGGATGGTGCACATCCCCAGTGGGATGAAGGGAAATAATGCAAGATTTTGTCATGATACACAGAACAGTGCAATTTAAAACTTAAATATATTCTGAAATTTTCCATTTAATATTTTTGGACCTTGGATAAACACAGGTATCTAAAAATTGTAGAAAGTGCTACTGTAGATAAGGAGGGGGTGCTATTTAATTCTTTTTTATTTTTGAGGATTTAAAGAAGTTTATTAGAAAGATAGAAATACAAAAAATAGAAATACAGCTCCATACCAGACTGGCATGGAGGGGTGACTCGAAATGAATACACCCACTATTGTATTAACTTTATTTTCTATTGTATCTAAACTAAATGTCTTTTGGCATCAGTTAATATAGAGAAATAACCCATTCCCTTAGATCTGTGAGATAAGTATAAATTGGTGATGAAGGTGATGCTAAAGTAGAAGGTTTTGTTCTTTGAAATTTCTGTGCTCTACACACTGTCATTTCATGATGATACCATGGTGAATGGGCTGGACATGGTAGCGCAGGCCTGTAATCCCAGTACTTGGGAGGCCAAGACAGGAGGATTAAGGCCAGCCTCAGCAACTGAGCTTAGCAACTTAGTGAGACCCTTTTTGAAAATAAAATAGGGGACTAGAAGAGTAGCTCAGAAATAGAATGCCCCTGTGTTCAATCCCCAAAACCTAACCTTTCCCCCCTAAAGATGAAGGTAATGCTAAGGTAGACATTTTCTTTCATGCTAAATAATGTTAAGGTTTTTTCGATATTGTCATGAAAGAAATTAAAATGGAAGTTGACATTTAGCATATCACACTCTGATTTTCATCCTGTCTCAGAGGTCTCTCCTTATTCGGCTTTTCTGGATCTCCCTTCTTTACAATCTAGACAACATTCTAGGTACTTTGGGCAAGCTATCCCTAAATGGTGGATTTCCCCAGGGTTCAGTTCTTGAAACTCTTTCTTTTCTTTTTTTTTTTTTTTTCTTCTTTCTTTTGTGGTGCTGGGGATTGAACCCAGGGGCATTCTACCCTCAGCTCGATTTTTTATTCTTTATTCTTTGTTTTTTTTTTTGTGTGTGTGTGTGTGTGTTTTTTTGTTTTTTGTTTTTTTTTTTGTTTTGTTTTTGGTGGTACTGGAGGTGGAACCCAGAGGCTTTCTGGGCTATACTTCCAGACCCATTTTTTTATATTTTATTTGGAAACAGGGTCTCACTAAGTTGCTGAGAGCCTCACTAAGTAGCTGAGGCTGGCTTCGAACCTGCACGATCCTCCTGTCTCAGCCTCCCAAGCGCAGGGATTACAAGCGTGTGCCACCATGCCCGGCTATTCTTTATTCTTGAAACAGGGTCTCACTAAGTTGCGGAGGGCCTCACTAAGTAGCTGAGGCTGGCTGAGAACCCAGATCCTCCTGTCTCAGCCTCTCAGGTACTGGGATTACAAGTGTGCACCACCACACCTGGCTTTTTTGAAACTTCTTTATCCACACTCCTCCTTCAGTTATCTGAAGGAGCTATATATGTTGATAGCTCCTACATTTGTTTCTTTAGCTTGGAGCTCTCCCTTGAGACCCAGAATATTATAGCCACTGCCTATTTGATGTCCCTATTTAGATACCTCATACACAGCTCAAAGATAACATGCCTGAGACAGAATCTTCTGAATCTTGCTGTACTCTTATCTTTCCTTATATCAGTAAATGGCATCGCCATCCTTCAGTTGTTTAAGCCCCCAAACCTAGAGATTTGCTTCTCTCACATCTGCTATCTAGTCCCTGAGCAAGTCATGTCAGCTCCACTTCGAAACAGTACTTTCTAGAATCTGGCCATTTTTAACTCTCAAGTCCAGGACATTATCACCTGTCTCCTGGACTATCGCATTTATCTCTCACTTGGTGTCCCCTGTGTCCGTGCTTGTCTCCTGCAGTCTTTGTCTATCTGTCTGTCTCTCTCCCTGTCTCTCTCTCATTAACAGAGTCATCAAAGTGATCCTCCTGAACTAGTCACTTCTTTATTCACAGTTCTCCCGTGGCTTCTCGTTATACTCAGAATAAGATCCAAAGTACCTAGAATGGTCATATGCTTCTCCAGCCTCAGGACCATGGACATTTGGGCTAGAGGCCTTTTGTTTCAGGGCTATACTGTAATTTGTGGGATGTTTAGTGGCATCCTCGGCCTCTGCCCAATAGATGTGAGTCTCACTTCCACTGGCTGTGACAACCCCAAATGTCTCCAGACACTGTCATGATAACCACTGCTCTGAACCTGATTCCCACACTACCTCTTCCATCTCATCACTTGGGCCTCCCCCATCACAGTGGCCTCCTTACACTTTCTCCAGCACGCTCAACACTCCTGCCATAGGTCCTGTGTGTGATTTCCCCTGCATGGTATCGCATTCCTTCCTATAGCCATATAGATCACTTCCTCACTTCTCTCCCTTCTTTCCTCCAATAGCGCTTTCTCATCAAGGCCTTCATTGACCCCCCCCCCCAATTTAAAATTATATAGCACCCATTTTCCATGGCTTGTATTCCATTTCTCCTTTTCCTGCTTTGTTTTTTCTCTTCTTTATGTATTATCTCTCTTCCTCAATTAGAAAGTAAGCTTCAAAGTGGTAAGGTTTATTTTTCCGATTTTGTTCAATGCTGTGTTCCCAGCATCTAGGACAGTACTTGGCACATAATAGATGCTCATTGAATGGATTATTGAATGGATGAAAATGGTGAATAAAGCAGGTCTCTGAAGCAACTGAAATATTTAGCAGGTGTTTTTGTTTCATTGATAGCTCAGGAGCTGGTTAATGACTGGCTAGACACCAAACTTAAGCAAGAATTAGCAAGTGATGGAGAAAGAGATGCTGAAGGCACTGTGCCACATAGCACTCCTATGCTGGAAGCCAGTGGTCATTTGAAATACGACAGATTTGATGGTAAGACTTTACCTGATTGTTCTGTTTTAACATTAATAAATATGCCAAGTCTTAAACTGTTTTAAATAATTAATGATACATTATTTGACTTTTCTGTGTTTGGTTTAGTTTTATAATTGGATTTAATTTTTTTTTTATTGAATGTAAAGTCCTTATTCTATATCCTTAGTGTATTCATAGTATTTTTAAAAATTAAAGCATTTCATTATTTGTAATTTTTCTTAGTTATAATGACAATTAAAAGTATCTCTTGCCCATATATTATTGTATGATTTTTTACTTTGATGGAGACTACCATTAAGCATTCAGCTATCATTTTGCACTTATAAAATCTTCTTAGTTATCACTTATAAGGGAGGTTATTACTTTTCTAATTTTTCTCCCTGTTTTGTACAAAGCTAGTGCCAGACAAATTAAATAGCTAACTGATGAGGGTTCCTCACATGTACTCAAGGGTCTGAGGTTGTCTTCTCTGAGCAGAAGGGTAGCTATGGTGATGGTGAGGGCAAATTCCCATGCATGATTCAGATACTGTTGGGCAGGCCACCTGGGAGCATTCCCCTTGTTTAGATCTTTACAAAACCTCCAGCTAGGGAATCTCAAAGCAAAACAAAAAACAACAACAACAGCAACAACAACAAAAAACCCCTTTTAAGATTACCTAGTCTAATCTACCTACTCAGAGTTTTTTTTGTTTTTTTTTTTTTTTTTTTTTTTTTTTTTTCCTTTGGTACTAGGGATGGAACCCAGGGGCATTCTACCTCCGAGCCTACTTTTTATGCTGTATTTTTGAAAAAAGGGTCTTACTGAATTGCAAAGGGTCTCACTAAGTAGCTGAGGCTGTCCACAAACTGCAGTCCTCCTGTCTCAGCCTCCCAAATGCTGGGATTATAAGCATGTGCCACCACACCCAGCACACAGAGATTCTTCTACACTGTTCCTAACATGGGATGATGGAATCTTCCTGACATCCCCTAGGATAGGAAGCCTGGGCTTTGGGCTCCCTAAATCAATGGAGCCTATTCAACCACTGTGAGATGCTTGTGGGGAGCCATTAAGGTTTTCCCCTAAAAGAATATTTCTGACTCAGTTGAATGTCCTTTGCTCAGAGTCAACAAGGTTTGGGGTAATAGAAAGTTCAAAGTAAAAGGTCTAAGAGACAATCAGGTGGTGATGGCACAAGGGTATTGATTGACCTACCTATAATGTATGTGCTTTGGATTGGTCTTTTATTGTATTCTGGTGGTGATAGCACGGGGATGTTGATTGACCTGTAACTGTGTAAATACCTCAAGAGAAACCCATTGTCTGCCAGTAGGAAATATTGACCCAGGAGCAGGGGTCGGCCAGTAGAGATAACGACTCAGGAGTAGGCTGGCGCTCCCCCACACATTAAAGTTTAAAATTCTCGGAATCAAATTCTTAAGAGTTAAATTCTTTCATCCTCACTCCTCTCTTTGGAACCGTGCTTTTGCCGGCTGGCTCCGGCAATGCTAACCCTCATAGAATTGTCATAAAGTCATAAGAGAATTATAATTTTGTCCTCATTACCTTTTTAGCCTTTAGTGCAAGAGGAAATATGATCAATCTGTCTTTCTCTCTTTGTACTTCTTGCAGGAATTATAACCATATCTAATCAGTCATATATGTCAGTGTTCCCAGAGTAAATATCACCAGTGTTTCTTTAATCCAAAGACAGATTGGTAGAATAGATTTAAAATATATGACATAACTATATGTTATCTATAAGAGACACACTTTAGACTCAAGACACAAATAAGTTGAAAGTAGAAGAAAAAAAAGGTATATGATGCAAACAGTATCGAAAATAGATTTGGAGTGACTCTAATATCAGAAAAAAATAGATTTTAAGACAAAAAATTGTTACTAGTAACAAAAAATATAATGTATAGTGATACAAAGGTCAATTTATCAAGATGGTCTAACAGGTATAAATACATATGCCTGATGAGGATCCCAAATATCTGAAGCAAACTTAAAGAGAAAAATAGACAACTCAACAATAATGGGTGAAGACTTCATTATCCTCCTGTCAATAATGTATAGAATAACTAAGAAATATTAACAAGGAAGGCTTTCAGTGTCATTAATCATTAGGTAAATGCATATTAAAATTATACTCAGTTGCCACTATATAATTTTAGAAATGGATTTAAGTTAGAAGACAGTCCATGCCAAGTATTGGTAAGGACTTAAAGGGACTAGAATATTTCCACATTGCTGGTGCTAATGTAAAATTATAAGACCACTCTGGATACCAGTTGGACAGTTTCTTGAAAAGTAAACACATACATATCATATAATCCACCCATTGCACTCCTGGGCATTTTCTCAGCAGAGGAAAGTCTTATGTTCATAACAGGATTTGTATACAAATGCTCTTTAACAGCTTTATTTGTAATCGCTCAAATCTGAAAACAGCCCAGATGTGCATCAACAGATAAATGAATGATCAAATTGTGGTATATCCATATAGTAGAATATTGTACTATTTAGCAATAAAAATTAAGAAACCACTGATACACACAAGGTGGATAAATCTCTTAAATAATTATGCTGTGTGAAAGAAGCCACACCATTAGAGTACATAGTATATGGTTTAACCTATATAATATTCTAGACAGTGCAAACTAATCTACTGGAAAAACAGAAAGTGCTTTCTATAGTGTAATATATAGAAAGCAGGTCTGTGCTTACTTGGAACAGGACAGGGGATAGGGAGGATTGAGAGGAAGATAGTACAGGTCAACAGGAGGACATTTGGGGGTTGATATACATGTTTGTTATCTTGACTATGGTGATGGTTTTACTAGCATGTGCTATGTCAAAATTTATGGTAGACTTTAAATATTTGAAATTTATTATATATGTTAATTACACCACTTTAATAAAGCTTTCTGCTTTGCTTAGCAGTAGAGTTCTCAAGGTTGTTTAGAAGGAAGTGGTAATCTTTAGATTTAGCTGTAAAGAAATCTTTAATGATGTGAGTAAGGGTAACTCCTGAGGAATGGAGCTTCTTCCTCTCAATGGAAGGTAATTCTGAGGGCTTTACGTATCCAACTGGCATTACCAGTTAGTGTTTATTGAACTCATGGTTTTGTATGGGATTTTTAATATGACTATAAACATGATAATAAAATTATTTTTAAAAATTTCCCCTTTTGGGCTATTCTCCCCCCCCCCCAGATTTATGTGGTTATTTGGAGGAAGAAGAGGAAAGTACCACTGTTCAAAAATTTATAGACCATCTGCTCCATAAAGAAGTGGTGGATTCTGGGATGTTGGAAGATCTTGGATTGAAGGAAAACCAAGACAAGAAGCAGCAGAAGGATCCTCGTCTTACCATGGAGATGAGACATAAGCAGGTGGGAGGGAAAAACAAAATTAAAATGGATAACAGGAAGCAGTCTTTGTGTAACACATTTAATAAGCTTAAATAAAGATTTAGGCTTTATTATGAAAAAGGGTGCCATCTGTGGTTTGGTTAGAAAGAATAAAAATAAAATATAAGAACTTCAGAAGAAAAATAATTCTCATAAACTGAGGGTAGGAAACAATTTGTTTAAGAAATAGCCAAAATTAGAATAATTGATTTTGACCAATAGTGTTGAACTAAACTTTATTAGTTTGAATGCAGTACTTTCTATTATACATATGTAGATTGCATTTGGTTTTTTGAATTGTGACATTAATATGTTATCATGAATATTCTGGTGAATATTATAAGGATAATTCTTTTCTAGACAACTGAAATTAACTCATTTTGTGATTATAATTTGAAAAAGAGGACAGATCAGAATTAAATCTAGTTCAGCTGTTTTGAATTAGAAAGACATGTGGGAACTTTCCTTTTCCCAAAAGGAATAATAGGTAATAGGAGAAAAGACTGTCCTAACACTTTGTAATAAAGCTTCAGGGAATCAGAATGACCAAGTCTTTGCCATATGTCCAGGAGTAAGACTGAACCTGGGATAATATCTATACATGTATGTGCTATCTTTTATAACACTGCATTTCTGATTGTCAAATTTGGAAACCACTGCTTTAAACCATTAGGGTGCACCTAATCAGCCTTGGAGATGTTGGAGAAATAGGGGCAGAAGTAGAGCCCTGGTTTGGATGTATGACAAAAGGGAGAGAAGGTTCAAGAAAATGGCTAAAAGGTTCACTTCTAGCCATTGTCTAGAAGTCTTGTCACAACTAGAGAGAAAGATAGGGGTAGAAGCAATGAAGCAGGAAGGAAAAGACCATTCCTAAATTCATAGCTAGTCAAGCATCTGAAGAATTAATGTTTGAAAAAAGTTAATATGCTTATTGAGAAATATGTGTAAAGTTCATGTTTTTGATTTCCAAGTATGTTCCAGAATCACTGGCATATTTTAATAATAATAGAAATGAATAAAGAGTTGTGGTGTTTCATAAGGCAGTAAATCACTGTTGTATCCTTCACAGTATAGCCTCAAAAAAGATATCTGTTCTTTTTTGAATTATATATTTAAAATACAGACAGCTTATTTATTTAAAGTAAAAAAGCAGTCGTCCATAGCCTGTATAGACTCGTGGGTGGGAAGGCATCTCTGAGAATCCAGAATTTGGGACTGACCTACTAGACTCAGTTTTTTCATGCCATGGCCCGTCCCAGAGCTGGTTTGAGAATCTCTTCATCTGATTACATGTAAAAACTTTGTGTTGGTTTTTACCCAGTAAACAAATGAATACCCCATATTCTACCAATAAACAGTGGGATCCTGAGCCAGAGTTTTTCATCCTGGTGGTATTCAGACTTCAAAATGCATTCTAAGGTTTTGCAGATCCTCTTCACTTGGAAGGTTGTGTTTCACTCTTGTTGTTTTCTAAGGTAAAAGAAAATCGCTTAAGACGTGAGAAAGAACTGGAATGCCAGAGAAACGAGAAGGCCCTGAAAAAGTCAGCCTTCTTGGAGGCTCAGTATCTGGTGCAAGAAGAGAAGAGAAGGAAGGCTCAAGAGGCCAAGAAGGAGAAGGAGGATCTTCAAAGGGAGATGGTAAAGCTGAGGAAGGAGATACTTGAGAGGAGGCACACTGTGGAAGAAGCGTGGAAAATGTAAGCCAGCCGGATGAGCAGCACAGAGGTTGTCTGTTTAAGCAGTGATTTTAGAAGTGCTCTGAAGTTTGCATAATGTACAAACATTGCAGTAACAAAACACAAAGAGAAATCTCATTATTCCACCATCTTAACAAATTAACTAATTTTATTTTTTCATATGTCCTCCTGGTCTTGGCCCCTTTATATACTGAATTACGACCATAGCATACATTTGATATATTATTCTGCTGTAACTAACACATTGCCTGGAGTCCTGAGACCTGTATATTACTCCATTGGGTTCATATACCATAATCTATATAATGACTTCCTCCCTTGCTCATAGGCATTTTAGCTATTTTAAATTTTTTTCACCAATATAATATTGCAGTGGGCATCCTTAGGCCTAGATATTATTCATTCTTTTGAATTATATTTTTAAGATAAATTCTTAGGAGTGTCATTACTGAATTAAATGGTACAGATTTTTTTATGGCTCTTGAAACATTGCCAAATTGCTTTCAAAGTTGGTTGTACTTATTTACTGTATCACTGGAGGTGGGCCAGTTTACTGTACTCTGCTCAGTATTGGAAAGTATCTTCACTTTAAGTACTTTTACACATTTGCATTTCTTTGGTTATGTAATAGTTTTAAGGTTGAATATGTTTCCTTATGCCTTATCCTTGTTAAGTAATTGTGCAGATTGTGTTAGCGCCTTATTTTCTGATGAACATACAGAAAGTTACCATTGCCTTACTGTCACTGATAAAGAAAAAGAATATTTAACACTAGAGGAAACTGAAAATAGTCCTCACAGGATGTAGTTCTGTTATCCATCCTAATGCAGAAAATGAGCATCAAAAGTGAAATAGCTAATGTATTTATTCTGAGAAGTAGCACTAATGCATGAACTGCAGAAGTCTTGGAACAACATAACTGAAGTGACTGAATACTCAAACTGAGAGGCCTGAGAGACCTATTAGATAATCCCTCCACTGCCATCAGCCTACACAGCTCCCCCACCCCCTGTGTTCTTGATTGCTCTTATTCTACCCAATTTAAAACAGCTCAGCAGTGGACATGTGCTTCGCTCCTTCAAGTGCCCGGCTCAGGCCTCCTCCAGATGCTGTTCTTTTCAGAAAGCAATCACCAGTGCTTTAGTGAGCTCTTTTTAAGGTCAACCTTGTTTTTCAGATTGCTCCCAAGACCTGAAAAACTAGCCTGACCTAAAATAAATTGTGAAAACAAGTAGCATTTGATGGTAGCAGGATGCTCAGTTCACATGGGGCACTCAACAAATGTTCACTGACCAGTCATTTCTGATAAAAGTTAAAATCTTAGCCATCATTACAGTAAGACAGATAACATGCTCTACTTCTAGGTGGATGAACTGACTGAAACTTCCCAGAAAGCAATTTGGCAGTAGACAACAAGAGCTATAAAATGGCATTATTGTTCCATTCCAGTACTAGAAAATGACTTGGAATCCAGACAGAAATTTATGTACAAAGATAATTAAATTACAGTATTTATAATAATAGACATTAATAAATATTAGAGCAATCTTTGGATCATTATTGCACAATAAAACAGGCTTGAGAGACCAGTATTTGTTTCTAGGTAGAAACACAGATGGCTTTTATATCTCTCCAGTGTTACACAATGAACAGATACAACATTAATATCTACCTTTTTTAAAGTTAGATCCATGGTATTAGAACTGTATTTCTCTAATGCCCACTATCACCTGTCTATAACCATCTAATACAATATCATTATGGAATTAGTAATTTGGAAGGAGTTGGTAATATTTTATTATTGGTAGGGCTTCATAATTTATTTGTAAATTGTCCTGAATCTGTTTCATTGCATGGTTTTAAAATATTTATTTTACAATATTAATTACAAAGGAAAAAAGAAGCCAGCCATAGTAGCATACACCTGTAATCCCAGTACTTGGAACCCAAGACAGGAGGATCGTAGGTCTCAGGCTAGCCTCAGCAACTTAGCAAGACCCTCAGCAACTTAGTGAGCCTCTATTTCAAAATAAAAGTTAAAAATGGCTGGGGGTATAACTTGGAGACAGGATTTCCCTGAGTTCAATCCCCAGTACCAAAAGAAAGAATAATAACTTTTACATTGGAGTTCTTGCCCTAACCAAGTTAAATAGGTTAACATCACCAGTGATAAGACATAACATTGTGTGCCCTCTGTTTATATAAAAGAATGAATGAGAAGGTGTCTACATTCTGTCATACCTCTCAATTTGAATTTTCACAACTGTAAATTTCCAGAAAGAGTTGACTTGCCTGAGTTTTCACAGCTGTTTTGTGGCAGGAGCCCATGAATCCTGGTTTCTCACTAGGTGCTGTCTCTACCGTGTCGTTAATAGTGCATACTTCATCCTCATACCTATGTAATCAATTACACTCCAGTAAGAAATCAATAACTCTGAACTGACTTGAATTGGTGAATGAGAGAGGGATAGCCTGGATGCAAAAGAGCAGATGGGGAGGTGAGAAGGAGGATGACCAAATCAAAGAGGAGCAGTTACTAAGAGGTTCTGGTTACTTGCCTAAAGACCTTTTCCCTGCTGTCAATAAATCTTATTTTTTTCTGTTCAGTTATTTTAGAATTACTATAGATTCCATTCTCTCCTTATTCAGTGACACTTGATTCTTATTAGTTTTCTTCCTAGAAATATTATTAGAATATTAGAATATTATTCCTTTATTACTTGAAGATTCTTTTTATTTTGTAATACAAAGAGAAAGAACTTAATGCTTGCATTCAAGAATACTTAGCAGATGTTAGCTCTCAAAATTTTGTCAGATTATAGCTCAGTGTTAAACTGAATAAAGGTACTAAAATATCTGTAATACTTTCTATTTGTCAAATACTTTATAACACTTTTACTTCATTTAACATGAATTTTTATAAAGGAATAAACTAAGACACCAAAAGCCATACCCTACTATGCAGTTTTAGAGCCAAATCTAAAACTCTGTGTCTTTTCTTGGGAAATTCAGTGTTAATTCCCCCACAGTAGGTTGTAATTACTCATTGTTAAATCTATTGTGTATATACATATGCATGTATTTTTACTGTTATTATTAGAGAGAAGAAAAAGCAAAAAGAAAATTTTAAAAGGAATCTAGAGTTTCCAAGTGCTCAGATTCTTCAGGATGAAGAAAAATTGGCAAAAGAAAAAAAAAGAAAAATGAAAGAGTTATTAATCCAAACTTTCAAGGAAAATCACCAGGTATGAATTCTAGCGTCTCTTTATTCAGTATTTAAATGACAAGATGCTCCTTCAGAGATGGGATAAAGTAAACACTAAGCACATGAGAGGTTCATCCACATACCCAAACTGCCCACACCATTTATTCTCTGCTGCCCAACTGATGTGGGGCACAGGACAGTGCACCAATCTTCTGTTCTGGAGCTATTATTTTTATACTGTAGAGATCTAGGAAATTGGAGGATAAATTTAGGACTCCTTCCTAAATTACTCTTTTCAGAATAGCATTTAACTACATAGATAGCCCTCCTGCTGTTTTTGAAAGCTTGGCTTCTACTTTGACAGTCTCAGGACCATTGCCTCTGGGTTATTCAGAAAATACAAGAATAAGTTACTTGCCCTTTGCTAGCTCAGATCTCAAAGCAATGATCCACTTCTGTCTGTGCTTCTCTTACTAATGGTCTGCATTTTATTCTACCATTTCTTTCTTTCACTTTCTCTTTTTGTAAGAAATAACTAGCTAATTCTATATTGACAAATGCATACCCTCCTCTGGCTATGTAAGCAGTCTTTTTCCTGAAGGGCAATTGATAAAAGAAAACATGAATCGGGGCCTTGTACTATTTCATGTCAAATGAATTACTCAGTAGAATGTAAATGAGATGGTCAGATGAGAAAAGATATATATATGTACATACATATATATTCTATGTCCTACAACATCCACCCCAGGGCTTTAGGAATTGCTGAAAATCAATGAAAGTTAATAGAATGAATACATGAATGAGGGGAATTAGCAAGAGAAAAGAGAATGTTAGGAACATTTTAAGGAAGCTTGATAATTGTATGTATAGACTTATAAAGGCCCTCAAAACCAAAAACAATAATTTGAATATGATATGGATAACTAAAACATGAGGAAGAGTAAAGTAGTGAAAGTGAGTTTTAAAAAGATAGACATATTTGATGGCAGCATTTTGGACTAATGGGCAAGAAGTTGTTATTTTTCAGATATAGAACAACAAAAATTTGATCGGAGTTTTGGTTTTAGGAATAGAGAGGGAAATGTGGTAGGATATGTTAAGAGTTGAGATTAAATGCCAGGATCAGTGGCACATGCCTGTAATCCCAGTACTTGAGAGGCTGAGACAGGAGGATTGTGGATTCAAGGCCAACTTTAGCAACTAGTGAGGCCCTCAGCAACTTAGTGAGACCCTGTTTAAAAAAAAAAAATAGGACTGTGGATGTAGCTCAGAGGTAGAATTCTTCTGGGTTCAATCTAGTACCAAAAAAGAGTGGGATTAATATTTTATTAATATTTTGAGAAAGACTGACAAGAACTCTGATATTCTACATCCTTCATGATACAAATAGAGTTACTATGTCCTGCTACAACAGGTAAGATTTAAAAAAGAAAATAGGAAGAGAAATTAGTGTTCAGGATTCCATCTTGAGAAGGTAGAACAAAAAATTGGTATGTATGTTACTCAAGTGATGAGAGATGAACAAGAAATGTGTTTTCTAAAAAATCAGTTTCATAATTGTACTGATGTCTGCTATACAGTAAGAAATCATATATGTTTTAGATGGAACTGTGGGATTCAAATACTAGATACATTGACAGATTTACAAAATTAGTGGCCCATCTCAAACAGATTACTTGATTTTAAAAGGACATGTCAATGTATTTAAAGGGGGGAGATTATGGATAAATGATCTCCACTTTGCCACAGATTCTGTTTGATTTTTGTCTATACTTTGTTACTTTAAGCTTTTATTTTGAGATAATTTTTGGCATACAAAACAGTTTCATCAAGCTTTTTCTAATGTTGAAATCTTACATAAGCATAGTATAGTTATCAAAACTAGGAAATTAACATTTTTACAATACCATTAGATACTAGTAATTAAACTGTAGACCCTATTCGAATATTATCAGTTTTTCTGCCAATGAGCTTTTTCTGTTCCAGGATTCAATCTATAATTCCATGTTGCATTTAATTATTATGTCTCCTTAGTCTTCTCCAGTATGTGACAGCTCCTCAGTCTTACCCTGTCTTTTAAGAATTTGACATTCTGTAAGAGGACTGGTCAGGTATTTTGTAGAATGTCTCTCAATTTGAGCTTTCTGTTATATCCTGCTTAGAATGAAATTACACATTTTTAGTAAGACTACTATAAGAAGTGATACTGTGCCTTTCTCAGTATAATATATCAGGGAATGCCTACTGGTTGATGTTAACCTTGATCACTTGGCTGATTGTGCCTTCTTGGTTTCTCTCTTATAGAGTTACTGTTTTTATTTTCATAATTAATGTCTTGCAGGACATACTGCAAAACTATAAATATCTTATTTCTCCTTAGACTCTCTCCCATTAACTTTAGCATTCAATGGTGGATCTTGCCTGCAACAATTATTAATGTGGCATTTTTCTAATGGTGATTTTTTTATTTCCCTCATTTCTTCTAGAGTTATTTATTTCAATTCTTCTTGAAGAAACTGTCCCGTCTCTCCCTTATTTGTTTAGGAATATTTAATTCAATTCAGTATGAACTCATTGGTACATATTTTATTCTGTGAGTTATAACTTATTATTGTTACTGTTTAATTTGATATTCAAATTGTTCCAACTTTGGCCATCATAAAATCTTTCAGGCTGGCGCCTGCCCTTTCAGCATGCTCCCATTCATTTTTGAGCACTTCCTTTCTTTATGCACCACAAGGTTCTCCAGGTTCATCTGACATTTATCCTGCCCCCACTTCTAGAATCAACCACTTTTACATGGAACCTCGGTTTCTCTTATTGGAGAATGGCCTTAGGAAACCAAGATCCACATGTTCACTACTGCTGGGTTGTCATTGCTTTTATGCAAGGAAATGTATTTACATTTAGTAACCCATGTGTATACACACATTCTATTTATTTCTTTTCTTCTTTTTTTCTTGTGGTACTAAGGATTGAACCCAAAGGCATTGTATCTCTGAGATATACGCTAGCCTTTTGATTTTTTATTTTGAAACAAAATCTCACTAAATAGTAGAGGCTGGCCTGGAACCTGCAACCCTCCTGTCTAAGCCTCCCAAATACTGAACTTATAGGCATGTGTCACCACACCCAATCACGTGTATTTATTTCTTTGTCTGGAAATCTGTATTCATATTAGCATCCATGAATTTTTGTGTGTGTGTGTGTGGTACTGGGGTTCCTGGAAACCCTTCTACTTCTGGGCTACACTCCCAGACACCTACTACATATATATATATATATATATATATATATATATATATATTTTTTTTTTTTTTTTTTTTTTTTTTTTTTGGAAACAGGGTCTCCTAAGCCAGCGCGGCTGGCTTCGAACCTGCGCAATCCTCCTGTCTCCACCTCCCAAGCACGGGGATTACAAGCGTACTCCACCACACCCAGCAGCATCCATGAATTTTTAAAACAACACAGGAATTCTGGTACTGTTACTAATTCTAGTATAACACAGGAACCATGTTATTCTTCTCCCTTTCCTTGTTTATAACTTCTATACTATCAGCATGTGTATCAAGTAGTTGTGAATTCATGATATTTTCAGTGCTAATCCAGTGCCACAGGCTTCAGTATTAGCCTCTTCCTCTTGCTCACTTTCAGCTTCTTTCTCTGACAGCGAGACACCTAGCACCCGTTGTCTACATTCTATTTCCTTATTAATTAATCTTAGGATACTATAAAAGTAGTTTCAGAGTTTTTAGCCCAGACCACCATGGAAGTAAATGTAGCACAATATTTGTACACTTATTTTTGTTTTCACCTTCCAGTGTTCAGTTATGATATTATTTTCCAAAGTTACTTGGGTTAGTTCTTTTGTAGTTCATTTGTAGTAAAATAATGGACCTCTAAAGTCCCCTAAGGGGTGGTATAATACAGACATGGTAAGAGTCTGCCCACCAGAGTCCTCACCCTTTTATATAGACTTAGCTGGAGACAGGTCAGTCCTCAGGTAAGCACCACTGGAGTAGACAGGCCCTCTGGGCTCATTACCTTGGTCCCAGTCCCCCTTTAGCTTGGTTCTAAGGAGCCTGACGCTGCTTTGGGGTAATGAAACCTGGATATTCAGCAGCCTACCCATGGCCCAGAATGAAAAGGAGGAAAATTTCTAGGTGACCCGTGCTGGCCAGCTAGACAACTGGAAGTTCTGCTCAGTACTTTCAAAACATTTCACTGACACAAACCCAGTAGAAGTAGCTGTATGGAGTAGCAGGAAGACTTTAAAGAATTCACTTCCAGAAGTTACTCCAACACAGCCGGGTGTGGTGGCACACTCTTGTAATCCCGGCGCTTGGGAGGCGAAGACAGGAGGATCGCGCATGTTCGAAGCCAGCCGCACGAGCTGGCTTAGGAGACCCTGTTTCCAAATAAAAATGTAAAAATAGGTCTGGGAGTGTAGCCCGGAGGTAGAAGGGCTTCCAGGAACCCCACCCCAGTACCACCACCAAAAAAAAAAAAAAAAACTCAAGGTTCTTTTACTTCCTGTACTTTGGCTCTGGATTTTATCTGCTACCATGCATCTTCCGTGGACTAATTTGGGCCATGTTCTCTAGTAGGTGATTGAGAGGAATAGAACATGCTCTCTTATCAAAACCCCAAACCCAAGTTCAGGTGCAACACTCTTCATGCATCTCTCCTACCCATTTCACTCCCATTGTACAGTCAGAAACTCCTGTTTTTCTGTTTTTGTATAGAAAGTTTCACTTCCAGCCTACCCTACTTTCTTTGGCAGTGAAATCTCTTGGGGAGATTCAATAATCCATGTGTCATTATTAATTAGCAGAGAAAACAAGAGATTAACTATGAAATTCTTACACTTTATTTAGAAAGTGGCCTCCTTCTCACTCTATGCTGCAATATATTTTTGTTTTATTAATAAGATTAAAAACTCTATGATCATTCCTGCTTGTGAAAGTTAGAGACCAATGAAAGATGGGGTGACATTGGCCTTAAGGGTTATTTTTCTGGGGATAAATGTTTAATTTGCTTATTTAGATAGGTTTTTCTTTTAATAAGACGATAATGACCGAAGGAATTATTGTTAATGTTATGCTTGTGGCACATCACCTCCCGAAGCCCACCCCAAACTAAACCAAGAAGGCAAGGATATATGAAAAAGAAGCCTGCTTTTTTTTTTTTTCTGACAGGATGATGAAAACCGTAGTTAAGTACCTTATTTGTATAGCATGATTCTTCTCCAAAGATCTTAGTTTTACCAGAACTGCCTACACATCACTGAAGCAAAACCATTTCTGAACTGGCACATGGCAACCATCCTCTTAACAGTCTCCTGCATCTGGGGAGGGAAACGAAGGAAAAGCCTCTTTGCAAATAAAACTGCATAGAAAGAAAAATGGCAGTGTACATCTGAAAAATATGGGGATCCATTAACTCTCCCCTCCAGGTTTACTGCCAGGGGCAATGTGTGGCATACATTTCAGGAGGCACTTGAGGCATTGTTATGTATTACTTTACAGAGGCAACCCTAGAGAAATTTCCAACTAAAATTTAATGTGTTTTGGCAAGGAGGTTTCTTGTTTATTTTCTTTCATGTCTCGCCCTACGAGTAAACCAGATCTTACCTTCCATTCTCACAGAAGGGACGGTGAAGGTCACTTTGACAGAATCTTGGGCTGATAGTTTGCCTTTCAAAGTGCTATGAAGCCTTTTTTGATCCCAGAGATTCCTATTCTTAAATATGTGATTGTTTTCCTTTTCTTTTTAAAACGTTAAAAGAAGTACTGGCTGGGCTTGTGGCTCACGCTTGTAATCCCAGCATTTGGGAGGGTGAGACAGGAGGATCGTGGTTCGCGAACCAGCCTCAGTTACTTAGTGAAGCCCTTTGCAATTCATTGAGAGCCTGTTTCAAAATAAAGAATAAAAAATAGGGCTGGGGGTGTAGCTCGGAGGTAGAATGCCCTTGGGTTCATTCCCCAGTACCAAAAAAAAAAAAAAAAAAAAAAAAAAAGTACTGATTAAATTTTGCTTTTAAAAGTTAAGAAAGGAGTTTTGACATAAATGAAGTCCTCTAACATTTTACAGAGTGGAATATCTTTTCTCCTAAACACTAGACAGTTCAGGTGAATATGTATAAGGATCTTGAGCGGGTAAGGAACAAATGACATCATATCATTCATTGTCTTGCTGTCAGATTACCCTGGAGGCAACCTGAACATGTGTCTGATCTATTCTGAGGCGAGCTCTGTTCTTGATGTAGTTTGCGTATGTTTGGCCAGGGGTGGAGAAAGGCGAGCAGAGAGTAGGGATTGATGGAGAGATGGAAGAAAGTCTTGGAGGAAAAGAGAAGGCACTGGGGAAGTGGCAGGGTTGCCTTTCCTAAAGATACGATGGCTTCACCAGATCTGGTCCAGACTGCGTAGAGAAAGGAGCCATTTCCTAATAGTAGCCAGGTGATAGGTAGGCTGTATTAAAGCCATTCTTTAAGAGAGCCCAGTCAGGTGCAGTGGCACATGCCTATAATCCCCATGCTTGGGGCCCGATACAGGAGGATTGCAGGTTCAAGGCCAGACTCAGCAACTTAGCAAGACCCTGTTTCAAATTTTAAAAAAGGGAGGGGGTGGGGTGTAGCTCAGAGGTAGAATGAATGTTCCTGGGTTCGATCCCCAGTAGAGACAGAAAGAGAGAGAGAGAGATGAGCTCCCACAATCTTCTACTGGCTAAGCTTTTACTCTATGGGGAGAATAAGCAGTTGCTGCCTGAAATTCTACTACTTCTAGAATGAAACAGAATAGCTAATAGATAAATACAGCAATATTGTTGATTGAAACGTCTTAGCAGAATTAAGAGGAATTTACAAAACGTCCTTATGTTACTGGTACATATTGACATATTTATGAGTAAAATGATATAATGTCTGATGTCTGAGATTTATTTTTAAATACTCCAGGAAAAAAAAAAAAGGTGCTGGGAGACAGACGGAACATGATTGGCAAAATGTTGATAATTTTTGAAGCCGAGTGAAGATTTATTCCTTTGTTCTTCTTTGAGAAATGTTTGTTAAATTTATGTAATAAGAACTTATTTTTTTAAAGAAAGTTTAAAAGAAGAAGAAATTTAAACACTGAAGTTTCTCCCAGCCGTGGTTGTCAAAGCTTAGACCTCTAGACTTTTTCATGGGCCTAACAGCAAGTCCAGGGCTGAGCACTATGTTCTGGGAACTGGATGTTCCTCTAGCTATAGGAGTGTCTATAGTTGAGGATGGAGCGGTGCCATGATTTATTCTCTTTTCTTTAGGGTAAGATGATGAAAATCAGGAATAGAATGGGTCACAGGATAGTGCATTTCCATTGCAAAATTCACTGATGGTTCCTCTCACTGAAGACTTTATTTTTCCACAGTAAAGATTTTCCTCTAACCAATCCCCAGGCTCTTTGTAACATCTGTGTGGACTTTTACCTAGCTACAGTGGTACCCCCCCCCCAAAAAAAAAAAAGAAGCTGAGGAGTGCTTCCTTTTGTGGCAAAAGAATGTCTGTTCTTTTTGGAACAGGAGCAGCCAAGAGTCACTTGGAGGCCAAGGGTGTGGCTCTGGCTCTTTTTCTGACTTTTGGGCCTTGGCCAACTCCCCTAGACCACTAGTTGCACCACAGATAGTTCCATTCAGCAAAAATGAATTGTAAACTTGTTGACATTTTTGTCCTCTTTACAATTCATTGTTTATTTTTCCATGACGGAGAATTTTGATGCAATTATCACTGAGCTTTCTGACAAAAGGGAAATAGCTGAGGAATTTTGATGAGTTATCCACTTCATTAATCAGAACAAGCATCTCTAGTGACAGGGTTAGAATTACAATGAAGATTAGATAGCAAATTGCTGTTCCACCTAACGTCAATCATTTGCAGTGACAGCAGTGTGATTACACTTCAGGGAAGAGCTTTTCTTGCCAACAGATCGAGGGCAACTCCAGTGCAGGTAATAAATTTAGCAGGGCGAGCTGTCATTTCTTCTCTTGAGTGGAATCCTTAATGACCAAGTAATGTCTTGTGGAAGATTTTGAGGGGAGGAAAGCATTTCACTTAAAACTTCCTGAATTTCACATTGTAGTATTTTATTTTAAAAAGGATTATAAATATGTACTTAGGAACAGTTCATCTCCACAGTGATTTTCTGTACTTTATTTACCTGTATCAAGCTTTAATTAGCACTACTGATAAAGAAATGGTAGAGTTAGGAAAAGAGCCTGGTGTGATGGTGCATGCCTATAATCCCAGCACTTGGGAGGCTGAGACAGGAGGATCACAGGTTCAAATCCTGTCTCTGCAACTTAGCAAGACCCTCTCAGCAATCTGGTGAAACCCTGTTTCTTTTTTCTTTGTCTTTTTTTTTTTTCGTTTTTTCTTCTTCTGTATCTCTGTGTGTGTGTGTGTGTGTGTGTGTGTGTGTGTGTGTGTGTGTGTCACTAGGGATTAAACTCTGGGGCATTCTATGTCTGAACTAGACGCCAACCCTATTATTTTGTATTTTTAAACAGGGTCTCACTAAATTACAGAGAGCCTCACTAAGTTGCTGAGACTGGCTGTGAACCTCTCATCCTCCTGTTTCATCCTCCCAAGTATTGGGATTGCAGCCATACCTGGTTGAGACCCTGTTTACAACAAAAAATAAAAAGGGCTGGAGATGTAACTTGGAGGTAGAATGCCTTTGGGCTTAATCCCCAATACCTAAAAAGAAGTTAGAGAAAGAATGTATGACTGTATTTGAAAATGTATCAGAAATAAAAACCTAGTACAGAAACAGATGAAGTTGAAAAGAAGTGAAAGCAGTTACCTGGCTAGTTAAAATGTTAAATTCTCCTGGCTTAAACAAAATGCATTCTTTTTCCAACCTGGTTATGGTTTAAAATCATATTTCTTATTTCAACTAACAAAGAGATCAAACACTATTATAGCTCCAGAGCGTAGAACTGAAAAGGAGAATCAGGCCTGGGAGCAGTGGGGAGTGAGCTGGGGAGGGGGAGGAACAGAAAGGAGAAGCAGATCACAGCAGTGGGAGTGGGCCACCTCTCTCCCTTCCAGATGAGAGCAGAGGGGGATCTAGAGTGTACCCCTTTCCCAAGTAGTTTCTTCCAAGCACATTTGTGAGACTCATGTTTACCTGAATAATGCCTGCTATGAATAAAAAAATAACTAAGCAGCTTGCTTTGATCCATACTTTATTTCTTAATTTAAATTTTAATGGAATTGCTTTTTTGTGCAGACAGGGAAAAAACCAATAGCAAGTCAATTCCAAGGAAACAGTCACTCTGTGAGTCTGTCACTTTGCTGCTATTAACTTCTGTGTAGTGAAGCTGAATTATAGACCTTTAAAGCTGATAATTTTATTCTCAAAGTCTCAACTTAAGTATTTTTAAAGAAATATATTGACTACAGGACTTATAAACTCAGAGTTTCCCCTCCTGAATTCAGATGCTTTTCTATCATGGTAAGTTATATATGGAGTTTTCTTTTCTTTTCTTATGGAAGCAGCAAGGAATTTGCCGTTTATTTTTAGTATACACCAATTACCTAATAGATTAATCAGTGTGACAGAATGTTTCAGTTTTAGCCACAGATGTACCATTAATTCTTTACTTTGTAAATTTAGTCATTAACTGGATGCGGTAAATCATATGGATATCTATAGTCTCTATTTTGTTATGATGATCTAATAACTAATAAAGTAGTACTTGCATAAAAATAAAATAAAGGGCTAGAGATACACCTCAGTGGTAGATCACTTGCCTACCATGCACAAGCTCTGGATTTGCTCTCTAAACACTGGACCCCCCCCAAAAAAAAAAGTTCTGAAAAAATAAAATAAAACATAGAAGTTTTTAATTGTTTGTTTGTGAGTGGTACTGGGAATTGAACCCAGGGACATTCCTTCTCTGAGCTAAACCTCCAGCCTTATTTTATTTTTTTATTTTGAAACAAGGACTCGCTCAGTTGCTGAGACTGGCAGCAAACCTGTCCTCCTATCGCAGCCTCCTGAGCAGTGGAACTATAAGCATGTGCCACCATGCCCACCAATACATAAAGGTTGATTTAAACTTTACAGAGAGGGAATGGAGTAGGAATTGGAGAAGAACTAAATGAGCAACGTGTGCATGCATGCCTCTACCATCTTGTACTCCATTAAGACGTATGGTTACAATGCACCAATCAGAAAATTAAATAAATAACAAAAAGAAAAGGAATATAGAAATGTAAGGACTTTACTAATAGTGTTATTACTGTCAGGATGGATTATGTTTCTACTGTTTCATCATTAAAAACAATCCAGGAGTTAAAATTAGAGATAGCTATGTATAGAATATTTCACAAAATTATTCAGGAGTAATCTTTTAAATTAATCTAGCAAGTAGATATAGGCTGTTTTCTTTTGACCAGGCACACACTAACATCTTTCTTATGCTGTATTTTATGAAAATGATAAAAATGCAAAAAGTATACTTCCTCAACCTAGCAGCCACCTCTCTCTTTGTTTTTATGACTGAAGGCATATGCTATATTCAGTAAATCATTCTTCCTTCCTTCCTTGGAATCTAAGGTAAAGGTCTGGAAAATATACCCTCACTTGATATAATGAAAAGGGAGCAAGGGCTTTTTAAATGAAAAAAATTAAATTAAAAAGCAAGAGCTTTTTCCCAATGAAAAAGTATAATAATATCATGTAGTTTGTCTAAAGAGGAATATGACTGATATCCTGTATAGAAAGCAATTCAGGCCAAAACTATACTATATTTTAAAGATTTCTAGCATCTGCTTTTTTATGTTATTGGTCTTTTTATTTCCTTTCTCCCTATAACCTCTCTAAATTAGAGATTTTATCTTTAAAAATTCTGTCCAGAGTTTCCAAAATCCAATATAGTGCTGCTTAGTAAATGTTGAATAGTGAATGTTAAGTATTTTTACAAAGAATGAAGCGGTAAATAGGGCTCACTCCACTTTCTCCTCTGCTTCCCATAAAGGCACTTCCTGTGAGATACTTTCTCTTTCAGTCTCCCTACACTCAGCGCCACTCCCAGATTTGTCGTTTCCATCTATGGGACGTAGTCCCTTCTTTCAGGAGGCTCACAGTCTAGTGGAAATCAGTGAACTAGTGGTTAGGCATAGTGTGCATGAGGGTTTTGACTGATGAAGCCTGGATTGCTCTGGGAACACAGGAGGTGGCACTTAAATTTGGAGAGAGGGTTGATAATAGGAAGGCTTCCTGAGAGAGGAGACTCCTGAAACAGGGAGAGAAGAGGCCAAAAAGAGAAATGAGGAAATGAGTATGAACATGTGAAATACTATGATTGGTGAGAGGGCCAAGAGCCAAAAGTAATTTGATCCAAAAGAATGTAAGATTAGCTGTAAACACAGAATGTATAGACATTTTAGTGTCTTGTACTCAAGGACTAAAGCTCCATTCTATCCTAATGGGATATCCCACTTCAGTTGTACAGGACATCATTGGTGTTAGTTGTAACAGGGATGGATTAAATGGTTGGCATGTTGAGCTCAAGACATCCGGGCATGGCAGATCATGTTGGAAGCAGGTCCTTCAAGCCTCTCAAACAAGCTGCTTAGTCCATGTCCTTGATGTGACTTGTTTCCCCTTCCCATAGGACTGGTACCTTACAATGAGAATTTAGTGTTTTTGTTTAAGTCATAAGGTTGAGATTGCCTCTGTTGCATGACTTGATTCTTATCACTGTAAACATAAAGGAACTGTGCTTTGTTCTCTCCCACCAAGGTCACCAAACACTAGCACTGATTGGTGGTGTTTTTTTCAAATATTTTTACTACAGTGTCAAAAAAGATATTTCTCTGCCTGGCACAAGCTGATTCTTGATCATAGGATTAAGCTGGGGAAAGCTGGGACTCTGTCTGACTGGAAGCTTCAACTGAAAGTCCTGCGTGCCTGGAGAGACTACACAAGATCTCAGAAGTCGGTGAGGGAGACCCAAGCCTTGGAAAATGATCTTAGGGAAGAAAACAGGTACCATTACTCATACCATACATCCTTCTAGTGTGTCTATCTAGGGCATGTTCTTTCTGAAGAATCCAGAAATAAACTCTAAAACTGCTGTTCACAGGGATTATATTACCCATTTGTAAAATATGGTAATGAGTTTATCTATGTTACATCTTAACTAGATTTTTTTTTTTTCTGGTACTGGGGATTGAACCCAGAGGCATTCTATCTCCAAGCTACACCTCCAGCCCTGTTTTTTTTTTATTCTATATTTTGAAACAGGGTCTCACTAACTTGTGGAGAGCTTCACTAAGGAGCTGAGGCTGTCCACAAACCTGTGATCCTCCTGTCTCAGCCTCCCGAATGCTGGGATTACAAGTGTGTGCCACCACCCCCGGCTTCAACTAGAAAATTTTAAATGAAAATGATAAGCTAACAAAATCATTTCATTAAAATATATAAATGTACTTAGTTTTCTTTTTTGTAGAGGAACAAGTATTAGGCTTTTCCCTGATATGAATGTAGCAGCATTGCACCTTAGACCATCTCACAATTCAAAAGAGGGAGCTTGGCTTATATACCAATAATTCTCATTGATAGAAATCACTGTCTGAACATAAAATGTTAATTAAGGACACAAGGAACATCCATCTGGGAGGGCCAACCTGCCAAGAGTGATTCCTCCCACTCTGCTGTCTTTTGTTCCACACCTTATTTAGAGGTTTTTTTTTTTTTACACTTTTATATCAGTTCCCTCATATGCTTGTAACCCAGCACAAGCATAAGACACAGAATTTGTCTTCAAATGAAGCTTTCTTTGTTCTATCATCATAAATTAAATACATTTTCTTCTTGTTTCTAAGCTCAACTGTGCATTCTGTCTTTTGTTTATTTGTTTTATGGTGCTGGGTGTTGAACCCAGAGCCTCACACTTGCTAAGCATATGTTCTACCACTGAGCTCTACCTCCATGCCATCAACTTTGCATTCTAGAATCAGTATCATAAATCTAGAAGGAACCATTTGTTTATTTGGGGAGGCATTCTTATGTATGCTTGTCTGCTGATGACTTGATCAATTACTCAGAGTGAAAAATTAAATGGTATGTGGAAACATTGCCACAGGGAAGGGCATGGCACCCCCTGAAGCTGTGCAACTCAGTAACAGTATCATCAGGCCCTGGGGAAGCTATATAGGAGACTGTACAGGCTCCCTTGCTCTCCAAGAATTCACAGTTGCATGGGGTAAAAGATGACTAGGGAATATGGGTGTCAAGCAGTATTGTAAACTGAGGAATACATTCCCTTTTGCTGCTGAGAATGTGGCAGAGGGGAGCTTTGTGACCAAGGAGGCTCTTTAGGAGTGCCATCAAGAACATAGGTCATGATCAGGATTCCACATGGTAAACAGGATGTTTCTAGGCAGAACTTGGGAAACTGGGGCAGTGGCATGAAGGGTAGCCATCAGGATTGGCTGGATATAATGAAGCATTTGTTTGTCATGTCCATCAATTTTCTGAAAGGCTTTCAATGTCAGGACAAGGTCAGTATTTTAGTCAGTGCCTCTGTCTTTGTGACCAAAATACCTGACATGAGCAGCATAGAGAACGAAGAGTTTATTTGGCTCCTCACAGTTTCAGAGATGCAATCCATTGCTGGCCAACTCCAAGGCAGACATCATGGCAGCACAGCATGGATAAAGAAAGCTGAGCTCAACTCAGTGACCACCAGAAGCAAAGAGAGCGAGCGCAAGGAGGAGCCTCAGGACATATCTAGTTCCCAAGACCGTGCCTTCAGTGATCCACCCCCTCCAGTCAGGTCCTACCCTCAAACCTGTTTGCATTACCCACACACAAGCTTTGGGTCGCATTTTAAATCCAAACCATTCTTTGGGAGGTGACTAAAGTTGTTAAGCAAGAAAACAAACTTTTCTACAATATGCTGGGGGAAATATTTAGTTTTAGTTTTTTTTTTTTTTTTTTTTCTTAAAAAGATCACTAGACAACTCTCCTGTAATTTGTTTCCAGAATCCTAGGACCTAGTGGTTGATGCAAGAGGTTGGGACAATGACTCACTGAAAAATGAGTGATGGCAGGGGTTTTTGAATACAGAAGGTGAACTGGAGGTGGTGTGATGTGGAAGCAATGTGAGTGAGGACACGGAGTGAGTTGAAGCTGAACTGTCACAGCTAAAGCAGCCCATGAGATTTCATGCTAGAAGATGCTTGTAGAAGAAAAAGCTGCACAAGTTAGGATTTCATTCCAATTAAACTGTTTAAATATAAAAGCACTAAGTGGGGATTTCATAAGAGCAAGATGTGCCAATTTTATTTTTTTAAGATCTCAGAATTTTTCATCTCATATCTGTGAATCATTTTCAGGTGTCTATATTTAAATGTTCAGAATGGGTACTAGTTGTTTTTTTTTTTTTTTCAAACTGCCAGAGTTGGAAAATATTTAACTTATAATAATTTTTTACTACAAAGTTTTAGAACAAAAAAATATCCTAAAGCACCAACACACCTCAAAGATCTTCTGATCCAGTCCCTCATTTCACAGGTGATAAAGGAAGGCCTAGGGAGAAAAAAAAAATGACTCTCCCAATCACGAAGCTGAGAAGAGCTGGTTCAGGACCAGAGCCTTGTCTTTTTGATTTGGCGTCAGATGCATTTTCCTCTACCATGCTGTTAAATAGCATCTAGGTCATGATTCCCTAAGATGCCCATGGAGTTCAACTGTTTTGCAATATAGATTGTAACAGATAAAAACTAAGAGTGTCAGTTAAGAAATGACATGTCTTCCTAGGAACTTAAGAGACAAAAGGGGCTATCTCAAACAGATTTTCCTTTGGGCTTCTTTTCTCCAAATCCCTGGCTCTCTGCATGTTGTGCATTGCTTTAAAATTTGTTTAGGAAACTGGGTGATTTTGTTCAAAGATAGTTGGGATACTAAAGGTGGAGAAGAGAAATCCAAGTGTAGCTACTACAAGTGGAAACTAAGACCCTGAGATTGACCATGTCAGCAAAACCAGGACCCTCTTTACTGTGCTCATCAGGGTATTTCCCAGAGCCCCACTGGACTCCAAATACGTATTTGTTTGCTATTAAGTAGGTCAGTAAATGACCCCCTTCAGGGGTAGGCGCCTCACAGGGCCAGTACTTCCCTCCTGCAATGTAACTTGAGAGTTTTCAAGCATTCTTTGTAAATAGTGAGCTAAAGGGAGAGGAGAGAGCATTATTATAATGGTTACTCATTGTAGAAATAATTCTTCCTGCACGGACAAGACACAGGTTATTTTGCGGCTCATTCCCCCAGATGTCACTGCAGTCATTTGTTCTGTCTGTGATTCTGTTGTCACCTGAGTCCCCTTCCTGTACCATTTTGGTTTTGCCCCCTGAGGATTCCTCTCACCAGCCTTCCTGGTTTCCATTCAGGGCCCAGCCTTGCAGGCTTCTTTCTATTCTTCCCACTTTCTCTCTGTAGCAACAACTTCTTCTTATTCATAATTTAGCAATCCTCTTTTCTTATTGAGCCGGTGTCAGAGTCTCACCTCCACTGCACTTATTTCTTCTAAAAATGCATCTTGCCTTCCCTAATAGGAATTGTGGTCACTCTATTTTTATCTATCTTTTTTTATTTAAAAAGTAAGTATTGTAACTAATGGAGTTAGAAATTTTCAGAATCATAATACAGTTTCAGCATTAACGAATGTTTTCAAACCCTGAGAATTCATTTACTTAGAAAATGCAACACAATTCTGCTATCACACGTTTGACATGGTGGTATTGAAATTTAAACTGTATTTGCAAATCCTTAGCATGTCTTGCACATTGATTCTAGATATCCTATTCCTCCTCTCTCCCTTGCTCCCTGAATTTCCAGCCAGCCCAAGACAAAATTAGGAAGAATCAGGATTATTTTCCACACCCTGTGCCAGCCGTTTTTGAGCCCTGCATTCCTGATTTCTCAGTTTTTTCCTGGGAAGCGTTTCTGCCCTTCTCCGTATTAACCTCCACAGCATCATCAGTCTTGTCCTCACTTGCTCCAGTGCTCCGGGCCTTGCCTGAAACATGCTTCTCTCCATCCCCTTCATCACTCAAGCCCCTCACTCTTTGTTACTGTAATCCTCAATGTCAGATAGTCCCCATTTCCGGCACTCCTGATTTTAGCCTTCTTTGGGGCAATCATTTATGGAGTGCATCTGCTAATCGTATTTGATTGTCCTTTCCTCTGTACTCACCTGGATACCCAGGTGAACGGCCAGAGGCTACATGGCATTTGCAGCTGGTACGGCTTCTATGTATCTAGCAGAGAGGCAGGAGGGCGAGGCTTGCATTGCCTGGCTCACTCTATAATTCTTTAAACCAGAATTGTCTTATCTTCCAGTTCCTCCCTGCGGGCTCCCTAGTGCATTATGGAATGCATTAGCTCACTCATTCCTATTTTTGCTGAACCTGCTCATCCCAAATGCAGCTGTTCCTGTCACTGCCATTCTTAGGTTCCACATCACATTCATATGGTACTCAATCAGATCACTGGTATGTGGTTATTCATCATTTCCCACTCCCTTTTTAAAAATTCAAGACACTTTTTAGACATCCAGTAGTCTTATACTAATATAGCATTTTTCCCACACATGTGAGTTTTGTTCTTTATTTTCAGATTTTCTCATTGAATTAGTCTGTCAAGAAAAAACACTGTAGAATAGACAGTATAGGGATCATAAACACCATCTTTAAGGATGAAACTGCAACTTTAAGGTACTTGCCCGGTGTCCCAGCTCCAGCTGTGTTCTTCTGGCTTCTAAGTGATGCACCTCTCACTAAGTGTCCTTTGAGCCACGGATCATGGCAGCATGGTTCACACTTAAATTCCTACTTAAACCTTTTGCATTTTATGATCTTAGGTCTGTAAGAGACAGCCTTTCTTTGCATGCAGTTATATAATTGTAGTGATCGATTTATATTCTCTTCTACAAGTTTTCTGATTTTAGTTTGCAAGCACAGTGGGGACAGGCTGTTTTCCATAAGAGAACCCTGTCCATCTTAGGATTGTCTGGGAATTGAGTCTGAAGCCATTTCTTTAGGTGAACCTACCCAAATAAATTGTGTTCGACTAAGGTTACAGGAAACTTAGGTGACATTTGACTTTCAGAAATATTTATGGTCTTAGTGTCATCTTTTTAACAGAATAGGAGTTGGCTTAAGTGGCACCTTGTCACTCCACAGAGGTGACACGTAAGGGGCGGGAGTGGGGCCAGGCTTCTCTTTGGATCATCAGCTTCTCTGCTTCTGCGCTTCCACTTCAACCCACAAACACAGGAGTCTCAACTACGTTTCAGACCCCAACACAGCCATTTTAGGGCTCTAAGCACTACAGTGAATGTTGTTGTTTTTTTCTTACCTTTTTTTGTCTTACATTTTTCTCTTTGCCTTTTCATACTGTCCAAATAATCTTCTCTCTGACATTCAAACCCCAGTGCTACTTTTGGCTGTTTATGCTGTAAAAACATGAAAATTAACACATCAGGTAAATTTCACACTCCTACTTCCTGAGCAGATTGATGTAAATTAAATTTCACATTAATCAGACCGAGCAACATACATCTTTAATCCTGTGGAAATTTATATTTTTACTCATGTGAGGAATGTACTATAGATCTTTTTGTGTGTGTTTCCTTATTTTGCTGATACTTTTAGACCTTTGTTGTTACCTGCATTACCACCTAATTTATGTTTTCTAAAATTTTTATTACAAGGTTATTTAATATCATGATAGTTACTTAATTTACTTCCATTAAAGTAAAATATTATATACAAATGTTTATTATCACCTATAGTATACTTTTATTACAAAAACTACCCAGATTTTTTATTACAAAAAATAACCAAGGATTTATTGAGTATTGACCAACACATTAGAAAGATCAGCTAAATACACTGTTAGTAACTGTTGCAGCCGTTTTTGTGCTGCTGTGACAGAACACCATAGACTGGATAATTAGTACACAATGGAGGTTCGTCTGGCATAAGGTTCTGGAGGCTGGAAAGCCTAAGAGCATAGCACTGGCTCTGACCAGGACATGACATGGCAGAAGGAAAAACAGACACAGGACAGAGACAGAAAATAGGGCCAAACTCATCCTTTTCATCAGAAACCCACTCTCAAAGCCAGGTGTGCTCATTCACTCCTATAATCCCAGTTTTTGGGAGGCTGAGACAGGAGGATATCAGTTTTGAGGCCAGACTGGACAATTTACTAAGACCCTATTTTTTTTTTAAAAAAGGAGGGGACTGGGGCTGTAGCTTGAATGTAGAATGCCTCGGGTTCAATCCCTATTACCAAAAAGTAAAAAATAAAAATAGCAAAAGAAAACCACTCTTAAGATAACTAGTCCACTCCCATGATGAGGACTTAATCTCTTCATGAAGGCAGACCCCTCATAGTTTAATTATGTTTTAAAGTTCCCATTTCATATTGTTACAGCAACAAATTTCTGCATGAGTTTTCAAGGGTATATTTCAACCATAGTAGCAGAGTTGCTTATTTCTAAAAAAAAAAAAAAAAAAAAAAAAGTAGACTAGATTAGAGGAGAAAATATCAGAATATATCTCTGGTATAAATAAAAGGTAAATACTATCTAGTGAAACTTTTGTTTCACTAGAAAGAGTTGTATATATGTACTTTTTGTTACACACACACAGAAACACATATACAAACAAACTTTATATTGAGTCACAGTGTAACTTTTTTATTGTAGGTGGCAATCAAAAGAGGTTTTAAAGTCATGTAAACATTAAGAACTTTAGAACTTTGTTCTCCTGGTTCATTGGCTTTAGAACTCTATAATTTTTTTTGATATGACCCTCAAAAGCACCCACAGTGAAAGTTAAAGCATGATCCATTTCTGTTAAACATATATAATGTAGACAGTGTTATGGAGAACTTATACCAGTCACCATTCCGAGATAAAATCAAGTAGGCATCTAAACAATACTAGATTTAAACCCCAGCACTGGTCCCTGATGCCACTTAGTAAGCTCTGAGCTCCCAGCCACCTCGTCAGGGATAATGACCGTCCACCTACAGCTAGATCTCAGATGCTTGAATTCTTGACCGGCTGCTACCATAGTGTCTCTTAGTGGGAGGGTGTTGATTCTACTTCCCAACTCTACTCAGTCAGATTCCCTAAAATTTATAAAGTTTGTGGTAATCAAAACAAAACAAAAGGATCTCTTCCTTTATAAAGCAATTCCATGTAGCTTAATGTAAATGGATATCTGGAACTAAGATGGAGCATTTCTGGAACTCCTTTGGGTTCGTGTTTTACTGTATTATCAGCGAACTCTAAGTGATGTCTTTGTTTTAATGGAAATGCTTTGTTGCTTAGAAAACAACAGCTGGCTGCGGAGTGTAACCGGAAACAAGTTCTTCGACGCTGCTTTGCAGAATGGCAGCACTGGCGTGGTGCAGAGGTCCTAAAGAGAGAGCTGGCCCTAGCAAAGCAGGAAACTAGGAAGAAAATGGATGAGTTGCTAAAGGCAGCATCTCTAGGGAAACTCAGCACAAATGGAACGTCAGGCACCAGTCTACCTGAGGAGGCAACAGTCGTGGTGGACTCACCTGTAAGAAATGGAAAGGTACCTGGTTTTTACTTTGTTTGTTCTTTCCGCATTTGAACTTGTACTTCTATAGCCTAAGGTTTGTCAGCGGAGGTCAGATAGCCTTACCTGGGCTATCCAAAGGTAAGGGCATCTACGGTACACAAAGGATGCCTTTCATTTTCCTGAACTCCATCTTTTTTTTTTTTTATATAATCACATAATAACTTTGAAATAGTTGGAAGTTGGTAAGGACATAATATAGAGAGGGAATTTATAACAAAAGAAGAGATATAGCTCCTCTACTTGATCTTCACACATTTTCTTTTTAAATGAACTTGTGACTTATAAGAGGGGAATTAAATTTGTATTTTTCTAATAAGAAAGTCATATATACTAATTGTGTAGTTAGGTAGAAGAAAATCATAGGAAAAATAAAAAAGTAATCTATAATTCCATTATCAGGAAGTAACCAATAACATGGAAGTTTGGCTATCTAGTCTTTTCTCTATTAAGTCATATGCAAATCCATCTTTGTTCGTATTTTTTTTTTTTTTTGAGGGCCTGGGGATGGAACCAAGGGGCATTTGACCTCCGAACTACACCCCCTGCCCTGTTTTTTTTTTTATTATTATTATTATTCTTTATTTTGAAACAGGGTCTCACTAAGTTGCAGTTGGCTTCACTAAGTAGCTGTGGCTGTCCGCGAACTGCGATCCTCCAGTCTCAGCCTCCCAAATGCTGGAATTACAAGCATGTGCCACCACACCCGGGTTATTCATATTTTATTCAGCTCTTAAATTTCCTTCAGTTGGGTCATTGAGGAAATCTAGTTGGCTATAATTCAGGATAAGGAAGGCTGTGTTTTTTTAAATTTATTTAATTAATTAATTTTTTTATTTATATTTTTTGTGGTACTGGGGTTTCTGGAAACCCTTCCACCTCTGTGCTACACTCCAGACCTATTTTTATACTTTTTAAAATTTGGGATCGCTCTGAACCTGTGCGATCGTCCTGTCTCCGCCTCCCAAGCGAGGGGATTATAAGCGTGCACCACCATGCCCGGCTTTTTTTTATTTTATTTTTAATACCAATGTAATTTTGTTTTTCTAACAAATATTTCTTTGGATTTTCAAAATATAGCATGAGAATTTTATGTTATTACATTATTACCAAACAGTTCTCAGCTGAAACTAGTAATCAGAATTATACCTACTAAATCAAAATTTCTGGGTGAGGGAGCACCTGTGTATATTTAAAGTTCTGCAGGTGAACCTGATATGCCTGGATAAGGACTGCTATTCCATGCCATTATTTTGTAACAACTGCATGACATTCTGTAATGAACTATAGACTAGAATCTGTTAACTCATATACTGCTGGAATTTACGTTGTTTCCAGCTTGCCAGTATTTTACGTAGTACTTCAGTGAACTTCCTAGTAGCCAAATCTTTACACATATCCATGATGCTTTCTTTGGATAAATATTTAAAAACAGAAGTTGTGTTCTAGTTCCATATTATTATTCTTCATCACTTGCATTTCTTTCATTGCTTGCTAGTGAGGTTAAACATTTTTATATTGGATCTAAATTGGTAATACATATATATATATATATAGATAGATAGATATAGATATGTATATAGATATGGAAAGATAGAGATGCATAGTAACTTGTCTCTTTATGCCCTCTGCCAACTTTTCAATTCAAATACATTTTTTCTTATTCACAGGAGATCTTCATATTTTTAAGACTATTGTTACTTTTATTATTACATATGTTGCAAACATTTTTTTCCATCTTGTCCTTTTCTTTTTGATTTAGTTATGCTTTTTGGTATATGCACAGTTGTTATTTTTTTGTAAAGCCAGTGCGCCAATATTTTTTTCCTCATTGCATTTTTCTGGTTTAGAGAGCCCTTTGTAGAATATCCTCTACCCTCTCACCTCTACCTTCCTCATAATGCTACTAAATACTTAATGTGAAACAAAACTGGACACTGGAAGGTCCAAATGGGTGTGTGTGTGTGTGTGTGTGTGTGTGTGTGTGTGCGCGCGCGCGCGCGCATTAGTTACTGGGAATTAAACCCAGGGGCATTCTACCTCTGAGCTAGACATCCGGCCTTATTTTATTTTTTATTTTGAAATAGAGTCTTGCTAAGTTGCTGAGGGCCTTGCTAAATTGCTAAATATGGCCTCGAATCTACAGTCCTCCGGTCTCAGACTCCCAAGTACTGGGATTACAGGCATGCACCACCATGCCTAGCCCTATCCTTACTTTGTACATTAATTTCTTCTGACAAATAGGCTGCTCTTAATTTAAGTCTAGCTAGTTTCAGCAAAGGGGGATCAAGAGGATGCTTACTGGGACTTATGTAACATTTTCGTCCCTTTCCCTAGGCAATGTATCTACCTTTATGTCAGATGGGGAATTTTGTTTCCATCAAGACCCAGGAAAGGCTTATAATTTTAGAAATGTCTGGAGCATCTTTCCTTACAAAGGTCCACTGTTATTATCTTTAAGTGACACAGTCAGCAGAAAATATTTCTAACCAGTGCAAAACAAAATATATATATATATATATATATATATCCATACATAGTTATATATATTTAAACTTAGGAGAAAATGCCTCCAGATCTCTGAAATCCAGAAAATGGCTCCAAATATCTGAAATCCAAAAGAAGATTATTTTTATAAAAACAATAAAGTAAAGGAAAATAGAGGGCCACAGTATATTCTGTAGGTTACTAAATAAGCTAAATCTTTTCCAGCTTTTAGAGTAAAATAAGAACAAATGAAAATATAAAATCTGTAGTTAGATGCTCATTAATTATATAATCATGGGAATTTACATACCAAGAACCCACTCATTACACCCAGAAAGTTTTCAAAATTCCTAGTTCGCTAAAGGTGATTTTTCTAATTAGGCCAGGCTGTTCACTCCATTTCTATTAAGTACAATCTGTACAATTGCACTTTTTTCCATTCTCTCTCTCTTTTTTTAAACTTTTAAAAGTTACCCTGATCCAAAAGAAACCTTGCTGCTGTACTCAAGGCTTTTACACAGTCTTGCTGGGTTAATAACATGTCATTACCACAAAGTTTAAAAGAGCCTAAAACATATACTCTGCTTGATGCTAAATTACATAAGCAAGTGTTCTCATGAATAGATGTCCACTGACATTTCTGAAGTAAAAAGGTTATTTTTTAAAAGTCTTTAACATGTCAGAGTTTTCATATATCACATCTTTCACTTCAGCTAAGTCTATAGAAAGCACTTCTATCATTATGAAAAAATATTTTTTGAGTACCTGAAGATGGCACCCTGTTAGTTAAAAGCTTCTGATAGATAGCTTACAGTATTTTTCTGTTCATGCCACTGAAGATGGAGAACCAGGAGCTGATCAGATATTAGATCACAGAATCAAACCATTCTAGGAAAGGCATTTTAACCTGACATTATTTTGGCCAGCATAAGTTTTGCTGATTCTGAATGTTTGTTTCCTTTTCTTCTGTATAAGAACTTAAAATTGAGTATGATAGCTCAGTCTGTTAAATGAAATTTATATGCTAAAGCTTTGAAACCAATGAATATGCTAATGCAAAATAGGTAATTTTATTCTTATTAACGCAGATAATTTCCTGGTAATCCTTGGCTTTCAAATACATTTCACAAGTAGATGGTTCAGGACGATCAGGAGACTAGGCTTTCAGCTAGGTCTTAACACTACAATAAATAAATATGCTGTATGGGGCAAAGGATTAATTTGCTAATGGCAGGAGAGCCATTGAAAAAGCAGAGCTACTGATTTATATTCATTAGTTTTCTAACAGTCTTTGCCACAAATTTTTCAAATGTCTGCAAAATTCAGAGTCTGTTCTTGCATATTAAAACTCCCATAATATTTATTTGGAGTAACTTTGCCTAAGCACAAATGAACTGTCCAAATTCGAAATTTGTAGAACATTTTTTTTTTTTCTTATTGCAGATGCCTTGGCCCCTGGCAGTGGTTCTTGTAGCTATCGGCACTTTCTAGCACGTTTTTCATGGGGAGCTGCCTTGTACATGCTCCATGGCGGGTGGCTTCTGAGGTAACCAGGCCACAAGCACAGGACAACTTTAGCTGGGGTGCAGGGCGGTTGTGATGTTGAACAAAACAATGCCAATAGCAGCACATCCCTCTGAATCGTTGAGCTGTAACATGGTCTCTTTCTCTCAGGTAACTGCAGTGCCCCCTTTGAGGGAAAAGGCACCCCTGGGAAGCAATGGTTGTGTGTTCAGCCCTCCCCCAGGAAGAAGGGCAAGAGCTAACTTGCCGAGCTCCCTTCAGAATGTCCCTCAGAACACACCTGACAGGAAGCAGCAGGAGCCCCTGGATGCCGAGCTCTCTCAAGAGCCCAGTAGCATTGAGCTCGGAACCATCAGACAGAAAGCAGAACCTGTTTACATGGGGCATTTCCGCAACCGCCATGTCTTCCAGCAACAGCTAATTGAGAAGCAAAAGAAAAAACTTCAGGAGCAGCAGAAAACTATCATGGAGCTGAAGGAAAAGCAGAGGCTGGCAGAGGCTCAGTGGGCAGCTGAGCGTGCCACAGCAATCACGGAGGCCCAGAGCCGCCTTCTGTCCAATCCCAGGGGGTCGGAGGAACCAAAAGGAACCCGCCAGGTGCTTCTGAAGTACGTCTGTGGTGTCCGAACACTCTTCGGACTCATTTCATGGGGTTTTCACTTTGAGATAGAGAGGCTCCTGGACGTCTGTGCCCTGCTTCTAAACCCCATGGTAGTTCATTTTAGTGCGTACTGTGAAAGCAAAGGAGCTTCCCATATTGTGCCTGGCGTATGACAAGTATAAACATATTTAAGGCAAATGGCTGCCTATAGCAGTCTAGTTATACTGTTGGCATTTGGGTCACAGCTGCCTTTGTCTGAGGAGCTCTGTAACTGTAGAGTAAAAGGGGAAAATGCTTACTTGCTCTGATCAGATTTCTAGATTTCTGATTATTTTAATGCTAAGAAGCCAGGTAGGCCAACATCCAGTACACTTGGAGTAGCCTCTAGGCTAGTTAATTACCTAGCTTAAGTGTTTAGCTATTTGGGATAAAACTGAACATCTTTAGCCAAATTTGTCAGAATTCATCTCAGATGGTTTCAGGTAGGCTTGAGACTCAGTACGTGTGGTTAATGGTGATACCTACAGACTAGGATGGGAGTCAGAGCACCTGACTCATTACAAACCCAAGCCAGTCACACAGCCCTTCCATACCTGGTTACACCAGATTATTGGCTGGGTATGATAAAGCAAAATTACCTCAGGAAGGATTAATTAAAGTTTGTAAAATGCTTTTAATTATGGGGTTAAAATGCTTTGAAGGAAGCTAGTTATTGGTCTGATTTTTTTTTTTCCCCTTTCTTATCTCATCTATTACTTCCCATAGGATTGGAGACAGTAAAAGTGACTCCCGGAATTCTCTTTCTGGACCAAGAAGGAATCCAAAGCAGCAGACAGCCCCCCATCCCATCCTGAAAGGCAGGAGATCTTAGTGGTATTGGTCTTTTCCTAGAGCAGGATATGACTGGGACTGAATTCTGGCAACGCAGGCATTGAGACCTGGTCTAGATGGGTAGATGGTATTCACTGTGGAGCACCACTACTCTGTGTGTGTGTGTGGGGGGGGGCACTGTACCTCTAAGACACACCCTTAGTCCTATTTTATTTTATTTTTTATTTGGAGACAGGGGCTCACTAAGGTGTTGAGGGTCTCACTAACTCGCTGAGGCTGGCTGCAATCCTCCTGTTTCAGCCTCCCAAGTACTGGGATTACAGATATGCACCATCAAGTCTGGCTGTGACACTATGGTTTTCCTTTTCCAGTCTTCTTGGCCTTCCCAGTGAAACACACACACACACACACACACACACACACACACACACACACACATTGTTAAAAGATTTACTCTTCTGTAACTTGAGATTTAGACTATGAAAAAAGAATGGGAAATTTACACAAATGGAAAAACTGAGTAGCTGCTAAGGCTAAACATGAATAGATTACCTGTCACTGTACTTTGTTAATGCTAATATACTGATCAATGTATAATAATCCAAGTCAAGTTATATCATTTTCTAATGAGATATGCCTTGGTGGTAGTATTTTAGGAATGAAATCTACAAACCAGACATTTTAATTTGATGCCATTTTTGATCCACATAGGAACCCTTATTTTAAAACCACACAGTAGGACGGGAGTAGGAGCATTCCTCAGGACCTACCTAGTGACTCTGCTGACTGTTGTATCATGCACTTAGTCACTCACTGTGCATGTGTCTGTATATGGTAGTCGGCATTTTGACAATTATATTGTGCTTTGTAAATGTGATTTTTTACCTCTGGCAAGATCACTGCCATAACAAGAAGGGATGACCTCTGAAGGCCAGCATGCCTGCAGCAAATTCCTGTGAATGGAGAAATGGATGGTCCGCATCCACTGTCTGCCAGGACAGCATTTCATGCTGTCTTTGCCCACCACCAAGGCTGGTCGCCCTGTTTAGTGCAATAAGTTTTTTAAAAATTATTGTTTGATCAAGGAGTTAGCTATTTTAGAATCCCAGCCTACTCTTAAAGTCGTCTTCAATGATTTGATCTAAAAAGGATGGGAGAGTGCATATTACCAGAGACTCTGCTTCTCAGGGCTCTCTTCTAATCCTTCAGTCTGTTTCTGTCTTCTTAAGGACAGTCTCTCTCCCACCATCTGTGGCACCTCCACTGTTCCTTTGTAGCAATGCAGGCACTTAATATCTGTAAGAAATAGCTTGGTGAGTTTTTCTTTTATTAATTCTTAAAACTTGGGCTTAAGTTCTCTTCTCTATAACATGACCCGGGGAACTAAAAGTAACTATTGGCTGGCTTAGGTGAGCAGAATTTGGTGCTCCTCCCCCCATGCCCCTCCTTCCTCTGAAAGCCCCGGCTGAGTAGAGTCATATTATCAAACCATCTTGTGCATTTGTTTCTCTTGGATCGATATTTAATAGACTGTCAAGAACGGGAGTCTGACACTCAAATTCGTTCTGATGCCAGTTCTCCAAATGCCTGGTACAGTTCCATTTCCTGCCCATCTGGATATCCAGGTCTTAAAACTAGATGAAAATGTATTCATCGTGACCCTAAACTTTAGTTTGTTGTTGTTGCGTATTGTTCTTAAGTCACTGTACAGTGACTTAAGAAGAATTAGCAGGCTAACTTAAATGGGACATGAGAAATTATTCCTCTCTCAGTGTATTTGCTAGATGTAGTTAAATTTTTTCTACATTTATCAAAGTTATACTAAATTAAAATTTCTACTTAATAATTTAACTAAATTAAAATTCCAGTTTCTCAGTGTCACATGCTGAAAGTCTTTCATCCAGGCATATTCTTTTTTTTTTTTTTTTTTTTTTTTTTTTGGTGGTACCCAGGGGCTTTCTACCTCCAGGCTATACTCCCAGACCTATTTTATACTTTATTTGGAAACAGGGTATCACTATGTTGCTTAGAGCCTTGCTAAATAGCTAAGGCTGGCTTCAAACCTGTGTGACCCTCCTGTCTCAGCCTCCCAAGCACGGGGATTACAAGCATGCACCACCACACCCAGCTACATTATCTTATTCAAACCAGTAAGGAGCTATTATTTTGTTTTATTTTTGTTTTGCAGTATTTTTTTCCCCCAGTATTAGGGATTGAACCCAGGGCTTCATGCATGCTAGGCAAGTGCTCCATCACTGAGTTACATACCCAGTCCTAAACCAGTAAAGAGTGAGTCTAATAAACATGTAAACAAAAACATACTTACCTACACATTATTAATGTATAGACTAAATAAACTAAAGATCTACAATCCCACTCATGTATGTGTGTATATATATATGTGTGTGTGTAATATATATGTATGTGTAATATATATGTATGTGTAACATATATGTTACAGGTATCTATTTTTTCTGAGATTATGAGCTTATAATAACACTCTAACGATAACCCAAAATATTACTATGAAATGGAGATACTTCTTTTGCAGTGTTCCCCATATTTTTTATGTTGGAATTCTGTTCCTCTTTTTTAGCCATGGAAGAGAGAGCAATTCAACGAGCTGAACGTAGGCGGATGTTGGCAGAAAGGAAGAAAAAACAAGAAGAGGAGAAATTGGTAATAAATTCAGGATGCAAACTGAGGCAAGAAAAAGAATTTGCCTAGATCTTCCTTAAAAATGAAACCGTACTTGTTCAAGCCTCCTGAGATGATAGACCAACTTTGGAAATGGCTTGTGGCCTACTCACCTGAATTCTGTGACGGTCTTAGGAAAACGAGGGAGGAGCAGCATCATTAGCATTGCAGGAAGGAAATGATACAAAAGCTAATGAGAGCCTGCAAATCACAAGATTCACTCATAACCAAGATTAGTGTTGTAGGCAGATGGCTGAATGAATTTGCAAAGGAGAATAGCTTTTCTCTTCCACAGTTTTGCCTTAGACTATTAGAAGTAAATTTTATACTTTACCAGGAATGAAAAATGAACAGTTCTTAGAATTTTTTCCAGGGAGATGGGGCTGTTGGTAAAATAAAAGAAAAACTATGCTTTATTATGAAAAAGTAATGGTCTTATTCCTGCTCACTCTCACCTACTCCTTAAGAATCCTTTCAGAGATTGTACAACTGATCACACGTCAGTTGGGTTTTCTACTCTTATCACGAAGTGAAGCCTTATCTCAAAGACAGGGCAGGCACTTTGGTAGATATTTGACTTACCCCTGCAGACTGAGGGCTCTTCTTTTTCTATGATCAGGCCCAGTTAAAGGCCCAAGAAGAGGAACGGCAAAAGAGGGAAGCAGAAGAAAAGGAAGCTCAGCTGGAGAGAAAGCAAGAAGAGAAGAGACTGATGAAGATGGTTAGTCATGACTTTGTATGTGATCCTACAGTCCTGTCCACCTTTGCTACCCCAACACTTCTGTCTGGAATACTCTTCTCTCACCCCCATCCCTCTTTTCCATCTTATCTAGGGAAAACCTACTCATTCTTCAGATCTTAGCTCAAGCACAACTTCTTCCAGACTAGCCTTTCTTGCTCTGCTCACTCTCCTTCAACTCAGTGTTAGGTAGACCCCCCCTTTGTGAATTCTTTCTGTTGTTTCTTCATCCCCACCTAAACTATAATCTCTGTAAGAGTAAAGGAGCAGCCTGGTGTTGTTCATGAGGGTATTAGTTAGCGTGTACCTGGACTTTAGCAAGCCCTCAGCAAATATGTGTTGAATGGGTGAATCCGTGAATGAACAAATAGGATAAAATGCACACTAAAGAAATGAGATAAGCTGGGTGTGGTGGTGCACGCTTGTCATCCCAGCATTCGGGAGGCTGAGACCAGAGGATCACGGTTCGCGGACAGCCTCAGCTACTTAGTGAGGCCCTCTGCAACTCAGTGAGACCCTGTTTCAAAATAAAGAATAAAAAATTGAGCAGGGGGTGTAGCTCGGAGGTTGAATGCCCCTGGGTTCCAACCCCAGACCCGCAAAAAAAAAAAAAAGAAAAAGAAATGAGACAAAGCTCTTACTTTAATGGTTACGAACTTCTAGTTGGAAAGATAAGGCCTAAAAACACACACCTATCAAAAACAATATAGTAGAGCATTTGCTGTCATGTGCTATATAGAACAAAAGTAATCAAGAAGTCATGCAAGGTAAGGTCCATGAAGATTTTGGAGAAATTAGAGGCATTTTCATTCTTTACTAAGTAAGTCTAAGAAGTCTCTAAAAATAGCTTTTTCCCCCCTTAAAAACTATGGTGAGGTGGTTTTAAAATAGCATTTCCCCAACATGTGTCACATGTAATCCTAGTGGTTCCTAAAATAGCAAGTTGCTTTGAGAAAGTGTAAGTTCTGTGATCAAATAGTTTTTGAAAATACTAAGATAAGTGTAAACAAGTTTTTTTAACGAGTTTATGTCTCAGAATCTTTAGCATCCTGTCAGATATGAGTCTCAAGAAGAAGGATATCTTGCTCAAGTAGTCACATGTATGTGTCTACAGAACATGTGTGTGTGTATGTGTGTGTGGGGGGGTGGAAATTTAACCCAGGAGCCTTCTACCACTAAGCTATACCCCCAGACATTTTTGTTGTTGTTGTTGTTTCTGTACTAGGGATGGAACCCAGGGGAACTCTACCTCCGAGCTACACCCCCAGCCCTATTTTTTTTATTCTTTATTTTGAGACAGGGTCTCACTGAGTTGTAAAGGGCCTTGCTAAGTAGCTGAAGTTGTCCTTGCACCATGATTCTCTGGTCTCGGCCTCCTGAATGCTGGGATTACACATGTGAGCCATCACACCCGGCTCTCTTTTTTTTTTTTTTAAACAGGCTCTCTTTTGGTTGCTGAGAGTCTGGCTGTGTTGCTGAGTCTGACCTTGCTCCTGTCTTAGCCTCCCAACTAATAGGATTACAAGCTTGTGCCACCGTGCCTGGCCAAAACATTTTTTTAACAGAGCACCCAGTAGCTACATCATGAAACAATTCAGTTTCATATCCCTGTAAAGTAATGAGATAATTTTTAAAATATATAATATAAAAGTGTTTCCTTCTTTATTCATTGTTAGAAAATATGAGAAATACAAAGATGATAAAAAACAATCTCTGATCTCAACACTAAGAGTTAACTACTCTTACTATCTTAATATATCTACTTCTGTTTTTTTTTTTTTTCCTTCTGCGCATCTAACAGATCATGTGCATATATAGGGGTATGTAGTTTTTAAACTGCTTTTTTCATTTAAACTTTCATCATGAGTATATTCATGTGTCATTCAGAATTCTTGAAGGATATACATGCATATATAATATTGTTTAAAAAATAAACTATTTGGGGATAATTTAGAGTTATTGAAAAAATAAAAAGGTAGTACAGAGTTTTTATATACTCTTTATTCCACTTGCTTCCCCTAATATTATCATGTTAGATTTGTGAAAACTAGGAAATCAACATGAGTACATTGCTATTGACTCCTGACATGATTTGGGTTCCATCACTTTTACTATTACTGTTCAAAATCTAACGCAGTATTTCATATTCTATGTAATTGTTATGTCTCCTTAGCGCCCTTTGGTCTTTGACAGTTTCTCAGTCTTTCCTTGTGTGCCATGACTCTTGAAAAATTTCCACAATTATGAGGACTACTGGTCAGGTATTTGGTCAAAGGTCCCTCCATTTTTGTTTGTCTAGTGTTTTTGTTACCCCTGTCCTGGGGGAGTGAGATTTTCATAGAAAAATAACACCAAGGTGATGTGCCTCCCTACTCACATCACGGTGCATGAGAACAAGGTGGCTCCTACCTGGCAATGTCAACCTTGCCAACTTGATGTAGGCCGAGCTGGGCAAGTTCCTTCACTGTGAAATTCCTGGCTTTCCCTTTTTCTACTTTATCCTTTGGGGAAAAATCCATTAACGTCAGTAACTTCAGTGTTCTCCCAAGGTAGGAAGGAGGGAAATGGAAGCCTCATGTTCTGAAGAGAGGACTAAATACCTATATTGTTTGGAATTCTTCTGTGAGGAAGGTTTGTTTCCTTTCCTCTATTTATTTATTTATTCAGTTATTCAGTCATCTATTTAACAGGTATAGATTCATGTTTACTTATTTTATATTTTGGGTGATAAAAATACTGCTATTTATTTTATTGTTAAAATTGTTCTGGTTTTGATCAGCTTTAGGAGCTTTTTTTTTTTTTTTTTTTTTTTTTTTGTAGTACTGGGAATTGAACTCAGGGACATTCTACCTTCAAGCTAGCTATACCCCCAGCCCTATTTTAATTTTTTATTTTGAAACAGGGTCTCACTAAGTTGAGGAGGGCCTCACTAAATAGCCAAGGCTGGCTGTGAACCTGCAATCCTCCTGTCTCAGCCTCCAAAGTACTGGGATTACAAGTATGTATCACCACACCCAGCTTGGGAGCTCTTTAAGGTTAACTCCTGTGTGTCTTTGACATGCTCTGGTCCTTTTAAGCTTTTTGAGCTCCTTACTTTCTCATGCTATTCATCTTTATATTTTTACTGCCCGAGCCCCAGAATCAGCCATTTCTCCAGGATACCTTAGTTCTGACTGGTATTTGGAAAGCAAGATCTGAGCACTGAGGATGCTAATTGCTATCGGCTGTCACTCATTTTAGGACCTTAACAGAGAGAGGCAGGTAAAATGCACATGTGTCCTAAATCATGGGTACATACCTAACCGTACCCATATGTATATTTAAAACTAAATATGTTTACTTTTAAACTAAACTAATGTCCTAGCTCTCATTCCGCATCACACAGTTTGTTCTGTCTTTCCCTTCTCGTGTTTATTTGTAAATTCCCTCACAGCAACCTGGCTTTCTCAGTCTACCATGTATAAGGCAGCTTCAGAACTGTTAATCTATATTCCCACAAGAAATCTGCCACTTAGACTCAGTGTTTGTGTACAGCTCCATTTGTCTTTAACCTTATAGCTTCCAGTTAAAACTGTTTTCCAAAGTCACCAAGGTCAACTTGGATTTTTCTTCTTTTTCTTAAATGCAGTCACGCCATCTCAATGTAATCAGATTCATTTGCCACAAGGTACATGCCATCCTAGAATTCTTAATATCTTGTTTAATTTTGTTTGCCTGCGTTAAAGTTCATTCTGTGTGCTATACAGTGATGTTTGTTTTAACAAATGCATGGAATTATGTGTCTGCAATTCAGCGTTTATACAAAGAAATTATTTCAAATTAAAATTCTCCTGTACACAGCTTTCATAATCAACTATTTCCCCTACCCTTTAACCTCCAAAATACTAATTTGTTTCCTTGGGTTTTTTTTAACCTTTCTAGAATGTCATATGAATGGGACATATATAAAATGGTTTCTTTCATTTAGTAAGATGTACTTATGATTCATTCATATTGTTACATAGATCTAAAGCTCACTTTTGTTTATTAACAAATAAGATTCCAGCCAGGTGCAATGGCACATACCTGTATAATATCGGTACTTGGACAGCTGAAACAGGAGGATCACAGATTCAAGGCTAGTGCTTGGTAACTTAGTGAGATCCTGTTTCAAAATAAAAATAAAAAGGCCAGGCATGGTGGCGCACGCTTGTAATCCCCGCGCTTGGGAGGCTGAGACAGGAGGATCGCATGGGTTCGAAGCCAGCCTCAGCTACTTAGTGAGGCTCTCAGCAACTTAGTGAGACCCTGTTTCCAAATAAAATATTAAGAAGGTCTGGGAGTGTAGCCCGAGGTAGAAAGCCTCTGGGTTCCTCCCCCAGTACCACAAATAATAATAATAATAATAATAATAATAATAATAATAATAAAATAGGGCTGGTGTATAGCTCAGTGGTATAATGATCCTGGTTTCAATACCCAGTACATATACATATTATACACACACATACACACACACACATATATTAAATATATAGTATTCCAACAGAATTCCATCTAGATATGCCAGTGTTTTCTATTCTTTTGTAAATATTACTTCTAGTCTTTAACAATTATGACTAAAACTGCTAGAAACCTCCACTTACAGGTTTCTGTTCAGGCATAAATTTTCTATTTACTTAGGAATGTGATTGCTAGATAGTATCATTAAGTTTATGTTTAACTTTATATGTAACTGCCAAATTATCTTCCCAAAGTGGCTGTACCTTTTAAAGTTATTTTTTGTTTCACATCCTTTTCAGCATTTGTTATAAAACCAAAAGAATCATAAAAAGTTAACAAATTATTTTGGTTTTATACATACTAATAGGTATGGAGTAATTTTTTACTGTGGTGTTGACTTGCATTTTCCTGTAACAAGAAGTAATACCAAGCATCTTTTTATGTGTTTACTTGCCATCTATAAGTCTTCTATAATGAAACATTTGTTTAACTCTTTGACCTTTTTTTTTTTTTCAGTACTGGGGATGGAACCCAGGGGGATTCTACCTCTGAGCTACACCCCCACTCCTATTTTTATTTTTTTTTATTATGAAACCGGGTCTCACTGAGTTGCAAAGGGCCTCACTAAGTAGCTGAGGCTGTCCGAGAACCACAGTCCTCCTGTCTCGGCCTCCCAAATGCTGGGATTACAAGTGTGCACCACCACACCCAGCTTTTTGCCCATTTTTAAATTGAGTTACTTATTGTTGGGTTTTAAGAGTTCTTTATATGTTCTGGACCAAGTCCTACATTAGAATGTAATTTAAAAGCATTTTTTTCCAATCTGAAGATTATATTTTAATTTACTTAGCAGTGTTTCTTGGAGAAATTTTTGTGTGTGTGTGTGAAACTGGGGATTGAACCCAGGGGCATTCTACCTTCAAGCTATGCCCCCAGCCCTATTTTTTATCTTTTATTTTGAAACAGGGTCTTACAAAGTTGTGAAGGTCTCACTAAATATCTAAGGCTGGCCGCGAATCTGGATTCTCCTGTCTCAGCCTCTCAAGTACTGGAATTACAAGCGTGCACCACCACACCTGGCTCATTTTTAATTTTGATAGTCCAATTCATCACTTTTTTCTTTCATGAGATTATATTATTTTAGTGTTGTATCCAAAAAGTAATCACCAACCTCAAGATCAATCAGAAGTTTTACTATATTTTCTTCAGGAAATGTTGTACTTTTATGTCTCATATGTATGTGTGGGGTTCTCTTGTAGTTAATTTTTGCATAAGGCATGTAGTATGTATCAAATTCATTTTTATATGGATGGTCAGTTGTTCCAGTATCATTTGTTAAGGGTATCTTTTTCTGCATTGAATTACTTTTATACCTTGGTCAAAAATTGGATCATGAATCAGTATTGTATTTGAGTTTATTTCTGCACATTCTCTTCTATTGATCTATAACCTATTACCTTACCAATATGGAAATGTCTTTGGTGTAACTTTGTAGCCAATGTGAATTATCCCATTTCATTCTTCTTCAGAATGTTTTCAGTATTCTAATTTATTTGCCTTTCTATATAAATTTAAGACTAATCTTGTTGATAGGCATTTAAAAAGCTTACTAATATTTTCATTTGAATTGCATTATACATATAAATCAAATTAGGAAGACTTGACTCCTTAAAAATATTTAATCTATGAACACAGCTCTCTAGTCTCCATCTTTTTTTTTTGGGGGGGGGTGGTACTGGGGTTCCTGGAAGCCCTTCTATCTCCAGACTACACTCCCAGACCTATTTTATTTTTGGAAACAGGGTCTCTTAAGCCAGCACAGCTGGCTTCGAACCTTCCCGATCCTCCTGTCTCCGCCTCCCAAGCGCGGGGATTACAAGTGTGAGCCACCACGCCCGGCTCTAGTCTCCATCTTTATTGAGGTATAATTGATGTGTTAGTTTTTCATTGCTTTGCCATATACCTGAGAAAAACAACTTAGGGGAGAAAAGATTTATGTGGGTTCACAGTTTCACAGTTTCAGTCCATTGCTGAGAGTAGCTCTGTTTCTCTTGGCCAGAAATGGAGAACATGGTGGCAGAGAGGTGTGGTGCAGGAGAGCTGCTCAGCTCATGGATGCCAGGAACTACAGAGAGAGAGAATGGAAGTGGGCTGAGAGAAGAGAACCCCCTTCAGGGCATGCCCCCAGTGATCTGTCCCTCCAGCTGTGTCCCACCTCCATCCCTTCAGCCACCGATGCATTGATCCACTGATGAGGTCCCAGCCCTCATGTTCCAGTCACTTCCCAAAGCCCCTCTCTGAACCATGGGGCTTTGGAGGTCATTCTAGATCCAAACTATAGCAGTTGACCAATTAAAACTGTGCATCTTTAAGTTGTACAGTTTTGGGGGGTTTTTTTGTTTTGTTTTTTGTGATACTGGGGCTTTTCTACTTCCAGGCTATACTCCCAGACCTATTTTATGCTTTATTTGGAAATAGGGTCTCACTAAGTTGCTGAGAGCCTCACTGAGTAGCTGATGTTGTCTTCAAACCTGTGCGATCCTCCTGTCTCAGCCTCCCAAGCGCTGAGATTATAAGCGTGCGCCACCACACCCGGCTGTGCAATGTTTTGATATATGTATATACTGTGAAATAATTGCTGCCTTCCAAACTTTTTCCTTGGTTTGCAGCTTTTTGAATATGATATATCTAGGTCTGTTTGGCTTCTTCACCTTGTTAAGTCCTTAATTTCTTGGATATATGATTTTGTGTCATATAATTTGGGAATATGTTTACTCATTAGTTCTTCAGATATTCACCTTGTTCCATGCATGTTATTCTCCTTGTGGGTTTCTAGTTATGTCAGTGTTACATTGCTTCATGTTGCCCCACAGTTCTCTGATGCACTGCTGTTTATCACTCCTTTTTTCTTTTTTCTTCCTTTCAATTTGTAGAATTTCTATTGTCCTATTTTCAGGTTACCTATTTTTTTTAAGATGTTTCAGCTAGTGATAAGCTCATTGAAGGCCCTCTTCGTTTCTGTTACCATGTTTTTTTTTTTATTTCTAACATTTTTATTTTGAATCTTTTAGTTTTCATGTCTCTGCTAAAATTACCTTTCTGCTATTGAAAGATATATATCTTTTCCATTAGAGCCCCTAACTATTGTTATAAATTACTTAAAGCTCACTCTCTGGTACTGCTAGCATCTTTGTCATATCCATGTCTTGTTCTGATGATTGCTTTGTCATTTTAGTCCGTATTTATTTCATGTATTTTGGTATGTCTTGTATTTCATATTGAAAGCCAGACATTTTCTTTAGGACAAAAGAAACTGGGGTAAATAGGCATTTGGTATGGAGATTTGTACTAATCTAGCTAGGGATTGCGCTATGTTTGAAGTTTATTGTTGCTATGGTTACCACTGTTGAGGTTTGTTGTTGCTATGGGCACCAAAGACTTCAATATCTTCTGGTAACTTTGTTTTTAGTTCCTCTTTTAACTTTGGGTCTTCTCTCTGTGCTTCTCTCCAGAGATACTCTGTCTTCTCTAGTTCCCCTGCTGTAATCACTGTTGTTGGAGGTTTCTACAAGAACGGTGGTAGGGCATGATTGATAGGAAACATTCTCTATTCTGATTAACTTTCCATCTTTGGAGTGCACATCACTGGGCACTCATAAGATTTTCTGTTCCTACTCTTAAGAGTAGAGCTTTCTCCTGAACCCCATTTTCCTTTCCTCTCTCAGCTGCAGTGGGTATCCACCACTATCTCAGTCTGTGGCTTTAAAGCCCTTCCCCAGCCTTAGGTAAACAGGGGGTGTTGACTGGGTCGAGTCCCTGAGTGTCCTCCCCCGCAGTGATACTGTCCCACAGTGTCCTCAGGGGGTACCAGGTAGATGGTGCCTCTCCAGGGAGAAGGGTTGGGGCAGATTTTGCAGATGCTGTTCTTCCTGTCTCCCAGCCAGAACCACAGTGAGAACTTTCTCTGGATTCTTCCTCATCTTCTCTGTGAAAGCCTGATGGGGTACCTCTAGGAAAAGCCTGAATAGAGTGGGTACCACCCTCTGACTACGATCCCTCACTCTGCTTATATTGGTGTACTCTCAGCCTTGGGAAATTCACCAGTGTGATCCTCTTTCCCGGCTCATTTGGTTCCAGGTAGATTTTGCCTCAGGTAAGCAAATGCTTGGGTCCCATGTCTGCCTGAAGATGCCTGTCTATCCAGATTTAGGGATGACTTCTCATGCCTGATTAGTTCACAAAAAGATACTAAGGTCTGTCTGTCGTGCTTTTTTTCATTTTGGAACCAAACTGCTTGTACAGAGCAAGAATGATGAAAAATACGTTACTGGCCAAGAGATTTTTTTTTATTTCTCTTAATATATCAAGTCCAAACCTTTTTTTTTTTTTTTTTTTTTTTTTAGGAGTGTCAGCTCAGAGGAACAGACAGAAAGCTTTTGTCACATTGAGCAGTTTACATTTAGTCAACTGTAGCTGTCTAATTTACATTAGTGCACTTAGAGACTTGTTTTGCTTGTGCCTTTGAGAGCAGCTTCGGATCTGAAATGCTGTCATCTCCTTTTCCTTCTGTGTAGACGCTCTGTAAAACGTGCTTCCCTGCCCAGTTTATCATGTGGTGTTATTTCTTTTGAGGCATCGTATTCTATACAGGCATTTCCTTACTTCCTTATGTGTTTACTATAACTATAACTTGTAAACAGCCTCCAAGACCACACTGATGTTCTCTCTCTGGACATCAAAAAGATAATTGCACGTCTAAATCAGTCCCTACTGTGACTTCTCTGAGTCATTGGTATGTAGCTGCATGTGTCTGGTGGAAATCTGCTTCACCTCTTCTAGTTGGGCATTTTTTTGCTCATCAAGTTTATGAGCAAATTGTCCACCATATTTGCTAATTTTATAAAGGAGCAACCCTACTACTGATATGATGGAGAAGGTCTGTGTGAAGCAATCGATATGTTTCTCTAGGTAGAAAACATAAGGTAAGCTCAGTTATGTGTGTGTAGGCTCCTGTGACACCAATTTAAGGACCTAGAGGAATTCTTCAGAGATAAGCCCATGACAGACTTGTCCCCTATATTCAAGAAGAGACTGTATGTCAGGTGCAACAGAAAGACAGCCACTCACAGGTCACATACAATGTCCTTCTGAAAATACAAATCTAACATCTTAACATTCCATTGCTTTCTCTTTATCAAATGTTTATTTTTGAGTAACATATATCAGGCAATGAGTACTGTGGGTGTATAAATATAGTTTGGGCTTATAGACAATTAAAGTCTGTGGTTGAAAAGAATTTTCTCAGAAAAGACCAAATTTGTGGGGAAATGGATAGATCTGGTGAGCATCAGAGTAAGCGAAATAAGGAGACTCAGACAACTGTTGTGTGTTTTCTTGTATATGTGGAAGCTAAAGAGAAAATAAGAATAAAAAGGGAGTATCATGAAAATAGGAGACCACTGGGGTAAAGAAAGGAGATAATCAGGAGGGAGGAAGGGTGGGAGAGGGAGGACATGGGGAATAAAACTGATCAGATTCTGTTATGTGCAGGTACAAGTGTGCCACAATGAAACTCACTACTCTGGATAATTAACACCAATATTTTTTTTGTCTTTTTTGATACTGGGGATGGAACCTAAGATGTTGTGCTTTCAGGGCAAGTGCTTTACCACTGAGCTATATCCCAGCCTTAACTAACTTAACTCCAATTTTAAAGAAAAATGACCAGGAAAGGTTTGAAGTCTTCCATGTCTAACAAGTATATTTGCTCATTGAAAAAATATTTGTTAAACATCTACTGTGTGCTAGTCATTCTGGTAGGTGTTAGGATAGAGCAGTGGATATGACAGGCACCAGCCTTGCCCTTGAGAAACTTGTGTTCATTTAGGAAAACAGGCAGTCAGCAAGTCAATAGCTAAAGAAGTAGGGAGGGAGAGGAATAATGGGGGGAGAAAGATGGGCAAATCTCTCTGGGGAGATGATATTTCAGCTACTGAATGTTGAGGTGCCCACAGTGTCTGTGTGTTGAGTGTGGAGTACCCAATAGGCATCCACATGAATATGTCACTTATGCTGCTGGATATAAAAGCCTGGGCAAGGGATCTGATGTCTATAATGCTCTGAAAGTGGCTAAAATCTACCTGGAAGACTCTCTAGAGAGAGGCAGTCTCTATCCTGAGAACAGATGAGGGCTGGGGGTGTATAACTCAATGGCAGAGTGCTTGTCTAGCACATGTGAGGTCCTATTTTCAATCTGCAGCACAAAGAGGGTGGGGGAGGACCCAGTCCAGATTCTAGTGTGTATTAATAGTTATCAGAGGATGCAGAGCTAGTGAGATGGGAGAACCAGGAGAGTTTAAAGTCAAAAGGCTAAGAGAAAAATATACTGTGTTAGGGATTTGTGTTTGGTAGTTCACTTGGCAAGATGTTCCTGAATTCAGTTACAAGGACAGACAGGTGCCTCTGATTTGGGAACCTGGAGAACATTCATGGCCTGGACACGACGCCTTTAGTAGTATGCTGAGAAGAGAGCCACATCCCAGTGGGCTGAGGAGAAACTAGGTGACAAATACAAACCAGGAGCATAGATAGGGCTGAGATCCTCACTAGGTTGCTAAGGGTGGCTTTGAACCTGCATTCCTCCTAAGTACTGGGATTAAAGGCATATGCCACCACTCCCAGCTTGTTGTAAACAACTTTTTTTTCCTGTTCATTCCACTCACCAAGTATTTCAAGTGCCTGGAGTAAAGATTATACAGGTTATTTTGGCTTAAGACTTTAGAGACTTTTAGGGACTGTAAACAAATAGGCCATTGGCATTGGAAGTTCAGAGCGATTCTCCTTTCCATATTAGCTGTGTTTCAGTGCTCTATCTTTAACTTTTTTCTTGAAGAAGTCTCAGGCACATTAAGCAGCTTGTTCAATCAGCCAATGCACTACTACCCTTTTCTCTATGTGAAATTATGGGAAGAAAAAGAAATGTAAATGTTTTTGTAATTATATTGTGTAGGTGACCACCACCGTGAAGGCGCAGTGTGCATCTCGGCTCTCACTCTTGTATCTTCCGTAGCAGGTCATATGCTGTCATGCACCATTTCTAGGTAGATTTTCCCTCTCATCTTTATTATAGGCTGTTTTTATTAAAATAGAAAAAGAAAGAAAAGATGAAAACTCTAGGGTAGACGATTAAATTCCTGTCATCTTTCTCAGGCATACTCCTCAGAGAGGCATTTCTTTTGTGAAGGGCATGAGATGCCTTTTCTCACTGTATCCCCAGGGATAATCTCCCCAGAGGAGGAGGAGGGGGAGGAGAGTCTGCTTAGTGATGAGCAAATACTTTTAACTTGCCTCTGGACCTATTGTACATCACTTTCAAAAGAAAAACAGCTCAGTGGTTGTTCTGAAGTTTTAATGGAGTATCTTTGAAGAAAATGCTTCTGGCATTTTAATGGACTATCTTCCCATTTGAACAGCATTATTTATACATAAATTTCTACCTCATAATTTAAATGAAGGGGCTACATTACTGGATTTTACATAATAATGAGGGAAAGAATCCCTGATTGGTCTCTTGACTATTTTACTTTTTAGTAACTTAGGGAGAAGCAAATAATTTCTGTGAATAATACTGAATAAACCCAAGGATGTACACAGCCCTAATTTTTGTAGGGCTCAGACCAGGGTTTCCTGACTCCCTTAGCAGAGTTGCTTCCTTGAAAAAAAAAAAAATCCCAGTGCTCTGTTACAGTGATTAATACACTATTAACACACTGTTCAGGGGTTACATATTCAAATTAAATTCATTTACTTTGTATCCAAATGGACCTAATTAGTATTTTGATCATGGCATTTTTACTTCATGATTTTTTCCAGAAAGAACTAGAGAAACAGAAGAGAATTAGGAGAAACCAAGAGTTGGAAGCTGTTGCTAAAGAACATTATGAAAAGACCTTGCTGAGAAAGAAAGGTCTAGAGCCGTGGAGGAGACTGATAATGCGAAGCAAGCAAAACCTCCAGGTGCAGTGTCTCACTCCTACCCCACCCCCAGGTCGGAAGTGGGCTTTTGCAAATGGTGTGAACACCCCATAGGCTCTGGGAGGAGTTTGCTGGTTTGAAAGCCAAAATGATGAATGATTTAAGTCTGTATGTTTCTTTGTTTGGGACAAGAGTTTAGATTTGGTGAAGACTTCTGTAATTTGACAGGATGGGGGGAAAACTAGAATAAAAATTATATTAGAGATCTTCGCAATGTAATATGAATGGAGGCTTATCTAAATTTCAGCTCAACTTAAGAAACAGAAAAGGTTATGGGTATAGTCAAGTGTATGTTGTGATGAAGTTGCATAACACATAACCCCCAAATGTCCATGGCTTGAAACTCAGGTGTTTATTTCCCACTGGTACGTCTGCAGGCAGTTGCAGATGGGTTCATGTCTCTCCCCAAGCTTCATTCTGGTTCCAGTAGCTACTTAGGGCATGTTTTTCACCTGGAAACTATCAATATACAAAAGACCAAACCAAATTATATAAGCCCATATGAAATCTCTACTGTCCACTGACAGTTCAGTGGACAAGCAAGTCACAGGGCCAAGGTCAAGGTCAAGGTCATGGAGGGAGGAAAGAGGCTCCATGTGCTCTCCTGGCAGGCACTGTGAAGTCACATTGCAAATGGTATGAGTATTTAATTCTGTTACAGAGATCTATACACAAAGATAGATGAAGTCAAACGCCATTGAAACTTCTAAGTTTTCTCTAATAAGTTCATCCAGTGCGTAGAACAGGGTATTTGAGTTAGTGATCAAGACGTTCAAAACAGATGAAATGTTATCTTGCCTTTTGGCTTTCAGGCTGGGATGTGCCACAACATATCCCTGTGACTGTCATTTTGATTACTAAGTATGACTGCTGGGAGATTTGCTGGGATCCATTACTAGACAGCTAGAAAAGTCTTAGGAAAATGCCTTTGTCTAGAGAGGACTAAGAGGGAAGGGGTTTCTCCTGTCTCTTGAAAGAATGCAACAGTTATTTTATAACCTATAAACTCCCAAGTTGTGTGTTTATTTTGGTAGAATGATACTCTGAGCCTTTAAGTTGGGCAGACATTAATATTCATCATGTCATTTTTCTGTCAATGGTTTTGTGGTTTATTGATAATATCTAAATCTCAATGCTGCTGACAGTTCATTCTGCAGAACTAATAGAAAGTATTGGCATTTCCTCAGGTAGTGGTTAAGTACATAAGAGGTCTGCTAAGGAGTTGCTGTCCAAGTTCCAGGAGAGCAGACCAAGAATATTGCCAGCCACCCGCTCCAAAACTCAGAGGAAGCGGTGGCACTGGAGGCTGTTGATTCCATCTCCAAAGCCAGCGAGTCCCTGTGGCCTTCACTGAAAGGCATGCATGACGTGACTCTACACCCGCCATGCGATAGGCCCAGAGTCAAAGCTTTAGGGTACAGACTGTATAAAACGTAAGGCTATCCTTCTAGTAACTGCCTCCACGCAGTACATAGTATCATTTGCCAATCCAATGTGTTTCCTTAAAAAATGATTTTAAATTAAAATTTAAGGAGGACTGACTTCCTTTTCTCATTGAAAACATTGTCTAGGTGGCAGAAGAACACCATTCTCTGGCTCTACAGAAGAAATGCCTGCTGACCTGGTTCCAGTGGAGTCAGGAAAGTCTGGGTGGGAAGATGGTCCTGGCTGATCAATTTTATTCCCACTTATTGCTTAGGAAAATCATCCAGAGCTGGCTACAGGTAAGGTCACAGGCAAGAACACGCTTGTATGTGTGCACACTGGGACTGAACTCTACTCTTGAGCTGCACCCCAGCCTTTTTATTTATTTTGCGACAAGCTCTCACTAAGTTGCAGAGGCTGGCCTCAAGCTTGCAATCCTCCTGCCTCAGCCTTTCAGGAAGCTGGGATTGTGGGCATGCACCACCAACTGGATTCTGTTTTTTTTAAGAACAATATAAAGTAGTAAGTATTCATTGCTTTGAAATGAATTTGAAAATAGCAAATCAACTTTTTTCCTAAGCACATGTTTCTTTTCACAGTGTGTATATAATCTGTGATGTATCGTTACATCAGCTCTTGTTTTTATACTTTTATTTTTTGTCTCATGGTGTATAAATGATTTTATGAGACACCTACCGCCTAAATCTCATAGCTGTTTCTACTTCTCTGGTTCTGCTGGTATTATAATAACATAGCTGCCGCGTGACCCTTTTCCCTTTATGTCTCTAGTGCCCTTCATTCCTTTGTATGTTTCTGTTTTCAGTTTATTTGCTCTAATTCTATGTTTACTGATATTATTTGTCTCGCTTCTCCTCCTGTCCTCATCGACCCAGTACGTGACTGATCTGGAGAAAGAAGTGAGAAAATTTGGGGTACATTTCCTTCAGAAGAAGATATTCAGGGCCTGGTTTACTGTGGTCCAAGAGGCAAAGGTTGATTCTCAGAATAAACATGAGATCGCAGTGGAGCACAGTAACAGGTGAGTAACAGTAACATTCATAAATGTGCCCCAGTGTATCCTACTACGGGAATGTGTCTGGAAAGGCCGAGGCTAGGGGAGCAGGAAACCTTGGTGACACCAGGCAGGGGTAGGAGACTGGCTCACCACTGACTTTGGGTGAGGACCAGACAGTAAGCCCCCAGGACTCCAGGGAACCCATCTTTAAAACGAGGGGGAAGACTGCCCACTCCACCTTCCAGGGACTCACGAGGGGATGAATATATGAAATATGAACAACACACCTAAGCAAGTGTGCTGTGTGCTTTATTAGCTATGTAGTTGTATTTTTTTAAGTTCAATTTTCTTTACCTTACTAGTTGTGAAAAATAACACAAATACAGAAAAGTGCTTACATCTTACAAGTAGTTTAATGAATTATTAAAAAGCAGACACCCATGTCACCATGACTGAGGTCAAGAAATAGGACATCATTGTCCCCCGGGCTCCTTCCCAGCCACAGGTCCCCCTCCTGCAGGCACACTACTCTCCTGACCTTTACAGCAGGCACGCCCTTACTTTTCTGTTTACTTTTCCCTCCTAAGAATATAGCCTTCAATGCTATAGTTTTGCCTATTTTGAACTTTATAAAAATGGAATCATAGTGTATATAATATTTAAAATTTACTTAATCCAATATTTGGGGGAAATAGTTCATATAAATACAATTTTCTTTGTTTTCTCATTTTATGCATTTTGGACAGAAATGTTCTAAGTGCCATTATGCACTTCCTTTTGAGAGTAAGCAGTTTATCCTTTCTGGTGACTGGAGTCGCTCCTTATGAGTGTCAGTTAATGTAGTGGGCATTTTCAGGGTGCTCCGGTCCTGAGGTGTGAGGACTGCTGTGACATATAGAAACGCCCCCTTCTCACTGCCCTAAGATGCCTCTCTGATGGCTTTGTTTTCATTTGTGTGTAGGAGCATGTGTGTGCATATTTCTGCTTTTTATATTAGTTTTCTTATCTTGGCACACTAGGATGCCTACTCCTAGCAAAAACTGCCCGTCCTTGTTTAATTTACAGGTGCCAGAAATCAGTGGGTTGGGAACAGATAAGCAAGTTGATTATAATTTTGTCTAAATTAAAATAAATATGCAGTAAGTAAGGGTATTCAGAAGACTTGCCTTTGAATAAAATGCATCAGCTTTAGAATTTGAAGATTAAGATTCGATATCTGTGTGACCTGGACAAATAACCTTTCAAAGCTTCCTGTCTCCCTTTTGCAAAATGAGGAAAACAAAAGATCTATCTTAAGGGGTTGCTGTGAAGACTAAACACGGTGACACTGTAATGTACTTCAGGCACCGCTTGGCCCAAAAGAATAATATTTTTGAGTTAGTGTCTTTGCAGATGTGTTACTGTTAAACATCCTTTTTGCCTACCTTTCTATTTCTCCTCACTGTATACAGGCTGAGATTCATTTTAGGTCTCTCCTACAAACCGTCTCATCCTCACAGTGTAAACCTGGGGTGGGGGGACAGGAAGGTGTTATGTTTTCCATTTTCAGGCAAAGAAACAAGCTGTGGGCAGGTAGGTGAATTCCCTAAGGTGTACAAATAACAATAAGCGTGGTACCTCGGACTCCATAGCAGGTTTTCTGACTCCAAAACATTTTAATGTATCAGCCTTCCTCCTCATTTTCCTAATTTGCCTCCACTGCCAAACTATAAAATATGGCAGTAAGATAGTGTTCCCTTTCAGGGGTCGAAGATATGAAATCTATATGGGAATCCGTTCAGTCAACAAGAAATAAATTCCCTGCCAGTGTCTACCTGATATAAAAGCACTGCAGTGATTTCATCTCCTCCCACTTCCCTCCCTGTCCAAATGTTCCTGCCCTGCTGGCCCCCTGTACTGTTCCTCCAACAGCTCACATCTGCTTCTCTGCATCCTGTGGCCTGGACTTTGTCATGGTTCAGCTCTCTGCTCAAATGTCACCTGTCTGGCCAGCCTACCTCTGTCACTGTCCCATTCACCTGCCTTGTTCCTTTCTGTGCAGGGCCCAGAGCTTTTCAGTAGGTAGGACAGGAGGAGCACTAACAAAGCAAGCAGAAGGTGAGAGTGTAGCCAGAGGGGAAAAGATGTGAACGCAAGAGTGAGGGGCAAGGTACGCTAAAGACGAGTACAGGAAGCTGGAAATAGTGGGCTGGATGCATAGGGGAAAGCATTGAAGCAGTTCTGGTCCTTGGAGGGTTTTTTTTTTTTTTCCCTCAAGTAATACTCTCACCAACAGAAATCAACATTACCCAAAACATCAGATGACCAACAGCCATAAAATCAATCAATCAATCAATCTCTCTCTCTCTCTCTCTCTCTCTCTCTCTCTCTCTCTCTCTCATCACCTCTCTCTCTCATCACCTCTCTCATTACCTTTGCTCCGGAGGCATCCCTTTCCCTTTCTGGGAAAGCCTTCTTTCCCTGATGTGCAGTACAGATGTCAGTCCTATCCTTTAGGAGCCTGGGCAGCACCGGTAGATCCTCCAAGGTCATGGCTGCTCCGCGCAGTTGCAGAGACACTCAGCTGCAAGGAACCATTTTTAACCACATTTCTACATTTTGGGGATGGGAGACGCTGGAGATTTAATTCAGGAGCATTCTACCTCTGAGCTACACCCCCAGCCAGATTTTATCTCTACTTTTGAAACAGGGTCTCACTCAGTTGCAGAGGGCCTCACTAAGTTCCTGAGGCTGGCTTTGAACCTGTGATCCTCCTGTCTCAACCTCCCAAGTACTGGCATTACAAGTATGAGCCTCCATGCCTGGCTCTATTTCCACATCTTGATTTTTTTCAACTGAAATTCCAGGCTTGCTTTTGTTGTTGGAGGTAAGGTTACCAGCAGGCTCCCTTACCTCCTCAGTACCACTGAGCTGCCCCCCACCCCCGCAGCCTTTTTTATTTAGAGAAAGGGTTCCATTTAGTTCCCTAGATTGGCCTTGGACCTGTGATGCTCCTGTCCCAGCCTCCCAAGTTTCTGGGATTACAGGGGTGTGACACTGTACCCAGTACCCAGCCAGCTTTAAACTATATGTCTAAGGACTGGGGCCTCAGTGCCAGTAACCGCAGCATGTTTTGTGTGCAGTTTTCCAGCATCTGCCCTGAGTGCTGTGGCTGCTACAGCCCTTGCTTGTATCAGTAGTCTTGGCTTGGGCATGATAAACTCCTGGAATCCAGGAGCGTCAGAGGCCACTGGGGGCTGCTCAGATACACTAAGAGAGGCTGTCCCTGACCACCCAATCACAAATACAAATGATCTCCTCCTCAGACCCTTTCATTATTTTCTTTATAGCTTATCACACTGTCTGAATCCCAGCTGTTGTTTCCATGACTTTTACGTAATGTCATATTCACATAAGAATTGTTTTTATAACCGGGCATGGTGGCACAGGCTTGTAATCCCAGTACTTGGGAGGCTGAGAAAGGAGGCTCAAGGTCTTTGGACAGCCTCAGCTCCTTGGTAAGACCTTCTGCAATTTAGTGAAATCTTCTTTCAAAATAAATAATAAAAAATAGGGCTGGGGGTGTAGCTCAGAGGCAGAATGCCCCTGGGTTCCATTCCCAGTACCGCAAAAAAAAAAAAGAATTATTTTTATAAGTTATTTTTGTATGGTGGTGGTGGGGGGTGAACCCAGGAGCATCTACCTCTGAGCTACACCCCCAACCCTATTTTATTTTTTATTTGGAAACAAGGTCTTGCTAAGTTCCTCAGGCCCTCCATAAGTTGCTCAGATTGGCTTTGAACCCATGATCCTCCTGTCTCAGCCTCTCAAATACTGGGATTATAGGCGTGCGCCAATGCACTTCAGCTGGAAAGTCCTCTTTATCCATAGTATCACATCCCCCCCTTCTTTATTCTTAAAGGAGGATTCTCAGCATTATGTTCCAGACATGGAAAACGTTTACAAAATTTGTGAAAGAAGAAAGAGTGAAAGAAGAAAGACGAGACCAACTCCGCAGGAAGGTAGCTGAAATTCTTCCAGACTTCCACGTGCTGGCGCCATCCTGACTGTCACTTGTCCCCACAATCAGATACAGATAAGTCTTTGGTGTGCCAGTAAATATGGGTGCAGCATTCAGCTAGTCCAGAAGGTGTGTGTATATGTTATCTCTACCTGCCCACATGCCTACATGTACTCAAATTTTTTTTTATGAGCTACTTCTCATACCTGAGGAATTATTTGGGGACCTTGTACTTCCTCCTTTGATCTCGCCTGGGTTGCAAGTCATTCACTATAGCACTTATCACAGTGAGACCATCTAAAGGAACAGTCTGCCCGCTGTTCAAATATATCCTATATATTTTTAGCATAGTAAACTTTAAAAAGGACAAGTATTTGCCTGCCTGAACTTGTGAAGGAAAATCATATCCTTAGGGCTTAATGTGAGCTGTTGATAAGTGTAACTTTAAATAGAGGAAAAAAAAAAGCAAAGACTTAAGCGAGGAGGCATGGGTGGCCAGAATTCTAATACCTCACTCAGCATCAGTGACAACCATCCAGCCGCAACCAGGCTTTTGACCACCCTTGAAGGGAAGCCATGTATCAAATGGTACAGTACACTGCAGAGGGTAGCAGCTTACCCTGATTTCAGGGAAACTAGGGCATCAGCGATATACTACACCTTGATAAGTGTGAAGAAAATTCCAGAGGCTAATAATGCTATCAAAGACAGTCCAACAATCCATTAAAATGTCTGTCTGTGCTCCCAATTGCAACTTCTCAATAATCCACTTGATTTGTCTTCTAGGCCTCAGCTCAGTTTGGTCTAGATATTGAGATATTTAACCTTGAATCCAAAAAACTGTTTTCATCTTTAAGGTCCTGTGAACACTGATAACATGCTCTCTTCTGTGAACTGTCTTAGAAAACTACCTGCAAGGAAAAAATGTTTTCATTACAGAATACATGTCTGTTGTAGCAAATGCAAGCAGTCCATAAATACACACAGTAAAACAAGAAACTCGGGCCTGAGCACTTACTCAGTCTAGAAGTTCGAATTGGTAAAATAAAATCCTGTGTGTGTGTGTGTGTGTGTGTGTGTGTGTGTGTGTGTGTGTGTGTTTTCCAAGTGAATGTGCTTTTTCCTGTCTCCTACTTCCTAGAAAAGATATCGAGCTCTATCACCTGCAACATGACTTACATCTTTTTCATGGAGAATGTGTGATGATTAACTAAGATAGGACAAAACACTGAATTGAACTTCACGTCTTCTACAATAATTTGCCTCCACACATCTTTTCCTCTAGTATGATTATACAGATGTCACTTAAAAACTCAAGTGCTAGCTGGGCGTGGTGGCGCATGCTTGTAATCCCAGCATTCAGGAGGCTGAGACAGGAGGGATCCTGGTTTGCAGGCAGCCTCAGCTACTCAGTGAGGCCCTCTGCAACTCAGTGAGACCCTGTTTCAAAATAAAGAATAAAAAAAGGGCTGGGGGTGTAGCTTGGAGGTAGAATGCCCCTGGGTTCCATCTCAAGTACCGAAGGGGGGGGGGGACTCAAGTGCTTTTATTTTTAAGACTAATAGCCACTAAAGAAAGTGGTACTAAATGTAATTCATAATCTCGTTTCATCTAAACCACTATGTTTATACTTAACTACAGCACAATTAAAGAATACTGGTTATCGCACTGAGAAACCAAGTACTCAATGTTTAATTGCAAACCTATATAGATATGGAAGAATGAATTCCTTTAAACATGTTAGGGCCTAAATAAATCCCCTATAAGTTTTCTTTCTTTCCTGCCATCCCTTGGTACTAGGGATTGAACCCAAGGGCACTCTACTACTGAGCTGTGTCCCCAGCTCTTTTTATTTATTTATTTATTTATTTATTTATTATTTATTATTTATTGCCATACTGGGGATGGAACCCAGGGACATTGTACCTCCAAGCTATACCTCTAGCCCTATTTTTTAGTCTTTTTATTTTTTTATTTTTTAACAATGTCTAATTTTTTTTTTTTTTTTTTTTTTGTGGTACTGGGGTTCCTGGAAGCCCTTCTACCTCCGGGCTACACTCCCAGACCTATTTTTTATACTTTTTTATTTGGAAACAGGGTCTCCTAAGCCAGCGCATGTGGCTGGCTTCGAACCTGCGCGATCCTCCTGTCTCTGCCTCCCAAGCGCGGGGATTACAAGCGTGCGCCACCACGCCCACCCGGCTCTAATTTTTTTTTTAACAATGAGTCCTTTTATTTTTTGAAACAGTGTCTTAGTTGCAAAAGGCCTAAGTAGCTAAGGCTGTCCACAAACCATGATCCTCCTGTCTCAGCCTCCCAAATACTAGGATTATAAGCGTACGGCACCACACCTGGCTCTCTTTTTATTTTTGAGACAGGGTTTTGCTGAGTTGCCCAGGCTGGCCTAAAACTTGAAATCGTTCTGCCTCAGCCTCCCAAGTAGCTGGAATCAAAGGCTTGTGCCACTACATCCTGCTTAAGTTTTCTTTCTTAAACTCTATTTTTGCCTTGCCTCAAGCAGGAACTAGAAATTGAGTCTTCACCAGTCCATATTGATTGGCCAGCATTTTTTTTTTTTTTACTTACTTATTTACTGATTCTTCTTAAGAGATGTGGCCTGGGTGTGGTGAAGCATGCCTATAAACACCATACTTGGAAGGGTGAGACAGGAGGATCACAGATTTGAGATCAGCTCGAGCAACACAGCAAAGCTTTCAGGAATGTGGCAAGACTCTGTTTCAAAACAAAACAAAACAAAAAAGGCTGAGGATACAGCTTGGAGGTAGAATACCACTGGGTTCAATTCCCAGTGCCACAAAAAGAAAAAGAGAGAAAAAAATTATTTTGATGTTCTCTTACTGGGTTATCGTGAAGATAGGATTTGAAATGTTACTGGTAATATAAAGTCCAAACAAGCAATAGCCTGATCTGCAAAACTAGAAATATCACCAGGAAAAGAGTGACTTAGGGCTGGGAAAAATCCCCAGTTTGAGGACACAGAGATAGCGAAAGGGTCAGGAGAGCTGGAATACTGGGTTTTCTTAAAGCAAAAGAGTTCAGGAGACACACCAAGAAACGCCAACTGTTTTCCTTATAGAAAGCACTTTATTTTCCATTTAAACAACTTGGTCACAGGACATTATTTATTTTACACAAATGGCAGTAATTTGTAAAATCTCCATTTAAAAGGCCTTGTGTCTGAGTTTGAGGTGGTGAGACGATATGAATACAGGTATAAAAACGGTGCAAAATGTTTAGCCCACAGCCTCCAGCTTGGCTTCAGAAATCCCTTTTAATGTTGCTGGGCCAGTTACATTAAATATTGACTTTAATGTTAAATAAATAGTCCTCGGTTTCCTTTAGTCCAACATCAGACCCAGAAATGCAATCAAATGAAAAGGCCCCAAAGCCCTAACAACTGAGACCTTCAAACCACCCAGGCCAAAGGATCGCAAGTTGAGCTTACAAGCTCTGTAACGTGGCGTCTGTCAGCAGCTCCGCTGAAGAAATACACAGCTTTAGTTGCATCAGTAATCAGAATAGACTAGCTTTGGTTTTAAAGCTTTGCCTTTTCAAGATGAATTTAGAGAGGTGAAAGGGGCCACCAGGAAAGCTAGAGTACAAAAAGTCACAAGCCCAATGGAGACAGTCACAGCCTCTTGAGAAATTTGTCTCCATTAAACACTCAGTCTTTGGCCCACTGCTGACCCTACAGTGGAGCACTTGGTGCCAGCTGCGGCGTGGAAAACTGTCCATTCACAATGGCATAAAACTGAGCTGATTCTGCAAAAAGTTTCTGTTAATCACAGCAAACACCCACAAGAACACACTGAATTTTATTCAGTATTAAGTTTAGCATGGCTTTCATTCTCCCCTGCATCGCCTTCGCAATGTTTAATATAAAATGGCACACCCGTCAAACTGCTGAGAAAATCAGATCCTGAACAGGTGCCTCAAGCAACAGTCTCTTATCGTCCATTGCTTGAGAAAATCCTCCTTTGTAAAATGCAGGGTACCAAAATATGGCTAAGACGAAGTTAAGTCATATAAACCTATTTACCTGGTTTATAGAGATCCTTAAATCTCAGGAAATACTAATTTTTAAGCATCCTAGCTTAAACTGTGCTTCTAATGTCATATTTTTGCTTCTATGAGTTGAGCTTTACAATGAAAAGCTAATGTCCTACACAAAGGAGATAAGTCTGTTAAGCAGATGGTCAGTATTACGTAGAATCTTACTGGCATCGTGTTTTCTGGCAGTGGAAGATTCTAGTATAGAAATTTTTCTCTTGCTAAAAATATTAGAAGTACCAAGGACTATTGCATAAGAGAAAGTTTGTAGCAATCTTTCTTCTAGGCAGATGGTACAGTGGAAGACAACAATCACTTCATTCACCAAAGGCAAACAGTACTTGGAGAGCAAAGAATTACAATATCCTAGACACAAACACATATGTGGCTGAGGTGAAACAAGCTGCACATTGTCCCGAAAACACATTTAAGGCTTTGCTGTAGCAGCATCAGAGAAACCTACCAAAGAGGCATAGTTCATGGTCTGTTCATTTCAGGAGCAACCAGCTCGAATCAGAGGGCTCTGTGGGTATCCTAAGAAACATTTTAGTAGTGAAGGACCGTCTCCTTTCATCCAACCCTGAGCTAACTCCTCCTCCTTTGACTCTTACAAATGGACCCAATGCTCTTCCCCAGGAAAGTACACACTGGTGTGATAGTAACTTAAGTGGTCTGAGAAGTATTGTCACATCCAGAATGTTTCCTAACAGAGCCTGAGGATGTGGGGCAAGAGATGGGGATGTGCTTGTTTAGAATCACATTTTCAGCTGGGCGTGGTGGCGCACACTTACAATCCCAGTACTTGGGAGGCTGAAACAGGAGGATCACCATTCATGGACAGCCTCGGCTACTTAGTCCCTCCGCAACTTAGTGAGACCCTGATTCAAAGTAAAGAATAAAAACAGGGCTGGGGGCATAGCTCAGAGGTAGACTGCCTCTGGGTTCCATCCCCAGTACTACATACACAAAAAAGAATACCATTTTCAAGGGGTGGGGTTGCTCTAACAGCCACAAGACTGCTGGGTTATGGGTTTGCAGGGCAATTCTCCACTGCTACCACCACCAGATGTTTGAGACTACCTGTCAAGAGGCCTTGTCCTTTCAAACACTCCACAGTAAATTCTTCTGCCCTCTGGAGGGAGCCAAGGCCTCTAATGAAATCCCCAAGACAGTTCCAGATCATATAAGGACTCAAAGGTCCAGGAGCACAGCCCTGGGATGTTGAGAGACTGCAGAAACATTGTGCATGGACAGCCACTGTTTTCTTTTATTTTCTTTTCTCTTCTTTTCTTTCTTCCTCCCTCCCTTCCTTCCTTCCTTTCTTTCTTTCTTTTTTTTTGTGTGTGGTACTGGGTATGGAACCCAGGGGCATTCTACCTCTGAGCTATACACCCAGCACTGTTTCTTTTTTTATCATTCTTTTTTTTTTGAAACAGGGTCTCACTGAGTTGCAAAGGGCCTCACTAAGTAGCTGAAGCTGTTTATGAACCACGAACTTCCTGTCTCAGCCTCCCAAATGCTAGGATTACAAACATACACCACCATGCCCAGCTTTGCTGTTCCTATTGATACAAACAATTCAGAAGACTTCTACCCCACCAAAAAAAAAAAAAAAAAAATGTTCTTCTTAGAGGTTTGATCTTTCTTCTACAAATTGCCAATCATGAGTTCTCAAAGAATTTCAAACAAGCATCTTAATTCCAATAAGCCAGAACAATATACAAGGAGTCCTATCCACGTGGGGAAAGGTGAGTTGCCTCCTCCAGGTAATCCTGTTAGGTGTGAGCTGTTACAGAGATGGTGATCATTCCTAATTTGCCCCAGGACTTTGATCTTTTGTACTACTCATCTTTATCACAGCACATTTTGATTATTAAACATTTGGCAAGCTACTATTACTGACTGCTAATGTTTCTGTGAATTTTTATTATCAATTACTAAACAATCAAAAGTTGGCTATATAGCTGGCAGTCAAACGACATGAATACTACCAATTTCTGCCCACATAATGCTGTCCTTGAGTTTATTACCATCTCTTTTACCTAAAATCTACACAGAAAGAAATTCGTTCTATCAGAGCCACTTTAATTCTAAGTGACTATTTGTCTCTGGGCCAGCGAGGGCATTACTGTAGAAACCACAGTGTCTGCTAGCATCCCCAGGGTTGCTCTGTGGCTCATCCCAGTGGAGTACAGAGCCTGTCATTAGTTAAACAAGCCATCTCTGGGGAGAGCAATGACAAGCCTGAATAAGAATGAGATGACTGTCTTAAGGACAGCCCAGGCTAAATGACAGGGCTATGGTGCTAGCCGCAGAGGACAACTGCAGGGCAGTGGTGCTTCCTCTCAGGGAGTACAGGTCTGTTGCTAAAGCAGCATGCACAGGCTGACGGAGGAAGCCGGAATACATTTCCTATAGTAAGCAACAAGCCAAGGCAAATCTAAAGACTCAAGATCATCTTTGGAATGAAGAACAGTACACGTATGAAACCAAACAGTTCAAAAGGAAATGTTCCCCATTTCATTCTATGGTGAAATGACCCAATCTATGTAAATATTCAATCTTTTGTACACTTTCCAATTTTAAGATATGATTCAAGAAACAAGTGGTTATTTGGAGGAAAGCATGGGAAGAAGAGTAATCCACTAATTATGGAAGCCACATACACCCTGTTTTTCTCTCCCAGTGAGGTACTTTAATGTGGGGAAGGGAGAAAGTGAAGTAATGTGCAAGTTAAGTGGGAAGATGTCAATCAAATCCTCAAAGTTCATGCCAGAATAATGTGAATGCCACAGAGTGATTTTTGCAATTTAATGCTGTAATCTGACAGCATTTGAAAGACTTACACAAAAAAAGAAAAATCCAAGCCCTTGTTATTAATCAGCTCCCTAGCCAGTAAAGAGTAAAGTGTCCTGTAGGCATGACTGTCCCTCTTACAGCCACCATCACGAGTGTGCCAGCACCTTACCAGGTGAAACACAGAAAGAGAGAAAAAACAGACGTGCCCACTGGAGTCAGTTCTAGTAAATCCAAAAAGAATTCATAAAAAAAAATAACTCGTTGCCTATACAATGACCAGGACATGTTACTGATAATAATTATCATGATCGCTGTTATCAGTTATCCTTTAAAGATTAGATGACTAGCGCCAGCCCAGCTAGTTATCTTCTACCCTGTGTGAGTAGTTAATGTCTAATACTTATGGAGAAATCCCCCTACCTGTACAACCCGGTATACGCTGAAAACTGCTTACCCTGAACATTCATTTCAATATTCTGACCCAAACATTTTTCTTCAGTCTTGGGATTTTCCTAATAATTCTTCATATCTCCAGTGCTCCTGTTGTTCTGTAGTGCATTCCGCATCCCTCGTGTGACCTTCATGACGGCTCTGTGAGGTCGCCAGGGCAGGCATCAGTACCCCATGTTACAGATGAACCTGAGACTTGGGAAAGTGATTGGACTAAGGGTTACATGGCTTTTAAGACTCGAAAGAGGGACTAGAAGCTATCCTAATCCAAACTCTTTACCCGTGCTAACGGGCAGGCACTGCTTCTATCAGTTTGTGCACCCGCAATCCACATCCGTCTCACCTTCTGGTGACGGTGTCACTTCATAAGGTGACTGGGAAGGAGTGGCTGTGCTTGGACTGCTTCAATGTAAAAATCTCTTTTTAAGTTGTGAACTCGGAAAAATTCACATCTATCCAGTCCAGTCTGCAAACCTGACTATGGCCCTAAAATGCCTGTTAACAAACTGGGTGGGGGGGGGCACATCCTTTGCAAGCACAGAAGTGCCCGCGGCGAGGAGCAGAGGGAGGACCAGGGAGGGCGAGGGAGGCCAGGGCCCCGCAGAGCCGCGGGAGGCACTTCAGACGATGTCCTCGGCCGGGTGGTGCAGGGCACGTGTGCCCAGCGTGGAGAACTGCTGCCAGTTCCGCAGGAAGCCCCGGTTGTACTGGCCCGTGTCCACGATGAGCCCGCAGAGGAGCCGGCGCCCGGTCTTCTGCCGCAGGGCCTGCTGGACCTCCCTCTCGGTCACGTTGTAGCTGATGTTGATCAGCTGGATCAGGAAGATGTAGGCCATGCCCGCTGTGATGATCACAGAGTACCACACGCAGGTGAAGGAGAGCGCCGAGCTGCAGGTGGAGAGGCCAGTCAGGGACGCTGCCATTTTTGTCACAGCCAGAAGGCCGTCACATTTCCCAGTTTATTCATATTCTACTTATTACTAAGGACTGGCATCCTTCCCAATCCTCCAAACTGGAAGACACCTTACTGTCTTTAGAAGGCTGATAACAGTTTAACATGAAAAAATTAACATGTCCTACTTTACTTTATACTTATTGATACCTTTTTTTCTAGTAAATTAGAATAGGAAGGGCTATCTTTTGTTGTTGTTGTTCATCTTCCACACTAGTGCCGGACAATGACATTCAACACTGGTTTACTGAATGAATAAATCCCGAACTGCACCTAACTTATGAGACAACAAAAACACAATGGGATTGCTATCAGCATCCTCTAGGAAGCTGCAGGTGGGGTCCCGGGAGCAGTGCCGAAGTTAAGATCTCCAATCTCTTTCCCTCCAATACTGACAAGCACAAAGCAGAAGGCAACTTCCAACACTAGCAGCCCTTTAACTTACTTACAAGATCTGTGGAAGTACCACGACATTTCAGACTCTCATTACCTACAACCACCTACCACAGGGCAGGGCAGATCTATTCAAGCTCGATAAGGAGGCTACAGTGAGGGGGCTGCAGCCAATATCTGCCACTTCCCTCTGTTCATGGAAGCAGTCACAAGTGAAGAGTTAGCTGGAAATGAATTCACTTGGAATCTTGATTTGGAAAGCTGAAAGGGACCTTGGAGGTTATTAAATCCAAGAACCTCACCATAAAGCTATGGCAAATCACCAGCAGAGTGGGGTGAAAACCAGACAGCGGGACTGTGTCCTTGGTTCGTTTCAGTCACCCCACAACACCCCCAACTGCTCTGTTTCAGAACACTCATCACCCACAGTACTGGCCAAGGATTTCACAACTGAGTAAGATTCTCCACGTTCTAGGAAGGAGATTTACCCCTGGAGGAGAACCAATCTATTTTACTAATGCCCACAAATGTCCCAATCTAGAATGACAACAGGGAGAGCTGTCCAGAGACTAATAAAAACAAATGCCACACAGGTCACTACACGGAGAGCAAATATTGTTCTGAAAACTAAGAGTGAGAAGAGAGAAGAGGCCCCAACCACAGACACTGGGGAGCACCCCTGCGAGGAGAAGGGAAGAGGGAAAAAAAAAAACAAAGAAAGTGGGTGGCAGGGGCAGAGGGGGCAGGGCCAATGCTGAAGAATCTCAGCTTGCTACCACCGCATGGGGATCTTCACAACATATAAACAGGCTCCCACCTAAAATGCATAAGAAAATTTTGACCTAGACACCACAATAATCATGAGTGGTGATTAAAAACAAAACAAAAAAGTAGAACAGGAAAAACCATGAGAAGTTAAAAAGAAAAGAAAGGTTTCAGAGATGGTGAGCACTTTTTTCAGAGTCAGGAGCAATAAATTAAGCCTGGGCTAAATAGCACCAGAAAGTAGCAATAAAACGAGAAGCCGGGCATGGTGGCACACTTATAATCTCAGTACCTGGGAGGCTAAGACAGGAAGATCACAGGCTTGCAGCCGGCCTCAACTACTTAGGCCCTTTGCAAGTTACTGAGACCCTGTTTCAAAATAAAGAATAAAAAATAGGACTGGGGTGTACCTCTGAGAGAGAGTGGGAAAGAAAGGGAGAAAGGGAGAGAGAAGAAGATAGGAGAGAGGGAGAGAGAGGGAGGGAGGGAAGAGGGAGGGAGGGAGAGAGAGAGAAGAGAGAGAAAAGTCATTGATGCTATAAGACCCCAATTAAGCCTGGGCCTATCTGTACAGTACTGATCCCTCAGTTTATAAGGGTCAATGACCCTTCTGATATCACCCTAGATAAATGCACATAGACACTGCAAAATTTTGCTGGCAATCTCAGGAATAGCTGTATCTCCATGGCCTGTCCTATGCTCTGGTTGAGAACTCCTAACCTAGAAGCAATTTGCAGCCCCCATTAACAGCAACATCTATTACTTCCTACCTGGGCCTCTCCAGTGGGATGTGCATCTCACCTGTAGTGTGCATAAACTCCAGGACAATAGAAGAGAGCTATGAAGACACTTCTGTCTCTACAGATGGTGTCCAAGGTCAGCGTTATCCCATACACCGAAGTAAGCAAGAAGATCAAAAGGGCAAGTATAAATGCCTGATGATTTGATTCTCCAACGCAGCTATTTATCCTCAAAACAGCATGGGGGGGGGAAGCAAACATGTTTTTAAAAGTTATTTACATAGCTCACATAATAAACAAGAAAGCTTTTTAAATGGGGATAGTGTGAATTTCAGTTATTAAAAGGGTCTCATTCTTCAATTTTAGGAAATTGAAGAACTTGTCCACCAAGGGGAAAGGCATATTCTCTGCTCTTTACAAAGTGGAATCATTATCATTAAAGACAAAGCTAAGAAAAAGGCAGATGGTGGCCAACAAATTGTCCTAAACATGCACACAAATGCACACACACACTTTTTAAAAAAATTTTTTAATGGTTTGGGGATTGAACCAAAGGCCTTGTGTGTGCTAGGTAAGTGCTCCACTTCTCAACTACATCCCCTGTTCCTCTTCCTAAATATTAATGTAAAGTCTATTACCCAGCCTCAAAGACTGTTAACACTGTCTTCACCATGCTAAAACAGCTATACTACAGAATTATGAAAACTTTTTTCATGTTAAGACAGAAGTATTTAGTATAAGAAAACATGTTACGACAGGTGTGGTGGTGCACACTTATAATCCCAGCACTTGGGAGGCTGAGACAGGAGGATTGCGCAGGTTCAAAGCCAGGCTCAGCTACTTAGTGAGGCTCTCAGCAACTTAGTGAGACCCTGATTCCAAATAAAATATAAAATAGGTCTGGGCATGTAGCCCGGGGTAGAAAACCCCTGGTTTCCATCCCTAGTACCACAAAATTTAAAAAAAAGGAAAACATGTTAAGTATATAAGAAAAATAATGGAAAAAGCTGAGCATAATGATGCAAGCTTGTCATCCCAGCATTTGGAAGGCTGAGACAGGAGGATTGTGGTTTGTGGACAGCCTCAGCTACTTAAGCCCTTTGCAATTCAGTGAGACCCTGTTTCAAAGTAAAGAATTAAAAATAGGGCTGGGGGTGTAGCTCAAAGGTAGAATGCCCTATGGGTTCCATCCCCAATACCACACACACACAAAAAAAGGTAATAAAAAGGGTTCAGCCAGGCATGGTGGTGCATGCTTGTAATCCCCGTGCTTGGGAGGCGGAGACAGGAGGATCGCGCTGGTTCAGAGCCAGTCGTGCTGGCTTAAGAGACCCTGTTTCCAAATAAAAAATATAAAATAGGTCTGGGAGTGTAGCCCGGAGATAAAAGGGCTTCCAGGAACCCCAGTACCACACACAAAAAAAAGTCCAAAACAGGTTAGAACTATAGTGTGGGGTAGAAAACAACCTGAAAATATACATCTACTTGGCAGGGAAAAATAGCTCTGTGTCAAGGCCATTTGTAGTGCAGAATGCCAGCAGTCTCTCCTGTCCCCTGCACACCAGGATGCTCAGGTGGGCAGAGAAGATTTCATTTAGAAGAGGCTTTCAGGCCTTCAGCAAACCACCAACACACATGCATGTGTGCACACATACACATGAGAATAAAGGACAAAGAGGTAGAATATGTAAGATGAAAACACCTGTTGACTCTTAAAGACAAAGTCCCTGAAAAGCGCTGTCCCTGTCCTTGGGCCACACACTTGAGATCCACCCCAGTGCCCTCTCGGCCTTTCCTGCACCCTCGTTCACTCCTGCATCCCTTCCTAAGGGGAAGGTGGCCAAAAAGCATAATTCTTTGATCACAATTATCTTAAGGGCAAAAAACTACAAACATGCCATTTATTCATATCTGAATAACAACATTCCCTTTAGTTTGGAGTTACTCAGTAAAGCTGCAACATTACCTTTAAACACGCACTTTATATCTAATGGGCCTTACGTGTCTTCCTTTGTCACTTACCAGCTGGAAGGTACAAAAAAAGCCCATCTCTGCAAATAACCGAATAGAGAGTTATCTGGTGGGGCCTCAACTCCATAATGCTGAATGGAAATCACTGGCTGCATCACAATGATTAAGGATGTACAGGAAGAGGACAAAAAAGTCACCTAAAAATAGGGGAACATTTTCCCGAGCCCTGTGTTCAGAAAGAATAGCACAGGGAAATACATCTGGGCTGATAAGTTCTTTCTTTAAAAAAATAATTCAACTCCATTAAGAATGGAGACAATAAATGAAGGCCACTTCACAAAGGAAAACTGCAAAAAAGGAAAGGAAAAAAAGCCCACACCCAAAACATCTCTGTTATTCTCCTTCAGGAAATGACTGAAGGAACTAAATGTGTGAAACTCAAAAAACTGATGACTAAGTGGGAACATCCCAAGAGCCACAAATATTTCCAAGGTGTAAAGCTGGGGAGGAGAGAAATTTCAAAGATCAGACACAGCGAGAACTGCATGTGATCGACACCTCCCAGGCCTCCACTTTTTTTCAACATACCAGACACAATGATGATCCATTCTCCGCACACAGATGCCGCAGATCCGGCAATGCCAGGCCCGGGCGGGTCGCACCAGCTGGCACTTGGCACACCAGTCTTCTTTCACCTTGGTGGGGCTGCCAGCCGACGCCCGGGAGGAAGCCTTGGGGTCCTCCTTCGGGGTGCGGTTGTTGAGGCTGCCGGGCATGTCTGCCCCAGGGAAGCCCTTGGTCTTCTGCCCTTTCTTGTTCAGGCAGTCCGTTTGGCTGCTGCTTAGGGATTTGTCATTGCTTGCTAGACTGCTGAGGTAGCCTGGATTCTTCTTGGCTCTGTACAAGGCTAAGAGGATCAGAAACAACCCGCAGGTAAGAAGAACCAGCTGAGGGGGCCCCACACGCCCTTGGGGGACCACTTCTCGTAGGAACACATAGTACATGTAGCCCAGTGAGAACAGTCCAAGGCTCAGGAAAAACAGAGTCTGTTCTTTCCTTCTGTGAGTGAGGTAGTAGTACCACAGTGCCAGCACAGGAAGGGAGGTCAAAACCACCACCCCCAGGAGGAAATGCCAGGAAGCCACATGAAGGAAGACAGGCAGGAGGACCAGTGGAGGAATGATGCTAATATTAACTTTCTTGGCTCCCCTAAGCCAAGGAATTCGGAGGCGATCTGAAATTGTATCCATGATTCTTTCGCAAGTCTCTGGCTCCACTGATTTACACGTAAGCCATCTATTCAGAAAGAGCACAAAGAGACGGTATATCATGTGGGTTTTCTGAATTATAAATTACAGAACACTGAATGCCAAAATAGAGGGATACATGATAAGGGACCAAAGACCAAGCATTTTATTTTCTTACTATTAAATATAAACATTTTCTTTCCTTCCTTCCTTCCTTCCTTCTTTACCAAGCATTTTATTCTTACTATTAAACAAACATTTTCCTTCCTTCCTTCCTTCCCTTCCCTTCCCCTCCCTCTCTTTCTTTTTCTTCCTTTCTCTCTCTTTCTCTCTTTCTTTTTTTCTTTCTTGGCACTAGGAATTGAACACAGGGTGTTCTACCTCGGAGCTACACCCCCAGCCCTGGTTTATCTTTTATTTTGAAACAGAATCTCACTAAATTACTGAGGCTGGCCTTGAAACTGCAATCCTACTGTTTCAGACTTCCAAGGACTAGGATAACGGGCATATGTCAACATGCCCGGCTACAGTCAACATTATTTGTTAAATATATAAGTATTCAATAGGTATATGCACATACCCCATATAAGTAACGCTTAGACTTGGGTGGGTGTGGTCCAAAAAACTCAAAAATTTCACAATTGAGTTGCAGAGAAAAAAATGAGAGTTCAAAAAATATCAGGTAGCCAGGTGTGGGCACATGCTTGTATAATTCCAGCATTCGGGAGGCTGAGACAGGAGGATTGCAGTTCACCGGAAAGCCTCAGCTACTTTATGAATTCCTCTGCAACTCAGTGAGACCCTGTTTCAAAATAAGGAATAAAAAATAGGGCTGGGGGTACAGCTTGGAGGTAGAATGCCCCTGGGTTTCATCCCTAGTAACACACACACACACACACACACACACACACACACACACACAAAATCAGTTAAGTAACAAAATAATAATCACCCAAGGAACTCTTATGGTCATACATCATAAAGAATGCTAAAAGGAGGGGAGACACTTCTGGGTAAAGTCATCTGAGGGCTCTTGGCGGGAAAAGAGATCTATGCTTGACCATCATGGCAAGCCAGCACGTGTGGGTGGAGAGAAAGGGGAGCGTTCTACTGAAGAGAAAGGCATATGACACAACCCGTCCTGGGCCCAGGGAGCACAGGGGTCTGCAGGAACAAGAATGGAGAACAGGCCAGTATGGGTCAAATGACTGACCCTGGGGAACACAACGGCGTCTGTTGACTTTTTTAAATTTATTTTTATTTTTATTTATTTATTTATTTTTTGCAGGTCTGGGGATGGAACCCAGGGGCATCTGACCTGAAAGCTACACCCCTTGCCCTATTTTTAATTCTTTATTTTAAAACAGGGTCTCACTAAGTTGTGGAGGGCCTAACTAAATAGCTGAGGCTGTCTGCGAACTGCGATCCTCCAGTCTCAGCCTCCCAAATGCTGGAATTACAAGCGTACGCCACCAAGCCCAGCTGTTGACTTTTTTTTATACAAAGTATGCTATCGTCTGAATGTTTGTGTTTCCCCCAATATTAATGTGCTAAAACTTGATTCTCAACACACTGATATTAAGAGATGGGGCTTCCACACATAGTAGTGTGTGTGTCTATGGTCCCACCTACTCTAGAAGTGAAGCGAAGGAGGAAGAGTGCTGGAGCCTGGCAGATAGAGGCCAGCCTGGGCAACACAGCAAGAACCCATCTTTAAAAAAAAAAGAAAAAGAAAAAGATGGGGCATTTAGGAAGTAATTAGGTCATCCATAATAGCACAGCCCTTGTGAATGAGTTGAGCATTCTTATAAAGGAGCCAAAGGAGCCTCTTCACCCCTCCCATCACCCAAGGATACAGCAAGAGGGCACCATCTCTAAAGCAGAGAGAGAGCAGAGTGTGTGTTGGTGCCTTCAGCCTAGACTTCCCAGCCTACCCAACTGTGAGCAATAAACGTGTCATGTATAAATTGCCTAGTCTAGCCAGGTGTGGTAGCACACGCTTGTACTCCCAGTACTTAGCAGGCTGAGACACAGGGTGATCACAGGTTCTCAGCCAGCCTCAGCAACTCAGTGAGGCCCTCTCTAATTTAGTAGGACCCTGTTTCAAAATAAAAGAATAAAATAGGGCTAGGGGGTAGAGCTCAGAGGTAAAATGCCCCTGGATTCTATCCCCATAAAACACACACACACACACACACACACACACACAGAAATTAAATGAATAGATGAATCCCCAGTCTATGGTATTTTATTATAGCAGCCATTTTATACTTTGGGTTTAAATGCCCCTTGGACCTCATTCACTGGAGGCCCCCATGTAAGTCTCTGGGGGCATGGCCAGGACAGTGTGTGTGTTGCTGTCCTGCCAAGATACACCATCTAGCTCTGACCTCCACTTTTTGCCATCTCTGCCATCTGCCACCATGCCCTATGGACCTGTAGCCCCAGCTCCTGCTTGGCAGTCAGCATAAAATGGACTCCACTTACATAGACTGAAATCTCCAAATCCATAAGCAAATAAATCTCCCTTCCTCTAAGCTGTGTGTGTCAGGTATTTGGATCACAGCGTGAGAATGCTGACTGAAACCCAGTCCAAAGAGACTATGAAATTAGTGGCCAGAAGTGGGGTGCAGTTACTGCAAACACCTAAAAATGTGGCAGTGTTTTTGGAACTGAGCAATGGATAGAGGCTGGAGGAGTTCTGAGATGCACAGCAGGATAAGCCTACATTGCTCTGTAAGGGCGATTCTGGTGAGGGGTCCAAGAGGAGAGCTGTAGAGGCAATCTCAACCTTAAAAATTACCTAAGGGGTCACAAACAGAATATTGGTGGAAATGAGGAACATGTATTGAAAGCCAGAGAAAAGGGATCCGTGACACAAAAATGGTAAAGAACTTGGCTGAACTGTTCGTGTCCTAGTGTTTTCCAGAAGGTGAAGCTCAAGAGGGATGAGACTGGACATATGGCAGAAAAAAATCTCTAAACCAAGTCTTGGGTACTTAATAAAATCTGAGGAGCTTTAAAAACAGAATTTATAATAAAAAAGGAAGTAGAAAGCCAGGTGTGGTGGCGCACGCTTGTAATCCCAGTACTTGGGAGGCTGAGACAAGCGGATCTTGGGTTCATGGACAGCCTCAGCTACTTAGTGAGGCCCTCTGCAGCTTAGTAAGGCCTTGTTTCAAAAAATAGAGAATAAAAAGTAGGGCTGGGGGTATAGTTCAGACTGAAAAAAAAAAATTAAAAAAGGAAGTAGAGCCGGGTGTGGTGGTGCACACTTCTAATCCCTGTGCTTGGGAGGCAGAGACAGGAGGATCACGCTGGTTGGGAGCCAGCCTCACTGGCTTAAGAGACCCTGTTTCCAAATAAAAAAATATAAAATAGGTCTGGGAGTGTAGCCCGAAGGGAGAAGGGCTTCCAAGAACCCCAGTACCACCAAAATAAAAAAACAAAAAAATAAAAAATAAAAAGGAAGTAGAACTTAAGCATTTGGAAAGTTCTCAGTCTATGTTGTAAACAAATGAAAAAGCATGTTTGGGAGAGAAGACTGAGGGTCTGATAAGAGATCTGCTCTGTGTTCTCCATCAACACAATGGAAGAGTGACCCCAAGGGTCAGAGACTGGGGCCCCACTCCCATTACAAGCCCCAAATGCCAGGGCATTGATGGCAGAAGAGTTCCACAGGACAGGCTCAGCACAATGCGACCTCAGGGCTTGGTGCTCAGTGCTACTTCAAGTCTCTGCTCCCTACCTTTCTGGTGTGGCATCCACAGTGGCGCCAGGTGTGGCTCCAGTGGGCCAGGTGCAGTTAGGCTGCAGCAACCACCCCTCCCATGGCACTGGGGGTAAGTCTTGGTGGCATCCAAGTGGCACCAGCCCTACAGGCATTAAAATACGAGAGCTGCAGATGCATGAGAGCTTCAAGCCAAGGCAGAAAACTGCCACAAGGGCAGAACCACAAAAGAGCCCCCGATAGGCAACGCCTAGTGCAGCCATGGAGGTCAGGCTGCTATGAAAAGTCCCCACTGAGGCAGTGCCTTGTAGACCTTTGGGGCAGCACTGCCCAAGACCCCAGCCTGGTAGAGCCACCAGCAACAACTGCAGCCAGGAGAGCTGCAGACTCGTAGCTCCCGTAGCTCCCACTCATGGCACTCCAGGGCAAGAACACCTTGAGCCTTGGGGGCCAACTTCCATCTCAGTGTGCCTAGAAGGTGGGGCACCCAATGATTATTCTCAGGCCTTAAGCCTTAATGTTATTTGCCCTGTGGGGTTGGGACCTGTCACTCCTTTTTTCTTTACTTGTTCCTCACTTTTGGAATGGGACTATCTATTTTGTGCATGCTTCAACTTTGTATTTTAGAAGCGCATAACTTGTTTATTTCACAGGTCCATAGCTGAGGGAAAATCTGCCTAAAGATGAACTGCATATTTCTCTTGCCTGTATCTGATTTTTTTTTTTTCTTTTGCGGTACCGGGGATGGAACCCAGGGACATTCTCCCTCCAAGCTACACCCCCGACTCTATTTTTTTATTCTTTTATTTTGAAATAGGGTCTCACTAAGTTGCAAGGGGCCTCACTAAGTAGCTGAGGCTGTCCTCGAACTACCATCCTCCTGTCTCGGCCTCCCAAACAAGCATGGGATTACAAGCATGTGCCACCACGCCTGGCTTCCGTATCTGATTTAGATGATGCTATTTAGACTATACTCGTGGATTTATGACTTTTGTGTGGATGCTGGAACAAGTAAAGTGTTTTGAGGCTGTTGGGATGAAATGAGTGGATATGCATGTGAAAACACAAATTTTAGGGGCCAGGAGTAGAATGCTATGATCTAAATATTTGTGTCCCACCAAAATTCATAAGTCAAAGCCTAATTCTCAATGTAACAGTATTAAGAGTTGGATTAGGTGTCCATCAACAAATGAATGGATAAAGAAAATGTGGTCTATACATACAATAAAATTTGACTCAGCTATAAAAAAAAAAAGTCCTTTGAAATGAGCTAGAGAATTAAGCTAAGTGAGATCAACAGTTTCCAAAGGTCAAGGGTTGTATGTGTTATTTCATATGCAGAAGAAAGAAAATAGGAAACAAAAGAAGAAAATAGGAAACAGAAAGGACTTCAGATAAATGCTGAGAGAGACCAGTAGAATGTGGAGGGGACCATGGGGTAGAGGTAGGGAGGAGAAAAAGGAGGACTGAGGAAACAGTTCAGGCCCTGGGTTCAAACCCAATACTACTGCTGCTGACACTAATAATAATGTGAGGTCCATCTATAAAGATCTCACTACTAATTTCACTAATATGTCTGGAGAGAGAGGCATGGAAGAAGAGTAAGAGAGAAACACACCAAGTGACGGTGCATGTATATTTGCATCACTTTATAATTAAAATGCATCAATGAAAGTATATAAAAAGGCGGGGCCATTAGGAGATAATTAGGCCACAGGGTAGGGCACCCAGAACTGTGATTAGTGCCCTTACAAAAGAAGCCCAAAGAGGCCATTCTTCTGCCACGTGGGGATGCAGGTGCTGCCTATGAAGACTGGGGCCCACACCAGATGCTGTCAGCACCTTGCTCTTGGATTTCTCTGGCTCTAAAATTGTGAGCAATAAATTTCTGTCATTTATAAATTCCCATTTCTCAGTATTTTGTTATAGCAACCTAAAAGGACTAAGATGGGCCAGTAGGGAAAGAACTTTGATTTTCAGATAATTCTTAGCGTAGGACTAGCGCTTAGAAGTGAGCGGGAGATAACCACATGGGAGTGGTTCAGAGCAAGCAGGGGCACTGGAAGCCTATCTCCAGAGGAGAGGGTACTGAGCGCGCAGAGGAGAGAACTCGGGGGACAGCCCAGGTCTCCAGGGCTGGGCGGGAGGAAGAGTTAGCAAAGTTAATGGAAGAGCTGCGGTCTTGAATAACAGGGGTTATGGAAACAGCATCGTGTCTCCATTCATTAGTGCAGCGTATTCCATTTTCTCAGTATGGATTTTAGACTAAGTCGAAACACGCTATATTTAAAGATACCCGCAGGGAAAGAAAAAAGACCAGAGACACTGTGTAAAGGAAAAACGACAAAAGAATTATGGAATCTTTAAGAATCAAGGTTAGTACAAGATTACAGCGGTCCCCGGGGAATTCTTTTCATGACCAAGCTCTAAATCAATAATCTGCAGCTGCAGTGACTTTTTAAACCAGAAGTAGTTATTACTGAGAAAAACAAATTTCTGCCGTCCTTATTCTTCCCATTATGCATTCCTTAGGACAATTTAAAATATATGATTATGCAGAAAGTGGATAAAAACTATTATTAAAATCTATTACTGTTTGATCATTTTTTCAGTGATGTTAACAAACCTTTTTGGATAGTAATTTCTTTCACTGAGATGGGGGAGGGGGGAGGCCAAATATGATTAACTGCAACTGTTGCTGCAAACACTGAAAATAGTCAAGGAGATCCCTGCTTCTAGCTGGAGCTCCCCCACCTCAAACAAGGCGCAAAACCAGTTCCAAGAGAAAATTACCTTTCATCCTCCAGGCCTTTTGCGGCCAGGTGTAATCGGTCTCTGCGGTCAGTCTCTTAAGGAAAGACCACTGAGAACTTCCTGGAACTCATGTGCACGTTTTAAACTTACAGATGCTGCTGGCTTGCATTTTTTTTTTTTTTTTACACGACTTAACTCACCGGCTCCACCTTTATTTGTCCGTTCTCCCCACCATCTTCGGTCTTTAAAGAAAAACGACGACGTTCTAGTAAAGTGAGCTGGACGATTGTGCATTACGGCGTAATTTATAAGATTCGCACGCGACGCGGTCAGCAACGCCCAGGTCCGGATCCCCGGGCACCGCCTGGGGGCCACCCCGCGGGTCTTACCTGTCGCACCCTTCGTCGAGGTCCTGACAGTCACACAAACACGCGGCCACGTGGCTCCTCTCCCCGCCGCGGTCGAGGTACTCGCAGCAGCACAGCGGCTCCAGCTCGGGCTCCGCGCGCCTCCCCGCCGGCGGCATCCCGCACCTGCCCCGCGGCGGCCAGGGCGAAGGCGGCGGGGCGCTCACGCCGGCCGGGGCGCGCTCGGGGCCGGGGGCCGGGCAGCGGGGCGCCCACCCTCCCCGGGCTTCCGCGGCGCCCTCCGCGCGGCCGGGCGGGGGCCCCCTCCGCGCGCCCGCCCCTCCGCCCCGCCGTTCCCATGACGACGGCGGCCACGCGGCGGGCGCGGACGCGAAGGGCGCCGCCCTCACCTGCGGGCGGAGCCGGCGATCGCCGCGCGGAGTGACCTTGGGGAGGCACCTGGCTGCCCCCGGACCGAGGCGGAGCCGCGAGCAGGACCCGCCCCGCGCCCCGCCCGCCGCCACGTGCGCCCCCGGGACCCCGAGCCCCGGGGTGCGGGGTGCGGCGACCCCGCCCGGGCCGGGGGCCCGCTCCCTCCCTCCCCCGGACTCGCCGGGCTGCCCTGAAGGCCGCCCGGCGCCCAGATCGGTTGATTTATCCAACTTGTTCGTCCTCGGGATTCTGGCCAGCTGTCTCCATTCGACCAGCAGGCCTCTCTGGGACTTCTGTTCCTGTCGTCTGCGTATTTGAGATGAAATTATGAAATTGCTCAAAGATCCACTTTAGGTTTTATTTTTACACCGGAATAAAAAAAAAAAAAAGGCGTAGGCTCATGTGCACATTTGCACTACCTCGAGCTTTCTGGTTGTTGTTTGGTTTTTGGTTTAATCAAGAAGAGAAGAAATGTTACAACTTTAGGTTTTATTGATACTCGCTTTACATTAACAGGTTCAAATTTTATTAAATTCTGCCCACATATTTAGTCTTAATTTGTAAAGAAACTTTGGTCATCTTTGAGATATGTTATAAAGTACAAATTTTAATGAAGCCACAAAAATAGTTTGTCAATGATCATTTTTGTGAATTTAACAGAAAACGTTTTAAGTTTATAATCCGGTCACTTTTGCTCACAGTCTGACATATAATAAATTCTTTCCAACAAACCCCAGGTAGATACACTGGTGCTCCCTGGCAGGTTAACTGGGATTCACTCAGAGAAACCCATTTTCCCTCTGATTCAGTCAATAGTTTCTTTCATTCCCTACAGGCATCTCAAAAATGACTTTAGTAATGCCAGGTGACTCCAGTGACTCTGGAGGGAAAAAGGAAACATTTAAAAGTAATAGTTGTTCAAACAATAACAGTATACATGCACACTCGTGTGTTCATTCCAGAGAAAGACCTCCAGAGGACAAAACAATAAACTCTTCCTGGATTTTTCCTAACCCTTAGAAGTCTGATTTCAAGTCAGTTCACAAAGTCCTCATTTTCACCAACCATTTGTGTTGAGACACTAATACCTAAAAACTTTAGGAAGGAGCCCAAATTTGTGTCTCATAGCTTCAGTCTGTGAGGTTATATGGGGACACACATGCCCCCACAGAATTCATGAAAGAGCTAAAGTTTACTTCTGGCTTATAACTTAACCAAAGCAAGCCACACATGTAAATATTCTGAATGAAGTCATACACAGCTACTGAAGGGCTATACTCAAAGTAGTTTCAACCAAACAGGTCACTTCTACCATGAAAGACCGCTAAGCTGAATCCAAGCTTAGTTTAAGTATGCATTTTATCTGATACTAAATGCCCAGATTTTAACACCATCTTCTGGTTTTTAAAACTAAGAGGATGGTTCTTCCTTTTGTGTGTTGGTATTCTATGTTTCCCTTTCCTAAATTGACTCTTCTGCCATTTGCTACAAGATAATCGCATCTCTGCTGCCTTAGTAAAAAAAAAAAAAAAAAAAAAAAAAAAAAAGAAAACTATTTCTTTCATGAAGATACAACATGGCTGAAGAACCTTTAGAAAATAATTATCAATGTGCAAAGTTAAAAGGTGTGACTGCTGAATTTGCGTGCCAAATACATGAAGACACTGAAATGTTTTGCAGGTCACAAACCCAGAAATGTCACATATGCCTAAAAACTGATCCTTTAAAATTAGTAATAATTTAGAGGCTTCTTAAATTATCTTCCTTAATCTATTCTGCTTAACTGTGAAAGCAGTCTTGGACACATACTGATTCTATGCCAACAGATAAATTTAAAACACCAAACCTCAAGCCTCTCTAGAAAAGCGGCTGTACCACTCAATTCAGAATGTCTCATTTTCTTCTTTGCATCACAGAATTTCAATTCCAGAATATATTTCATGGTTCACTGAAGAAATTCACAGCTTAAATATATGTACAGGAAATGGGAGGATAGATTCTTAAGGCCTTCAGAGAATAATTATCAGATAAATGTTGTTAAAGAGAATGTTCATATTAGGAATCTCGATCATAAGAAAACATGGAAATGTTCCTGTGGCAATTAAATTCCTTCGTCCTCTGGCTTTCTTCCAGATGTTTCCTTTCAGTTCCAAGTTCTCTCTACAGTTTTAGTCAATAAGGTCACTAGCTTTCAACAGCTATGCCAGTCTTGTTCTTATTCAGTAGATCAAAGGTTTTCTGAAGCATAATGAGTGAGCTCTTCAGCTGCAAATAAAGTTTCAAAATCAGATTAAATTTCTGATTACTTTATGCCCAAAGCTTACAGTTACATTCAATATAGTTTTATTTATACTGATGCCCGAATACACACTGAATGTATCACACTTGGTTCTTTAGGGCATATACTGCCAGTGCGATTGCCCTGCGGATCTCATTTGCTAGAGGCCTGCCCTTCCTGCTACTTCTGTACATCCTACCGGCTAGTAGTAGGTCCATGACTCAAATTCCCCAAAGTGAAGGGCTTGTTTCCTTACATGGGTTCTGAGGTTGCGCTGGTCTCTGTAGTATTCCCCGAACAACTCAGGTTCCACTGCCTGGTCATTCCTTACTATTCGGCTCACGTTCCTCTTTGCGTACCTAACACTCACCTGTGTTCACTGTTTCCATGTAGTTGCCCCTAATCATCCTGTCTCTTAAAGGATTACTCTTCCAGCTTTACACTTTGACACTTGATTTTGTAATTTTTTTCTATGATCTTTAACAATATACATGGACATCTGATTCCTCTAATAAAGTGGTAAGCATTTTGAGACTGAGAATTATGCTTTGTCCTCTGTTGTACTTGTTCATTTGTTCATTCAGCAAATATGCATCGGTTCCCTATCACATAGCGGGCTCTGCTGAGCACTGAGTAAACAGTGTGAACCAGAATAGCTCGTTGCCCTCACGGAGCTTACAGACTAGCAAGGGATGAACTCAAATGATAATCACACGCATAAGATACACTCACAAATTTTATTGTTTTGTTGTTTATTTATTTTAGAGATGCTGGCGACTGAACCCAGGGCCTCACACATGCTGGGCAAGTGCTACCACTGAGCTATATCCCCAAGATAAAGAATACAAAATCGGACTGGGGGAATAGCTCAGAGGGAAAATCCCCCTGGGTTCAATCCCCAGTACCACTAAAATAAAATAAAATAAAATACCTCATCTCAGGTATTTAGTTATAGTAGCACAAACAGACCAAGACAGGAGTCCTTAAATGCAAGGGATTACTTAAAGTTAGGCAAGTAGATGAGATCATCCAAAGGTAAAGTAGTGGAGAAAGGAAGAGAATATTAATACAACACAGGGCCCTGGAATATTCAGGCAGGCCAGAAGAGGTCAAGTAGAGGGGATGGTTTTAACCAGTCAAAAGTAGTTTTACATTATTCCAAGTAAAAGACTCATCATAGAATACCACATACTGTAAGAGCCAAGTGAAAAACTCTAGTCACATACTACACACTGTGTGAGCCATTTACATGAAATATCCCAAACGGGCAGAAGCAGACTGGTGGGTATCAGGGGAGTGACTACTAATAGGTCCAGGATTTCTTTTGGGGTGATAAAAGTGCTCAGGAATCAGACAATGGCGATGACTGCACACCATGATTGTGAATGTATAGAGTGTAAATTGTATCACAATACAGGGGAGCTTATTGGTTTTAAAGAAGGCAACATTAGCTACATTCAAGAAAAGAGTGGTCATCTCTATTGAGTATTAACAATGTAAGATGAAGGCTAAAAAAAAGTCCACTATTTTTCACCTGACATTTACATGTCAATGGGGGAATTTTAGGGAAAGAAAACCAGGCAGGAGAGAGCTGGATGAATGAGCTAAATACATACACCCAACTCTGCTCCCTGCTGAATTCCCACTGAAAGTATGTTACAGGGATTTTTTTTTCTTAAGGCATAAATTCGCAAGGGCACGAAGAATAGAAATGAGAAAACAGCAACACAACTTTGGGAACTAGAAAGCAGATGGATGACTTAATAGACCCCCAAAAAACCAAAACAAAAAAAAAATCAATCCTAAGCTGGGAATGCTAAGAATTAATAAAATTAACCCAGAAAAATCCTTATCATGTATAGATTGAAGAAAAAAGGATTAGATGAAACTTTAGGCATATAACATCTACTACTTAGGCAGAAGTCTCAAATTTTATTTTCTGGCAGGATAAAATACAGGGTCTCTGGCTGGCTGAATATCTAGGTATTGTTAAGAACAAAGGTACCACAGCAAAAACAAGGGTTAAGTGACAGACACGTATCCTAAATGCTGAGAGCATTCCTCCTGCCCTGCTCTCCCCACCCTTCATACTCACTCCTAAAAGGCTGGCAGCCAACACTTAATCCTTCCAATACAAGATTGGAAGAGTCTTCTCTGGAAACTGACCGGTCCTCTTGCAAACTGACCTGAAGATAATGATATCAGAATTTCCAAGCCACCATCTCAGCCAGATCTGCAAAGAAGTTCAGGCTACACCAGCCTGATCCACATGTTAAGAGCCTCTGTGCACACAAGCAGACAACTGAGGACTACCACACATCTAAAGTGATGCTCTAACCTAGAGACAGAAATTAAAGCAAGGGGAAAGAATCTTGGTGGAAAGTGACTATACCAGAAGAAACAAACTGTTTTAGCTGTCAGTAATATCCTCAGAGAGTTAAAGATATTGTAAGAATTTATAAAAGATTATGCCACAAATAAGAAACAGAGAAACAAAAGCACTTTGAAATTTAAAAAAAAAAAAAAAACTTGGCAAAACTAGAAAACTCAATAGAAGAACCTGAAGAAAAAGTTGAGGGTGTCTCTCAGGAGGAGGAGGAAAAAGATAAGGAGATGGAAGCTGGAAAGAAAAGATAACAGATACAAGCCAGGCATGGTGGAAAATACTTGTAATCCCAGCATTCGAGAGGCTGAGACAAGAGGATTGTGGTTCACGGACAGCCTCAGCTACTTAGTGAGGACCTCTGCAACGTAGTGAGACCCTGGCTCAAAATAAAGAATAAAAAATAGGGCTGGGGGTGTAGCTCAGAGGTAGAATGCCCCTGGGTTCAATCTCCAGCACCACACACACACACACAAAAAAAAAAAAAAAAAAAAAAAAAAAGAAATGAAAAGAACAGAAAAGAGATTCAGAATTCTCAGTAGTAAGCCAGGCACAGTGGCACACACCTGAAATCCCAGTACTTGGGAGGCTGAGAAAAGAGGATCCAGGTTGGTGGCTAGCCTCAGCTACTTAGTGAGGCCCTCCACAATAAGACCCTATTTCAAAATAAAGATTAAGAAATAGATCTGGAGGTATAGCTCAGAGGTAGAATGTCCCTAGATTCAGTCCCCAGTAGATAGATAGATAGATAGATGATGAATAGATATAGATATTTTATATATATATACATATATACATATACACATATACACATATACACATATACACATATACACATACACACACACACACACACACACACACACACACACACACACATATATATATATATATATATATATATATATATATATATATATATGAATTCTCAGTAGTAGTTTTGGAAGCCAAAAGGTCATGGAGAAGTGCCCTCAAAGGTCTAAAGGAACATTATTTCCAATCTAGAATTCTATCCCCAAACAAACCACTAATCAAGGAAAAGGATAGATAAAACTTTATCAGATAACTGAACTCTGAAAATATTTACCTCCAAACTCCCTTTCTCAAGAAGTTACCAGAGGATGTGTACCTTTTTCTTTTTCTTTTTCTTTTATTTATTTATTTATTTATTTGGTGGTGGTACTGGGATTCCTGGAAACCTTTCTACCTCCGGGCTACACTCCCAGACCCATTTTTATACTTTTTTATTTGGAAACAGGGTCTCTTAAGCCAGCGCAGCTGGCTTCGAACCTGCGCGATCCTCCTGTCTCCACCTCCCAAGCATGGGGATTACAAGCATGCGCCACCACGCCCCGGCTATACATTCTGCTTTAAAAGGTACACATCCTCGCCGATATATATGATATATATATCATAGGTCTGGGAGTGTAGCCCAGAGGTAGAAGGGTTTCCAGGAACTCCAGTGCCACACACAAAGTAAAAAAGAATGTATAAGCTGGGATGTAGATGAATGGTAGGTTACTTGCCTAGTAAGCATGAGACCCTGAATTTAGTGCCCATCATGGCAAAACAAAGGGAAAGAGGAGAAAATGAATCAAGAAAGGAAAAAAGGCAAAAGAGCAGAGAAGAGAGACAACAGGAATCCCCAGGATGACAGCTGTGTACTAGACATAGAGGACCACTGGACCTAACTAGAGGCAGTGAGGTCTCCATCAATGGAAAACCTGAGTGAATAAAGATTTTGAAAGGCTATTTAGAAACCAAGAATTAGGAGAAGAAATGCTTATAATAATATCTAAATGCAAAAAAGTTAAGAAGTACCAATACATGCTTATTTGTAAATATGGGAATAAGCCAAAGAATAAATTCAGAGTTCCATAGGCTTATCTTTGGATAAAAAATGGGGAAAAGGTACTGGATTGGCATTTTTCTGAACAAACCTTGCAGAACAAATTAACCATATGAATGAGTGATCTGATGAGAATAAAAGCTTTGAAAAGTGAAGGGTTATGAAGGATATAGCAGTGACAGCCAGAGTCGGCAACTCTGGAGGAGCCTGTCAAAGGAAGTAGATAAGGATGGGTTTGTTAATGTAGATGATAATGGAGCAGGGTCACATGCTGATGGTAAAGATCCAGTGGATGAGGGAGCCTGAACGTGGAGAAGCCAGAAGAGTGAAGGATGGAGTCTCCCCAAGGTACACATTGGGACTTGCCTCCCAAAGCTTCTAAGCCAGATCAGCACTCCCAATACTGGCCAAGGAGAGGACGGGGCCCAAAGATAGGACGGTTCATACCTTTGGTGATAGGAAGAGGACAGGAAAGTTTCTTTTTTCTTCATAAGGCACAACCATCAGTTGAGAGTGAGGGGAAAATGAGAGGACAGAGAAAAAAAGTGAAAACCCAATTGCTCATTGCCGCAGAGGGGAGGAAACGATACTAGGGAATTGTGGGTGATGCACATCTGAGGAGTGCTGAGCTGAATCAGGAACCTTTAGTGCCCACATGATATCCTAGGAAGTGCTCAGTAATCGAATTTACTAAAAAATAACCATATGCATGGAAGAAGACAAAAGGAAATAAAATATTAACAGTGATTGTGTCTGAATGCTAGAACTACATGTTTCATTCTCTTCTACTAATTTCTATTTTTCAGTTTTGAAAAGTGAGCAGGCACTGTTTCAAAATGGAAATATTAATCTTTATTTCTCAAAGAGAATCCTAAGTTTGGTTCAAAGGACCAAGTAACACGTATGGATGATGCTATGTTCAAGAGATAATGCTAAGGACAAAACAAATTACCTCAGTGTTCATCGTTAATAGAGAACTGGTAAAATAATTGTCACATCTATACAGTTGTACCCTACTGAATAAAGAAGAGTAAGTGCTTCATGTACTCATACAGAAGTACCTAAAAGATACGTGGTTAATAGATAAAAGCAAAATAATGAACAGTATATAGAGTAGCTACAGTATATATAGTAGCTACTTATTTCTATGAGTTAATATTAAGCATAAAATTTTATCTAGAAGGATCAATACAAATAATGAAATAGATGCATCCATGCTGATTAGAAAGCATCTTCAAAGTCTATTACTAATTGCAAAAGAGGGGTATTCAACAGTGTGTGCAATATGTTCCTATTTTGTAAGAAAAATAATAAAAATGGCCATATATATGTGTATATACATAGCAGAAACTTTCTCAAAATAATGTTATAGTAAGTATTGTCTCATTAATACTGGTATGAAGGTACTAGGAACTACATATAGAAATATGCCTACCTGTTCAAGCATCACTATGGAATCTCGGAGCACTCCCTTTAAACGATGACCCTGCTCTTTGTTCTTTTGAATATTTTCTGCTCTTGAGACCGTATCAGAGGCTAAACTGAAAGAAAAATAACAAAATCAAAATCAATAGGTTAGCTTCTGATCTTTTATTTTCAGAAACTGTCCGTGCTCCATCAGTTGCAAACAAAACACAAAATTGTACACACACACACACACACACACACACACACACACACGCCAATTATGATTACAGGATAGTTAGCAGATCCAAATTTCTAAAACTGGAATTATATTTTCTAACAAAAAGATTATTAGCAATAATATGGGGAAAACAGGCTGGAGAGAGGGGAAGAGAAGACTTACTTTAAAGATTTCTCTTCTTGGAGGTGGAGACGGTAAAAAGACTGGGCAGCATATTCTATCTTTGATAGCTTCAGAAACAGTGTCACATTCAACAAAACTAGCAACAGCAAACTAGGCAGAACAAATCATACCGGGTTAATCCACATTTATTCAGCCCTCAAGCATCGTTAATGTAGAATATGCATATAAAATCCTCAAAAATGTCTATTATCTAGATTATATACCAGTTGTTTAAATAAATTATCCTTATTTCATTGTGTGAAATAGTTACTTTTAACTATTAAGTGGATGCTAAAGGAAAAAAAAAAAGGAAGGTAACTTGAATAAACCAACTCACAGATTGGGGTTGTCTCTGACATCTCTCCTCTCTGCTAGGAATCCTAGCCAGTATTGAGCTATAACCACCAGCTTAGAAATCTACCAGGTAAGCTTTCAGGATCTATTTTTAGGTACTTTGGCCTAAGCGATTACACACCCATAGTGCTGCATTTCAAAAGGGAAAGGAAGATCAATATGGAGTTGATTTTAGGAGGATCATGACGTATCTCTTATTCCCAAAGGAAGTTAAAATACACACACACACACACACACACACACACACACACACACATATCCGCTTATCAAAATTTTCCTCTTGTTCATCTTGGACAAAGGAAGTATCAAATTCCAAATATACTTTAATGGTATTAAATATAAAATGTTCATGCTAAATTAATGTATTGGTTTCCATGGCAGCCTTTCAAGTTAAGGGGGATGTACTTTAATACAGATATATGTAAATATATAGGTGACACCATATCTATTATTTTCTGTTAAAATACTAACTTGCCATTAAAAACATATAATGGAGTTCATGGCATAAAACATATAATGGTGTTCTTGGCATAGTTCAGTGGCAGAGTGTTTGCCTAGCATGTACAAGGCCCTGGGTTTGATCCTCAGCACCATTAAACATACACACACACACATGCAAACACACATACATGCACACACAATATTTACTTTTACCCATTGAGAAAAGCATTTAAGAGAAAAAGAACTTAAGGGTAGCAAGAAAATCTATGAAATTTTATTTATGTCATTGAAATTATTTGTAAGTCAACATTTCAGTATTTGACTATACATTTTCTGCAAAGTACTGCAAAAGAACATTGATAATATTTTCCATTCAAAATTGTCAGAGTAGCCAGGTGTGGTGGTCCACACTTGTAATCCCCGTATTTAGGAGGCTAAGAAAGGAGGATCGTAGGTTCACGGCCAGCCTCCGCTACTTAGTGAGGACCTTCACAACTTATGAGACCCTGTTTCAAAATAAAGAATGAAAAATATGGCTGGGGGTGTAACTCGGAGGTAGAATGTCCCTGGGTTCAATCTCCAGTACCACAAAAAAAAATTTTTTTTTAATGTCATAGCAAACTGATTTAAGCAGAATATGAAAACCTTTTGTAAAATTCAAAAAAATAGTTTCTATGTTCTGAAATCTAAAATTAGAAAAACAACTGCTATAAAAGCTTCATTAAGCCAGGCATGGTGGCACTGATTTATAATCCCAGTACTTGGGAGGCTAAGGCAGGAGGATCAAGGTTCAAAGCCAGCTTTGGCAACTTAGGCTCTCAGCAACCTAGTGAGACCATTTCCAAATAAGAAATAAAATCGGGATGGGGGTATAGCTTGGAGATAGTATGCCTCTGGGTTCCATCCCTAGTGCCAAAATAAATAAAAGCTTCACTGAGTCAACTCATCTATGGGCCGGCCTCAAGATTCGCATAGTACTTTAAAAAAAAAATGGCGAGCCGGGCGTGGTGGCGCACGCTTGTAATCCCCACGCTTGGGAGGCGGAGACAGGAGGATCGCACAGGTTCGAAGCTAGCCGCGCGCGCTGGCTTAGGAGACCCTGTTTCCAAATAAAAATGTAAAAATAGGTCTGGGAGTGTAGCCCGGAGATAGAAGGGCTTCCAGGAATCCCAGTACCACCAAAAAAAAAAAAAAAAAAAAAAAAAAAAATGGCGAAACAGATTCCTTTAGTGTGTCCTGAGATTTAGACTAATTACTCCAGTATTTCTCACCACGTGATGCTCAGATCACTTGTATCGGAATATAATGGGGTGTGTGCTTTAAAGTGTTGATTCCTAGCCAGGCATGGTGGCACACACTTGTAATTTCAGTACTTGGAAGGTTAAGACAGAGGATCACAGGTTCCTAACAAGCCTCAGCTGCTTAGTGAGAAGGCTCTCTGCAACGTGATGAAACCCTGTTTTAAAATAAAGAATAATTTTTTAAAAATAGGGCTGAGGATATAGCTCAGAGGTAGAAAGGCCCTGGGTTCAATCCTTAGTACTGAAAAATAAAATAAAATAAAATACAGATCCTGATTCCTACTAAAGGCCTAATGAACCAAACTCTGGGTTTGGTTAAAAAAAATATCTACATTTTTAGCAAATTCCTCATGAAATTCTTATGCACAGTGAAAGATAAGAACCACTGACCTAATCAAGTAGGGTAAAATAGTATCACTGGGACTTTATCAACATACATTTACAAATATTCCCTTTAAGTCTGAGGAACTTACCATAAAAACCTTTGACAGTAGAAGTAGATCAGATTGGTTAAATCTTTTTTTAAATGCATACTTTGTATTTCCTCAAATTTCTTTTTCTTTTTTTTTTCTTTTTTCTTTTTTATGGTATTGGGATGGAACCCAGGGGCATTCTACCTCTGAGCTACACCCCCAGCCTATTTTTTTATTCTTTATTTTGAAACAGGGTCTCACTGAGTTGCAAAGGTACTCACAGAGTAGCTGAGGCTGTCCGTGAGCAAACCGTGATCCTCCTGTCTCAGCCTCCCAAATGCTGGGATTACAAGTGTGCACCACCACGCCCGGCTTTCCTCAAATTTAAAAAGTCTGAAAGTCATGTAAAAAACAAACTCTCAGACTGAAACTTATTAAACTCCTGCTGTTTTTGTAGGCTCACATTGGCCAAATCGTGGTCATTTCTACTCAGTGATGCATAAGTGCATTTAAATTCTTTTGGGAACTAGTTAAGAGTAAATGATGCAAGTGAAATAAATATCCACAACAAATACTTACAAAATACTCATCACTACAATAAGAACTGTGTTATGGCTGTCCACCTCCTTTTTCTTTCCTGCAGATCACAAGAAAAGGCTGTTATAGCAAGGAATGTGATACAACTGATACAAATTCAATATTCATCCAGGTATAGTGGCGCACACTTGCAATCCCAGTATTTGGGAGGCTGAGACAGGAGGAGAGTAGGTTCTTGGCCAGCCTTACCATCTTAGTGAGACCCTGTTTCAAAATAAAATAAAATAGGGTTAGAGTATGTGTAGTTCACAGGCAGAAGGCCTCTTGGTTCAATTCCCCAGTACCACACACACACAAAAAAAAATAGTAATAATATGCCGGGCGTGGTGGCGCACGCTTGTAATCCCCGTGCTTGGGAGGCAGAGACAGGAGGATCGCGCAGGTTCGAAGCCAGCCGCACGCGCTGGCTTAGGAGACCCTGTTTCCAAATAAAAATGTAAAAATAGGTCTGGGAGTGTAGCTTGGAGATAGAAGGGCTTCCAGGAACCCCAGTACCACCAAAAAAAAAAAATAGTAATAATAGTTTGATATTCATTTGAGAACTGCAAAATTTAGTGAGACCCTGTTTCAAAATAATAAATAAAAAATAGGACTGGGGCTATAGCTCCAGGATAGAATGTCCCTGGGTAGAATCCCCAGTACTGGAAAAAAGTAAGTGTGTGTGTGTGTGTGTGTGTGTGTGTGTGTGTGTGTGTGTAGACAACGTGATTTAGAGTAAATTTCTGCACTTCTTTCTTCTTTTTTGATTTCTTATATCCTGAGAAACGTGAAAAACATGAAATAAATCTACAATGAGAAAACTTACAGAAATATTTCAATTTTTGTATATTATAAATTCATTTACTCTAAAATGAAACAAACAGTATTCATGATGCACAACTAAGTACTATCTGCAAATAATAATTTGAGCTGGGATAATGTGCAGTTTCACTTCTTTAAAAAAAAAATGTCCTCACCTATTCACCATTCCCTAAGCCATTCCCTAAACTTTTAAATTCCAAAAGTAAAGAGCCATTATTCTTAAACAGTGGGTGAACATAGTCAAACTAAGAAGCCTAAAGAGGATTTGATCATGTAGAGAATGGGAAGGTACAGCAGCTTCTTAGCAGTACAAAGGGTGGGGATAACAGTTTGTATAAGCAAGATATCTTCAAAACTGAGAGCAGGGATAATAAAAGTCAAATTCCATCTTTGGAACCTTCCTGGGCTCCCTGACAGTACATAGAGTGGTATGTAGATGCTAGACAAGAAACAGAAGCAAAATGGTCCAGAGGCCAGGAGAGCGGTGATTCTGTGGGCCTGCGGCCGGCAGGTGCACACTCAGTCTGATGGAGCAGCCGAACAAGCTCCCGCCAACTGCCGCTATGAAGGGCTGTCAGATCTGAGGTTTGACATAAAAATGTTCAATTTTTTAAAATGATATGTGGGCCAAATAAAATACTACCATTGGCACGCTTGTAATCCCCGCGCTTGGGAGGCAGAGACAGAAGGATCGCACAAGTTCGAAGCCAGCTTCGTGCGCTGGCTTAGGAGACCCTGTTTCCAAATAAAAATGTAAAAATAGGTCTGGGAATGTAGCCCAGAGGTCGAAGGGTTTCCAGGAATCCCAGTACCACCAAAAAAAAAAAAAAAAAAAAAAAAAACCATTGGCTAAATACCTGTCATTTTGCAACCGCTCCTTTATGCTGTATAGGCTAGTTTTCTTTACAGAACTCAAGAGTATGATAAAACATTATAGTAAAGGAAAGGAGGAGAGAGGCAGACATACCATAGATGTCAGTTCCTAACTGACATCTAGCCCAGAGCCCTCCCCCTGCTTCCTGTAACCAAGCTGCAGTCTTGCTCCTGTTCACCAGGGACGGGTACCTGCAGTGTCCCCCTTTGCCTCCAGGCCCAGATCTCCAGAAGAACGCTGGGAAGAAAGCTTAGGAACTATTTCTGCCGTTCGGTTGAATGTTCGCCTTCTCCTTCTCAGGCCACTAAGTTTTACAGGGTCTTCAATGGACTGATTTAACACAGTTTCTTCCACTAACAAATCTGATTCTGAGAAGGGAGGGAAGAAAAGAAAGAATATTTAGATATGGGGAAAACTCAGCTGTAAGATAAAGGGGTTTCTTTGTTGTCGTTGTTGTTGTTGTTTAGTTTTGATAACTTTTTGAAACTAATCCTTAGGTTCTTATGGCTTAGATTCAAACTTTACTCTTAATGAAAAGCTTGAAAGAGTACAATGACCCTATAATGAGGCTTCATTATTCTAGGAAGAATACGTATTAATAAATGATGGGATCATCAGTGCAAATTTGCCATGTGCTATATTAAATATTAATGTAATGGTTTCAGTTATGGAAACAACAGGCTGCCCACTTACATGGGATCATTAAAACATTTTCCAAGATAGGTTATGGTTCTTGTAAACCTCAAAGAAGGAATGGCATATAATAGTTCTAATTTTCAGTGAGGGTTTGCAAGAAAAGAAACACTAATAAAGAAAATCTGCAAGCAACCAGAAAACCTCATTTTTGCCATTTATTTCAGCCTTTGCCTTCACCTGATTTTTTGATTAGAGGTTCATTAATTGGTGGCTGAACTAATTTTTGAGTTTCATTTTCTCTGCTTCTGATGAGGAGCTTAATAATAGAATAGCCAATGAGAGAAAAGTCAGAAAAACAAATAATCAACAAACTAAGTGGTAAAGCCTTAAATTACCCTGATATGACTAACCCTCAGCTTTTTCTCAACTATAATTATGTTCACATAGATATATGTTTCAAAAAATATCCAAACAGAACAGCTGTATCACTTCCCGCAATTGGCTCCAAGGGTTCACGTCCCCCAAATCCATGCATGTCCATGACATCACTGCCGAGTGGGCTTGCGTAAGCCCAGGAAGCTGCATCCAAGGGAGGTGTGGCCCGAGGACTGCCCAGAGCGTAGAGAGCACAAGGGTACATCTATGACCTGGTCACTCAGCCCTTGCTATAGTCAGTTTCCCTGACTCCTTGCAGAGGTGGGGAGTTTGACAGCCCTTCTAAGCGATCTTAGAAAAGCCTTGTATCCATGCCATGCTGCAATTTCCTCTTTAGGAGGATGAAAAACACAGTCATACTTACTTCATGGGATAGTCACGAGTATGAAGTGAGTTAATATTTAAAGCACATAAATGTTATTACATGTCTGGCATATAAAAAGCATAATATAAGTGTGTGTTAAACCAATAGGAGTTGACAGTTTTGAAGTCCCACATGTGGTGGAGCAGGTCACACAGCTGCAACCATTTCAGGGAGAATCATTCTCACAATCACCCACCAGGCTCCTGCTATGCATCCAAGTAAGGAATCCTTCTCTTTTGTTAACAAATGCTGTCTTTATAGAAATAGATGCATTAAAAATTTTACCAACCAAGCTGTTTAAAAAAGTTCTCCAATGAACTCCAGGAAGTCTTCTCAATTAAAGATTTGATAAGGCCCCATGGTTGTTTTCTGTATTTCAAGTCAGTGGAAACTCTAATTAGATAAAAAGGAAAGAAGAGTATTTATTTAAGGAAGTTAGTTCTGTCCATATTGCAATTAAATTTAAGATAATATTCAGTGAAATACCAAAAGGATTAAAAGTCATTAAGATTAGAGAATAAAATTTGTTCACTGATAATGACTTCTTAAAGAAAAAAAAAAAAACTACTAAGCCAGGTGTGGTGGCACACGCTTGTAATCCCAGCTTTTAGGAGGCTGAAACTGGAGGATCGTGGTTCGCGGACAGCCTCAGCTACTCCGCAACTTAGTGAGACCCTGTTTCAAAATAAAGAATAAAAAATAGAGCAGGGTGTGTTCAGAGGTTAAATGCCCCTGGGTTCCATCCCCAGACCTGAAAGAAAAAAAAAAAAACTACTATAAACTGCTAACAATTTCATTAGCTTCTCCTTCTATGTACTTGCCAATTCTTTCCGTTCTCTAGTACTGAATTTTGCTTACCCAAGTAGCAATCATGGCTTCAAATAAATGCTAAATTTTCTAAATGCCTTGTATTTAAAAACCTCTAGTGGCCAAATGTTTGTTAAAAGTAACAAACATGCATATGATGGCACGTCACTCTTCAATGCACCAAAGCATCCATCCCCTGTGACAGTCGGTCCTGCTCACCCTCTGGTCCCCTGGCACTCCCAGGCTCCTCACCCTACACATTGTCATATGACTAGTTCAGGCTAATGGACTCTGAGCACAACTCTATTTTATCTTCCAGTGGCAACTGACATAACACTTATTTCGGATTAAGTAGCTTCAGAATGTCAACACCTTTGTCAACTGGAGTCTTGGGTAAGAAGCCCCACTCCTCTTCTGACAATTGGACATGTAATTTAAGGAAGAAAAAAGGCGTGTGGTATAAAGCTGATGATGCAGGGTTAATATGTTACCATAGCATAGTCTAGCCTACTCTGACTAATACACTCACTTACAAGAGCTCACCTTAGCCTGCATTTCTGCTTTGAAGACCGGATGATACAGTATCTGTTCAGGGTATAGAAGTGATCATGGTAGGGGACATCATGTGTCAGGACTTCTGCATCTACTAAATAATATTGTGCTTCCCGGCTTTCTTTATACAGTCTCTGCCAAAATAAGATTTTAAAATGTTTTCATGTACATTTTTTAAATTTTATTATTTTCTTGGCAATTTAGAACATATATACTGAAACTCATTCTTAGAAATTACAAGAAACATGAAGAGTTTATTTACCAAGCTAGAAGACCCTCAGTGTTGGCTGTGCTATGAATTAAGAAGGGGCATGCAAAAATAGATTTGCTGTCTATCGTTTCATTATACAATTCCTTTTTTTGTTTAGACATGAAGAGGGCAAATGAACCATATAATCACTTGCATGATTGCTGATAGTTTTTAAAGAGTTTTAAATCTCCCTGTAGGGACAACTCAAAAATCAACTGAATAAAATACAAGGGCCCCGCCCCAAAATTCACAAAAGTTTAACAAAACCACCCTTCATCAAAAGAAGTAGAGTGAGGGAACCAAACAACATATAATTTACCTTAAGCAGGATTTAAAGTGGCTGTCAGCTGAACCTTTCTCAATTTAACCACACCTTTTCCACTTCTCCAAGTGGAAAAAAAATAAATTATCTAGGTTATCAGATATTCCTACACCAAAATACCAAATTTTTGACAATCTTAAAATCTTTTAGAGCCAGACATGGTGGTCCACACTTGTAATCCCAGCATTTGGGAGGCTGAGACAGGAGGATTGCGGTTCGAGGACAGCCTCACCTACTTAGTGAGGCCTTCTGCAATTTAGTGAGACCTTGTTTCAAAATAAGAAATAAAAAATAGGGCCTGGGGAGGGGGAGCTTGGAGGTAGAATCCTCCAGGGTTCGATCCCCAGTACTGCAAAAATAAATAAATAAATAAATAAACAAATAAATAAATAAATAAAAATACAACCAAACTTTTAAATGTTAAGAAATCATATCCTTTTAAACACTGATGAAACTGAAAGAACACAGCTGGTTTAGATATTTTTTGCTTGTTTTGTGATACTGGGGATTGAACCCAGGGGCATTCTATCTCTGAGCTACACACCCAGACCTATTTTTTTATTCTTTATTTTGAAACAGGGTCTCACTGAGTTCCAAAGGGCCTCACTAAGTAGCTGAGTCTGGCCGCAAACCTGTGACCCTCCTGTCTCAGACTTCCAAGTACTGGGATTACAAGTATGCGCCACCACGCCCAGCTCGCATATTAAGGGTGTTCAGTGAACAGACACACTGTCGTTTAACACAAACTGGGCAGGCACACTCCACTCTCAGCGCCATGCTGGCGTTGGAGGAGGCGCACTTCATAGCTTACACACAGGTTTGAAAATTCATTCTCCTTCCCATGTCACGGTACTCATCTAGTTATTTGTTCTAACCCTTGACATGATCCTATAAATCAGATTTTAGAAGTATTATTTTTTAAATATCTTATTATAAAAATATACAAGAGTAGAAATGAAACGTAATGATCCCTCTTGAGCTCATCAACCAACCTCAGTAACATTAACTACTGCTGACTTTTGTTTCATCCGGGTCCTATCCCACATTCCCTCCCTTCACACCATGATTTACCTGGCTATTAGTTTAAAAGAAAATCCAGCCGGGCGTGGTGGCGCACGCTTGTAATCCCCGTGCTTGGGAGGCGGAGACAGGAGGATCTCCCTGGTTTGGAGCCAGCCTTGCTGGCTTAAGAGACTCTGTTTCCACATAAAAATGTTAAAAAATAGGTCTGGGAGTGTAGCCCGTGGGAGTGTATACTGGAGGTAGAAGGGCTTCCAGGAACCCCAGTACCACCAAAAAAAAAAAAAAAAGAAAGAAACAAAGAAATCCAGAGCTGGCTGTCTGGCTGTGGTGGCGCACGCTTGTAATATCAGCAATGGGGAGGCACTTGTAGCTAAGTGAGACCCTGTTTCAAACGTAAAGAATAAAAAATATGGCTGGGGCCTGGCGTGGTGGCACACACTTGGAATCTCAGCATTTGAGAGGCTGAGACAGGAGGATCGTGGTTCACAGACAGTCTCAGCTACTCAGTGAGACCCTGTTTCAAAATAAAGAAGAAAAAATAGGGCTGAGGTGTAGCTCAGAGGTAGAATACCCCTGGGTTCCATTCACAGTACCGCAAAAAAAAAAAAAAAAAAGAAAAGAAAAGAAAAGAAAAGAACAAAATATTGCTGGGGGTATAGCTTGGAGGTAGAATGCCCCTGGATTCAATCCCCAATACTGCAAAAATTAAAATAAAAAATAAATAAAAGGAAATCTAGGCATTAATATAATTTTATCCATAAATATTTTAGTATATCTATACATGTATCAGTATATCTCTTTTAAAAATAATTGCTATATTGTTTAAAATATAGCTATGGCCGCACATGGTGGCACACGCTTGTAATCCCTGCGCTTGGGAGGCGGAGACAGGAGGATTGCGCAGGTTCGAAGCCAGCCACGCTGGCTTAAGAGAAACTGTTTCCAAAAATAAAAATATAAAATAGGTCTGGGAGTATAGCCCTGAGGTAGAAGGGTTCCATCCCCAGTACCACCAAAAAAAATAAAAAATAAAATAAAACATAGCTATGATGCCATTATTATATATAACATATTAATAACTTCTCAAATCTCATAAATACCCTTTTAATAGGTGTTTTTTTTTTTGCAGGTCTGGAGATGGAACCCAGGGGCATTCAACTTCCGAGCTACACCCCCTGCCCTATTTTTTATTCTTTATTTTGAAACCAGGTCTCTCTGAGTTGCAAAGGGCCTCGCTAAGTAGCTGAGGTTGTCTGCGAACCACGAACCTCCAGACTCAGGCTCCCAAATGCTGGGATTACAAGCGTGCGCCACCATGCCCGGCTTAGTGGTTTATTTGATAAGGATTGAATTGATATAATTTGATGCCTTGGAAGTCTCTTTTAACCTATTACAATTTGTTCTCTCTTTACTTGACACTTATTTGTTGAAATTGTCTCATAAATCAGTGACTATGACAGGCATCTTCTCTCTTACCACACCCACGATTCTTCTGGAACCCTGACACACAGACATACCTGCTTTTCTGTGGCAGAGGTGCATTTTCCAGTAAGTGCATTATTAAGGACTATAGTGTAGGTCATGGTTCTCAGTTGATCACCTCCTGACTCTACGGTCCATGGGGTAGATACTACATCTAACCACAGCAAACACAAAACAAGTTAGTCCTAGAAATGTGAAAGTATATCACTTTAAATGGAATCAAAGCTTTAGATTGATCTTGTGGGGCTGGTGATCAAACCCAGGACCTCACAAGTGCTAGACACGTGTTCTATCACTGGGATATACCCTCAGCACAACAGATGTCCTACCACTGAGATATACCTCAGCCCTCAATTTTCACTCTGACCAGTCCTGACCCCCTTTATAGTTGTGTATGTTTAAAAAAAAGAGAGAGATTAGCCGGACACAGGTAATCCCCGCTACTTGGGAGGCTGAGGCAGGAGACCACAAGTTCAAAGCCAGCCTAGTCTACTTCGTGAGATTCCATCTCACTAAGCTCAGTGGTGGAGTGCCCTATGACCAATCGTACACACACGCACACACACACACACACACACACACACACACACACAGAATGAATTAAACATTAGACACTCTTTTTGTATGTGACATACGCACATCTCAGATCAACTTATCCTAACTGATTTCTATTAATGTACTTTTTCTTTTTAAAAAACAAAAGTTAGCCGGGCATGGTAGCGCACACTTGTAATCCCAGCATTTGGGAGGCTGAGACCAGAGGATCACAGTTCGCAGACAGCCTCAGCTACTTAGTGAGGCCCTTTGTAACTCAGTGAGACCTGTTTCAAAATAAAGAATAAAAAATAGGGCAGGGGGTGTAGCTCGGAGTTCGAATCCCCTGGGTTCCATCCCCAGACCCGCAAAAAAAAAAAAAGTTAGTTCATCTGTAGGCTTTGTGATGGTACATTGCAGTTATACATCATAGTGAAGAACAATGTGATACAAACCAACGTACACACAGGTCTTGATGTGTTTCTCTTCAGATCCCAAAGCATAATAACGAGGTTAACAGTGCCACCTTCACGCAGGGGCCCAGCATTGTTTGAACTGTTTCTTTCATCAGTCCTTTTCCTTTCCCCGCCCTCTCTTTCTATCCCTTCTTCCACTATTCTACTGTCGCTCTTCTCAATTATCTAAAATTGTATTTTTGTTTTCTATTTCACTCTAGCTTCTTTTTTAACATCCCCATTACCTACAGAGAAGTAATAGAAACAGCGTTATCAAATCGGAACAGAATACTTTAGCCAACTATCATTAAGCTCAGTGGTGGGGTGCCCTGTGACCAATCCCCAGTACAGACAGACAGACAGACGGGATAGAACTTTGAAAGACATGCGTCATTATAAAGCAATATGCCCTTAATAGCCACTTGCGAAGAAATCATGTCATGGTATGAGGAATCATGAATGTTAGTGGCTTGTCTTCCAAAACCTTTCATCAAGATAAGGTGAAAGAATATACGTGGTATATTCTATATAACCTTTTCTTTGTTAGCAAGGCTACAGGATCAGGTATATGTTGGCAGGATCTTAGTCAAAGTCCTCTTTCATTTGCTTAAGAACAGCACAATGAGTAAAAACATACTTTGAACAGAAATATAAAGTTTTAGAACATAGTACCATACAATGATGGCCATAATTTGTTAAGTAGGGATAAAAGTATTATGAATTCTCTTCAAAGACCTGACTAAATCACCTAATGCCATAGCACAAAGGACTTTAGACAATCACTCAGTATCTGTGGCTGCTATTCATCAACATCCTAGAGGAACCTTTATCTAACCCACTGCTCCTCTTCAAAGGAAGAAGCCACACTTTATGATAGAGCCAATTTTACTCGACTTTTTTTTTCTCTCAGACCTATTTTTATATTTTTATTTGGAAACAGGGTCTCTTAAGCCAGCACAGCTGGCTTCGAACCTGCGCGATCCTCCTGTCTCCACCTCCCAAGCGCAGGGATGACAAGTTTGCGCCACCACGCCCGGCCTTACTCAACTTCTTTTATACAGCCAGGCCTAGAGACTTAATAAGGGATGCTGAAGCTGCACTTTGAGTGTGTAGCAAATCTCACAACTAAATAAAAGAGGCACCCAGGATTTGCCATAAATATTACTTATTTAGGTGTATGTGAAAGAAGATATACAATTAAAGTTAAAATACTTTTTGAGAAGATTACTTTGGTCATATGTCTGTCTGTTTCAGGAAAACAATATCAACAATCCATTGTTAACCAGAAACATAATTAATTAAAAGACATCAGTGAATTCGGATGTTAAAACTGCATACTCGATCCAAGCGTGATAATGCAGCCTGTAACCCCATGCTTGGGAGCTGAGACCGGAGGACTGAAGGTTAGAGAAGAGTCTCAGCAATTCAGTGAGGCCCTGTTTCAAACTAAAAAAATAAAATAAAGCTGGGGCTGTAACTGGAGGTAGAATGTCCCTGGATTCACTCCCCAGTAACACACACACACACACACACACACACACACACACACACACCCTGCATACTATAGAGCAAGAATCAACAAGGATAAAAGAAGAGTATCTATTTTCCCATGTATGTTATCCTTGTATTTTTACTAATGTTACCAGCAAGGTCATTTACTAAATAGCATTTGCAAGAATATCATCTAATTATATACTGGAATAGTCAATCTCCCAATATGTAAATAAAGTTCATCATAATATAAAAATCTGAAATAAAATTGTGAGGAAAATGGCAGTATTATACAAAAGAACACATGTGCCATTTTGACATACTGAGCTGAAGAAATAAAAAGCAGGAGCCGGGCGTGGTGGCGCACGCTTGTAATCCCAGCATTTGGGAGGCTGAGACAGGAGGATTGCATAGGTTCGAAGCCAGCCTCAGCTACTTAGTGAGGCTTTCAGCAACTTAGTGAGACCCTGTTTCCAAATAAAATATAAAAAAGGTCTGGGAGTATAGCCCGGAGGTAGAAAGCCTCTGAGATCCACCCCCAGTACCACAAAAAAAATAAAAATAAAAAATAAAAAATAGGGCTGGGAGTGTAGTTTGGAGATAAAATGCCCCTGGGTTCCATCTTCAGTACCCCCCCCCAAAAAAAAGAAAAGAAAAGCAGGAATTGTAGAGCAAATACATTAAGAATGTTTTGATATAATAAAATACTCAAATTGGTGACTCTTCACACCTAGTAGGATGGCTATTATTAAAAAAAAGGTTTTGGTGAGGACATGGAGAAACTAGGTGGGAATGTAAAATGATACAATCATTATGAAAACTAGTATAGCTGCTTCTCAAAAAATTAAACACAGTTAACTCTAAGATACAGCAATTCAGCCGGGCGTGGTGGCACACACTTGTAATCCCAGCATTCAGGAGGCTGAGACAGAAAGATCACGGTTTGCAGCCAGCCTCAGCTACTTAGTGAGGCTCTTTGCAACTCAGTGAGACCCTGTTTCAAAAACAAAGAACGAAAAATAAGGCTGGAGGTGTAACTCAGAGGTAGAATGCCCCTGGGTTCAATCCCCAGTACCACAAAAAAAATTTTAATTAAAAAAAAATAAAAAAGATACAGCAATTTTACTTCTAGTTATATACTTAAAAGAACTGAAAGCAGGCATCTGAACAGGTATTTATACATCAGTGTTAATAGCAGCATTGTTCACAGTAGCTAAAGAGTATAAACAACCCAAATGTCATTAGCAGGTGAGGGAAAAGAATATAGTACTACATATGCATACAATGGAATATTATTCTGCCTTAAAAAGGAATTAAATTCTGGCACATGTTATAACATGGATGGAGAAAACTTGAAGACTAAGTATAATAAAGTCATCATTCAAGGACTGACAATTCCACTTACACAAGGTACCTAGAGTAAATAGAGATGGAAAATGAATTGAGTGGAGAGAATAGAAAAATAGAAAGCTATTGTTTAGTAAGTTTAGAGTGTTTGGTGTGAGTTTTTTGTTTGTTTGTTTGTGTGTTTTGGTTTGGTTTGGTTTTTTGGTCCTAGGGATTGAACCCTGAGGCATTCTACCTCTGAGCTACACCGTCACCCCGATATTATTTCTTATTTGAAAACAGGATCTCACTAGGTTGCTGAGAGCCTCGCTAAGTTGCCGAGGCTGGCTTTGAACCTGTGATCCTCCTGTCTCGGCCTCCCAAATACTGGAATAACAAGCATGTGCCATCACTCCTGGATAAGTTTAGACTTTAATTTGGAATGCTTTGTGCTGATGAGACCACAACAGTGTGAATGTTGTGTTCAGAATGCCTCTGAAATGTGTAGTTAAGAATGGCAAATTTAACGTATCTTTTATAGTGATTTTAAAATTTGATAAATCTAGCTAAAGACAATATGGGTGTTATTATATTATTAATGTAACTTTTCTTTTTTGTGGTACTAGTAGATTAGATTAGCTAAATCTTTTTTTAAATGTATACTTTGTATCTCCTCAAATTTATTTTTCTTTTTTTTTCCTTTTTTTTTGTGGTATGGGGATGGAACCCAGGGGCATTCTACCTTCGAGATACACCCCCCCAGCCCTATTTTCCATTCTTTATTTTGAAACAGGGTCTCACTGAGTTGCAAAGGGCTTCACTAAGTAGCTGAAGCTGTCTGAACCATAATCCTCCTGTCTCAGCCTCCCAAATGCTGGGATTTACAAGCATGCACCACTACACCTGGCTTCATGTAATTTTTCTAAAGGTTTATATTCCAAAAAAATGAAAATTTGGATAGCATAGATTTTTTTTTTTCCGGTACTGGGGATTGAACTCAGGGGCATTATACCTCTGACCTATTTTTTATTTTTTATTTTGAAAATGGTTCTCACTAAGTTCCAGAGGGCCTCAATAAGTAGCTGAGGCTATCTGCAAACAGTGATCTTTCTGTCTCAGCCTCCCAAATGCTGGGATTATAAGTGTGGGCTACCATACCCGGCATAAACTGATTTTTTTAAATTACAAGTACTATCATACAACTATAAACAAAGATTAAAGAGAATACCATTTTAAGCCAGGCATGGTGGCACACACTTGTAATCTCAGTACTTAAGAGGCTGAAACTGAAGCATTATGGGTTCATGGCCAGCCTCACCTACTTAGTGAGGCCCTCCACAACTTAGTGAGACCTGGATGCAAAATGCCACTGTGTCAATCCCCAGTACTGCCAAAAATAAAAATAATAATAATAAAAAGAGAAAGAATACTGTTTTAAAACTCCCTTATTTTTAAAAAAAAAGCCAATCAACAAACAAAACACATGTCCAGTAGTAACCACTTTGATCCTTATTTCAGAATAAATCCAGAAATATTTGATTATACAAAAAATATTATTTGCCAAAATATCATATAATCATTGAAATCTCTATTAGTATAACCTGTTTTCTAAAGTAAAACTTTTAACATTTTTCCATTAAAGTATTCTATGGACACTTTCATCTTGAGCGTATAGCTCCTTGATTTTCACAAAGGAAACACATGTGTACCCCACTCAGACTAAGATATAAAACTTCTACCAGCACCCCAAAATCTCCTCCCACTCTCCCACCGGACTTTCCATAACAGCAACTACTATGCTGACTTTATGACTATAAATTTCTCTTGCCTGTTTTAAAACTTTATAGTAGAAATTACATAGCATGTACTGGTTTTTTTTTTTCCCCTTAACATGAATCTCTGAGATTTCCTCATATTTGTGTAAGTAGCAGTAGCTTGCTGTTGTTTGCATTAGTACAGAGTATTCTTCTGTGCAAACTGACATAAGTGACCTGTTTGTTCATTTACTGATGAATATTTGGAATGTTGGGAGTTGGAGGTCATTATGAATAATGCTGTTATGAACACGGCAGTACATATCATTGGGAGAACACATGCACCCATTCTGATGGGCATCCACCGCTGAGTCAGAGAATTCAGAGCTTTAGCAGACACTGCCAAACCATTTGGAAGAATGACTGTTTCAGCTTATAGTCTACCAATATCCAGTTATTCTACAATGAAACCCTTTTGACTGGGGTTCAACCAAAATGAATAAATTAATAAATAAACATAATTTTACTTTTTAAAGGGCCTGAATTTGTTTTAAGTAGCATCTACCTAATTAAACAATTATACTGCATACATGTGGATTTAACTAAACATTTACAGTTTATATACCACCACGATAGAATCAAAGAATGTCTAATTTTTCTCCTGGCAACCTAAATCAATTATATGAGTTTGACCTTCTAATGATAATAAAATATTCCCACATTCATCATTACGTAGGAACACAAGGACCAACCTATTATATTTCTAGAGTTGGTAAATCTCTGCATAAAGCGTGAGCTAGTGAAGAGCAATTCAAACATCTTCTCAGCACTGATATGATATACACGGTTGATGAAAAGTCTTCCTTGAAGATCATTCTCGGGAAAATTTTCTAGAAATAGAAACACATATCAAAGAAGAAAAAATTAAGAAAAAGTAATTTCACTGTGTGTGTTTCTGCATGTATGTGTGTTTTTGTATTTTGTTTTGTTTTGGGTGCCAAATTTTTAAATGTGATTACAATGATCAGCAAATTCCAAAACTCCAAATTAAAAATATATACATATAGATTTAATAATATATATTTAAAACTCCAAATTGAAAATATATATTTGTGTGTACATCTATATATTATATAATTCCACATAAGCATTTATAGTTAACAAAATATGATCAATAGTTCAGCTGTTAAAACCAAAAAGATATAAGAATATTTAACTGGAATGATATCAAACTCTCATAACATACCACCCTAAAGAATGTTTCATAAGTGTTAAAAGCAGTATGAGACACATAGGATGATATACTCCAGCCATTAGTAGGCCCTGTCTCTGGATGCTCACACGTAGAGTAAATACTCAGTCCTCAAGAGTTATATCTGCTGCACTCACTAGCCTGTCAGCTTAAATAATGTTTCAGCCTCTCTCCCAAGACAAAGATCACTGTACTCAACACCTTCTCCCATGAGCCGGGCATGGTGGTGCACACTTGTAATCCCAGCATTCGGGAGGCTGAGACCTGAGGATCGTGGTTTGTGGACAGCCTCAGCTACTTAGTGAGGCCCTCTGCAACTCAGTGAGACCCTGTTTCAAAATAAAGAATAAAAAATTGGGCACGGGGTATATCTTGGAGGTTAAATGCCTCTGGGTTCCAGCCCCAGACCCGCAAAAAAACAAAAACAAAACAAAAAAACCCTTTTCCCAATACCACACATTAAAAGAACAGGAAATCCTTCTGAACTGTAAGCTAAATAATGCCCAATGGGATACTACTTTTTTTTCTGGGAACTTGATAATGATAATGATGTTGAAAACTAGTGGTAGGTAGCAATGAAGCAATACCTGCTCACCTCTTGTCATATTCCCTGGAAACGTTAGATAAAGTCATCCACACCTGCGTGGTATTGGTGTGTGTCAGACATTGTGCTAAATGCCATAGAGCACTGACTCTCCTGTCCTCAATGCATTCTTCTGAGAGAAGTGGCATCATCATCATCATCATCATCATCATCATCATCATCATCATCATCATCTCCATTGTATAGACAGGACACTGAGGCACAGAGAGAACCGCCAAGGCTCTACAGTAGTGAGTGGCCCATCTTTAACTTTACCCGCTCTGGCTCCAGAGCACAAAAATGTCACCTCACTTTTACAATGCCAAGAAGATTTTGACTTAAAAGAAGGGGGAAATGTAAGAGAGCTAGGAATAAGAGCATAGAATAAGAAAAAATAGTGGAAAGCAATCCATCATGAAATCTTACTGAGTTAAGGACAGGAATTACTTCTTATTTCATGGGTTATACCCCAACAATATGGAATGAAAACTAGGACAAATTCTTCCATATTTCAGAAATCAAGCTGTAAGAATTATCTCATCAGAGCATCTGTCGATATTAACCCAGGGGAAGCAGTCTGGTTAGACAAAAGGGTAATGGTCTCCACATCAGAACAACTCTCAGCTCTGGCTTCAGTCCTGACTGTGGCTAGTTCTCCTTCATTAAATAATTTGTGTCTCTATATTTTGCCACAAATGCAAAGAACTTAGGGATAACAGGTAGATATTGATTTACTTTCTCCCTGCAACAATACTCTGTGGGCAAAAAGGATTCGCTGCAATTACAGACAATAGCTCCACTGGTATAAAAATGGATCACTGAAATTAGGCAATTTGCTAAGGTTTTATGAGGTAACTCCCAAAACAGCTTTTCCCACACAAAAGTATTATTTGTTCATTGTAAAAAAAAAAATTCAAAGATGCACAAAAAAAGCAAATATTTAGAGGTGATTCTATTAATCCTACTCATTTCTTCACAGGACCTATCCCGCTTTGTAATTATATTTTGATGGTTTGTTCACTTGTTTATTATTTTTCTCCTTGTACTTGATTCTGTGTCCATGTGAGCAGGGACAATGTCACTTTCAAACATCTTACACACCCAGTGCTTGACCATAAGCACTATTAAATAATTGTCATTGCATGTATAAATTATACTGAAATGCTAAAAAATATCTTGCAATCAATTTTTTTTATTTGTAGAACTTTCAATCTGCTACCTTTTAAAAATATTTTGGAAGAATCTAAGATTTATGATTAATTATGTTTTATTCCTCTTTTTCCCCTAGTAATATCCTTTTTTTTTTTTCCTGTACAAGGATCCAAACCAAACTACCATATTCCATTTAGTTGGCACATCTCCTGAGTCTGTTCTAATCTCGGACACCTTCTCATTCATGGTATTTTATGACCTTGGCCCTTAAAGTGTACCAAACAGGTATTTTATAAAATGCTCTTAATTCGGGTTTATCTGACATATTTTCATGATTAAACAGATCGTGGATTTTTTGGAAAGAACGTCATAAGGGTAAAATGCCCTTAGTATCAAACTCAGTATGTATAGGATATTAACATGATCTTTGATGATATTAGCCTTGATCATTTGAATAAGGGAGTGTCTGGCAGATTTCTCCCCTGTAAAATTGCCATTTTCTCCTTTCCACACTCTATTCATTAGAAATAAGTCACTAGCCGGGTATGATGGCACATGCTTGTAATCCCAGTACTTGGGAGGCTGTGACAAGAAGATCACACAGGTTCGAAGCCAGCCTCAGCTACTGAGTAAGGCTCTCAGCAACTTAGTGAGACCTTATTTCCAAATAAAGTATAAAATAGGTCTGGGAGTATAGCCCAGAGGTAGAAAGGCACCTGGGTTCCACCCCCCAGTACCACACAATCAATCAATAAATCAGTCAGTCAGTCACTAAATTCAGCCCATACTCCATGGAAGGAAGGAGAACTCACCTCCACTTCTTAGGAGAGGAAGTGTCTAGAGATACTATTTGGAGTTCTATAAGGAAGATTAGTGCTTTCTTCCCACATTATTTATTTATTAAATCACTTTTATATTCATGCAGTTATTTTATTCTGTAGGTTATAATCTACCAGAAATACTATTTATTTTGTCCCTCAAATTAATTACTTGACTTGGATATGAAGAACGCTTTCAGGATGGCTTCAGGTTTTGTTTTTTGTTATTTGTTTTTCATGTGCTTCCCCCTCACCCACACCTTACTTTCTGGCAGGACAATATGCTCCAAGCTAATCTTAACTTTTCTCTATACGAGCTAAGGGCCTGGGTTCAATCCCCAGCACCAAAAATCCCCCAAAAAACAAACAAAAACCCCCACTAAATATAGAGTTAGCTATTTCTCTAAGAAGCCATGGAATTGGAACTTTTCAAAAATAAGCTTCTTAGGGCTGGGAATGTAGCTCAGTGGTAGAATGCCTGCCTACCATGTGTGAGGCCCTTTAAAAAGCCTCTTGTTCATATTTAAAAGGGGGAAATTATATATGTATTTCAATATAGTATTTGCAAACTTTCTTTAAGCCCCACTATTAGATGAAATTCTGAATTCTGAATGATAGGAATATAGTGTTTATATCATGACCAGAACTTAACAATAATACATTTTGTATGCAAATTTGTTCAAGGAAGTAAGTGTAAATGGCAAAAATTATTTCCACCTGGAATTATTCATTTATGAAGTTCTTGATACTTCCAAGTAACCTACCTAAGCAATGTCATTGTATTAACATACTAGGAAGGTGGTATGTATGGCGAACCCCAGTTGCAGGTCATTATTGCCAATAAAGAAGAAATACTATTTCAAACATATAAGTTTGGAAGTAGCCAGTGGAAATTATGTAATGCAAGACAGATAAACATAAAAAAAATCCACGAACATAAATGAAACTGGAAAACATATGCTGGCAATTTTTTTAAGGTTCTTAAGGATATACAAGGTAGGTATGTTTAAAAAAAAAGCGATTGAAGTTTAATTTGGTAGCTAAGGACACACAATTTATTTTTCATGTTCTAAAAACAGCTGTCATCTTGACTTGGGGTAGCAACCAAGTTTAACTGAGTGTGTTGTTCAAACTCCAGCTCAGGTAACCGCGTCAGGGCTCGCTCCTTTTGTCTTATGGCTGCTTCCCTGGCATGCCACCCTACTTCGTGGCTTTCTCTCTGGCTTTCACCTTTATTAATTAGTAAGCATGATCTAATATTCCAACTCCTGTTACTCTTTGGTTGGCTTTGTCTCAAATTCATCTTGTTGTCGCGATAGACCATGGATTTTACTTTTTCTATTTTTATGTGTCATTCTTATCGCCTAAGCTTTGCTGTAGACTTAGTTTCCATCCTCTGCAAAATGATTAGAAAACCTGTCATACCAGTTTCTGTCACTGTGACTTAGCCCAGGGGTCTCATGGTTCCATATCCTGGCCAGATGTTTCACCAGAGTGCTCATGTCATAATAGAAGAGGGAATCTGGAAACAATAAATCTTAATAGCTTTAGAATAGTATCCCTATTCTAAAAAACAGAGTCATAATGCCCTTGTACTTGTTACAGATACATTGCTCAACTCATCTTCATTTGCTAGGAAATTCCCAGCATCTTCTCAGATGTTCTGAACTTCTCCCAAACTTTCCCTGGCTAGGGAAAGACTATCAGTAATGCCCTTTGAAGGAAAGGAAGAAGTTCTGTAACTTATTCTGTGACTAATGTTATATCAAAGTTTAAAGTCAGTAATATGGTTTAACACTTAAATACAATGCTTAGTGTTTTGTTCAGGAGCCAGGTGCCCAGAGCCCATTTCTAGAACTAAGAAATATCTCTAAAAAGGGGATGCTTCAATCTTGGTATATTCTAAACTGCCTAGCACAGGAGAAGCTCACTAAAGAGGATGCACGCCAGGGGGACCTGGAGGGAAGCACGTATCAAGTGCTGTGTGTGTGTGTGTGTGTGTGTGTGTGTGTGTGTGTGTGTGTGTGTGTGTGTATCACTCTGAGCCTCTCTAGGATGCATAATTACAATGCATCAACAAATGAAGTAAAATAAAATAAAGAGGATGCTAGGCCAGGCATATTCTAGTCTAATTATCTCCATCTGGGCCTCGGTTAAATTCCACAATAGAAGGACTGGCTCAGAGGTTGCTTCACTTCCCCCCATGAGATGTTTCATGATGCTCTGTTTCATAAGTCCTGTCAGGGATACATGGGTCCTGAGGGAGTCTCTGCACAAGAGTACAGTGACCACTACCCAAAATTATAGCATGTGGGTAGTAGAAAGGGAAAAAATGATTTTCTCACTCAGCCTGCTCGCAAAAATCGATCAAAATATATCATTTTAAATAAAATCATGTCTAGCTTAAAACAATCTGCTATCCACCCAACTCCCTCCAACCCCCACACACATGTTCAGATCTCCTGGGATGCTTTAGTTCTTTTGACCTTTCCCATTTTCTCTCCAATTCATTTATTGCAAGTTTCCTCATAATTTTACAGTATGAAGAAAGGGCAAAATAGGTACATTATCGTGCCCAAATGATACATCTGACAAGCCTAGAATTAGGAGCCCATTTAGAGAAAGCAGCAGGGGCCCGGGACTTGTTCTTTAGATGATCTAGTACGAAGAAAGTCATTATTCCATATACCTTCAGGAAGACCTCCAGAGAGGGATGAGCGTTACGTATCAGTTCTTACTGCTGTAAAGCCAAACAGTGTTTCAAGGGCACCAGCAAGGAGCAAGCTGTGATCGGTACTCGCACGCAATTCAGAAACTATGCCACCGTTATTCTCTATTTCTAGATATGTGCACAGTTTTCCTGAGTTTTAATGTTGTCCTTTATGTAACATTACTAATGTTATTCAACAATAAAACTACTTTTTAAGGCTATTCTTAAAAAACAGTAGAGATGAAAGAGAAAAATAAGTAAATCCCTGTTTGGTGTCACTTACCTATTTGGCCACTGGGTGCCAGAATAGATCTTCCTAAGTCCTAAGTTCAGTCAAGCAGGGTGTAACTACTTCACACCCTGCTGCACACTAAGCAGGACTGTGAGCAGCCTAATAAAGCAGCCACTGGCCTAGATCCTTCCCAGTGATTCCCCCTGCACTGACTTCAATGCCAATGATCTTATTATTGTAAAAGAAAATTTCTTAAAATACCTACTTAATAAGCATGACAAGCCCCAGCCAGGTTATTGGTACCAGTTTAGAGACAGCTAAGAGAGCACGGTTTTATGCAAAGCTTCCTTCCAACAAATTCTTTTTTGTTTTTATCATATTCTCAACTTTGCCTGCCTCCCTCTCTCTCTCCCTCTCTCTCCTCCCTCCATCCGCCACTCACACCCCCTCACTGAGCACGCACTAGGGAAGAACAAGTGAGGTTTCCACGGAAAGGTGAATGGCTGCAATCCCAGGCCAGAGTCCCCACCGGATACCAACCCTGCTGGACCTTGATCCGGGACGGCTATCCTCCAAAATCTCAAGAAAACATACTTGTGCATTTAAGCCACACTGCCCATGGAGTTTGGTTGAGGGCATCCCACGCTGACTAATACAACCGATAAACAAACATAGAAGAGGCGCACTGGAAAGACCTGGCGCACTTCTGTCCTTCCTTCTGAACACAGGTGCTCAGTGCAGTTGATGCACCTCGGGGACAATCTTCTCTCCACCCGGGGGCGCTGAGCAGCACCTGTGACTTGGGGGTAAGAGCTCAATCCTCAGCTCGCTCAGCAGCCCATTTTCCTTTGATACACACCTATATCCTCTGACTTTGTACCTTTAGTATTAGAGGTATTATGTTATTGTTATTATATTAGTATTAGAGGTCTTGTATCATTATTACTATTATTATATTAATATTAGAGGGAATATTTTGGCCTCTAACTGACTTGTTCTTTCCCAATTTCATCACAACAGATGTGATCAAGAAAGACAGCTATTTGTTGATCCCACCCACAAGCCTCTGTACACATGGATTACAATATAAAACATGATTAATGCCACCCAGAATATTTTTGAAATTTAAAAGGCCTTTCTTTGGGTCGTGGCTCTGATTATTATTTGTCATTATCTTAGAATTAAGCTAAAGCTCTGTTGGCCTTCTAAAACCAAGTAAGGTGCTCTTAATGCCAAATGGAATATTGCTATTTCTTTCTGATAAATTTCAACTACAGACTAGTCCTCTGAAAATGAATTAAAATTAAATGGAACTTTAAAAAATTAAATGAAAGTTGTCTATAGTTAAAAACAAATCAGAGTTAGAAGCAATTATGATGAATTGTCTATGTTCTCGCTTTCAAAAACTTATCCCATTATTCTAAAATATAATCACAGTCAAAAGCTCATATCTTTCACACACAGAAAACTGAGTATTCTAAGCATCATCAATGAGTAATTTTTTAAAAAAACATTTCCTTTCTAGAATGTTTGAGACTCTTTCCCCTTTAGAAGTTATAATCTAAATTAATATTCATCTCAGAATGTGCCCTTGCCATGATTACTTGCTTTCATAATTATATACAGAACAGGTTTAGAGTAACCTTTGCTAAGATGTCTTCTTTTCTTTTCTTTTCTTTTAAATTTTTTTGGTGGTACTGGGGTTCCTGGAAGCCCTTCTACCTATGGGCTACACTCCCAGACCTATTTTTACATTTTTATTTGGAAACAGGGTCTCCTAAGCCAGCGCACGCGGCTGGCTTCGAACCTGCGCGATCCTCCTATCTCTGCCTCCCAAGCGCGGGGATTACAAGCATGCGCCACCACGCCCGGCAAGATATCTTGTTTTCAAAATGAAGGGAAAGAAAGGGGTGGAGGGAAGAATGAGGGCCAAGTAAAAAGAGCACTCTTTTTAAGAGCACTTTAAGAGCCCTGGTCCTTTAATCTCAAATCCAAAAATAGTTAAGTAGCTGCATTATTTTTTAGTTATTTCCCAACCAGTAAAAGGAAGGGTAGCCTAGATAAATTAGTAGGTCTTTCTACCTACAGAATACAAGCATCTTACCCTACCTGGTACGTAGGAGTGGCCATGTAGATTTTTTTTTTTAATTGCTTTTCCTTTGGTATCACTCCACCTCTACTGCTTGAAAGGTTGGGATGTAGAAGCTAAATAAGATGGAGATTTTCAAAGTCCAGGCTTTGAAAGAAGTGGAGACGGGTTGGAGTTAGCGGCCTTTCTCTTGTTTTCTACACGCGACCAATGCTTTTCTGGGCAAGGGCAAGACTGAGTAAGACTGCATCTAACAAAACTAAATTCTCTTTCTGCACATACCAAATACAAAGATAAACATTAAAACATATACTTGAATTTTTATTAAAATTTATCAGAAATTCTTTACCTTCATCAACAGAATCTGAAGTGCTGCTTTTGTCCAGAGAAAGATACTCATTTTTATTTAAGTCCAGTGATTTTGAAGGCACTCTACTTAACCTTTTCTCTGAAGTTAGTAAAGGACTCCTTTTGATCTGTTTTTCACTTTGGGGCTCTTCTTTCTCTTGTCCCTAAAAAGGCAAATAATACAATTCATGAAAAAATATTTTAAGCTTGGATTTTACAGTTAGAACTTTTATATTAAAGGTGCTCTCTGAAGTATGGCTCTTTGAAAAATATTTGCAGTATTTTGTTTGTTAAGGTGGAATCACGTTTCCAAGGTTGCTAATTGTAGGCCCATGAAATATTAGTAGATAATACACATATGTCATCCCGAAGTTATCTTACACAGTAATAAACAATAAATTTATGAAAAATGTCATATAAAGAACTCACAAAGTTAGCAACATATAAAGTACTTAAGCAGAAGTAAAAAAAAAAAAATAGCAGGCAAAAATAATGGAACAATCAAGTCATTTGGTAGGGCGAGGGAGTGGCGCCAGACCCATTTAGTTTCCCCAGCCAATGGGTATCCCACCATTTCAAGGAGGAGAATTCACTTACCTCTCAAAATCAGTAACTAATGCAGAAGAGGAAATACAGAAAGAAAAGTCACACAGAAGTATAGTGGGGGGAGAGAAGATTAAAAGGGAAATTAATTTCAAAGCAAACTCATAATAACACAACTGGTTTTGCTGTTAGGAAATTAAGCATTAAAATATATTTTTAATATAGCAGGTGTGGTGGCGCATGCTTGTCATCCCAGTGCTTGGAAGACTGAGACAGGAGGATCACATAGGTTTGAAGCCAGCCTCAGCTACTTAGTGAGGCTCTCAGCAACTTAGTGAGACTCTGTTTCAAAATAAAGAATAAAAAAGTAGGGCTGAAGGTATAGCTAGGAGGTAGAATGACCCTGGGTTCAACCCCCAGTTCTGAAAAAAAAAAAAAAACCCCATATAAATTAAACAAAACCTGATTTATTGCACTGTGTATACACAGGTGAAAAAGAGCAAAAGTCACATATATAATCCTTATACTTCCTGTCCCAGGAGATCCTTGAGCAGCACTGAACTGTGAAGCAGATCCAAGGAAGATACAGGTTTCCACTGGCCAAACGGCAAAATAACAACCAGAATCCAATACACAATGTATTAAAGAATTAGACTACTCTGGTCAGAGGAATGATTCTTTGAGCATAGACTGCTGCTAAAATCCAGTTGATGTATTAGGGAGTTTTATAATATAAAGCAGCATGCTTATTTAACAGATCAAGGCCTCTCTAAAAGATGGTAGGTAGAATATGTTCCTCTGTAGCTCCAAACATATGTTTCTCTTCTTGTTGTTCATTAAATTATATTTCCTAATTATAAAGAATAAAGATAGATACCTATAGAAAAAGTAAGTCACTATTTTAGTGATTGGCCTTTGGGTGATTTTTATTTTTCACATACTCCTATGTATAATTTTTTATAAACACTATTATTTTCATAACTTAAAAAGCATGTTTTCATTTGGGAAAAAAGTTACTTCTGACTTTTTATTATTTCTACCTTTGTTGGAAGGAAAAATGAAACAAAGTAAGTGATGCAAATAGCTGTTGAAGTCTGGGAATCTCACCATGCTGCTCTTGAGCGTAAAAGGGGGGAAAGTAAGCCAGGCATGGTGGCTCACACTTGTAATCCCCACGCTTGGGAGGCAGAGACAGGAGGATCATGCAGGGTCGAAGCCAGCCTCGCTGGCTGAAGAGACCCTGTGTCCAAATAAAAATATAAAAATAGGTCATGGGAGTGTAGCCCAGAAGTAGAAGGGCTTCCAGGAACTGCAGTACCACAAAGGGGGGGGGGGGTGGATACCAAACTTCTGTGTTACTTGTATTCCATGACCTGAAAACATCTACACTAAATATCAGTGAATATACGGTTCATCTTAAGACATTCTTATCCTCCACTCCATTCATATACTGAGAGAAAAATGTGGTTTTCTTTATGGACAAAATTAGAGGCAAGAACCAACGGGCTAACTATTCTAAGAGTAAGAGAAGGTGCAGAAGAAATTGTCAAGAGAGGCTGCAGGAAGGACTCAGGTAGAGATCAGCAGTTCTGAGAACCCAGCCCTAAAAAGTGGACTTTTGTAAAAGGATAAGGGGACCTCAAGAAATCCCCTATCTTGTTACCTCCTCCAAGTTGAGTGGTTTCATCCTCTCAGTGAGAACATGCAAAGAGATTAACATCCAGAATCAAATTCTTTGCTCCAAGAGTGAGCCCCTAAGTGTCTGGAAGTACATAGGTTTTGCAAGAAATCCACAACACAAAACCAGGCCGAAGTAGTTGCATGATGCATACAATGCATGGTTACCTAAGACAGTTTTATAACTTAAAGGCCTTTCACATAAATATATTCTCTTTCAGTGTTTTCCCAACATTTACTCAGAGGACAAGCTGGGAGCTCCCTAGGGGAGGATAGAAAAGGACCGTTGCTGACCACAGGCACGCTTGCCGTCAATTACAATAGCTTATGTTTTTTGGATATTTAATGTGAGTGAGAAACTGTTCTAAGTACTTTCATGCATATTAATTCATTCAACCCTTACTGCAAAAACCCAATGAGTAATTGAATTATTTAAGGGAAAATAGCAAGTGGAAAAGGCAGGACGTGAAGGCAAAGCCCTGCTCTAAATGAATAAATTCAGCTTTGGCCCAAACCTGCATCCCCAGTCATCAGAACAAAAGCTCTGCAATAGAAACTCTCTAGCTCTCAGAAACTGGCCTTTAAATGCCAACTTCACTAAGAAAATGGTTCATTAGGAAAATGGATAAGTTTAGGGCAGAAAATATACACCATATGCTTGAGACATATTACTGTGCCAGAAAGAAAGGAAGCCATCAAAGATTATTGGTCAGTTGGGTGTGATGGCACATGCTTGTAATCCCAGCATTTGGGAGGCTGAGACTGAAGGACCACAGTTCGCGGACAGCCTCAGCTACTTAGTAAGGTCCTTTGCAACTCAGTGAGACCCTGTTTCAAAAATATAAAGACTAAAAAATAGGGCTGGGAGTGTAGCTCAGAGGTACAATGCCCCTGGGTCCCAGTACTGCAACAACAACAACAACAACAACAACAACAACAACAACAACAAATTATTGGTCACTTCAGAAAGACAAAGGGGGAATACCTGAGGGGGCTCACACTGGCAGATGGGATATACCAGTTATTTAAAAAAAATAATAACTTGGGAGGCTGAAACAGGAGGATCACAGGTTTGAGGTTAGTCTTAGCAACTTAGCAAGACCCTCAGTAACTTAGCTAGAGCTTGTTTCAAAATTTGGGCTGAGGTACAGCTCAGAGGTAGAATACTCCTGGGTTCAATCTCCAGTAACTTCCCTTAAAAAAATTTAAAAATAATAATAACTCCAAGCCAGGTGTGGTGGCAAACACTTGTAACCCAGCACTTGGGAGGGTGAGAGGAGGATCTTGGCTTGCGGACAGCCTCAGCTACTTAGTGAGGCCCTTTGCAACTCAGTGAGATCCTGTTTCAAAATAAAGAATAAAAAATAGGGCAGGGGGTGTAGCTCAAAGGAGAGTGCCCCGGGTTCCATCCCCAGTACCACAAAATAATAATAATAATAATAATAATAATAATAATAATAATAACTCCAAGTGACTAAAACTCATTGAAGCTTAAGACTTCAGCACAGATTATGTAACATAACCATGTCCTTTTATGGTGTGTGTACAATGTGCCTGATTTGCCATGACATGAATTGTAAATTCTGTGAATACATACCATGACACATGCATTAAAAATTATGTATATGCTTAAAATGACACTTGAAGAAATTATGGGACTTCTGGGAGTGATGACATACACCTGTAATCCCAGTACTTGGGGAGGCTGAGACAGGAGGATCAAAGGTTCAAGACTAATGTGAAACTATCAGCAGCCTAGCGAGACCCTATTTCAAAACAAAAAATTGAAAAAGGGCTATGGGTAAAGCTCAGAGGTAGAATGGCTCTGGGTTCATCCCTGGTACAAGGGAGGGAGGAAGGGGGAGAGAAAGGACCAACTAACCATGAAGACCAGTAGTTAACTGCATCCACCTCTTTTGCAGGTGAATTAAGCATCTATTATCACCTCGCCTGCTATTCAGAGGCTCCTTCCCCCATTCACACTACTCACCCTAGGGGACTTCTGCTAATTATAAATTTCTACATCTTGTTATATTTTTTAAATGATATTTATACTCCTCGTATGTGATATTTAGCTCTGAACAAAGCCACCTATTTTCCCCCACATGACTTCTTCCACTTAAATACTTAAAACATTTCTTATAAGGTATTAGCCTGACATCCTAAGTTTTTAAACATGTTATAGATTGTATTTTGACTTCATCTTATACTATGATTAGCACAGGGCAGTAGCAGACATATTTTTCAAGGGATATTATGTACGAACCCTTTTCGGTGAGCTTCCATCAAGTGACTCTGTTTCTGAAACTCGATTAATTGATTCACGGGTAAAACTGATAGACTTGGATAACTTTTCATCTCTTTCCCCAGAATCATCCACACTGCTCCTTCTTGGACTTCTGTAAGGAATCCATCATTATAGAAATGTAAGTCAGCTCCACCAGTAAGTAACTTAATCTCTTCACTGATCCTTTCATCTATAAGTCATTTTGACAACAAATGAGTTATTGTTATGGAACCAATAAGCCTCTACTTAGAACAAGGTTATCTTCTTCAGTCACATGCAAATTGGCTTTATTCCTGAAAATGGATTGTATATGCTTATAAGAGATCCTACAGATTTCAGAAACCACTAAGAAACTAACCAAGTACAAGTGGCCACAAGAGCAGCTAGCTAATCAAATATATATTGATTGGACAACTGCAAAGCTTCTAAAGGAAATGGAAAGATGTCTGAGTTGGATACCAGTGAGCACCAGACGGCAGTCTAGACACCCCTTCCTCCCGACCCGGGCCCAGCTGAGACGGCAAAGCTCCTGCTGTCTGAGTACAGATCCCATCATTTGGTCCTGCCCCTCCTGGCTCTTCTCAACCCTAAGATCAAAATGTAAGAAATAGCTTTCAAATGAACATAGGGCTAAGACTACATAAATGTCCTAGGATCTACTCTCCTATTTGCAAAGTGGAGGGGGGGGGATGAAAAGCTATTATGTGTAAAAGGAAAATAACTGATCTAATTTCCAGTACTCAGCCTTATCAGGCAACTATTGACCCCATATATTAGTTAACATGTGTACTTAAAGCTTTTCTCCTAAAATAAAAAAGTAGCCTAACATCTTCTACAATAATATCCTGAGGAAGGAACGAAAGAGACAAGGCATATTTCTACCCTGTTTTATTCTGTCCAAATAATACTTAGGCTTGCCACCCAGTCACCCCTGGCTGGGCAGAATGGCAGGGCTTGGAGGGAACCAAACTAGAAAAATGGATCCTTGGATGTAGCCCACCAGCTGCGTTGTTTAGACTCGAGGATTTTAAGAATGCAGGTAGGACATGGAGAAATAAAGAGGAGAAAGAAAAGCAAAATAGAAAGACTAGGAATAATGAGAAAGTACAGAAAAGCTGAGGAAATATAGATTTGAAACAGATAATACTTCTTTCTGAAATTGAAAGAATGGCTAAAAGAGGAGAACAGAGAATAAGGATCCTGACACATATATTTTTAGTTTTCTTACTTTCTAAAGAAAATAACAGCTTTGCTGGTAACCTTCAAAAGCTGATTCCAGCCGGGGGCGTGGTGATGCACACTTGTAATCCCAGTATTTGGGAGGCTAAGACAGGAGAATTTGAGGTTCGTGGCCAGCCTCAACTACTTCGTGAGGCCCTCCACAATTTAGTGAGATCCACTTTCAAAATAAAGAAAAAAAATGGAATTGGGGGTGTAGCTCGGAGGTAGACTGCCCCTAGGTTCAATCCCCAGTACCGGAAAAAAAAAAAAAAAAGAAAAAAGAAAAGAAAACTGATTTTAAAAGTAATAAGGAGCCAGGCATGGTAACTCACGCTTATAATCCCAACATTTGGGAGGCGAAGACTGGAGGATCTGGGTTCGCAGACAGCCTCAACTACTTAGCAAGGTCCTTCACAACTCAGTGAGACCCTTTTTCAAAAAATAAAAATAAAAACAAAAAACTAAAAATAGGGCAGGGGTGTAGCTCGGAGGTAGAATGCCCCTGAGTTCCATCCCCAGTACTGCCAATAATAATAATAATAATAATAATAATAATAATAATACGAGGCACCTGGTTAAAAATATTTATTCTTTTTCCCCTTTCTTCAAAGACTAGAAACTTTTCAAGTTGGCAGGATCCTGAAGTTCACCTAGCTCAGTGGCCTCATTCCATGAATAAGTAAGCTGAGGATCAGAAAGCTTAAAAGATTTGCCGAAGTTACTCAGATGCTTGGTGGCATGGATTAGAATCCAGATCTTGTTCACCATAATCCAAAACTCTGTGCATTGGATCAATGGCTTTTCTACCCATCCTTGGTACCTGAGAGAGACTAGTAACCTTTACAATGACAGTGCCACAGTGGAAATTTTTAACTTTACAGGAAACTAATAAAATATGTATGTGCAACCATGTAAAAAATTATAAAATATTGATGTTAAACAGAAGCAATATAAATAGGATCAGCTTAACTAGAAGACTATCCACAGGACTAGAATTTTTGTACACACATTAAAACTTTCAGAATACTTCCATTTTAAGATTTATTTGCTATAGATTTTTTTTTTTTTTTTTTTTTGGTGGTACTGGGGGTGGAACCCAGAGGCTTTCTACCTCCGGGCTATACTCCCAGACCTATTTTATATTTTATTAGAAACAGGGTCTCACTAAGTTGCTGAGAGCCTCACTAAGTAGCTGAGGCTGGCTTCGAACCTGTGCGATCCTCCTGTCTCAGCCTCCCAAGTGCGGGGATTACAAGCGTACGCCACCACGCCCAGCTATTTGCTATAGATTTTTAAACAACAGCTTTATTAAGATATAATTCATGGCGGGCATGGTGGCGCATGCTTGTAATCCCAGCGCTTGGGAGGCAGAGACAGGAGGATCGCACAGGTTCGAAGCCAGCCGCGCGCGCTGGCTTAGGAGACCCTGTTTCCAAATATAAAATGTAAAAATAGGTCTGGGAGTGTAGCCCGGAGATAGAAGGGCTTCCAGGAACCCCAGTACCACAAAAATAAATAAATAAATAAATAAATAAATAAATAAATAAATAAAAAGATATAATTCACACACCATAAAATTCACCCCACTTAAAGTATACAAATCAAAGCCAGCTATGGTGATACACACTTGTAATCCCAGCTCTTGGGAGGCTGAGACAGGAGGGTCACACAGGTTTGAATCCAGTCTCAGCTATTTAGTGGGGCTCTTAGCAACTTTGTGAGACCCTGTTTCCAAATAAAATATAAAATATAAAATAGGTCGGGGAGTGTAGCCCAGAGGTAGAAAGCCCTGGGTTCCATCCCCAGTACCACAGAAAATATACAATTCTGTTGTTTACAGAGTTGGGTGACCATCACCTCTACCTAATTTTAGAACATTTTTATCACCCCCCAAAATAACCATGTACCCCTTAGGGGTCACTCTCATTCTCCTTTCCTCTCAGCTCCTGACAGCTACTAATCTACTTCCTCTATGGATGTGATTATGTTTCATGCGTGTGTAATCATACCTCATATGGCCTTTTATAACTAGCTTCTTTCACTTAACATAATGTTTGCTATATAATTTTAACATATTAACCTTATTTGTCTCTATTTTGGCCTCAATTGGACAAAATAATTTTTTTTTCTTTTTGCAGTACTGGGGATTGAACCCAGGGGCATTCTACATCCAAGCCACACAAACCCCCAGCCCTATTTTTTATTCCTTATTTCAAAACAGGGTGTCACTAAATTGTGGAGGGCCTCACTATGCAGCTGTGGCAGCCGTGAACCTGCAATACTCGAGTCTGTCCCGGCCTCCCAAGTACTGGGATTTCAAGTGTGTGCCACCACGCCCAGCAGATAAAATAAATTTTTACTTGTTCAGGTTAATAAAAACATTTGCTCAGCCAGGCACACTACTGCATGCATATAGTCCCAGCTACCCAGGAAGCTGAGGAAGGAAGATCACAAGTTCAAGGCCAGTCTGGGCAACTCAGAGACCCTGTCTCAAAATAAAAGATAAAAAAGGATGGGGTAGAATTCAGTGGCAGAGGGCCTCTGGGTCCAATCCCCAGTACCATTAAGAAAGAAAAAAAAGTCCACTCCGCTAAATAAATCTTTATCTGTCAAAAATAATCTTTGTCTACTCTTAACTTCTTTATCGCATTATCTCTTATTCCTTTCTGGCCCTGATCATGTGTTGTAATTATTTGCATTCCCACAGTACTGTAAGATCCCCTTACTGATGTACTGAGCATTTATTGAATGCTAACCACACACCACATGCCATTCAAAGATGCCTTGAGAAAAAGTCATTATTATCATTGTACACCTCAAAACATCTACCATCCAATTCCATTTATTGTCATTTGTAAACTCAGTGGTTTCACAGGTACTTCTCTAGATCCTTGACAAAAAGGATTACTAAAATTAAACTTTAAGCAAATTCTAGGTGACAGAGCTAACATTTCCTCCTATATCCTATACTTCCTTACCTATTTAGCAAATTATTCTCTGTGCTCACCTTTCCCCCATTGTACCACAGAGAACTGAGCCAAGATGCACCCAAAGATGAAGAGAAAATCAGACTTTGTAGAACCTAAGTCATTCTACAATACTGGATAATAAAGCTTGACATTTTGCTGTACCTTGGCTGCACATTATCTTCAATTGACAGTGACAAGTTTTCCATCTCTTCAGCATTTAAACCTAGCTCAGTGCCATAGTTCTGCTGAAGCAGTTGCCAAAATTCCTGTCTTGTTAGGCTCTAAAACGACATAAAACTTATACTGAGTACAAGACAATATAAAAGATAATGTAACACATTGATTAGAACATGAATGCTGAAGTCAAAATGACCTGCTGTACAGATACTACAAGTGTGGCCTTGGTAGCTTTTTTTGCCCTTTTTATACCTTCATTTTCTGTATCTATAAAAAATGAGAACTGGATAAAATAATGATTTTTTAAATTTATTTATTTCAAGACAGATTTATGTTGCCTAGGCTATTCCCAAATTCCTGGGCTCAAGTGATCTTCCTGCCTCAGCTTCCCAAGCAGGTGGGACCACAGGCACACACCGTCACACTTGGCAAATGATGGCTTAAGTGTATCAGAAAATAACTACTATGAGTGGGAAGTAAAAGTGTTTAAGACTTTATTTTTATAAAATAATGTATTCAGCCAGGCGTGGTGGCACACGCTTGTAATCCCGCATTCGGGAGGATGAGACCAGAGGATCGCAGTTCGCGGACAGCCTCAGCTACTTAGTGAGGCTCTCTGCAACTCAGTGAGACCCGGTTTCAAAATAAAGAATAAAAAATAGGGCAGGGGGTGTAGCTCGGAGGTCAAGTGCCCCTGGGTTCCATCCCCAGACCTGCAAAAAAAATAATAAAATAAAATAATGTATTCATACTTTCCAGCAATTACTAATCTAAAAATCCAACCATCTACCATGACCACTGCAGCACCATTCAGAGTCCTAAATGTCAGCTCAGAACCCATCCTTTTAATTCATAATATATCTAAATATTTTAACTGCTCTTACAACTTTATGTACCAGTAATTTTAAATTATATTTCCCTAAAATATAGAATGCAAGAGGCTAGACTTCAAAATACTTTCTTTGATTTATTTTTTTAATACGGTCTAGCTTGTTTTTTCTTTGTAGGTAGCATATTAGTGTTAAGATCGCTAAATATAACAAACCTATGTGTTATATAGCAAAGAAAAAACCATATTATATACCAGCAGTCTGATTTTTTTTTTTTTTTTTTGTGGTACTGGGGGTGGAACCCAGAGGCTTTCTACCTCCGTTTTTTTTATATTTTATTTGGAAACAGGGTCTCACTAAGTTGCTGAAAGCCTCACTAAGTAGCTGAGGCTGGCTTTGAACCTGTGCGATCCTCCTGTCTCAGCCTCCCAAGCGCGGGGATTACAAGCGTGCGCCACCACACCTGGCACAGCAGTCTGATTTCTAAAAAGTGTTATAGTTAATTACATGATTAAGAAAGGCAGAAGGAGGTGAGCAAATAAGGTGACCTGATGGGATGGGAGGAAGGAAGAGGGAAATCCTCTAATACACATGATGTACTTTAACAAACATATAAAAGTGAATCACTAAGCCAAGCATGAGAAGGAGGGAGGGGGAGGGAATGGGGTGGGAACTGGGTAAGGTCTAATTGGGTGATGTGTGCATGTATGTCTCCACCATCTTGTATCCCATTAAGATGTATGACTACAATGCACCAATAAAAATTTAAAAAAGAAAGGCAGAGGGAGGCACCATGACATCTGAAGCAATTGTTAATAGGATTTTTCATCTATTTCATTCATTCAACAGAGTTTTACTGAGTACCTGTCAAATGTGTATCACTGCCCGAGATGCTAAGGGGTGTAAAAATTATGTAGAAGTTACACTCTAGATCCTTAAACAACTTCACAATTTCTAATATACTTCAAGAGACATGGGATACTCTTAAAGTTAAATATGACAAGATAAGATTATGTACTAAAGTGCTGGTGGGATCAACATTTGAATGTTGGAAATAAATACTGCTATAGATTATGGCAATCTAATAAGACTGCATGCTGAAGAAGGGTTTCCAGTTGAGCTGACAGAAAGATATAGATGTAGGTAATAAATAGGAGAGATAAGAAAATATAAGGAGAGATAAACAAACATACAAATACAGAGTAAATACATGAATGTAAGTAATACTTGTTTTGTAGTCTGCCTAATGGAGTAGACTTCTGTCTGTGTGCGTTGGGGTGGATGCAGGGGTGGTAATGGGGATTGATCCCAGGGGCATTCTGCCTCCAAGATACATCCCCAGCCCTTTTCTTATTTTTTGTTTTGAAACAGGTCCTCACTAGGTTTCTGAGAGTCTTGCTAAGATGCTGAAGCTGGCCTCGAAACTGTGATCTCAGCCTCCCAAGTACTGGGATTATAGGTCTGTACCATTACATCCAGAAAAGTAGAAATTTTAAGTTGGAAAATAGTAGAGATAAATATAGATTAAACAGAACCAAAATGTTTATATCCCTTGAATTCCTCTCTACTATTCCTACAATAAACACCACTACCTTTTTCCATTTCTTTTTTCTATCTAGAAGCTATGGTATCTTTTTTTGTTATCTTATACTACATGTCTCCATTACATCTCATGGAACCTCAAAGAGATTAAAAACAAAAATTCTGCACTTTTGACTGCTAATTCCCAACCTGCTATGCCCAGATTACTAGGATACCATAAGAGTTGCTGATGAAAATTCAGGTATCATCATCAGTATTTCAAAATGTCTAAGATATCCCAATGGTTACCTACAATAAAACATTCGGGCTAAGTAAAATGGCAAGCTCTTTTGCTCTGAGTGGAGTTATATTAACCTGGAGTCGATATTTCAGACTGATAAATTCCCACTGGAGTTAGATCTAATAAACAGTAATGTTCTACTATTTACTATTTAACTTAACCACTTCATTGCTGGACAAAGTCTTTCAAAGCATTGCATCAAGAGAAGGAAAACAATAAAGATCATTAATGATAAAAAAAAAAGTTAAGAAACAACTGTCTTAGGTTCTAAAGAAACTCCCCGCACATTTCTTTTCTGACTTCTACTCCCAATGAGTCATTTGTAAACTGCTTTTCAATAAAGTAACTATTACTAGTTAACTCATCTTCTAAAGACACTAACTTTGAAAAAAAGCGTTTGGTATCATAAAAGGATGATGATGGTCCTCTTTATAAAGTGAAGCAAGAAACATTTCAACATACTTGTATAAGATTAACCTTTCATAGAAACTTTTCTAAAATAATAGACATTTACAAAGACAGAATAAAATAAAAAAATCAATGATGAATATTCAGATAGGTTCTAACAGTGAAAGAAATGAAACATAAGTAAAATCTTAATTTTATTTAACCTCATAAACACATATTTTAAGTTCTTATGAAATACCATTAGGAAGTTAATTGTAAAGTAATTCCAATATGCTTTCTGATCTACTAATTAGTAGTTTAATGCAAACAAAACAGTTTAATGGGAAACAAAACTCATTTAATTCACCACATTATAGATTTGCTAATTTGTTAAAAATGGCTTTTTCTACAAAGTTATTAAGTCGTCATAAAAATATAGTTATTTACAACCGTGTCAAATATTCAAACAGGCCCAGTTTGGTAATCATATATATATATTTTTAATAACCAACAGCAAGCCAATCTGCTTGAGTAACCTTAAAAAACAACCTAATTTTTAAACAAAAGCTGACCACCTACCTGCAGACAAAGGAGAGTCTCCCCCCGTTCAGCCTACACAGTAGTTTAACAAAATAAAGATGAACCAAACAGTAATCAGATAAGGCTCAAAAGTCAGCAGATCAATTTCTGGCCCAGAAAGCTCTGAATTGTGAGCACGCTGTCAAGTCTCAATCCATGGCAGAGCTCCAAATAGGTAATGACAACTATGCAGAATCGATCAATTCCCTAATTTTGTTAATGAGGCACTTTTCAATATAAAAGAGATGTTCTAATGTAGTTTAAAACACATTATTTGCCACTTCCTGGTTTTCAGTAGCAGTGCTCTTTCCAAGGCTACAGGTCAGAATGCAGAAATGGAAGTTAAACCTCACTCAACAGGTTCCTAAGCCGCGCCTCCAGAGGAGGATAGGTAAACAGGGTTTTATTAAAGGGACAGATTCTAATTTCTTCTGTCCTACACAAGGTGCAAAGATGAGACACAAATGACAGTATCTTGCTTATGCTTAATTAGTGTAAAACACGTGTTGGAATATTTTTTAGTCGCCCTTGAAAAATTAATTATGTTAAAGGTTAAATTGTCTTCTCCATGATAGTACTTTCAACTCAATTCTAGCAATGTCATTACTTCACATACCACTTGTTCAATACTGATGTAATACCATTCTCACCAGACTCCCGCCTCTATGACTACCAAAGCTCGTCTCTCTTGAGTATTGTAAATGGAATGTCAGGAAATAGAAAGAGCCAGCTACCCAGGTGGAGCAATTCCAATGAGCACTCTGCGCATCTTTCATCACTGAAAAGTTTAAGGTAGCATCTTCATTACTCAACAGTTCTTTCCTTTGAAAATATTTCTGACTTCAGTTCATTCAAAATAATTTCCTGAGCCGGATGTGGCAGCACAGGCTTGTAATCCGAGCACTTGGAAAGCTAAGACAGGAGGATCACAGGTTCGTGTCCAGCCTCAGCTACGTAATGAGGCCCTATGAAACTTAGGGAGACCCTGTTTCAAAATAAAGAATAAAAAATCAGCCAGGCATGGTGGTATACACATAATCCCAGCATCTGGGAGGCTGAGACAGGAGGATCGTGGTTCAAAGACAACCTCAGCTCCTACTTAGTGAGGCCCTTTGCAACTCAGTGAGATCCTGTTTCAAAATAAAGAATAAAAAATGGGGCTGGGAGTATATAGCTCAGAGGTAGAATGCCCCTGGGTTCCATTCCCAGTACCAGAGAGAGAGAGAGAGAGAGAGAGAGAGAGAGAGAGAGAGAGAGAGAATAACTTTCTGGCACAGACCTGGACTATAATAAACACTACATAGAGTCCCAGTCTCTTTCTGGGTTTGCTAAATCCAATCATTTTATACATTGGCAGAACGAGAGAGCAGAATGACGGTGGAGAGTACCACCCACTCAAATAAAGAAAGCTCACTAAGGGGGCCAGCTTCCCCTGTGTAAAAACTAGTGCTTTTAGCGTCTTATACAAGTTATCATTGACTAAATCTGTGGATCAACATATTTACTATGGTGACCAAAGAGCTAAGAGGAAAAAATACGTTGTAATTATTATCTATCTACTTCTTTTGCTAACTATAAAAATCCTTATAGCAAAGAAAACCACTACTATATTGAGCAGAGTTAAATTTAGTAGGCTAAAGAGAGAAGACAACCTAAAATTAAAGCCCAAGAAGGAATGACATGTAAAGGGTAAGCAAAGGAGGAGGGGCCAGCAAAATAGACTGACAGACATACCTGAGAGGTAAGAGGAAAGTACAGAAAGAAAGAAGTCAGCGGTGTCATGGCCCACACCTGTAATCTCAGTACATGAGAGGCTGACACAGGAGGATAGCAAGTTTGAGGCTAGCCTCAGCAACTTAGTGAGACTTTCAGCAACCTAGCAAGACCCTGATTCAAAATAAAAAAGAATAAAAAGGCCTGAAAGGTTTGGTGATGGTGGAAGGTCCCTGGGTTCAATCCCCAATACCAAACAACAAAATGAGGTCACAGAAGTCAAAGGAAGAAGGTCTTTTGAAATGGAGTATACAAAGGTGTCAAATGCTGCTAAAAGGTCAACTAAATTGAGCAGGTGATGAGCAGGCGTATGGCAAATGAAGGACTCTGGAGAATCAGAGCAGCCTGACAAGCCCGGTCACCACCACTACTCTGTGTGTGTGTGTGTGTGTGTGTGTGTGTGTGTGTGTGTGTGTAGAGGTGGGGGTGGCCAGGTCATGAAGAGCCAGTCTCGTATGCCCTGCTAAAGAAGGTGGACTTTACATTGTGAAAATATAAAAAGTCACCAAGTGGTTTCACATAGAAAAATAACAAGTGTAGAATTGTGTTTTCAAAAACCATTGTAAAACTACTATCATTCAAGAGTAGAATACCTCAAGAGCAAATTAGAATGCTAAAAATAAATAGAAGACCATTGTGATGGTTCATGCTAGAAATGATGTGTAAATTGGTGGCCAACAAGCTACGGCTGGCAAAGAAGAGGTAAGAAACAAGGTCACGCCCAGGTGTCTGGCTGAAGTTGTTGTGGTTTAATGACCAACAAATAGGTGAAGGATTCTGCCAACCAAACAGGCCCCAAAGAGGGAACAATTTCAGAATACAAATGCTTCCATTATGTTGCATATGCGACTAAAATAGTTTAGCAATTTTACAAGTATTTTTTCAAGGAAGATTTGACTGTTGCATTTATTAGATTGATGACACCACTAGAAAACTTCCAGATTTTTTTTTTTTTTTTGCAGTACTAGGGATGGAATCCAGGGATGTTCTATCTCTGAGCTATACCCCCAGCCCTACTTTTTTATTCTTTAGTTTGAGACAGGGTCTCACTGAGTTGTGGAGGGTTTCACTAAATTACTGAGCCTGTCTGCAAACCATGGTCCTCCTGTCTCAGCCTCCCCAATGTTGGGATTACAAGTATGTGCCACCACACCCAGCTAAACTTCCAGAATTCTAAGTACCTCCAAAAAGAATGATGAGTGGACAGTGGCCTAAGGAAGAAGAAGGAGATTTGATAAAGTTGAGCTGTCTATGGGAGAATGCTACATGACACTCTTCCAAAAGGTCAGAGAAGGTGACATCGAGCTTTGTAAACTGACCACTATTTAGAGAACAGCCTTATTGCTGTCAGCATCCTAGACCTGAGCTCAGAGAACAGACCCACATAGGTCACACTCACAAACTGCACGGTCACTTGGTTAGAAATATGCTACGTATGGCAGATCATAATCTCTCATTTTACCATGCGGGGCACCTGGATACTTTGGAAGTCAGATTAGTAATCAGAAAGTTGCAGTTGAGCTGGGCATGGTGGTGCACGCTTGTAGTCCCAGTGTTTGGGAGGCTGAAACAGGAGGATTGCATAGGTTCAAAGCAAGCCTCAGCTACTTAGTAAGGCTCTCAGCAATTTAGTGAGACCCTGTTTCCAAATAAATATGAAATAGGTCTGGGAGTGTAGCCGGAGGTAGAAAATCCCCTGCGTTCCACCCCCAATACCACACACACACACACACACACACACACACACACACACACACAAAGTTGCAGTTGATAATCACGGAATCTGAGCAAAGGGACACAGACACTGTAACCTTGGTGCAACCCAGTGGTTCATCTCCGACCCATCCCTACTGACCAAATTCTGCCTGTTACCTGCTTCTCTGTCCTCAGTTCTTTGCCTAAGCCTGACCAAGCCTCCTTGAGATGGACATAGTCTTTCTTAAATATTCACAAACACAATCAGCGAACTGCTTTAAACTTTTTTCCCCAAACCCTCAAAGAGAAGCTGGTGGCTCATATCAGAATTTGGAGAAGGCAAGTCATTTAAAATGCTCCCCTCACTACCTCCGCCCTGAATCTAACAACATGTTATGTCCCTATGCCCTTTGGGAATAAGCCTGAAGGCTGTGCTGTCTCTTTAAGCCTTCAGATTTAAAATGAGTGCAGGTTTCTGCTTTATTGGGCTCTGGATTTAAATATTCACTCTCAGAATGTACTCCTACACTTTCTGGAAAGCTGGTTTTCCTACAGGTTTCATAGTTTTTCTCTTTCTGAGAAAAAAAAATATAGTGATGTCAAAATTAAATTTTGATTCTGTATGCATCCTGCCTATATTATTACCAGTAAGCCTACATTTAATAACATGATAATATAATAAGGAATTAATTGAGTTTTAACCGAAAATCCCGTTTGGACTTTAACCCTTATCACTACTATCTTATATATGCTTTGATTTTCTATGTAATTCAAACATACAGAAAATAGAATTTTTTTATGTTTACCATTTCAAGATATTTATTCTCCCTTTATATAGAGAAGGTTAAGGAAATTGAGGTAAATATACATTGGATTTAGGGTAAAGCTTGAATAATTCTGAAACCAAACTTATGTGTTTTCTCTTCATCCTCTGCTTTTCTCTTGAACAGAGTATTTTATTTCATTTTTTGTGGTACTGGGGATTGAACTCAGGGGCATTCTCCTCTGAGCTATACTCCTAGCCCTATTCTATTACTTGTTTGAAATTAGGTTGGTAAGAATTTCACTATGTTGCTGAGGCTGTCCTCAAACCTGCAATCTTTCTGTCTCAGCTTCCCATTACAGACTTGTAACACCATGCCCAGCCATTGAACATATTTTTCATATATTCTTAATTAGAAGCATTGATTATTTGGATTCTAAATCATTAAAATTATCCTAAACTGAGTCATTCAAAAGTATTTATTGGGTGTCTGCTATATGTAATATGTAATTTATTAACCAATTTTTTTTTTGCAATACTGGGGATGGAACCCAGGGGCATTCTACCTCCAAGCTACACCCCCACTCCTATTTTTTAGTTTTAAAATATATTTTTATTCGTGCATTGTAGTCAAACACCTCAATGGAATATAAGACTTGTAAGGATATACAAGCACACATCACCCAAATAGTCTTTATCCAATCCCCATCCCATTCCCTCCCCCTCCCTCGATCCAATGCTTGATTTAGTGATTGACTTTGATATATTTATTTGAGTACACCATGTGCTTTAAAGAGATTCCATCTCCCTCCCCCTCCCATCCCCTCTGATAGATCACCTTAATTGCTCCTCCATAGGGCCCTTTCTTCAACTAGATTTCCTCCATTACCCATTTCTTCCTAGTTTTTGTATATTAGGGAAAGCATCTGATTTTTTATTTTCTATATTTCCTGTGGATGCCACATTGCAGGCTCTGATCCCACTCTCGAAGGCCACAGCACCAGCCTTGCCGCATGGCAGGTTCCAATCCTGACCTCACTGACCCCAAAAGCGGCCTCACCTCATGGTAGGCTTTAATCCTGGCCTCACAGGCCTTGGCACTGGCCTCACCACCCAGCATTCTCCTATCCTGGCCTTGAAGACCCTGACACCGACCTCACTGCAAGGCAGGCTCAGATCCCAGATTCAGAGACCCCGGCACCGGCATTGCCTTAAGGCAGGCTCTGATCCCGGCCTTGGAGGCCCTGGTAACAGCCTCCCCGCAGGGCAAGCTCCAATCCTGGCCTCACTGGCCCCAGCACTGGACTTGCTGCCCAGAAGGCTCTAATCCCAGCCTCTAAGGCCCCAGCAACAGCTTTGCCTCACCAGCAGGCTCCGATCCCGGCCTCGCTGTCCCCGGCACTGGCCTCACTGCCTGGCAGGCTATGATCCTGGCCTCACTGGCCCCAGCACCGGCCTCGCCACATGGCAGCCTCTGATCTCGGCATCACTGGCCCCAGCATCGCTGGCCCCGGCACCCACCTCACTGCCAGGCAGGCTCAGATCCCGGCCTCACAAGCCACGACACCAGCCTCGCCTCACAGCAGGCTCTGATCCTGGCCTCTAAGGTCCCAGCACAGGCCTCGCCACACGGCTGGCTCCAATCCTGGCCTTGCAGGCCCTGGCACCAGACTTGCCGCCCGGCAGGCTCAGGTCCCAGCCTCACAAGCCCCAACACAGGCCTCGGAGCATGGCACGCTCCATTCCCAGCCTTGCTGGCCCTGGCACCGGCCTCACCACCTGCCAGGCTCCAATTCCCTGCCACCGCCACCATCCTCTTGGTTCTCCCCTGAGCACCTTCCTTACATGGTATGATGTTCCGAATTCCTAAGCATGTGCAGCAGGAGCAGTACCCCTTTGCAAAGATTTTTTTTTTTTAAAGTTCAAGGTGGAGTGGATAGGATTTGTCTGCATCTCCTGAATACTGGCTGCCACTGATCTTGTCCCCTCTTCAATAATTTTTAATAAAAGAAGACAGTATGTGTGTTTTGAAGAGGTGTGAGATCGAGCACTCAGCAGCAACAAATTTTATTCCCCCTCCAAGAACAGAGGCCACAGCCTCACTGCGTAGAGCAGAATCTGCTGTTCCAAGTACATCATGGCCCCCAGCGCAGCATAGAGAAGCATGGCCAGGCGCACTGAGTTCCCCGGAATGCAAGGCTGGGCTTCCTGCCCAACGCTGCTGGGCTCCCTCCAATATGCCCGGATCATTTTTCTTACAAGGTATGTTGTTAAGAGTTCCCCAGCATGCTCAACTGAAACAGTCTTTTCTCTAATCTTTTCTGGGATGTTCTTTTAAAAATCACTTTTCTTGCGTGGCGGGCACCTCGTTGTCATCTTGCTTCTAATTTTGCGATTATCCACTCTCTCTCCTGTATTCTAGATAGGAAGTCAAGGCTGGAAATGTCTCTAAGTTGTCCCAATCAGATATTAAACCAAAATCTGGTGTCAAGGGCTTCTCAGAGGAAAGCATGTCCTATTCAGTGGCTGCCATCTTGCCTATAAGTCCTATTTTTTATTTTTTGTTGGCACATTGTATTCATACATCTTAATGAGATGCAAGACAATAGAGACATACATGCACATATCACCTAATTAGCCCTTACCCAGTTCCCACCACATTTCCTCTCCCTGCCTCCGTTTGACTTAGGGATTGACATTGATATGTTTGTTAAAGTACATCATGTGCATTAGAGAATTTCCCTCTTCCCTTTCATCCCCTCAGGTCACTTTATTTGCTCATCTATAGACTCTCCTTCATCTAGAGTTCCTCCTATGACTCATATTCTCCCTAGCTTCCACATATTAGGTAGAGCATCTGATTTCTTATTTTTTGGTGACTGACTAATCTCACTTAGTATAATGTCCTCTAGTTCCATCCATTTCCCTGTAAATGACATAACTGTGTTTTTCTTTATGGCTAAGTAAAAAAAAAAAACAAAAAACAAAAAACAGCATGGTACTGGCACAGCAACAGATACACAGACCAGTGGAGCAGAATACAAGACTCAGAAACAAATCCACAGGTTTACAGCCAGTCCTATTTTTAAGTCTATTTATTTATTTATTTATTTATTTAGAAACAGGGTCTCAATGAGTCGCAAAGGGCCTTGATAAGAGCTGATGCTGTCCACAAATTGCAATCCTCTACTCCCTGCCTCCCAAATGCCAGGATTACAAGTGTGCACCACCACACCCAACTTAAACAAACTTTTGACAGGGGTGGGACATAGTTAACATTTACTTTAACAAGGGCTTAGATCCAGAAAGTCCCAAACTATACTGGGTAAAATGAGACCTATGCCAAAAACTAGCTACATGGTAAACACTGAGTGTTGTCACTAGACATACAACAGTAAACAAGACATGATTCTTGTCCTGAAGAAATTTATAGTCGAGCAAGAAGAATGGAAATAGAACACAGATGCAGGAAAATGAAGGGACTTGGAGATCATATTGTTAAATGAAATAGGTTGGACTCAGAAAGACAAGCATCATGGTTTTCCTCATATGTGAAATCGGGGTTGGGGTGGATGGAGGATGAGAACATTAAAATAACAGGAACACTATTACAGAAGGGGATCAGGGAGAGGTTAGGGTAATAAAGCTTGGATATGATTAAAGTATATTATTTGTATGTACTAAGATGGCAGAATGAAACCCTTTATTCTGGATAATCAAAACACATTAATAAAAAAGGAATAGAACACAGAACTGTCATTGTAATGAGTGTCGTAAAAGAGATGTACAAAATGTAAAGTAAGAAGAACCTGACTGCATATGTACTAAGGGGTTTCAGTTAGGACATGAGGCGGGAACAAAAAGGTAACGAGTTCTAGTCAAAAAGAACATGTTTGAAGACAGAGAGCAGAAAAAAATACAGAATGTCTTGGAAGAGAAGAGAATGAAATGCAGCTGGAATAGTGGGCTGGCTCAGATTATGTGATCCCTGTATAAGTTTTTAAATTGTTTTTCCAAGGGCAACAGTTATTAAACAGAAAGCTAAAAGAAAATCTCAAAACATATATATAGTGTGTGGTACTGGGGTTCCTGGAAGCCCTTCTACCTCTGGGCTACACTGCCAGACCTATTTTATGCTTTTTTTATTTTTGGAAACAGGGTCTCTTAAGCCAGCACGGCTGGCTTCGAACCTGCGCAATCCTCCTGTCTCTGCCTCCCAAGCGCGGGGATTACAAGCGTGCGCCACCATGCCTGGCTCGAAACATATTTTTTAAAACATGACTCTGGCCATAGTAGTGTTTAGGGTTTGGCCAACTGTTTCTGCAAAGGGCCATCAGAGTAAATGTTTTAGGTTTTGTGGGCCATAAGGTTCCTGTCACAAATATTCAGCTCTACTGTTGTTGTGTGGAAGCATAAACAAATGAGCATGACTCTGTTCCAATAAACAGTATTATAGACACTAAAATTTGAGTTTTATATAATTGCCAAGTGGCATGAAATGTTAGTTTTTGTGGTGGTTGTTCCTTTTTGCCATTTAAAAATGTAAACCCATTCCTCCTGTGCATGGTCTGGCACCATGGTTGGCTTAAACTAAGCCAAAGAGCTGAGAAATGGGGAGGACGGATACAACTTATCTTGAACTGTTATTGTGCAGTTCATGACAAAGGACTGAGAAAATATGAACTGTCTGTATCCAGGACTAGTGCTGCCACTCTCCTCTGGCCCCACAAATCCCAGATAGCTCAATATGCTGGGGAAAAAATAAGCCCTGAGCCAGGCTTGGTGGTGCATACCTGTAATTCCAGTACTTGGGAGGTTGAGACAGGAGGAGCATAGGTTTGCAGTCAGCCTCAGCAACTTAGCGAGGCCCTCTGCAACTCAGTGAGACCCTGTTTCAAAATAAAACCTAAGGCCGGGCATGGTGGTGCACGCTTGTAATCCCCGCGCTTGGGAGGCGGAGACAGGAGGATCGCGCAGGTTCGAAGCCAGCCGTGCTGGCTTAAGAGACCCTGTTTCCAAAAATAAAAAGTATAAAATAGGTCTGGGAGTGTAGCCCAGAGGTAGAAGGGCTTCCAGGAACCCCAGTACCACCAAAATAAATAAATAAATAAATAAATAAATCCTAAAAGCAGACATGGTGGCACACGCGTGTAATCCCAGTATTTGGGAAGCTGAAACAGGAGGATCGCAGTTCACAGACCGCCTCAGCTACTTAGTGATGATGCCCTTTGCAACTCTTTGAGACCCTGTTTCAAAACAGAGAATACAAAATAGGGCTGGGGATGTTGCTTGGAGGTAGAATGCCCCTGGGTACCAACTCCAGTATTGCAAAAAAAAAATTAATTTAATTTAAAAATTTTTAAAATAAAACCTAAAATAAGGCTGGGGGTATAGCTTGAAAGTAGATTTCCCTGGGTTCAACTGCCCATACCACATACACAAAAATAATAAGTGGGGGAAACAGAAAAAGAAAAGGGGTGCTAAACTCAGATGTCCACTGAGCTGAAATGGTGCAAGTTAATTCATGAATGAGCACAGCCCAAACACAAGTCAAAGCATACTTAAGGAAGTATGTTATGCTAAGCCAGATACTGAAAATAAGCCATCCTTTCTTAAGCAACACATCAAAGGAGTCTTATGAATGAAAAAGACAGTTCTTTTGGACAGGCATGGTGGTGTGCTACAGCATCTCGTGCAGGCCTTGAGCAAAAGCTCGGTCAGGGGACTCGCAAAAGCCTCCCCCATGAGCACGATTAGCATCTCCTTCTTCAAAAAAATTATTTCAAGGTTATTTAGATTAATATGTGTAATTGGAATTTTGTGTATAAGCATTATAACTAAGATAGATGGGCAGCGACATGTGAGAGACTGAGTCAGCAAAGATAGATTTTTTTTCCCAAAGATAAAGTTTAGGCCAAAGTAATCTTCAAGCTGACCTTAGTCTGAGCCAACATATAAGATTAAGTTCAAGCTGACCTTGTGATGAGGCAAAACATACTTTCTATGATTTATTAAATGTCTGGCACCCTGTCCTGAAGTCTGTTAAAGACTTTTTCTGTCCTTAAAGTTTCCGCTTGCATGACTGTGGTTTTGTCTACTCTGCCAAAAAATAAAAAAATTAAAAATTATAACAAATCTTAAATAAAGTTAAAAAAGCTGCCATCTGGTCTCTTGTGTCAGTGTCTTCTCTCACTCGACCTTGACTCTTCTCTCACCAACACACGACCCCCGACTCCTGCTAGGGCTGGACCCCGACAGTGGTGCATGCCTGTAATCACAGTACTTGAGCGGCTGAGACAGGAGGATCACAAGTCCAAGGCCAGCTGGGGCAACTAAGCATGACTTTATCTCAAAATTTAAAAATAATAATCAAAAGAGTGTAGCTCAGCAGTATAGCATCCCTGGCCTCAAGCCCTCATACAATAACAATAGCAGCAAAGATGGTTCTTTTAAAAATATCCTTTTTAGCTTGGCATGGTGGCGAACGCTTGTAATCCCAGCATTTGGGAGGCTCAGACTGGAGGATCGCGATTCGTGGACAGCCTCAGCTACTTAGTGAGGCTCTCTGCAACTCAATGAGACCCTGTTTCAAAATAAAGAATAAAAAATAGGGCAGGGGGTGTAGCTCAGAGGTCGAATACCCCTGGGTTTCATCCCCAAAGCCGGAAAAAAAAATCTCCTTTTTAAAGGGCATTAGTATGGCTCCAACTCTTTCCTCATTCTGTGGGTTTTAACACAGAAATAAATAAAATACACAAAACTAGCTGGGTATAGTGGCACATGCTTGTAATTCCAATACCTGGGAGGCTGCGACAGGAGGGTCCCAGGTTTGCGGCTAGTCTCAGCAACTTAGTGAGGCCCTCTACAACTTAATGAAACTTGCTTCAAAATAAAAAATAAAAAATAGGGCTGGGTGTGTAGCTCCATCCCCAGTACCACACACACACACACACACACACACACACACACACACACACACAGAGGTGGGCGTGGTGGCACACACTTATAATCCCCGCTTGGGAGGCATTGACAGGAGGATCGCGCAGGTTTGAAGCCAGCCGTGCTGGCTTAAAAGACCCTGTTTCCAAATAAAAATATAAAAAATAGGTCTGGGAGTGTAGCCCAGAGGTAGAAGGGCTTCTATGAACCCCAGTACCACAAAAAAAAAAAAGAATAAAATAGGGCTGTGGGTGTAGCTCAGAGGTAGAATGCCCCTAGGTTCAATCCCCAGTACCACCAAAACAAACAAACAAACAAACAAACAAACAACAACAACAACAAATATATATATATATATATATATATATATATATATATATATATATATAAAATCTCCTTTTAGGACAGTAACATATACTTCAACTTATTTTTGTCTTATTAGAAAGCAGAAACAGCCACGATTCTGTTTATTAAATGAGAGTGCAGTGTCCACCTGGAATGAGAGTTGCATGTTCCGCCTTAAAGACAATCAAATGTTCCAAGACTTGAAAGGTACAATGAAGATGGTGGCACTGCGCATGCGTACACCAAGAACACAGATGACATGGGGATCTTTTCCAGGATGGTTTACTCCCAGCCACTGGATGTACCATTTCTCAGCTTAGATGGCCTTCATAGCATACAGGATTTCCCTCTCTTCCTCCCACTGAGAGAGCTTTTTTCTTTTTCACTAAAGTACAGACCTCAGTTCCTCCCTGGGTTCATCTGTAAATCTAAACTTTATCACTTCCTGGAGGTATTTCTTCCTATAAGGCCACATCTCATACTGGCATGTGATGGGCTTATCACATACTGGCTTATCACATACTGACATGTGATAAACACCCATGTGACTGGGGGAGGGGCAATCAAATCTAGCTGTAACCAAGTGTAGGTTGAGATAGCCAGTTTCTGTTCCTTGTTAGAATAGGAAAAAGCACCCTGCAACAGAGCCCTCCACAACATGGTATTCCCAGAGCCCTCCACAACATGGTATCTCAGGGTGCACTTACGCAGATCCCAAGAGCAACATTGGTGCTCTCGGCCTGTGCTAGAAGAGCAGCCCATGGTAATTAGGACAATGGATCTGAATGTAATGGGCCTGTCGTGGACATAGTGGGTGCAGAGCAGTGGGGCAGCAGGCCTCCGGCACCCCGGGCATGCCCCTGTTGGTGGACACCATGTACCACAGAACCAGCACCTTTAAACTGTCCCTTAAGGCATCGCTCAGACCTCTCCTGGTCCCAAAAGGCAATAAGAACTCCTGAGCCCCTCAGAGGCTGGAGGAGTTGGTTTGGCTTTTCTCCTCTCCTCCTTCCCTTCTAACTCACCCTTCCCCTGCCACTTCCACGCCTCTCCTCCAAGTGACACCTGCACTCCAGCAAATGAAAGCACTGGAGGAGGGTGCAGCTTGGAAGAACCTGCTCTCAGCCACTGTGGCCAAAAGGCCACTCAGCCCAAAGAGCCCTGGAGGCCAAATGTGTCCACTTTAGTGAGGAGCTTAGTTAGCTGGGGAGTGGGGGAAGGGAGAAGAGGTTAAGCCCCCACCTGCGTGTTTATGCTCCTGATGCAAAAAAGGAGCCTCCCTGCCCCACGCTGGAGACTGAACCCAGGCCTCTCCCCTGGTGGACACTCTACCACTGAGCTATACCCCACCCAGGGACAGTGCTGATCTGTTGTGCTTCATTTTCATTTAACTTATCACAGTATCTTCTAATTTCCCTCACAATTTCTTTTTTCACCCAGTAGTCATTTAAGGGTACTCTGTTTAATTTCTACTTTCTAGTGACTCTCCAAAAAAATTGATTTTACCCCCATTGTGGTTGGAGAAAAGATTTTGCATTATTTTAATCTTTTTAAGTGTACTGAAGCTTGTTTTAAAATCAAGCATATGGTCTATTCTGGAGAATATGAATTTACCCTTGAGAAAGATGTATATTCTGCTGTTGCTGGATGGAGTGTTCCATAGATGTCTTTGGTTCTGGTTAGTTTATGGTGTTATTCAAGTCTTCTGTTTCCTTGTTGATCTTCTGTACAGTTTTTATACTCATTTTTGAAAGTAGGGTATTGAACTCTCCAACTATTACTGCTGAATCTTCTATTTCTTCCTTCAATTCTGTCAAATTTTGCTTTTGCTTTGTAATTTTATGTCTCTGTTATATGTTTATGATTATTATAAATCCCAGAAGAATTGACCCTTTTATTATTCATTATAAAATAACATTCCTTGCCTCTACTAATTTTGGTCTTAAAGTCTATTTTATCTTATATTACTATGCTTATTATTAGTGATCACTTATGTTTAGTAATCTATGTAATGCCTACCATTCTGCTGATTGTTTCTTATATTTCATATGTTTTGTGGCACTTTCTCCTCTATCACTACTTTATGTGTTAAATATGTACCTTCTAGTGTATCACTTTAATTCCTTTTATGTTTCTTTTACTACTTTTTAAGTTATTTTCTTGGTGGTTACCCTTGCGATTACAATTAACATCTTAACTTGTAACATCTTGTTTTGCTTGAAGTTTCTTAGAATTTGGATAATGTGGTTGAAAATAGATTCAGAAAGATAAAAAGCTCTCCACAAATTATTTAGATACACACTAGGAAACTGTTTACAATAAGCTTATTATAATCAGCACCTGCCTCTGGTAAGAACACTTACCTTATCTAATAATACGTTCTGCCACAACCTAAATATACTGAGGTAACTTCTATCCCTGGCACCAAAAGATGTAAAGAAAAACTGCAAAGGAAAATAATAGGACAATTTTAGTGTCATGAAAAATATCTGTCATGAAGGTCTGCAGGGGTGTGCTATGTTCAAAGCAAACGAATAGATTACCACTGTATATAGTATATAAATATAGTATATACATATACACTGTATATGTATATAGTATATAAAATATATATTTTATATACTATAAAATAGTATATAATACTACTTTATATACTATTTTCATTTAACTTTTTGTTATAATAGAAGAAAAATAGGCAACTGTTATATGAACAAGGTGTCTGCACATCCTGTGTTAAAATAGTATCTTAAAGAAAATTACAGTTTTGTCACTATTGACTAGGAAAAGGGGATTGAAATTGGCAGCATCTATGTTCATCATAGTTTAGCTATTAAAATCAATCTAAATAAAATTAATTAAATGTTGTTTTAATCTGAACGTTACAAAGATACATGAATTTGCCATTTGAGACAAACATACCCAAAAAATAAGAATAAAAAATATAAGTAGATTTCAGAGATGAATTTAAGATTCTTTATTTTACATTATATTATATTTCATAGTCTTCTAAAAACTTGAGAAACTCTATGTATGTGTATATACATATGCATATAGATCCACATATTTATGCATGCATGTCTATAAGTGCAAAGAGAATCTGAAATACTGAATCTAATTATAGGTATAAAATACTCTTGTTAACACTGAACTTTTCGTTGACTACCATAAAAGTGAAAAGCAGCATATTTCAATCTATAACTCTATGCTTTCAGTCCTATATATTTCTCTGCATTTAATTTTTTTTTGCAAATTCATATTTTAAAATGGGTTTTTATGAGAAAATGTGACCAGAGGCCTCTCTAAACGCAGCCTCTTAGTGTGTCGTCTCTCCTAATCTCCTAGTGACCTTTCATGACTAAGGAGAAAGCTTAGTTCTATGCTGGAGTTATTAAGCAAAATGTCAAACAAATAATGGTTTGGGTACTAATACTTTTCATAGAAAGATTTAAAGTGTTATCTTCCACTTCATTAAATTGAAACACTGGTATGTAGTCTTCATAAAGCAAAATTTTTTATAAAGAGGATATAATCTGGGAGCTCTTCCAAACAGTATTATAAACATAATGTATGGCCTAATGATCACTACTCACCCATAATCCCTTTTCTTAAGCTAAATTTTTTTTGCCTAATTATAATAATCTTACAACCTTGTGTTCAGAGAGATTATCAAAATCTTTCCTATTCACCGATGTGTTATGCTTGCTAATCTCTACTTTTTAAATGATCTGTCATTAACTTTATCCCCTCTTACGCATAACCACCACATTCCCAGCTCATCTCCTGGCTTTCTAAATAATTTTGATAATTACTACCTTCTATTATTCCTTACTAGATAGCCAACTTCAAAAAGTATTGATAAAACCTAGCTCAATAATAAACCTCCTAATTTGAGGAGTTCTGAACAATGATATATCTAAGTTGGGGGAGGAAAGAATGTGTTCTAACATCTACAACAACTAAGAGTGCCATGATTAGCCTTCCTTGAGTCATAGAGCACTTAAAAGGGATGAAAATTCAGCAGTACAGTGGTTTTCTTGATTATGATAGAAGAGAGTTGATTGAGTTAGCCGGGCGTGGTAGCGCACGCTTGTAATCCCCGCGCTTGGGAGGCTGAGACAGGAGGATCCCACAGGTTCGAAGCCAGCCTCAGCTACTTAGTGAGGCTCTCAGCAACTTAGTGAGACCTTGTTTCCAAATAAAATATAAAATAGGTCTGGGAGTATAGCCAGAAGGTAGAAAGCCTCTGGGTTCTACCCCCAGAACCACAAAAAAAAAAAAAAAAAAAAAAAAAAAAGAGTTCATTGAGAGTTAACACAGTGAAGAAGACCAGGGTCTGTGTAATTAAACTGCCTGAGTGTGCTTTCTGACCCTACTGCTTATTAGTTCTGTGACTTGGGTCATTTCTCCTTTCTTTACTTTCCTCATCTGCAAAATAAAAATTATTATAGCAGCATATTTTGTGAGAATTAAGAAAATATATGTAAAGAATTTAAAATAACACCTAGAAAACAATGTCCAATAAGTGATAGTTGTTGTTATTATCAAAATTAAAATGCTTGACCCTGAAATCTCATTACCTGTGTGAGAAACAATCACAGATGAGCTTAAGAAGGTGTCACTGCAACACTGTTTATAATAGCAAAACACTAAAAGTGAAATAACGGGCAAAGATGACATGGTACATCCATTCAAAGAAATACTCCATAGATTGTGTGTGTGTGTGTGTGTGTGTGTGTGTGTGTGTGTGTGGTACTGGGGATTGAACCCAGGGGCCCTCTACCTCTGGGCTACACTCCCAGACCTATTTTATATTTTATTTGGAGACAGGGTCTCTTAAGCCAGCTGAGGCTGGCTTTGGACCTGCATGATCCTCCTGTCTCCGCCTCCCAAGTGTGGAGATTACAAGCGTGCACCACCAGGCCCGGCTTCTCCATAGCATTTTTAAAAGAGACAGATCTAAGCCAGGCACATGCCCTGTAATCCCAGTATTGAGAGGGTGAGACAGGAGGATTGCAAGTTGGAGACCAGCCTCAGGAACTTGGTGAGACTCTCAGAAACCTAGGGAGACCCTGATTCTAAAACAAAATATAAAAAGGACTAGGGCTGTAACTTGGAGGCAGAATACCCCTGGGTTCAATCTCCAGTACCACAAAGAAAGAAAAAAAGAGAGATAGAGATAGAGATAGAGAGACAGAAAGAGATAGAGAGATAGAGAGATAGAGATAGAGAGAGATAGAGAGATAGAGATAGAGAGAGAGAGAGAGAGAGAGAGAGAGAGAGAGAGAGAGAGAGAGAGAGGTTTCCATCTGCAACTCTAAGAGATGTTATTGGGGGTGTTGTTGTTCATGTATTGCTGGGGACTGAGCTCAGGGCTGCACACATGCTAGGCAAGAGCTCTACAATGAACTACAGCCCCAGCCCTATGTGTTTATGTATTTATTTTGAGACAGGGTCTTACTAAGTGGCCTGGGCTGACCTCAAACTTGCGATCCTCCTGCCTCAGCCTCCCTAGTAGCTGGGATTACAGACATGCACCACCATGCTCAGGATGTTATTAGTTATTTTAAAAGGAGAACTGAAGAACAACATTAATAAGACAGTATTTATTTTAGAAAAGCAAAACTATATATATGTATGCACATATATACACATGCATGTATATAAATGCAAAGAAAGTAAGTCTAAAATATCTGAAAGGATACAAATTATACTGTTAACAGCTTTTGCCTCTCAATAGAAAATGGGATTGAGGATTATGGGCATAGAAGGAAAATGTTAGTTTTAGAATTATTTGATGATTTTTGTTAAATAATGAAAGTGGATAGGAACATTAGTGGGATAACCTTGGAAACGGAATGGGATCTGAAGACTGAATAATAGTAACAGATCACTGCTAATTTCTTGATTTTGAATACTGCATTGTGAGTATATAAGAGAATGTTGAACACACATGCCATAAGAGCTAGAGTTGTGAGGCAACTCTCAAGTAGTTGGGGGAGGGAGGCTTTTGTGTTATATTTGGGAAGTGTTCTGTAGGAATGAAAATGGTCAAAAATAAAAGGGGCTGAGAGTATAGCTAAGTGGCAGAGTGTTGCCAAGCAGAAGTAAGGCCCTGAGCTTCCCCGACAGGAAGGAATAAGGGAAGGAGGGAGAGAGGGAGGAAGGGAACTATTGAAAAAATGACAAGATTAAAAAATATAAATACGCCAGGCGTGGTGGCGCACGCCTATAATCCCTGCACTTGGGAGGCGGAGACAGGAGGATTGTGCAGGTTCGAAGCCAGCCTCTCTAAGACCCTGTTTCCAAATAAAAATATAAAATAGGTCTGGGAGTATAGCCCAGAGATAGAAGGGTTGCATTCCCAGTACCACACACACACAAAAAAAGTATAACTACAAGCTGGGCGTGGTGGCACACGCTTGTAATCCCCACGCTTGGGAGGCTATGATAGGAGGATCGCACAGGTTCGAAGCCAGCCTCAGCTACTTAGTGAGGCTCTCAACAACTTAGACCCTGTTTCCAAAATAAATATTAAAAAAAATAGGTCTGGTAGTGTAGCCCAGAGGTAGAAAAGCCCCTGGGTTCCACCCCCAGCACCACCAAAAAATAAAGTATAACTACAAACTTAAATTTAATGTCTTACTATTGTTCTCTTCCCACACCTTCCTTCCTCCCTTTCTTTTTTTCCACCTCTTCATGCACCTTCATACTTTTTTTCCTTATAACTTCTTTCCTTCCTTATTTTTTCTTTATTAGAATTATGTTTCTAATATTATACACAGAGCCCTAATCAATTTTTCAGGTGGGTATAGAATTATTATTCATATATCCCCACCACAAAACGGTAGATATTGTAGGTGAATAATAAAAATGACAGCAGTTAAAGATAATTGCCATTGTAAAAAAATCATAATGATCATGTGCTTGCATGCTACCTGAATCTGTTCACGAGGCCATTTGTTTTTATACGTTTCAGGTATTATTGACTAAATAATTATAAAATTGTTAGGATATTTAAAAATAAAAGGGCATTTTGTTAAATCTACTTCTAACAATAAAGAAATGAAAGATAATAGGTGAAAGGTCTCACAAACTACAATTTATAAAAAAAATCAGCAATCGTTTAATCATCAGTAACTATTTAAACATACAGAAGTCTAGTATTAAATGTAGTATATCTCTATAAGATATTCTAACTTCAAGAAGACCTGCCTATACTCCCCCAACACTGTAACAGAATGAGGCAGATTTTCTTTACGTTATGTAGTATTGCAAAGACAGAAAAGTTCTTCACCTTTTCACCCTCTGTAATAATCTGGATAGCATTTGGGATGAGTCGAGCGGTTTTCTCCTTGGTCATAAAGGTTATATTCTTTAAAGCAATAGAAATCTAAACACACAAAAGAAGAAAAAATTGAGTATATTTTCCAGAAGCATAGGCAACATGAAATACCTAGTATCACAGCTATCTAATCCAGAATATTCAGTCGAAAAACCTGAAGGAGTTAATACGCACAGAGCTTGTATTCTCTGTGCAAAACAAGTCAAGCAGTCAGATAGTCTCTCCTTCAGTGTCTTCCCCAACAACGCCTGTATCTAACATTAGGACCAAGTTTGAAAAGATACGTGGGTATTCACGTTCCACATTAACACATCAACGTTCAAGCAAAATGCAGAAAGTCTCTTACATAAGACATGGTTTGACAGCCAACAGATATACCTCCAAGTTTTTTCAACCTGAAATCTTTCTCTCACTGTATTAAATAAATACAAGTGGAGCTCACTGTATTTTTAGGGAAATATATTACACATTTATACATAGAACATGTAGATATATTTATACGTATGTAAGTATAGATGCACAAATACATATGAATTTACTTTGGAATCATCGAAAATACTTTGTTTTAAGATGACTATGTATATTTTAATCTATGCAATTATTGTATCAACAAATCAAATGCAAAAATGTGTCTTACTGTAGTTTCCCATCTGAAGATGTTGCTATAGAAACACAGCCAGTTTTCTGAAAGGTATAGTCGTCCCTGAAGCAAAATGTCCCTCTGAAGAGCACAGGCATAATCTATGTACACAGAAAAGCAGAAGCAGCAGCTTATTCACAAAAGCCTGGCAGCTGCATAAATTGTACACCATTCCAATCCACTGACAGACATCACCATTTGTACACTGGCTCATTCGTTCACTCATACTTTGGACACCATATGCTAGATACTTGGTCATATACTAAAGTTATCAGAAATGGCTCTTGCCCTCATGGAACAGTATACATGAAAAGCAATAAAAATAAATAAATATGAGAGTGACCACAGCATAGAGGAAGCTATAAAAGCATATAACAGGAGCTATGCAGGTAAGAGGGGTTGAGGTGGAGAGAGGATATCAGGAAAAATTCCCCCTGAAAAGTTACCTATAAACTAAAGCCTAAAGATACAAAGGCCTTAAGCTAGAAAGAACCTAGCATGTGTGATGAGCTGAAAGGAGAGAGCTCTCTGGACTGAAGAAGCTGGACCATGCGAAGTCTCACGGGCCATAGCAGAATGGGCTCTGAGAAGCCACCAAGGAGCTTTAAGTGAAAGGGCATGATGAGATGTACATTTTTTATTTTATTTATATGTGGAACATATTGAAAATGGTATACATTTACACTGTGTTTGATGCCGTCTCACCCCCTTTCCCTCCCCCCCAAAAATAAGTGTCCAGGTTAACCATGCTATATTCATACTTTTACACATATTCGGATGTAGCTCCTCCATTAATCAACCTCAGCCTTCTTCCTCTCCTCTCCTTCCATTCTAGCTTTGCTGAGATTTCCCCTCCATTCTCTGGAATCCCTATGGTGTCCACAATGCTCCCTAGTTTGGGCATATTAGAGAAAACATATGTCCCTTCTCTTTCTGTGTTTGGCTGATCTCACTTAAAATCACATTCTCCAGGTCTTTCCATCTTTTTGCAAATGGCATGATTTTGTTCTTCTTTATTGCTGAATAGAAGTCCATTAGACCAGAGAAGTTATTAGAAGAGGGCATAGGCTCAACACTCCAACATATAGGCACAGGTAGTAACTTTCTCAACAAGACCTCCAAAGCACAGGAAATTAAAGCAAGAACTAACAAGTTGAATGGCATCAAACTGAAAAGTTTTTTCTCATCAAAGGTAACCACCAAAGTCGGATGTGGTGGCACACGCTTGTAATCCCCACGCTTGGGAGGCAGAGACAGGAGGATCGCGCAGGTTTGAAGCCAGCTGTGCTGGCTTAGGAGGCCCTGTTTCCAAATAAAAATATAAAAAGTAGGTCTGGGAGTGCAGCCCAGAAGTAGAAGGGTTTCCAGGAACCCCAGTACCACAAAAAAAAAAAGGGGGAACCACCAAGAACCTAAAGAGGAAGCCTACAGAATGGGAGAAGATCTTTACCAGCCTCCACTCTGACAGAGGGCTAATATCCAGAATATACAAAGAGCTCAAAAGACTCTACACTAGCAAAACAAATAACCCAGTCAAGAAATGGGCAAATGAACTGAACAGACACTTCACAAAAGAAGAGATACAAATGGCCAATAGATACATGAAAAGATGTTCTACATCATTAACCATCAGGGAGATGCAAATCAAAACTACGCTAAGATTCCATCTAACCCCAATCAGAGTGACAAGAATAAAGAAGGCAAATAACAACAAATGCTGGCGAGGATGTAGGAAAGAGGAACTCTTCTACACTGTTGGTGGGAATGCAAACTAGTTCAGCCACTATAGAGATCAGTGTGGAGATTCCTTAGAAAACTGGAAACAGATCCATCATATGATCCAGCTCTACCACTCCTGGGTATTTTTCCAAAGGGGTTGAAATCAGAGAACTACAGTAACATATGCATACCCATGTAGAGCAGCACAATTTGTAATAGCCAAAATATGGAACCAATCTAGGTCTCCATCAACAGATGAATGGATTACAAAATTATAAGATGTATATTATTAAATACCACTTTATTCACACTATGAAAATGGACTTCAACAACTCAGTTCAAAGAGCAGAGGAAAGTTGATGGTGGCTCATACCGAAAGTATACAATATTACAAGAAGTAGTTAGATCCAGAGACATTTAGGAAGTAAAACTGATTGGGACTGGTTATAGATTAAATGTTGGGCAAGGAGTAAAGAGTAGGTCAAGATGACTCAGAAAAGTGTATATATACAACTCAATCCCCAGTACATACATATATATACTGGGGATTAAACCCCGGTACATTATACCTCTGGGTAAAACACCTCTGAGCTACATCCCAACCCTATTTTTTTTTTTTTGGGAAACAGGGTCTCACTAAGTTGCTGAGACTGATCTCAAATGGGAGATCTTCCTGTTTCAGCCTCCCAAGAACTGGTATTATAGTCAAGCATCACCACACCCAGCACTTGTATACATTTAAAGTTAGTTTCAGCCGGGCGTGGTGGCGCACGCTTGTAATCCCCGCGCTTGGGAGGCAGAGACAGGAGGATCGCGCAGGTTCGAAGCCAGCCGCGCGCGCTGGCTTATGAGACCCTGTTTCCAAATAAAAAAAGTATAAGAAATACGTCTGGGAGTGTAGCCCGGAGGTAGAAGGGCTTCCAGGAACCCCAGTACCACCACCAAAAAATAAAAAAATAAAAAATAAAGTTAGTTTCAAAGTTTATCCTTTCCAACTCAGCACTAAAATCCAGCAAAATTAAATCTTTAGTTTTTTTTTTAAATCATCTTCTGAGCCGGGCATGGTGGCACACGCTTGTAATCCCCGCGCTTGGGAGGCAGAGACAGGAGGATCGCGCAGGTTCGAAGCCAGCCGCGCATGCTGGCTTAGGAGACCCTGTTTCCAAATAAAAATGTAAAAATAGGTCTGGGAGTGTAGCCCGGAGGTAGAAGGGCTTCCAGGAACCCCAGTACCACAAAAAAATAAAAATAAAAATAAAAATAAGTCATCTTCTGGTAAATACCACTGTTTACCAAACAAATTAATACCATGGTCTTAAGAGTAACATCTGGCTCTGTGGCTAATGTAATTAGTAATGGTAAATTACCAGTAATATAAGTTATAAATGGCCAGTAGGAGGTGATTTAGTTAACTGCTGAATTTTTAAAATTTTATAACATAAATTAGCAATTTTAGAAAAATAAACCTCAAAACATTTAAACTTGGTCATGTAAATTTCTAAGCAAACACTAAAAATTGAGCAATGCAATCTTTCACAATGCTTCCTGAGATGTCACCAAACCCAAATTCCTAGTAAATAAGTAAGCTGATGGATTATGTTACTCATTTACTAGTATGCCTCTCCAAAATAGAGACTGGGTAAAGGTCACCTTGAGGTGTCATGAAATTTTTATCTAAACCACTGATATTTTATCATTTCAGTGCTTCTTGGGTTTCAGATCAGAAGTCTGGCAGACTTATTAAAACACAGATTGCTAGGTCCCTCCCCTGGGTTTCTGATTAAAAAGGTCTAGGGCCAGGTCAAGAGTCCGCATGTCCAACCCTCAAGTGACACGGGCAGTGCTAGTCCCCAGAACACACTGCATTATTTTATGTTAACTGTATTAAAAGCTGTGGTAACTACCTGGAAAACTATTTGATGTACATTAACAGATATTTTCTTTTTTTTTAAGATTTAAAGAAGTTTATTAGAAAGATAGAAATACAGAAAATAGAAATACAGCCCCATGCCAGAGTGGCATGGAGGGGTGACTCAAATGAATACACCCCAGATATTTTCTCCCAGTAGTTTTTAAAAATGGTTTCCCTAAGCCCAGTGTGGTAGTGCACGCCTGTAATCCCAGCATTTGGGAGGCTGAGACAGGAGGATTATGGTTCACAGCTAGCCTCAGCTACTTAGGCCCTTTGCAACTCAGTGAGACCCTGTTTCAAAATAAAGAATAAAAAATAGGGCTGGGTGTGTAGCTCGGAGGTACAATGCCCCTGGGTCTAGGGAAAATGGTTTTCCTAAAATGGGTGTGTTCTCTCATAAGAAATGTATACCACAATAAAATTAATTTTTTAAAAAAATGGCAAAGGCAGCATATCCTATGCAAAAAAATAGAACTTTTAAAACACACACACACACACACACACACACACACACTCACACACACACACACTCACACATATATTCTACCTGACCTGAGTCGTGGTAACAATCAGATCCACCTAGACTGGAATAAGAAAGTGTTTATCACAGCCAGGCACAGTGGTACATGCCTATAATCCCAGTACTTGGAAGGCTGACAAGAGGATCATAGCTTAGAAGCCAGCACATAATAACTTTCAAAATAAAAATAAAATAGGGCTGGAGGTGCAGCTCAGAAGAAGAATGCTCCTGGGTCCAATCCCCAGTAGTATCATATTAATAACAACAACAAGAATAATGTCACCAGGCATGGTAGGGCACACCTGTAATCCCAGTAATTGAGAGGCTAAAACATAAAGATCACAGGTTTGAGACCAGCCCCAGGAACTTAGCAAAACCCTCAGCAATTTATCAGTGCCTGCTCTGTTTCAGAATGCAAAATAAAATAGCGCAGGGGGTGTGGCTTGGAGGCAGAATGCCCCTGGGTTCAATCCTCAGGACCATACACACAAAAATTCTTTAATTAAAAAAAGTTTATCAAAATTGTTTTATGGACTTTAGAACATTATAAATGGTTACTAGAAAATTATAGTAAAATCAAAGAAATTAGCCAAGCAATTTAGGTCACTATGATGCAAGAATTAACATCAACTTACTAGCTATTAAATAATCAGTTTTGGCACAAATGAATATTCCTAACTCCATCTACAGTAAAACAAAGGCTACAAAACGAAGGGCTACAGAAATACAGAAGAAGGGAATCAGCACTATATAGTTATATATCAAACTTGCACCATAAAGGCTGTGGATAGGGCTCAGTGGTAGAGGACTTGACAAGCATGCACAAGGCCCTGGATTCAATCCCAAGTACCACAAAAACAAACAAACAAAATAAAACAAAAAAACTTGCACAATAAGTAATATGCGCATTTTAAATAAGCAAGATGTACTGTTTTGTCTTACTGAAGAACTCAGGCATACTGTCCATAAGGGAAATGACAATTAAGTAAGAGAATGTGTTTTTGAAAACAATAATGTCAGGGAATACATATCGCAAAGCATTCTGTTCAAGCAGCAATCCTCTCTGAGAGCCCAGTAATGCTGACATTGCCTTAAAATAAAAGAAAGACTCTTTGGAAGAACTTTTTTAGGATTGCTTTCAGATTTAGTATTTAAATCACAAAAGATAACCACCCTTGTTTTGTTTTGTTGTTTATTTGCTTTTTACTTGAAACAACTGTAAGAGTAAATATAAACTGAAAAAGAATGAAAAACTAATTTCCCCTGGTGTAGAAAAACAGACACTTTTCCCTGCTTTACTTAGAGCATTTTCTTTAGAAAACTTGTAAATCTTTCCCTGCTGTTTTGAAAATGCATGAATCTTTTTATTTATTTATTTATTTTTGCAGTACTGGGAATGGAACCCAGGGGCACTTTACCCCCCACCCACACCCCCAGCCCTGATTTTTATTCTTTATTTTGAAACAGTTAGTGAGTTGCAGAGGACCTCACTAAGTAGCTGAGGCTGTCCTCAAACCATGATCCTCCTGTCTCCATCTCCCAAATGTTGGGATTACAAGCATGCGCCACCATGCTCGGCTTTTTAATTTTTTTTTTTTTATTGGTGCATGCTAGTTGTACATCTTAATGGGGGTAGAAGATGGTAGAGGCATACATGCACATATCACCCAATTAGCCCTTACCCAAATCCCACCCCATTCCCTCCCCACTCTCTCCTCATGTTTGGCTTAGTGAATGACTTTGATATGTTTGTGAATGTAAATCATGTACATTTGGGAATTCCCCTCTTCCCCCCTCCCATTCCCCTAGTTAGGTCACCTTATTTGCTCATCTTCAGTTTCTCCTTCATCTAGAGTTCATCCTATGAGTTCATCCTATGACTCATTTACTTTCTAGCTTCCGAATATTAGGGAGACCATCTGATTTCTTATTTTTTGTGACTGACTGATCTCACTTAATGTTCTCCAGTTCCATTCATATCCCTGTAAATGATATAATTTGTTCTTCTTTATGGCTGAGTAAAATTCCATTGAGTGCATTTCCCATAATTTTGTAATCCATTCATCTGTTGATGGACATCTTGGCTGGTTCCACAGTTTGGCAATGGTGAATTGTGCAGCTATGAACATGGATATGCATGCATTAGTTTGGTAGTTTGGTTTCTATTCTTTTGGGTAGAAACCCAGAAGTAGTATTGCTGGATTATATAAATCTTTTTAAAAGATAAAAAGACTTTCTATCACTTTTACCACCCAGATATGTTACCTCAAAGACCAGGAAGCTATTCATTTTATATGTAAACATCACTGAAAATAACTCTATCTCCTAGTTTCTGTGAGACTTCAGGAGCCTAATGTACCTACTATTCAAGTTGCAAAACTACCTCCTGTCATAAATATCTGAGTTAATTGTTCCCATGGACTTAAGCCAACTACCTACCACTAACAGTTGCCCTAATCACTAGCTAAATTTGGGATGAACTATGTGTGACAGATGGTGATGCCAAATACTCTGATTTGAGGACTGGCTATGATTTCTTAGAGCCTTGCATAGTAGGCATCTGCTTGGCTGTATAACAGGGGGATAGATTTCTTTCTGTTTTTACAGTTCCTTGTAGATTGCTTGTGATGCAATTCACACTCTGGTTTAATGCTTAACCAATAATAAAACTATTTTTCTTTCTTTTTACTTTTGTGGAAAGATTTTCTGAGTTGGTAGGAGATTTTGTATTTAATTACATTCCTCCAACACAACTTCACCCAGCATGGATATCCACACTCTTCACTCAGATAGAGAACTTTAAAAAGGTTTTGAGGAGCCAGACGTGGTGGAGCACGCTTGTAATCCCCGCACTTGGGAGGCGGAGACAGGAGGATCGCACAGGTTCGAAGCCAGCCACACTGGCTTAAGAGACCCTGTTTCCAAATAAAAATATAAAAAGTAGGTCTGGGAGCATAGCCTGGAGGTAGAAGGGCTTCCAGGAACCCCAGTACCACACACACAAAAAAAGGTTTTGAGGGGGGAAAAATAAGAAAAAAAATTAAGGTTTTGAGCAATTATACCACTGAAAAAAAGAGTATAACCTCTCAAGATGAATATTTTCAAAGACGTAAACAAGTTAGAAGTATACATATTATCATTTTATTAAAAAAAATTAAGGCCAGGTGTAGTGGTGCATACTTGTAATCCCAGTGCTTGGGAGGCAGAGACAAGAGAATCACACAGGTTCAAAGCCAGCCTCAGCTACTTAGTGAGGCTCTCAGCAACCTAGTGAAACCCTGTTTCTAAATAAAATATAAAGTAGGTCTGGGAGTATAGCCTGAAGGTAGAAAAGCCCCTGGGTTCTACCCCCAGTACCACATACACACAATAAAATAAGAAATGCAAAAAATATTAATCAGTACACAGCTCTTCTGGCCCAAGTCGGGAGAACTATTGGGCATGTATTTTCTCCTTCCTTCTCCAAAATTCTTTTGAGATGACAAGGAAGACATAAGAGATTAAATTCACAACAGTGCTCAGGGGTGGGTAAAAGAAGAGGTACATTAGCAAACTGAAGTATAAAATTTTGAACACAGAAAATAGATACCAATTAATAAGCTGGAATATAGAGAAAGGTTTGGCTCAAAAAATATACAGAAGAAGGCTGCAGCAGAGATAAAGCCATTCCTCCCAACATCTGCACACTGAGAACCAGCAGACACAGAGGAATGGGGAGCAGAGACAGATAGCAGGGAACTGGCCGATGGGCATACCCATGGTCGAGGTCAGCCACACTCAGGACTCCTCCAAACAGTAGCAGCACTTATCCCCAAGCTCTAATGCAAAAAAGATAATAAGTATGAGAGCACAGGAAAGGTTCTTTGTAAATGCCAGTGTCCCAGAGTAAAAGCCTCCCCTCAGCACTTAAGCAGGGTTGTGGCATAGTTTAGATCTTGAATATCCACCAAAGGCCATATGTTGAAGACTTTGTTCCAAGCCTGTGGCAACAATGTGAAGTGGGAGAACATTTAAAAGATGGGCCTAACGCCAGGCATGCTGGTACATGCTTGTAATCCCAGCGCTTGGGAGGCTGAGACAGAAGGATCACATAGCAACTTAGACCCTGTTTCCAAATAAAGTATAAAATAGGTCTGGGAGTATAGCCCTGGGTTCCACCCCCAGTACAACCAAAAAAAAAAATGGGTCTAGTGTAAAAGTATGGATGTAGCATGGTTAACCTGGACACTCATTGTTGTGGGGGAAGGGAAGTGAGGGATGGGACAGGACACCAAGCACTAAGCACAGTATGAATGTATGTCATTTTTAATATGATCCACACAAAAAAAGAAATTAAAAAAAATGAGGCAAAAGAAAAAATTGCATCCTTCCTTGTTAATCAGTTTATTAGCTCTGGTATTTATTTAGACACAGTGATGGAAAACTGTTTAGTTGTTTTTAACCTCTACTGAGTTACCAAAATAAAGATGGCCCACTTTTAAAAAAAATGGGCTGTCTCAGAAGAAAAAGGTTCACAGAAAATAAAATACAAATGGTCCGTAGGCATACAAACTGATGTTCGATGTCCCTCATAATTAAGGAAATGCATATTTAAACAATTATTAAATACCATGTTTACCTACCAAACTTTAATTAAGCAGAGTTCTTGAGCTACCACAAAGTAAGTATCCACATACATTGTTGATAAGAATGCAAACTGGCACAGCATCTTTGGAGGGTGACTTAGCGATAGTGTGACATTTTTAATTGCTCACTCGCTTTTGTGTCACAAATCCACTTTTGGAGTTTATCTTGGAGGATGTATGCACATAAGTTCAAAAAATATATACCAGAAGGTTCATGTAACATTCGTGGTAATAGTAAAAGATAAGAAGTAACCAAAAGTCCATCAATTTTTAAATTAATTATGATACAATCAATCATTAAAAGAATGGTGTGGCTCCATGAACAGTGCTGATACAAAGAGCTTCAAACAAGATTCAAGACGACGATCAGAATATGTAACTATTTCTTTTAGGAATATATGTATATACTCCAAAATATATACAGAAACACAGAAATCTTCTAAAAAAATATAAGAAATTGTTAAAACAGTGGTTATCTTCCTGGGAGAATGCTGAAGTGGTCTTGGTTGGAAAGACCACTCCCTGTATATGGAGAAGATTTAAGCCTTTAATACTTGCTTGGATAAGCAAGTTGCCATCTATAACTTGGAAAGTAGTGACTTTTGACCTATAAAAATGTTAAGAGCTGGGCATGGTGACACACATGTAATCCCAGCTATTTAGGAAGCTGAGACAGGAGGATCACAAGTTCAAGGCCAGCCTCAGGAACTTGGTAAGACCCTGTCTTAAAAATAAAATGGTTGAGGATGTACCTTAATGGTAGAGTACTCCTGGGTTCAATTCCACATTGTCTAATGATAAAATGCCACTCATCTTGAAAACTACTTTATGTCTAGCACGAATGCTTACATTTTCTACATATACTGTTGTCACTTCTATTTTGATAATGTAAAAGAAATTTTCCGCAAATTTCTGTTATTTTTTTTTACCTGCTATCAGCTTCTCTGTGTCAGGTAGATGTGTGAACTGTCTTTTGTATTCCTCGTTCCTGTCTTTATAGGTTGAACTTGAAATCTGCAACAATAAAATATTAAATTCCTGCTTAATTATAATTGTGATGCTTTAAGCCAGGCATGGTGGCACACACTTGTAATCCCAGCATTCAGGAGGCAGAGACTGGAGGATCACAGTTCACGGACAGCCTCAGCTACTTAGTGAGGCCCTTCACAACTCAGTGAGACCCTGTTTCAGAAATAAAAATTTTAAAAAGACTAAAAACTAGGGCTGGGGTTGTAGCTAGGAGATACAATGCTCTTGGGTTTCATCCCTATCACACACACACAAAAAAAAAAAATTGTACTGCTTTAGAAAATAAATTTAAATGGAATTTAAAATTACATGCTTTCTATGCAATATTTTATATGTCTTTATATGAAAAAAACACACATAAATAGTTCAAAAAAACAGCACAAGAAAGGTGGGGGGCTTCCAACATGACAGAGGGTATGGCAGTCCTCTCTTCAAAAGCAAATATACATCTGGGCATGGCGGCACATACCTGTAATCCTAGTAGTTAGGAGGCTGAAACTGGAGGATCACAGGTTCAAAGCCAACTTCAGCAACTTAGTGAGATCCTGTTTCCAAATAAGAAATAAAATCGGGCTGGGGAGTAGAACTTGAAGGTAGAATGTCTTGTGTTCAATCCCCAGTATAAAAAAAATTTTTTTTAAAGTGCAAATATACAGCAAGCTGGAAAACACCTGTTAAGACAATAAAATGAATGGAAATTGACCCGAGGCATAAAATAAATTGAGAAATATGTTCACAGAAATATAATGAACTTGGGGAAGGGTGGAAGAAGTCTGTGGCACTCTTTTCTGGACCTTTTCCATAGCCCTTCCTCCTCCATCAGTTAAGTCATCCTGACAACTCTGCTAAGGTGGAAGAAGCCATGAAAACCAGCAGTTTTATTGACAGAGTGTATGGAGGTGGTTTGGAGCAGAAAGCAGAGGTAAAGGGGAAAACCCGGAAGCTATCCAAGCACATATGAAGGTGCAGTTCCAAAGGTGGTGAGCAGACTGACCGCTGAGCAAGGGACTTACAGAGAGAGTGTGAAGGAGAGGCAGCCATAGATGAGTTCCATACACTCTCCGCGCATTCCTGGCCAACCAGAGGCTGTCATGTATGTATAGTGGATACTAGGGGCAGCCCAAGCTAAGCACACATTCCTGGCTAGAGACACAAGTGGTCTCCAGAGAACGCAAAAACCTAGAACAAACCTGGAAATGGCCTGACCTTTGAATATGATCCCCCATCTACACACTGTAGAAGGGGAAAGTCTCCCTGGCTCTATGGGTTTGAGCATACCAGTGAGCAATCGCTGGCTAAGATAGCGGGGTGACCCCTAGAAATTCACCCTTAAAAATAAAAATCACAATAAACTGAGCAAAAATATTTGTTACCGCATGCCACAGGACACAGATTTACTCTATGCAAGACATGAAACAAACAAAAATCAGCATTGACAACCCTTTGGGTAGGGAGAATGTAATCAGAGTAGAGATGCTACAATATATTGTTTAAATTGTCCAATTTTCAAAAACAAAACTATAAAATGTACGAAGAAACAGGAAAGTGTGACTTAGGCTGAGGAAAATGAAATCAACAAAAACAGATATTGAGGGTTCCCAGTCATTGGATTTAGCAGATTTAAGCAATTATAAATATGACCAAAGTACTAAAGAAAACCATTCTTAAAAAAAAATCAAAGTAAAATCTGGTGTGGTGGTGCACACTTGTAATCCCAGCGTTTGGAAGGCTGAGACTGGAGGATCACGGTTTGTGGACAGCCTCAGCTACTTAATGAGGCGCTCTGCAATTCAGTGAGACCCAGTTTCAAAATAAGGAATAAAAAAATAGGGCAGGGACTGTAGCTCGGAGGTCCAATGCCCCTAAGTTCCATCCCCAGACCCGCAAAAATAAATAAATAAATAAATAAATAAATAAATAATAAAAATATCAAAGGAGGCGGGCGTGGTGGCACACGCTTGTAATCCCCTGGCTTGGGAGGTGGAGACAGGAGGATCGCGCAGGTTCAAAGCCAGCCTCGCTGGCTTAAGAGACCCTGTTCCAAAAATATATATAAAATAGGTCTGGGAGTGTAGCCCGGGGGTAGAAGTGTTTTCAGCAACCCCAGTACCACCAAAAAAAAAAAAAAAAAAAATCAAAGGAAAGCCAGATGTGGTGACACATGCTTGTAATCTCCGCGCTTGAGAGGCTAAGACAAGAGGATCATTCAGGTTCGAAGCCAGCCGCGCTGGCTTAAGAGACCCTGCTTCCAAATAAAAAAAATATGTAAAATAGGTCTGGAGTGTAGCCCAGAGGTAGAAGGCCCCTGGTTTCCATCCCCAGTACCACCAAAAAAATAAAAAGTAAAAAAATCAAAGAACCAGTCATGGTGGCACACGCTTGTAATCCCAGCATTTGAGAGGCTGAGACAGAAGGATCTGGGTTTGCAGCCAGCCTCAGCTACTTAGTGAGGTCCTCCGCAACTTAGTGAGACCCTGTTTCCAAATAAAGAATAAAACAATAGGGCAGGGGATGTAGCTTGAAGGTAGAATGCTCCTAGGTTCCATCCCCAGTACCAAAAAAAAAATCAAAGGAAAGTATAACAGTGACTTACAAAGAGAGAACTTAAACAAATAGATCTTTTTTAAAAATCAAAGAAACAAATGGGCACTCTGAGGTTGAAAACTACCATCACTGAAATAAAAAATTCACCACAGGCACTCAACAACAACAAAAAAAAATCCAAATAGTAAAGAAATATCAGTGAACTTATAGATTAGTAAAACTTATCAAAATTAAAGGACAGAGGGTGAGAAGTTGGAAGAAAATGAACAGACTCTCAGACACCTGCAGGACATTAACTCCCCCAAAATGCATGTAAAGGGAGGACCAGAAGGAAAAAGGAAGGGCAGAAAAACAATGAAGGAAGCCACGGATAGAACCTGTCAACGATTCTTAATGAACCCCGAGTAGGGAAAACACAGAGTCACACTTACATATACAAAAGTGAAATGTTGAAAGGCAAAGGAGAAGTCTTGAACGCAGGAAGAAAAAAATAATTCATCACATACAGGTGGGAGACAGTATGCTTTGCAGGTGACTTGTCATAAACAAGGCAGTCAGCTGATGTGTCTTTCTAGAAATACAAAAAGGACACCTGCAGGCTTCAAGGAAATGACTCCATACCATAATTCACATTCATAGGGAGAAGTGCAGAGCACCAGAGGTGTCAATACATGGTTATATAATAAAAGACGATACGAATCTGTTTTCTCATTTCACTTCTAACATCTTATAATTGAAGCAGCAATTGTAATACTATTGTTGGGTGTATGAGAGGTAAGAGAATGAGATTGGAGCAAGGATTCAATATTTTAACAAAATTAAACTAATAGAAAGTTGAAGTGTACTGTGAGAAGTCAGTGTGTATAATGAAGTCTCTCAAGCAAGCATGCACCATCATTACTATCTAATTCCAGAAAATATTTAGCATGCCAAAATAATCCCCAAACCAATAAACAGTCATTTTCTGTCTCCTCCTTCATCCAGTCCTTATCAATCACTAATTTTTCTTTCTTTCTTTCTTTCTTTCTTTCTTTCTTTCTTTCTTTCTTTTTTTTTTTTTTTTTTTCAGTACTGGGGATGGAACCCAGGGGCATTCTACCTCCATTCTACCAGTGTTTTATAATTTTCTTTGTAGAGATATTTTACCTCCTTGGTTAAGTTTATTCCTAAGTGTTTTATTTTTTTGTGGGTGATCTTGAGTGGAAGTTTTTTTTTTTTTTTTTTTTTGTGTGTGTGTGTGTGTGTGTGTGTGTGGTACTGGGATTCTGGAAACTTTTCTACCTCCGAGCTACACCTCCAGCCTTATTTTTTATTCTTTATTTTGAAACAGAGTCTCACTGAATTGCAAAGGGCCTCACTAAGTAGCTGAGGCTGTCCGCTAACCGCGATCCTCCTGTCTCAGCCTCCTGAATGCTGGGATTGCTAGCATGAGCCACCACGCCCGGCTCAATCACTAATTTTTCTATGTCTACAGATTTGCTCATTCTGGAAACTTCCTATAAATGCAACCATGCTGTGCCCTTTGTGTCTGTCTCCAATCACTCAGCATTATGTATTCCAGGTTCATCCATGTCCAGCACGAATCATTACCTCAATCCACATTATGAATGAACAGAATTCCATTGTATAAATATAGTACATTTTGTCTATGCATTCATCCACTGTCTAGCACTTATGTTGTTTCTTACTTTTTTATTATGGATAATCCTGCTATGAAAATTCATGTACAAATTTTTATGTGAAAATGTCTAAATTCTTTTGGGTTTATTCCTAAAAACAGAATTGCTAGGTCATATGGTAATTTGATATTTAATGTTTTAAGGAACTGCCAAACAGTTTTTCAAATTGGCTGTGCCATTTTACATCCTCACGGGCAAGGTATGAGAGTTCCAGTTTCTTTACATCCTAATCAGTGCTTAGCGTCTTTTTTGTTGTAGTTGTCTTAGTGAGTACGAAATGGCCTCCCATGGTAGTCTGATTTGCATTTACCTAGTAACTATTGATGTTGAGCACCTTTTCATTGTTTTATTGGTCATTTGCATATCTTTGGAGAAATACCTTTTCAAATGTGCTTATTTTTAATTGGGTTACTTATGGTTTTCTTATTGAGTTTTAAGAGTTATTTATTCTAGTACAAGTCTCTTGTGAAATACTTAATTTACAGATATTTTCATATTCTATGAGTTATCTTTCCATTATCTTAAGGTCTCCTTGAAGCATAACCATTTTTAACCTTAATGAAATCAACTTATCTATTTTTTTCTTTTTCCTGGAAACCCTTCTACCTCCGGGCTACACTCCCAGACCTATTTTATATTTTTATTTGGAAACAGGGTCTCTTAAGCCAGCACGGCTGGCTTCGAACCTGCATGATCCTCCTGTCTCTGCCTCCCAAGCATGGGGATTACAAGTGTTCGTCACCATGCCCAGCCCCACTGCAGTTTTTAACTATTATTATTTCAATAATCATATTGTTCATTTCTAAAAATACATTTGGTTATTTTTTAAATCTGCTTGGGGTTTAAGATTTTTTTCCACAATAAGCCCACTGCCAACATCATATTAAATGGGGAAAAACTTCAAGAATTCTCCCTAAAAACAGGAACAAGACAAGGATGTCTATTATCACCACTTCTCTTCATATAATACTAGAGACTCTAGCCAGAGCAATAAGGCAAGAAAAGGAAATCAAAGGAGTACAAATAGGAAAAGAAGAACTCAAACTTTCACTATTGCAGATGACATGATACTATATTTAGAAAACCCAACAAACTCAACCAAAAGGCTTATAGAACTGATCAACAAATTCAGCAAAGTGTCTGGATACTAAATCAATCTTAAAAATCAGAAGCTTTTCTGTACACCAACCATAAATCCACTGAAAAAGAAATTCAGAAAACACGTCCACTTTCCAGGCATGGTGGTGCACGCCTGTAATCCTTGCGCTTGGGAGGCGGAGACAGGAGGATCACGCTGGTTCGAAGTCATACTCGCTGACTTCCAAATAAAAATATAAAAGTAGGTCTGGGAGTGTATCCCAGAGGTAGAAAAGTTTCCAGAACCCCAGTAACACACACAAAAAAAATAACTTCCACTCAAGATCACCCACAAAAAAGTAAAATACTTAGGAATAAACTTAACCAAGGAGGTAAAAGATCTCTACAAAGAAAATTATAAAACACTGGAAAAGAAATCAAAGAACATAGAAGATGGAAAGATCTTCCATGTTCATGGGTAGGCAGAATAAATATCATTAAAATGGCCATCCTTCCAAAAGTGATCTACAAAGTCAATACAATGCCCATTAAATTACCAAAATCATTCCGCACAGACATAGAAAAATCAGTCCTTAAATTTATTTGGAATAACAAAAATCCAAGAATAGCCAAGGTAGTTCTCAGCAACAAAAACCATGCAGGAGGAATCACAATACCTGACTTTAAACTATACTACAAAGCCATTGTAATAAAAACAGCATGGTACTGGCAAAAGAACAGATATATAGACCAATGGAGCAGAATAGAAGACCCAGAAACAAGCTCACACACTTTCAGCCAATTGATTTTTGACAAAGGGGTCAAAAACATACACTGGAAAAAACATAGCCAACAAATGGTGTTGGCAAAACTGGTTAACCATATGCAGAAAATTGAAAATTAATCCCACTTTCTCACTTTGCACAAGAGTCAATTCAAGATGGATCAAAGACGTGGAAATTAGACCAGAGAGCTTGAAGCTTCTTGAAGAAGGCATAGGTCCAACACTGCAACACAAAGGCACAGATAAACACTTTCTCAACAAGACCCCAAAGGCACAACAAATTAAAAGGTGAATCAATACATGGGATTGCATGAAACTGAAGAGCTTCTGTTCAGCAAAGGAAACTGTCAAGAACCTCAACTGAGAGCCAACAGAATAGGAGAAGATTTTTGCCACCTACCCCTCTGATAGAGGACTAATATCTAAAATATACAGAGAACTCAAGAAACTCAACACTAAAAAATAATAATCCAATTAAAAAATGGCAAGCAAACTAAATAGACACTTCACAAAAGAAGAAACACATGGAGAACAGAATCTCGCTCTTAGAAGATGAGCAATCCAAAATGAACTCATAGTTTCTAATCTAGAAAAAAATATCCGACAGCAGGAATCTGATATTGAAGAAATATGGGCCCATTTTAAGAGAGCTAACCTAAGAATTATTGGAATAGAGGAGGGAAAAGAAAGTGAAACCAAAGGGATCAACAATCTCTTCAAGGAAGTAATAGCAGAAAATTTTCCAAACATAGAGCAAGAGGTTGATACAAAGGTCCAGGAAACTTATAGAACTCCCTTTAGACAGGATCAGAGAAGAGGATCCCCACGCCACATAATTGTCAAAATGACCAATGTGGAAGCCAAGCAGAGAATCTTAAAGGCAACAAAAACAAAAGGCCAAGTGACATTCAGAGGCAAACCAATTAGAATCACTCCAGACTTCCCAAACCAAGTCATGAGAGCCAGAAGGGCTTGGAGTAACATATTCCAAACTCTGAAAGAAAACAACTTCCAGCCAAAAATTTCCTATCCAGCAAAGATATCTATCAAATTAGATGGGGAAATAAGAAGCTTCCATGACAAACAGAAACTGAAGGAATTTGTCTTCAAAACCAGCAGTAGAGAAAATACTCAAAGAGATTAATTACAAAGAAGAAATAGGTAATACACACCAGAACCAGAGAAACAAGATTTTCCATCCAACAGATAACTAAGCAAGAAAAATATAATCATGTGTTTATAGGTTAAAATCTTTGGAGATTCATTATTTATTTCAGTCTTTTACCTATTTCTAAATTGTATTTCTAAATTACATTGTTTGCTTTTATTGTTGCTAATTTTTAGGATTTCTATTTGGAATATTAATATACCTTCAGATATAGCATTTGGAAATATTTTATCCCATTCTATCAGTAACTTTTAACTTTGTTTACATTGTACAATTTTTTTTATTTTTAGGAAGTTTGTTTATTCTTTTGTTGCCTGTGCCTTTGAAATCACATCCAAAAAATCACTGCCAATTTCAATGTTGTGAAGTGTTATGACCCAGGTTTTCTTCTAAAAGTTTATAGTCTTAAGATTTACATTTAGGTCTTTTATCTAGTTTGAGTTAATATTTGTATATGGTGTTAGGTAAGGGTCCAATCTTATTATTTTTCATGTAATTATTATTTTTCAACAATATTTAGTGAAAAGATTATTATTTCCTTCACCAAATGTTCTTGGAAACTTTGTCAAAAATAACTTGACCATATATGGAAGAATTTATTTCTAGGCTTTTTATTTTACTCCACTGGTTTATATATCTGCCTTTATAGCAATGCTACACTGTTTTAATTAATGTAGCTTTATAAGGTTTGAAATCAGAAAATGTACATCTTCTAGCTTTATTCTTTTTTGAGATTGTTTTGGGTATTTAGAGTTCATATTTCATGTTAGCATAGACTTTTTCTGAAGAAAAAAATGTACGATAGTTTTACCTTAAAAAATATATATCCTCTGGTAAGAAATAAAGCAAAAAGAAATACTGAAATGTTCTAAGTGATCAAAAGTTTGATATCAGACAGATGAATCTGTTATGTGAGAGTATCATTGTTAATTTTGGATAAATTGCTATAATATTAGATGTCAACCACTAAGCCAAGCATGGGAAGGAGGGATGGGGAGGGAATGGTGTGGGGATTGGGTAGGGGATAACTGGGCGATGTGTGCTTGTATGTCTACACAAGTTTTTATCCCATTACAATGTATGAATACAGTGCACCAATAAAAATTTTTTTTAATATTATTAAAAAAATAAAAAGGAAATCCTATAGAGGAGTAAACAAGACAACCTAAATGAGGGGATGGGAGGGTGAAGAAGGAAATTATGTAAAACACACAATGTACTTAAACATATCGAAATCAACCACTAAGACAAGTATGGGAAGGAGGGATGGGGAGGGAATGGGGTGGAAATTGGGTAGGGGCTAAATGGGTAATGTGTACATGTATGTCCACACAAGTTTTTTTACCCCAATATGATGTATGAAAATAGTGTACCAATAAAAAAATTTTTAAATGTTCAAAACTACCTAGGTTTGTCAGTAGTATCTAACATCTAAATCTAAAATATTTCAAACAGGATAAAGTATGCTTTTTAATCCAACCCAAAATTGGAAAATTAGTTCATTCTTTTTTTAATCAGTCATCAAAGTGAAGATCTGAAATAGCCTTTCTATAGAGAGGGCAGCTTGAATAAAGCCTAGCTATGGTGTGTGGAAGACAGTGTACACAAAAACACTCTTCTCCAAAGTTGCCAACATATATTCCAAACACACTAATTAATCCTCTTGGGCTCTTAAAAAAAAAAAAAAAAAGCACAGCACATTAATTAACTGTATGATATACTTATAATTCAGGTTTGTGACATTTTATCCTTTAAGGGTTTTTTTGTTTTGTTTTGTTTTGTTTTGTTTTGTTTTGTTTTGTTTGTGCTACTGGGGTTCTTGGAAGCCCTTCTACCTCTGGGCTACACTCCCAGACCTATTTTATACTGTTATTTGGAAACAAGATCTCTTAAACCAGCGCGCCTGGCTTCAAACCTGCGATCCTCCTGTCTCTGCCTCCCAAGAGCAGGGACTACAAGTGTGCTCTACCACGCCTGGCTAATCCCTTAAATTTTTTTAACCTATGAATAATTTGACTAAAATTATTGGATAAGTCAATGACAAAATACAAATCAAGACTCCTAATTTCTTATATGATTTTTAAAACCTGACGATCTAAGCAGGGCGTGGTGGCGCACGCTTGTAATCCCCGTGCTTGGGAGGCAGAGACAGGTCGCGCAGGTTCAAAGCCAGCCGCGCTGGCTTAAGAGACCCTGTTTCCAAATAAAAATATAAAAAATAGGTCTGGGAGTGTGGCCCGGAGATAGAAGAGTTTCCAGAAACCCCAGTACCACCAAAAATAAATAAATAAATAAAACCTGATGATTTAGAAAAGCTAAAATCAAATGTTTTCTTTTAAAACCTACATATACTAATTACTATTTTACATAAGTAATGTTTCAAAGTCTAGCCTTTTCTATTCTTTTTTTTTCTTGGGGGTGATACTGGGGTTCCTGGAAGCCCTTCTACCTCCAGGCTACACTCCCAGACCTATTTTAATACTTTTTTATTTGGAAACAGGGTCTCTTAAGCCAGCACGCGGCTGGCTTCCAACCTGCGTGATCCTCCTGTCTCCGCCTCCCAAGCGCAGAGATTACAAGTCTGCGCCACCAGGGCCGGCTAGACTTTTCTGTTCTTAAAATATTTTTTTAATTAGGCCGGGCATGGTGGCGCACGCTTGTAATCCCCGCTTGGGAGGCAGAGACAGGAGGATAGCGCAGGTTGGAAGCCAGCCGCGCGCTGGTTTAAGAGACCCTGTTTCCAAATAAAAATGTAAAAATAGGTCTGGGAGTGTAGCCCGGAGGTAGAAGGGCTTCCAGGAACCCCAGTACCACCAAAAAAAAAAAAAAAAAAAAGAAAAAAAATTAATTAAAGGAAATAATTGTTTTGAATTCTAACCTCCTTTAAAATTCTCCTACGCCATCTTTCCTTTTCTATTTTCTTTCCTAAATCAAAGATATCAGCCAGGTGTGGTGGCACCCACTTGTAATTCCAGGACTTGGGAAGCTAAGACAAGAGGATCTCAGGTTCAAAGCCAGCCTCAGTAACTTAGTGAGACCCTCACCACCTTAGCAAGACCCTGTTCCCAAATAAAAATAAAATAAAATAGGTTTGGGAGTATAGTCCAAAGGTAGAAGGCTCCTGGGTTCCAACCCCAGTACCATCACCATAACAAACATAATTACTCCAAGAAAACACACAAACACCAAAATAAATGTAATTTATATAATTTGGAAAACTATACATTTCTCCACTTTAAAAATATAACTATTACCGGGCGTGGTGGCACACGCTTATAATCCCCGCACTTGGGAGGCGGAGACAGGAGGATCGCGCAGGTTCAAAGCCAGACGTGCTGGCTTAAGAGACCCTGATTCCAAATAAAAAAGTATAAAATAGGTCTGGGAGTGCAGCCCAGAGGTAGAAGGGTTTCCAGGAACCCCAGTACTACTAAATATATATATAAACGAACTCGACTATTAAGAAAATGAGAATATGCAAATGGCAAATACTTTTAAGGGGAATTTAATGAAATGCCCAAACAGAAAGGAATGCTTACTAATAAATAACTTTCCCCAAACCTCTCTTGCTTCCATCAAGCCAGCTAAGTATGTCATCTTCTAAACACACACAACAGAAAGTCTCAAAGGCTTTTTCAGCTCCCAGTAGTTGCTAACTCGACATCACTAAGAGAAGTCGTGCTAGGTAAACACTCCTGCTGTGGATACACTGCTTTTCCTCTGGGACCCTGATCTACCTGGAGTAGGTCATTATTTTGGTGGAGAAAAAAAAAAGTTTTTTGTTTTATTTCCTTTTACTATGAATTTTAACTAAGAGTTAAACTACAAAAGCACAAATATTTATGTGCTATTAACTATTTCATTTGTTGATTTCACATAATTTTTATTGTTTCACAAGGGTTTAAAAGTTAAAAATAGGCCAGGCATGGTGGCACAAGCTTGTAATCCCCGCACTTGGGAGGCGGAGACAGGAGAATCGCACAGGTTCGAAGCCAGCCATGCTGGCTTAAGAGACCCTGTTTCCAAATAAAAAGTATAAAATAGGTCTGGGAGTGTAGCCCAGAGGCAGAAGGGCTTCCAGAAACCCCAGTACCACCAAAAAAAGTTAATAATAGGCACGGCATGGTGGCGCACACTTGTAATCCCAGAGTTTGGGAGGCTGAGACAGGAGGATCATGCAGGTTCGAAGCCAGCCTCAGCTACTTGGTGAGGCTCTCAGCAACTTAATAAGACCCTGTTTCCAAATAAAGTATAAAATAGGTCTGGGAGTATAGCCCAGAGGTAGAAAACCCCCTGGGTTCCACCCCCAGTACCACACACACAAAAAAAGGTTAATAATAAAACTCATTTCCCACATTTTAGGATTAATTTTTTTTTTCTTTTTTTTTTTTTTTTTTTTGGTGGTACTGGGGTTCCTGGAAGCCCTTCTACCCCATCCGGGCTACACTCCCAGACCTATTTTTTATACTTTTTTATTTGGAAACAGGGTCTCTTAAGCCAGCAGGGTTGGCTTCGAACCTACGCGATCCTCCTGTCAACGCCTCCCAAGCGCGGGGATTACAAGCGTGCGCCACCACGCCCGGCCCTAGGATTAAACATTTTAAAAATAAAATAGCCGGTCGTGGTGGCGCACGCTTGTAATCCCCACGTTTGGGAGTTGGAGACAGGAGGATCGTGCAGGTTTGAAGCCAGCCGTGCTGGCTTAAGAGACCCTGCTTCCAAATAAAAATATAAAATAGGTCTGGGAGTGTAGTCCGGAGGTAGAAGAGTTCCATCCCCAGTACCACCAAAAATAATAAAAATAAAAATAAAATAAAGATAACAATTATATATTTAGGTGGTGGTTTACTGGAGACTGACCCCGAGCATTCTACCTCAGAGCTACACGCATAGACCTTTTTTATTTTTATTTTTTGAAACAAGTTCTCATTAAGTTGTTGAGGGTCTCGCTACTTTGCTGAGGCTGGCCTAATCTGTGATCCTCCTGTCTCAGCCTCCCAAGATTAATTAAAATAGAAAATCAGAAGCTACTGACCTCACTGTTAATTACCACGGAGATTTAATCAAATTCCTTTAAAGTCTTACTGTCAGACACTTATTAGGCAATCTGTTTAAACAGTATGAGATCATGACTGATTCAAGACAATAAGACACACCAATGTTGTCACACTGTGACCCAGTCTCTAATTGTGCAGGTGACACAAGTCAAGGCAGACAGGTTAGACGACATTCAAGAAGCCCACACGACAAAATTACCAGGGCAGAACAGACACTATTGCAAACGCTTTATTACCAGTCTTCCCATCAAATCATACTGCCTTCTAAATTCACCACTGGGAAACAACTGGTTTAGACTAGACTATATGATTCAGACCAGACTATATGACTATATGAGTTATTCTACTTAATTTTTAAGATCCCTAGAACACTCCCCCCCATGTGTGTGTGTGTGTGTGTGTGTGTGTGTGTGTTTGTGTGTATGTATCCTGGAGAATTGAATCCAAGTGCATTCTATGCCCAAGCTATGTCCCCAGTTCTTTTTACTTTTTATTTTGAAGCAGGGTTTAGCTGAGTTGCAGAGGGTGGCCTCAAACCTGCAATCCTATCTCAGCCTCCCAAGTGCTGGGATTATAGTTGTGCGCCACTGCAAACCCGCCTAAACTTAGCTCTTTAAATATAGAAATCTTCAAAAGTTATTGATCCTTTTGGTAGAAGCCTTCCTAGAGCTGTGTCACAATTTAGGTAGTCACTGGAGCTCCTCCGGGACTGAGGGGTGCCAGCATCTCCTCCTGGACACCTGAGGAGTCGGCCAGACACTGCTCCAAAGTAACCCTGAGCCACCAAGAGGCAATGATCAAAAATGCAGACTTGTCAGAAAACAGGAGCAGGACTTGAACTGGGCCCCTCAGGTGCTGGAGAACTACGACACAGAAAAGGACATGGAGAACTACGACACAGAAAAGGACATCGCAGCCCATGCCTAGGAGTTTGACAGGAAATACAATCCCACCTGACCCAGCATCCTGGGCAGGAAGTTTAATAGCTACATGACACATGGGACCAAGCACTTTATCTACTTCTGCCTGGGCCAAGTGGCTGTTCCCCTGTTCAAATCTAGTTAAAGGCAGTGGCCGTGCCATACGCCAAGTGGTCCATCAAAAAAAAAAAAAAAAAAAAAAAAGACCAGACTGCAACCTCAGTGAAACATCAGAGCCTGAAATCAGGAGCCTTACAGAGGGAAAAACTCCATCCTGAACCTTTCTGTGCTCTCTTCAGGGTTGTCTGTGTACTAGTTTGCTGTAGCAATAGAAAAATTAACAAAACAGCTTGTTTGCTTTGTTGTTGTTGTTGTTGTTATGGGGGTGGAACCCAGGGGCTTTTCTATCTCTGGGCTATACCCCCAGGCCTATTTTTTTATATACTTTATTTGAAAACAGGGTCTCACTAAGTTGCTGAGAGCCTCACTCAGTAGCTGAGGCTGGCTTCAAACCTGTGCGATCCTCCTGTCTCAGCTTCCCCACCGCTGGGATTACAAGCGTGCAACACCATGCCCAGCTTACATTTGCATTTATTTTCTATTATACACTTCTCTGCCCCATGTTTGTTTGTTTGTTTGTTTGTTATCTCAATCCATTCCTCTAAAAAACAAATCTGTTAGGACTGGGGCTGTAGAACGGGGTAGTGCTTTACCAGCATGTGTAAGGCTCTGGGATGGGGCCCCGGCACCATGAAACAATTAAACCTATTGGAGATGTATAAAAAAGAAAGAAGTAACTTTGCTAGAATGAAAAGGTACAACTACAGAGTCCTTGGGTGTTCCAGTGAAATAGTTCTGACATTCTTAATCTTTGTTTAAATATCAGGTTACATGCTTCATGAATATTTTCCTATTATGCTTCTGGTCTTGCTTATGTTAATTTTGTATGTTTCAGGGAACTATTCCATCTCACTTTATTCATTAAATTCCTACCTTAAACTGAGCGTGGTAGTGCATGCCTGTGAGTCCAGTATTTGGGAGGCTGAGACAGGAGGATCACAGATTCAGGCCAGTCTCAGAGTGTTAGCAAAACTCTCAACAACTTTGAAGAGCCTGTTTCAAAACAAAAAATAAATCTGTGCTGTTGGCTGTATGTGAAAATCATCTGGAAATCTGATTCTGATTCAGCAGGTCAGAGGTGGGGCCCAGGACTGCATTTGAATCAGGAGGCAGGTGATGCTGAGTGCTCCCGCCCCGCTATCTTGTGAGTAGTGAAGAACTAGTGCATCTTTCTTTGTTTCTCCCGCTGTTTTCAGATTCTCTCGTTACCTTGTTTTTCCCTATTTTTATCACTTTTATTGGTGCATTGTAATTATACATCACAGGGAGGTTCACAGTGACGCAGACATGCACACAGCACTTGGTGTATTTCCCTCGGCGGCCCACTCTACTCCTTCCCCCTCCGATGCATGCAGTGAGACTGGTAGTGATTCCTTCATATAAAGAAAGAGCATTATTTGAACTGCTTCTTCTTCAGTACTCTCCTCCTCCCTCAACCCCCATCCATTATTCTCCTGGTCTCTCGCATTTATCTGAAGTCCCTTTTGTTTCCTATTTTCACTCTACCATCCACATATGAAAGAAAACATACAACCTTTCACTTCCTGCAACTAGCTGATCCCAGCGTAATATTCTTTCATTCATCCACTTTCCTGTAAAAGATATAATTTTTTTCTTCTTTTTGGCTAAGTAAAATTCCATTGCGTGTACATACCACATTCTCTTTCTCCTTTCCTTGCTTTAAGTCACCCAAGAGTAACCATAGTTAACTACTTAACCCTGCAGATAACCCTTAAAGCTATGAAGATCCCCCAACCCATAATATAACCGATAACAATCACAGAGCAAAAGAATCAAAACACTACAAGAGGCATAAGCCTTTTTCTAAATGTGACCAAAAATAATAGAGTCAATATAGATAACATAATTTTTAGGCTGAGTTACTATTTTGAGTTTTTTTGTTTGTTTGTTTTTGTGTTTTTTTTTGGTTGGTTGGGGATTGCACCTAGGGGAATGGTACCTTCAAGCTACATCCTCAGCTTTTATTTATTTATTTATTTATTGGCAGAACTGGGGATTGAACTCAGAGGCACTCTACTTCAGAGCTATACCCCCAGTCCTACTTTTATTCTTTACTTTGAAACAGGGTCTCACTAAACTGCAGAGGGCATAAGTAGCTGAGGCTGGCTGTGAACCTGCAATCCTTCTGTCTCAGCCTCCCAAGTGCTGGGATTACAAGGGTGTACCACCACACGGGCTTATTTTCCATTTTGAAACTGGGTCTCGCTAAGTCATTGTGGGTCTCACTAAGTTCCTGAGGCTGGCCTTGAACTTGTGATCCTCCTGTCTCAGCCTGCCAAGTACTGGGATTACAGGTGTATGCGTTCACACCTGGATATTTTGGTATATTTCTTAGTAATTAAATATTTTCCTTATGTTATGGTTAAAAATCAAATTTAAATTTCTTTACCTTAAGTTTCTTAATAGAACTTGTTCGTCCCATTAAGATTTAATAACACTCCTATGAACTGAATTGCTAGTTTTGAAGAGAATTATGGTATTAGCACAAATACCTATAAGCTATTAATATTATGCCTTTTTTAGTCTACTAGATAATATAAGAAAATCCACTATCAAGGATTTCTAATCCTCAAGGGGTAAGCTTTCCAATGAACTAATATTGGAACTACATATATTTTATAATCATATATAAATTTCACTTATAGTTGTATTTTAATATATTCTATCACATGGATCATAATTCTCATAGGAATTGCTAGATTTATAATAGGCCCTTTAATGTTATAAATGTTAGTGCTCATACAGCAACAGAAATGTTCTTACAAAAGACTAAGATCCTGAAGTGCCTAACCAACAAACAGTAATCTCATTTTACAGTGGGAAAACCTGAAGAATATACAGGTTATGCAACCAAATAAATACACTGCAAACATAACCTGAAACTCTAATTAAATCCATCCTATAGTCATTGCACATCACAGGTTGAACATTGTTCCTTTGGGGTACATGAACCAATTCTTTAAATAAAAATTACATACAATGGCTGGTTTTCCATTAGAAATATAGTTTATGTAATGTTAATTTCTTTCCAAAATTGTTAACAACAATGTGAGTGGAATCCAATTCTGTGGTGTAGTTTTCTCACAAGGAAATTAAAGCTGACTGTTCCATTCCATCAAACCAGACAACAGCGCATTCTAGTGGCCAAAGGAGGGCATAATTAGCAATGTCTGGGACTCCAGACTAAAATCAAAACATCTAAAATCTAGGAGCTAATAATATTATAAACCTTGTGTGAACTATTGTAGAATTAAAGAAAATCTGCATTCAACATTAAAATGAAGATACAAAAAAGATAAGTATTACCCAAAAGCTCCAGTCACCACTCCAGTTATGTAAATTTGGACCTTGTCTTTTGGTTGACACTAAATTACTCTCATCCACAGCCGGACTAGAATTTTCCTCTGTCTCTTCCTGTAATTCTGGTGCAAGGCTTGGATCCCCTTCATTTATTTCCTGAAAACAAGTACCAAATAATTTAAATTACTTGCTGAGAAATACCCATTTAAAAAAGAAAAATTAATGTTCAAGATGTATAAATGACCTTTTAAAGGAAAATACTTTTCAAAGAGAAATTAATGCTTCTGCTGCTATAATTCAACATTTATATGTGCAACAAACTTTCAACTACTACTTCTTGTTAATAGTTTAGTTGGCACTAAGATACAGAGTTGAATAAAACAAAGTGCTTTGAGAATTCAGTGTGCTACAACGGCAATTAGAGAGTAAAAATACAACATAATGGGCGTGTCCATTGACATAACCACTTTGGGGAATGGCCCATAGGGTGGGAGATGTAGTATGTGGGTCAAAGATGGCCATGTACCACAATGCAGCAATTTAATAGGTGCGTGGAGTCAGGGTGTTTGTAATACGAGTGAAGTGGAAACCTCACTGTCCATCCACAGAGAAATCAGTAAATAAGCTCTGATACATGCAAACACTGGAGTCAGTGAATGAATAAGATGTCTTAACCAGACAGTAGCCTCGGATCTACAGAGCGCTATACTTTGTACAAGATAAGGGACCACTGGGTAGTTGCTCATGAAAGAGCTATCATTAGGGAGGAGAGGAGGAGGAGGAGGAGGAGGAGGAGGAGGGTGCTGCCTACCAGCATTGTGGCACACACCTGTAACCCCAGTAATTGGGAAGCTGAGATATGAGATAGGTTCAAGCACAGCCTCAGCAGCTTAGTGAGACTCTCGGCAACCTAGAGAGACCCTGTTTCAAAATAAAATAGGGCTGGGGATGTAGCTCAGAGGTAGAATGCTACTGGGTTCAATCCCGTTCTGCAACAATGAAGGCAATGACTACAGTGACGACAGCAGTGGAGAAGGAGGAGGAGAGAAAAGAAAGAGAGATGGGGAGAGGGAGAAAGAAAGAGAGCAAGAAGGTGCGTTTGGCAAGCAGTCATTATAAAAGCCAGGCATGGTGGTACACACTTGTAATTTTTCTTTTTCTTTTTCTTTTTCTTTTTTTTTTTTTTGTGATACTGGGGGTGTAATCCAGGGGCTTTTCTACCTCTGGGCTATACACCCAGACCTATTTTATACTTTATTTGGGAACAGGGTCTCACTAAGTTGCTGAGAACCTAAGTAGCTGAGGCTGGCTTCGAACCTGCGCGATCCTCCTGTCTCAGCCTCCCAAGTGCGGGGATTACAAGCGTGCGCCACCCGGGTTGAGAAAGGAGGACAGCCTCAGCAACTTGCAGGACCCTCCGCAACTTAATGAGACTGTTTCAAAATAAGATAGAGCTAAGGGTGTAATTCAGAAGTATAGTGCCCCTGGGCTTCAATCCCCAAGACCACAAAACAAACAACCAAACAAAAAAACATGGCTCTCCAGGACCCTTAAGTACCACCTTCACCTCTAGGTTAACAAAGATTCTGACCCTTGGGTCTACAGGGAAAGCAAACATAATGCCCTTGTGGTACAAAGAGAAATAAATCAACCCTACTTGAGCTCAGGGTTCTTAAACATGGGAGAAGCCTCTAACCCTGGTGAGGCTAATTTAAGAGTTTGGAGGAAGAAATCTGCAAACATAAAATGATAGAGGACCTGCTTCATATAAAGTGCATCTCTTAGCCGGGCATGGTGGCGCACACTTGTAATCCCCACGCTTGGGAGGCTGAGACAGGAGGATCGCACAGGTTCGAAGCCAGCCTGAGCTGGCTTAAGAGACCCTGTTTCCAAATAAAACATAAAAAATAGGTCTGGGAGTGTAGCCCGGAGGTAGAAGGCCCCTGGATCCCATTCCCCAGTACCACAAAAATAAATAAATAAATAAATAAATAAATAAATAAATAAATATAAAGTGCATCAATTAACCACCAAAAAGAGGAGAAAGAAACAAATCTGGTCCTGGCGTGGTGGCTTATAATCCTGGCATTCGGGAGATGGAGACTGGAGGATCACTGTTCGTGGACAGCCTCAGCTACTTAGCGAGGCCCTTCACAACTCAGTGAGACCCTGTTTCAAAAAATAAAAAAGGACTAGGCCAGGTGTGGTTGCTCACGCTTGTAATCCCAGCACTCAGGAGGCTGAGACCAGAGGGTTGAGGTTCCCGGACAGCCTCAGCTACTTAGTGAGGCCCTCCATAACTTAGTGAGACCCTGTTTCAAAATAAAGAATAAAAAATAGGTCGAACGCCCCTGGGTTCCATCCCCAGACCCTCAAAAAATAAATAAATAAAAATTTTAAAAAACTAAAAACTAGGGCGGGGAAGGGGGGTGGGGCTCGAAGGTAGAATGCCCTTAGATTCCATCTCCAGTACCACAAAAAAAAAAAAAAAAAAAACCTGGATACAGAAGGAGGAAACAAATCTGAAACAGAAGTCCATAATTTAACCTATTTAGAAATGCAATATTTATTAAAAGTTTGTACATCAAAAGATAAGAGATTGCCGGATATGGCTGCACACACTCATAATCCCAGCATTCCAGTGGTGGAGACTGAGGGTCACGGTTTGTGGACAGCCTCAGCTACTTAGCGAGGCCCTTTGTAAATCAGTGAGACTCTGTTTCAAAAACTAAAAGCCTAAAAAATAGGGCTAGGGCTGTAGCTAAGAGGCCAGATGCCCCTGAGTTCCATCCCCAGACCGAAAAAAAAAAAAAAAAAAAAATAGGGCTAGGGCTAAGGGTGTAACTTGGAGGTCGAATGCCCCTAGGTTCCATCCCCAGACCTGCAAAAAAAAAAAAAAAAAAAAAAAGATAAGAGATTGACGTTTGTGCCTCTACAATCTAGGTTCTGAATTAACTTCAGCATCCATTAAAGTGCATCAATTAATAAATCTTCATGGTTTACATCCATACTGGGGCACAAATTACAATTATACCCAGAGATCCCACTAAACTTAACCCAGGTATCACCTATCATCTTAGGGGAAGCACTCAACATGAAATTCACCACAAAGTTTATAAGGTTATAAGGCCGGCTTCCCCTTAACCCTGAGAATGACCATCTTGCTTCGTTCTCCACGGTTGAAGTATGTTACCCTAAAACACCCTAGTGGTCATGGGCACTCTGATCCAAAAAATAAATAAATAAATAAATTCAAATCAAGTTTTTGGAGCTTACAAATTACCTTAAAAAAAACATAGGTCCTGTCAGAGACTACCATCCACAACCCCCAGTTAAAGTACTATCACCAGTGTGAAATAAAACAAGGCTCTCAAGGATTGAAATTAAAACCTAATTAGTAAAAGAGTGATTATCCCTCCTGCCTCTCAGTTTAACAATCCCATTTGGCCTTTTAAACTTAGAAAAACGAGTGGGCCTTACAGCTGCTCGGCATCCTGGATGCTCCAGTCCCACATGAGCCCCTCGACCCAGCATTACGGACAGTCCTGACTATCCAATCAGCAAGTAGCAGATATTTCACTATTAGAGATGTGGCTAATATGTTCTGTTCGGTGCCTCTTACAACAACTTCGCAGCCACAGTCTGCCTTCACCTCCAGAGGAATACGACGTACCTCTGCCTGGCCACCCACAGACTGCCTCTATGGCACTGCCACTATTTGCCACCTTCATAGGCAAAAACTGAGCCCGATCTGGGCTTCTGAAGCATCCACCACAGAGGCACGGCCTCCCGGTCCTCAGTGCCTAGGCAGGAGCCACCGTGCTGGAAGAGGCCACCTCTCCCCTGGACCCTTTGGCCACCTGAGAAACTTGGGTTCAGCTCAGTGATGGGGCACTGAAAGCTTGCTCTCTTCACAGTAAAACTACACATCACCATGACACACGACGGGACTCTCTGGAGAACTGTTGCCTTTCGTCTCTTCCCCAGGAGGCCCCTGGTAAAGGACAGGACCCAAGGTCAGCACATCGAGCGAAACGTCAGGCGGTCATCTCAACGCTGAATGCGTTGCCATGGATTGGATCCATCTGCGCAAGTTTATAAATGCTTAGGCCACTGCCTGAGAGTTGCATACCGGGATTAAAAACCCTCTGACACCCTTTTTTCACAAATACCCAAAGTGTCGATCAAGGTCACACATGGGTCTATGTAAACTAGAGCCAGAATACAAAGGTCTCACGCCAAGGCGCAACTCCTTATCCCCTCTGGAGTTCCAGACATTGCAGATAGTGGCCAAGGCACTCATTTCTTGAAATAAAATGTGTGGTGTGTGTGTGTGTGTGTGTGTGTGTGTGTGTGTGTGTGTTACTTGGAGTGGAACCCAGAGGCTTTTCTACCTCCAGGCTATACTCCCAGACCTATTTTATATTTTATTTGGAAACAGGGTCTCACTAAGTTGCTGAGAGCCTCACTAAGTAGCTGAGGCTGACTTTGAACCTGTGTCATCCTCCTGTCTCAGCCTCCCAAGTGCAGGGATTACAAGTGTGCGCCACCACGCCCGGCTAAAAATGGCATATATTGAATAATGCTTTCAATGGAACTTTCACCATACTTAGTGGTTTCAGGCTGCAGGCCCCATAGAGAGCCACAATAACCTTCTTTAAAAAGTTCAGGTCCAGTTAAATAAAAAATGGTACACGTCATTTATCCATCAAACTTCAGGGATGAATTATAATAAGGAAACAATAGTTCAGTATTTTTAGGTTTTGTCTGCAGACAACTTTTAAGCCTCAGCCCTTCTATTTCCTCTTCTGGACAAATTAATAAGAAAGCTTGGGGGAGTCAGGTATGAGAGGCTGAGACAGGAGAATCATAGGTTTGAAGTCAACGTCAGTAACTTAGTGAGGCCCTCCACAATTTAGCAAGGCCCTATTTCAAGAAATAAAATAAAGTAAAATAAAATAAAATAGGCCTGGGGTGTAGCTCAGAGGTAGAATCTCCCTGGGTTCAATCCCAAGCATCACAAAAAAATTAATTAAAAAATAAATTAAGCTGGGTGTAGTGGTGCACGCTTGTAATCCCAGCACTTGGGAGGCTGAGACAGGAGGGTCGCACAGGTTTAAAGCCAGCCTCAGCTACTTAGTGAGGCTCTAGTCAACTTAGTGAGACTCTATTTCCAAATAAAATATAATTTAGGTCTGGGAAAATAGCTTAGAGGTAGGAAGCCTTTGTGTTCCACCCCCAGTACCACCAAATTATTAATAATAATAATAATAATAATAATAATATTAAAATTTTTAAAGTGCCAGGGTTGTAGCTCAGAGATTGAATGCCCCTGGATTCAATCTTCCAGTATAGATAGATAGATGGATGGATAGATAGACAGACAGACAGACAGACAGACAGCCTGGATGGGTGGTATTGTTTCCTTGGGTGTGAGTGGGCAATTCACACTCAGCATGCCCACCCACACTCAACAAGTCCAGGAACAGAAGCCCTTATCCAGGCCCCACTCCTTAATCACAGCAGGAACTTGGAGTCTTCTCGAGAGGCCCGCCCTGCCCACACCAGAGACCTCAATTTTGTAAATCACAGACCATTTCATGCCCACACAGTTTGTGTGTGGCGCTGTATGTGTCTAAAGCTGAATCAAATTTTGGGCAGGGTGCACTCTGACTTTCTAGGGTGCCTTCAATTGATGCCTGCTGCTCTAGGTTCCCAGTTTTGTGGTCCCTGACAAAGTCACTCACTCACAATCAGCCTCAACTGGAGGGTAGAGGTCCCGCTTCTCACTAATCAGACAGAAACTCACTGAAAGCAGAGCAGGGACTTTTTTTTTTTTTTTCAGTACTGAGGATTGAATCCCAGGATTTTCTACCTCTGAACTATACCCCCCCAGCCCTGTTTTATTTTTTTATTTTAAAACAGAGTCTATGAGCCGGGCGTGGTGGTGCACCCTTTTAATCCAGCATTTGGGAGGCTGAGACAGGAGGATTGCAGTTTGCTGACAGCCTCAGCTACTTAGGCCCTCCGCAACTTAGTGAGACCCTGTTTCAAAATAAAGAATAAAAAATAGGGCAGGGATGTAGCTCGGAGGTCGAATGCCCTGGGGTTCCATCCCCAGACCTGAAAAAAAATTAATTAATTAATTAATTAATTAAAACACAGTCTAAGTGGGTGAAAGCTTGGCTAAGTTGCAGAGGCTGGCTTCTAACCTGCAATCCTTCAGTCTCAGCCTCCCAAGTACTGGGATTACAGACACAGCCCACCATACCTACTGGAGCAGGTAACTGTGTTCCTCGCCAGCTTATCCTGAGCACCTCCAGTGGAGGACGTAGTTATAAGTGGTTATTTAGGGTCAAGAGCAACTATCTTGCCTGTTTTATTATAATGTTTTGAGAACCCGTTGGAATCAAACATCACTTCATTCGTCCAGTCAACAAGTATTTGAATGCCTCTAACCTTCAGTAAAACTAAAATATTACTGAAAAGGTATGTCACTGTCAATGTAATGAAGGAAGATAGTGTTAAGAAATGCAGAAGCCAAGCATGATGGCACACGCTTGTAATCCCAGCATTCGGGAGGCTGAGACCGGAGGATCATGGTTCGCGGACAGCCTCAGCTACTTAGTGAGGCCCTCTGCAACTCAGTGAGACCCGATTTCAAAATAAAGAATAAAAAATTGGGCAGGGGGTGTAGCTCGGAGGTCAAATGTCTCTGGTCAAATCCCCAGACCCTCAAAAAAAAAAAAAAAAGAAAAGAAAAGAAAAAGAAAAAAAGAAATGCAGGTACTTCTGCAATACAAAGCTCTTACCCTTAAGTTTTTTAGTTTTTTGTTTTGTTTTGTTTTGTTTTTTGGTCCTGGGGATTGAACCTAGGGCATTCTATCACTGAGTGACACCCACAGCCCCCCTTTAAAAAAAAAATAAAACTTTTGAAACAGTCTTGTTAAGTAGTTGGGGACCTCATTAAGTTGCTGAGGCTGGTCTCTAAACTGTGATCCTCTTGCCTCAGCCTCTCAAGTGATGGGACTACAGGAATGCGCCGCTGAGCCCATAATAAACGAGTTTCTCCATCCTATCATTTAAAGTAGTACACAAACAACAAAACTAGTTGACATCAGAAACTTGGTTGACAGCAGGGGTGAGGCTAGGGAATCGCGAGACGGGGTCAGAATCCCAACAATAGGGCCAGGCTGAGGGGGCCTGGGGCTGAGACTTCTGGACTAGTATAAGTGGGGACCAAATTCAAGTAGTCGACGTCCCCAGGGACACCGCCGGAGGGGAAGGCTCCCAGGAAGCACAGGAAGCCGTTTCCTTGGTAACAACTTTCCAAATTATTCCAAAGAGCACGAAGAAAAGGGAAGGGAGGAATGAATTCTCATCATATGAGAGGGTTCAAACAACCATCGAGAAGAAGTCTGCGGAGGAAAGTCTGGGGAGGCCCTTACCTGCGGGACAGCCGCAGCGCCCTCCATCCCGGCTCCCTCCGCCGCGGGCACGCGCACGCGCGCGCCCGTGAGGCCCCGCAGGGAGGGGCGGCCAGGCGCGCTCCCGACTCGGGACCCGCGGGCTCTGCGCGCTCCCGACAGGGCCCTGAGGAGCGCCTTGCGCCCTCTGGCGGCGAGTGAGGAGCCCTGCCCTTGGCCAGCCAACTCCTGAAGGTGGCCCATTTGTTAGCCAGGAAGCCAGTCTTTCTTGAGGGGTGGGGGCGTCAGGATGATCCCAACTCAAATTTCTGTGCCTACCATCAAATACATACTCACATCCAGTGTGCCCAAAAGTGAGTCTCGTGGGGAAGTCTTGTTCTGTTGAATAAAAGACTGAAGTTACTCGGGAAAGGTTACTGAGTATTGCACGCTTGACTCTCGGTAAAATAACTGTAAAAGACACAGAACAGTTGAAGACGACGTGGAGTAGCGTTTTTTAGTAGTGGAATAATTTATGACTTATGGATAAGCTCGTGGATATTTATTGTTATTGAATATCGTGGGTATTAGGAAATTTGTGCTTAAGTATTTAGGAGTGTTGTATCTGCTAGCCTGCTTTCAAACACTTTAACAAAGATAAATACAGAGAGAACAAAACCGCGGAATGATAGTCTAAGAGTTGAGGATATACTGCTATTTGGTCATTCTTTGCTGTTTCGGTGTTTGGAGATAGCCATAATGTAAGGTCAAGGAGCGGGAAAAGGGTTGAATCCAGTTCTACACAGGGTCAGATATGAGTGTATTTTTATTTTACATTTTTATTGGTGGATCGTAGTCATACATATTAATGGGGTAGTGTTTATTTTTAAAATATATGTTACATATTAAAGGACAAATTATCTAACGACGGAATCACTTAGGGATAGGTTTCCATCCTTGTCCTGAAAAACTTTTCAGAGCCGTGTCCTGTTGAACATAAAAATTTCACAGAATGCCAATATTAAATCAGGCCACTATTAAATCAATGCCAGTATTAAATCAGGCAGGGTGCAGTGGTGTATGCCTGTAATCCCAGTACTTGGAAGATTGATGCAAGAGGATTACAGGTTCCAGGCAAGCCTCAGCAACTTAGTAAGACCCTATTTCAAAAGAAAAGGCTAGAGGTGTGGCTTAAAGTTAGAATGCCCCAGGTTCGACCCCGGCGTGGTGGCACATGCTTGTATTCCCTGCGCTTGGGAGGCGAGGCGGAGACAGGAGGATCACGCAGTAAGAGACCTTGTTTCCAAATTTTTAAAAGTACAAAAATAGGTCTGGGAGTGTAGCCCGGAGGTAGAAGGGCTTCCAGGAAGCCCAGTTCCACCAAAAAAAAAAAAAAAAAAAAAAAAAAAATGCCCCAGGTTCAATCCTCAGTGCTAGAAAAAAAATTAAACTAGGCTATTCTGTGGCCATGAAATAAGAAGACAAAAGAAGGCTACCATCTAATTATATCTAAACACAAACAAAAATGTGTCATGGCTTAATCTACAAAAAAAAAAAAATTGCTAAACCTCTCCCATGCTGGCGACTGTGACCACTGCCTCGTCCCGAGTCTCAGCTTCTGCTTCACTTCATTCCATTTATCTTCTACCTAAGACTTACCAAGATGCCCAGTCCTAGCCAGGCGTGGTGGCGCACACTTATAATCCCAGTTCTTGGGAGGCTGAGACAGAAGGATAGCCGGTTCGCAGCCAGCCTCAGCTACTTAGTGAGGTCTTCCACAACTTAGTGAGACCCTAGTTCAAAACAAAAATTTAAAAATCAGGCTGGGGGTAAAGTTCAGAGGTACAGTGCCCCTGGGTTCAATCCCCAGCACCAAAAAAAAAAAAAAAAAAAAAGCAAAAAAAAAAAAAAAGATGCCTAATCCTAATTATCAGTTTCTTGACAACATCTAATACAAGACAAAGCCCCTCGGTTATTGAGTCCTTGATCCAAAATCATGGAGCACAAGCCAGGCATGGTGGCGCACGCTTGTAATCCCAGCACTTGGGAAGCTGAGACAGGAGGGTTGCTCAGGTTCAAAGCCAGCCTCAGCTACTTAATGAGGCTCTCAGCAACTTAGTGAGACCCTGTTTCCAAATAAGCTCCTAGAAATCAATATAGAAAAACTGTAGTCTAATGAAATATTGATAAAGAATAGGTCTGAAATTTCCCAGAAAAGGAATTATAAATGTTTATTTTAAAACACACAAAAGAGCCTCAATTTTTCTCAGAATAAAATAAGTAGAAATCAAACCCATATTGAAATACTACTTATTTTTCACCTATTAAATTGGACAAAGTACAAAAGTTTGAGAATGCATTCTGTTGTTAAACCTAAGGATAAAGCCGGGCGTGGTGGTGCACACTTGTAATCCCAGCATTCGGGAGGCTGGGACCGGAGGATTGTGGTTCGTGGACAGCCTCAGCTACTTAGTGAGGCCCTCTTCAACTCATTGAGAACTTGTTTCAAAATAAAGAATAAAAAATCGGGCAGGGAGTATAGCTCATAGGTCTAATGCCTCTGGGTTCCATCCCCAGACCCGCAAAAAATAAAAAATAAAAAACTGAGGATAAAAGAATTCTCCTGATGGAAATGCAAAGTAATACAGTACTTTAGCAATCAGTATAAAATTGCAAAATGTATATATGCTTGCAGCTATATCACCTCCAAGATTTCTCCTACAGACTTAATTGCACACATGTAAAATATGTGCAGAATTATTCACTAGTTTTTATTAGTATAGTTTGTATTAGTAAAGTTGGGAATAATTCATCACCAGTGGAGAACTGGTTAAATTATGTGTTTCCATCCTCCTGAGTTTGGAATTCTATGTAGTTAAAAAATATCATAGGGTAGGTAGGCGTGGTGGCACACACTTGTAGTCCCGGCATTTGGGAGGCTGAGACAAGACGATTGCGGTTCTTGGCCAGCCTCAGCTACTTAGTGAGGCCCTCTGCAACTCAGTGAGACCCCGTTTCAAAATAGAGAATAAAAAAATGGGGCTGGGCGTATAGCTCAGAGGTAGAATGCCTTTGGGTTCTAACCCCAGTACAAAAAAAAAAAAAAAAAAAAAAAAAAAAAAAAAAAAAAATATATATATATATATATATATATATATATATATATATATCTCATAGGGTGAGATGTAGAAGAAAATACACCACGTGGTGTGTGCATGTGTATGTATTTCACTTTGAGGCTCACTATGATATGTAATTGCAAAGCACTGATAAAAGTATTGAAAAAATTAAAAAGCCAGGTGTGGTGACACATGCTGAGGCCAGCCTCAACAATTTAGCAAGATCCTGTTTCAAAATAAAAAATAAGCTGGATGCGGTGGAGCACACTTGTAATGTCAGTATTCAGGAGGCTGAGACAGGAGGATCAAGGTGGGCGGACAGCCTCAGCTACTTAGTGAGGCCCTTTGCGACTCAGTGAGACCCTGTTTCCAAATAAAGAATAAAAAAAAATAGGACTGAGAGTGTAGCTCAGAGGTAAAATGCCCCTGGGTTCCATCCCCAGTACTGCAAATAATAATAATAATAGTAATAATAATAATGATATTATTATTTAAAAATAAAATATGGCTGAATAGCTTTGAGGTAGAATTCCCTTTGATTCAGTCTTCAGTACCAAAATAAATAAATATAGAGTGATGTCAACAAAAATAGCAGAACAGAGAACTTAGAAAGTCTGTACCTCCACAAAAGCAACAAATAATTGTCAGAACCAACTCTAGAATCCAACCAAAAGCTAACAATCAGGGACCATTTAATTAAGAATAAATGCCGGTGTGATGGCACATGCCTGTAATCCTAGGACTTGAGAGGCTGAGCCTGGAGGACCACGCACCAGGACAAGAACAGCCTCAAAATGTAGTGAAACTCTCATCAACCTAGTGAGAGCCTGTTTCAAAATAAAAATAAGCTGGGCTTAGTGGCTCGCGCTTGTAATCCCAGCATTTGGGAGGATGAGACAGGAGGATCGTGGTTCAGGGACAGCTACTTAGTGAGACCGTTTGCAACTCAGGGAGACCCTCCCTGTTTCAAAATAAAGAATTAAAAAATAGGGCTGGGGTTGTAGCTCAGAGGTAGAAGGTCCCTCGGTTCCAGCCCAAGTGCCGCAAATAAATAAATAAATAAATAAGGCTGGAGTGTAGCTCAAATAGAATGCCTCTGGGTTCAATCCCCACCACCACAAAAAGAAAAGAATAAACAATTGAGTCTCAGCAAGAAAGCTTTGCAACATTTTAAATTATCTGATACCATAATAGCCCTATTCCTTATACTGGTTCCTAGACTCAGAGTGAGCAGTACAGACCTTATTCTCAGATTTGTGGTTATTTGTTTTGACCTGTCTGTTGGCTCCCTGAAGCCTCAGGTATTTACTTGCCTTTATGTCTCCTAACTCAGAACTCTCCCAGGACCTGATGTGGCAGCACGTGCTTGTAATCCCAGCACTTGGGAGGCTGAGACAGGAGGAGCACAGGTTCACGGCCAGCCTCAGCTACTTAGTGAGGCCCTCTTCAACTTAGTGAGACCCTGTTTCAAAATAAAGAATAAAAAATAGGGTGGGGTGTGGCTCAGAGATAGAATGCCCTAGGTTCTATCCCTAGTACCACACACACAGAAAAAAAGATCTCTCTCAGGATTACAGCAAGCTACCTTGAGGAGTTGGTGGGAGGCAGATATTTGTAGGAAACACTTGAAGGCAAATGTACTGGGCACTCCCACTTGGGGGAGGAAATAACAAGTTTAACAGGCAATGAAGGAAAGGCTAAGGGAATGGAGACGCTTCAGGGAATAAGGGCTTTGAAAAGCTTCCACAAATTTCTCTGAATCTATAGGCCACATCCATGCTGAGTTGGGAGCGTGCTCAGAAAAGACATAAGAAGCTTCTGTATTCTCACGTTTAGCTGACTTTCTTCTCTGCCAGACAGGAAGGAAAGGTTACTGCAGAGTTTTAAACTCTGGCTGAGTGTTGAAAGCAATTCAGATAAATAAAAAGGGAAGCTGAGACAGGAGGATCGCGAATAAATAAAATAAAAGGATGGAGGTGTGGCTCAGGGTTCAATTCCCAGTAACACACACACACACACACACACACACACACACACACACACACACACACCTTAAGATACCAAACTATAGTACCAAAAATGTATAATTTAAACCTAATCCTAAAAAAATAAGGCACACATTCTGAAGGACACTGTATAAAACATTTCATTTGAACTTTTAAAAAATATCAAGGTCATGAAATACTAAAGCATTGCTCCATATTAAAGGCAACTGAAGTTATGGCAGCTGAACAGAATGTGTGATCTTTGATTGGATCCTGAGCCAGAAATTTTTTTTTTTGCTATAGAGAATATAAATGGAACAACTGAAATTATTTAAAGTCTGTAGATTAAATTATCTCATTGATTCGATGTTAATTTATTTTTTCATATTTTTTCATATATATATTTTTTTTTTATTTTTTTTTTTTTTTTTTTTGGCGGTACTGGGGATGGAACCCAGGGCTATACTCCCAGACCTATTTTATATTTTATTTGGAAACAGGGTCTCACTAAGTTGCTGAGAGCCTCACTAAGTAGCTGAGGCTGGCTTTGAACCTGTGCGATCCTCCTGTCTCAGCTTCCCAAGTGCTGGGATTACAAGTGTGCGCCACTACACCCAACCAAGTTTTCTTATTTTAAACAAAAGTTATTATAAGCAGGGTGTGGTGGTGCGCACCTGTAATCTCAGTACTTGGGAGGCTGAGACAGGAGGGTCACAGGTTCCCAGCCAACCTCCTACTTAGTGAGGCCTTTTGCAACTCAGTGAGACCCTGTATCAAATTAAAGAATAATAAATAAGACTGGAGCTGTAGCTTGGAGGTACAATTCCCCTGAGTTCCATCCCCAGAGCCTAAAAAAAAAAAAAAGCAAAAGCAACCTGGTTTAGTTGTTTGTTTGTAGTTGCATAAGTACAAGCATAGAATAGATGAATAGATAAAGTTGGATAAATTTAGGGTTGATTTGTTCCAGATGATTATGCTAAAGCACAGAAGAACAAGGGAAAGGAATATATATTTTCCACTTATTTATGTCCGTAATGACTCTCTGACTATCCCTGAAATTCAACCTGGGTAAAAAGCAAAATAAAGTTACAAGAATATATGAATGTGAAAATGAATATGTTAGGGTTAAAAGTATTAAAATATGACTGGGAGTAGCATGGTGGTCCAAGCCTGTAATCCCAGTACTTGGGAGGCTGAGACACGAGGACCACAAGTTCCAGAGCAGCCTCAGCAACATAGCAAGACCCTGTTTCAAAAAATAAAAATTAAGCCGGGCGTGGTGGCGCACGCTTGTAATCCCCGCGCTTGGGAGGCAGAGACAGGAGGATCGCGCAGGTTCGAAGCTAGCCGCGCGCGCTGGCTTAGGAGACCCTGTTTCCAAATAAAAATGTAAAAAAATAGGTCTGGGAGTGTAGCCCAGAGATAGAAGGGCTTCCAGGAACCCCAGTACCACCAAAAATAAAAAAAATTAAAAATTAAAAATTAAATAAAATAAAAAAATAAAAATTAATAAATAAAAAGTTCTGGAGGTTCAGCTCACAGGTAAAATACCCCTGGATTCAATCCCCAGTACTTCCCCCAAAAAATCTAATTGGGTTTAGAAGATCACTGGTAGATATAGACAGAGGTGGTAAATTGTAGGTTAAGATAGAAATGGTGTTTGACATTGAGATTATGGACCACTTACAGTTCTTATGGTAAGTGCATGAGTGTAGGTGGTTGGATAGAGTCATGGTTAAGTCAACTGGGAGAGAGGTCAAGGAACTAAGAAGCCAGGCACTGAGAATATAATGTTAATAGTGACAGAAATCACCAAGTATAAGAAGAGCGGTGGAGAGCCGGGGCTGGCGCCACACACCTGTGTTCCCAGTACTTGGGAGCCTGAGACAGGAGGATGCTAGGTTTGAGGTCAACCTCTGCAACTTAGCAAGACACTGTTTCAAAATAAAAGCCGGGCACAGTGGTGCACGCTTGTAATCCCAGCATTTGGGAAGCTGAGACTGGAGGATTGCGGTTTGCAGACAGCCTCAGCTACTTAGTGAGACCCTCTGCAACTTAATGAGAACCTGTTTCATTATATATAAATAAATAAATATTCATTTATAAATTTCATTATATATATATATTCATTAATAAATTTCATTATATATATATAAATAAAGAATAAAAAATAGGGCAGGGGGTGTAGTTCGGAGGCCAAATGCCTCTGGCTTCCATCCCCAGACACACACACACACACACACACACACACACACACACACAAGAATTTAAAAAATAGGGCAGAGGGTGTAGCTCGGAGGTCAAATGCCCCTGGGTTCCACCTCCAAACCCACAAAAAATAAATAATAATAAATAAATAAATAAATAAATAGAGCTGGAGGGAGAGCTCAGAGGTAGAATGCCCCAGGGTTCAATCCCCAATACAAAAAAAAAAAAAACCCAAAAACACTTGACTAGTGAGTTGGTAGATAACTGCAATAAGGAGAGGGAGTCAGCAACACTGTTTTCTGACATGAAATTCAAAGCAAGGATTTTAGGAAATCGTGAAGAGCCATGACACAACGGACAAGAGAAAGGAGGGTGATCACTTTCTGTCTGGACGCATGGTGCACTAGTTACCACAGCTGCATGAGAAATCACTGAAAACCTTAATGCTGAAAACAAGAGCAATCGCTCATTCGCTCTCCGGGCCCCCATGGTCAGGAGTGTGTGTTGGGGGAGGAAGGCCTCAGGTGGGCAGCTCTGCTTGGCCACCTCTCAGGAGGTTGCCCTGGGTAGTGGCGGGGGTGCGGGTCATCTAAGAACCCTCCTGAGCCTGGAGGGTCCACCCCCAGGCATCTCACTTACATGGCTGGCAACCAGGCTATTGGTTGGAGACCTCCGTTCCTCCCCACCTGGGCTTCTCCACAGGGCTGCTTGAGTCCTCATGAGGGCAGCCGCTTTCCTCTGAGCCTGCAATCCCAGAGAGCAAGGTGGAGGCTGCGACGCCTTCTATGACCTAACTTTGGAAGTTTCGCTGTCACTCACACCACATTCTACCCGGCTCGGCCAACTCTGCTTCACAGAGGGAGGCTCCTCTGCCAGGCACAGCAGCCAGGATCACTGGGGGCTTTTCCAGAGCACAGCTGCCCTAAGAGGTCTGGAGAAGTTGGGGAGAAAGCAATCAAGTGGCCTGGAGGGGTAGCAGGGTCCCTCGGTGAAGCCAGGTTCCAGTTAGAGCCAAGTGAAGACCAATTTTAAAGAATTCTGAGAAGTAGCGGAGATTTTGTTAACATCTGATCTTGACTCCCACAGCACAAGGAAGGAGTTGGGGGACAGGGGTGCTAATGAAGAACTGAGTTGAAGAAACACGTCGACACTGTCTGGAGCACGTGCTACCCTAGGCCACTTATTTGTTCTATCCCACAGAGGCCTTGCAGGCCAGGCTAGGGATGTTGTGCCACGTTTTTTTGTTTGTTTGTTTGTTTGTTTGTTTGTTTGTTTGTTTGCGGGTCTGGGGCTGGTACCCAGGGACATTTGACCTTCAAGCTACATCCCCTGTCCTATTTTGTTTTATTATTTATTTTTGAAACATGGTCTTACTAAGTTGCAGAGGGCCTTCCTAAGTTGCTGAGACTGTCCGCGAATCGTGATCCTCCTGTCTCACCTTCCCAAATGCTGGGATAACAAGGGTCCGCCACCACCCCGGCAGTATGCCACCTTTTGTCCCTTCATGATGTGAAGCTTCCCTGAAGTGTGACGCTCTTACATTTCATTGTTAGAAGCATTTTAAGGAGCTGAGCAATGTGAAGCACGCTTGTAATCCCCGCAATTGGGAGGCGGAGACAGGAGGATCGCGCAGGTTGGAAGTCAGCCATGCTGGCTTAGAGAGACCCTGTTTCCAAATAAAAAGTATATTTTTTTTAAAAAAAAAAAAAGGTCTGAGGTAGCCAGGAGGTAGAATGGCTTCCAGGAACCCCACTACCACTTAAAAAAAAAAAAAAAGCGTTTTAAGGAGTTTCAAAACTTTATTCTTAACTCTTTCAATTCTTTTTTATGGTTGGTACTAGGAATTGAACTCTGAGGTATTCTACCTCTGAGCTCTACCCCCACACCCTTTCTAAAGCTTTTAAATTTTGAAACAGGGTCTCACCTTAGCAATACCTTGTTGAAGGTCTTGCTAAGTTGCTGAGGCTGTCCTCAAACCTGCAATCCTCCTGTCTTAACCTCCCAAGTACAGAAATTACAAATTTTTTTAATGTTCAGGATGACTTTTTCATCCAGATCCTTAGAAAATGCCATTATGCTGGGCGTGGTGGCACACACTTGTAATCCCCACGCTTGAGAGGCTGAGACAAGAGAATCACATGGTTTGAAGCCAGCCTCAGCTACTTAGGCTCTCAGTAACTTAGTGAGACCTGTTTCCAAATAAAATATAAAATAGGTCTGGGAAGATATCCCGGAGGTAGAAAGCCTCTGGGTTCCACCCCCAGTACCACCAAAAAAAGAAAAAGAAAAAGAAAAAGAAATGCCACTGTTAATTTTTACCACAATTTCTAGTCCTGCAACTTTATTGATAGTGAGTTCATACATCTGTATGTATATATCAACTTTTGTTCTTTACCCCAAAACTACACTAAGAGGAGTCGTGGACAGACAGCCTTGGAGGGCAAGAGAGGAGGTAAGAGGAAGGACACTGCGTAAGCTGGAAAGTGGGACAAGAGACGACTGATTTAGGAGACCCAGAAAGCCAAGTTCCAGTCCATCCTTGAGGAAAATTGAGGGCCCTACTGATGGAGCCCTCAAAAAGCATGGGAACCAGCAATGCCAAAATACCTCTGTAACTGGTGATAGATAACAGGGGGAGGAGAGGGAGGAGTTAAACTGAGGAAGACTAAGGTCATAGCTGTTGAGAAGCAGTTATATCCTGAGTCATCTCCTCACCTCCAGGGTGCTAGGCAACATTATAATTGCTATGTCCTGGAAAACTTACTACCTACCTGACTTGATAAACAAGAATTAGAAACCAGTAAACAGCTGGGCGTGGTAGTGCAAGCCTGTAATCCCAGTACTTAGGAGGCTGAGACAGAAGGATCCCAGGTTCCAGGCAAGGCCTGGAACCTCACAATTTAGTGAGGCCCTCTGCAACTTAATGAGACACTGTTTCAAAATAAAATGGTCCTGGGGATGTAGCTAAAGGTACAATGTTCCTGGATTCAATCCCCAGTACCAAAAAGAAAGAAAACATAAAGAAGAAATAGAATGCAAAAATAACAGAAAATAGATTATTATACGAGAGGGATGAAGGGAACCCCCAAGAGGATGCTGTAGGTAGATCCCAGAACAGCTGAGGACTAGACACTGAAGGCTCCCAATGCAAACTGGAGCAGGGTAACTCAAGAGACCAGACAGCAATGTTGTCACCAAGATCCCTGTTGTCATTTACCTTCTCTTTAGCCGGGGGTGGAATTCTCCCATGGGCCGTGCTAGATCCTCATCCCTGCGCAGCCTGTGAAGTGCCTGTTCTCCTTCTATGCTCTGCTGTTTCACCCCATGGATTTCTTTTTTTTTTTTTTTTTTTTTTTTTTTTGGTGGTATTGGGGCTCCTGGAAACCCTTCTACATCCAGGCTACACTCCCAGACCTATTTTTATATTTTTATTTGGAAACAGTGTCTCTTAAGCCAGCACAGCTGGCTTTGAACCTACGCGATCCTCCTGTCTCTGCCTCCCAAGCGAGGGGATTGCAAGCGTGTGCCACCACGCCCGGCATAATCCCATGGATTTCTGTTTTGACTTACTCCTAAGAGTTAGACATAGCTTTAGAAGGTTTAGAAGCAGAAAACATGGAGCACTAAAAGGAAAGCTGTCTCTGACAATATTTTTTTTTTGCCAAACATCCCATATCTGGTCATGTGCTCAAATTGTTATATCCTAACTCGAGACAGGGACTCAAAATCACCAGTTAAGAGTTAAGTGTTATGGTGGGAGATGTTATGGTTGTGGAATGTTATGGTTGTGGGGAAACTGACCCCTGTTAGGGTCCCGGACACAATTTCCCTCAAACCACAACAAAACCTAAAACAACCAAAAACCAAAAAACCGAAAAACCGTGGGTTCTTGTCCTGAGCTAATGATAAGTATACATAGCTTGGACACTTGCTGAAGATTTAAAGAAGTTTATTAAAAAGATAGAAATACATAAGATAGTTACAGCCCCACCCAAAGATACAGAACATGGACCAGACTTTATATACCCATGACCTCCATCTTGTTTACGTAATTCTGACGTAATAAACATCCCTGTAAGGTTCCTCCCCCAGCAAGGTGTGGCAAGGTGTCTCCTTTCACCTAGCTAGCTTATCTAATCATATAGATCTGTCTTTAGAATGAGGATGGGGAAGTCCTAGTTCCCCTCTCCTATAGACTTGCTAATTCCCTTTAGCTAGGTTAATTTACATTGGAATAGTTGCCTGCTTTTAGGCAGAAACCAAGTCCTTTCACAGATTTTCCCCTCACCCAATTTTTGGAATATATTAATAATCATAGCTTTCTCAAATCTTCCGAGGCCATTCCCAATACTGGTCCATTAAGGACATATTAGCTGTGGTGACTGCAACTTCACTTACCACACTGAGTAGAGAGCAGTTTTAAAAACCATACATTTAGCCAGGGATGGTGGCGACACTTGTAATCCCTGCGCTGGGAGGCTGAGACAGGAGGATCCCACAGGTTCAAAGCCAGCCTCAGCTACTTAGTGAGACCCTGTTTCAAAATAAAATATAAAATGGGTCTGGGAATATAGCCCAGAGGTAGAAAGCCTCTGGGTTCCACCCCCAGTGCCACCAAAAAAAAAAAAAAAAATAGGGCAGGGGATATAACTAGGAGGTCGAATGCCCCTGGATTCCATTCCCAGACCCGCAGGAAAAAAAAAAAAAATACATTTTATAGGCTGGTGCCGCTCTCAGGTGATTGGGGCGGAGTGTAATTTTGCAAGCAAGTGCATACTGCAGAAGCGGAATTTTGTGGATAGCTGACATGCGCACACACACACACACACACACACACACACACATATATATTATAGTTATACAAACCTTTTAGGAGCCAACTAAGCAGGCCTTTTTTGAGGAAGTAATTCTTGGTAGCTTTTTAACCTGTTGTTTGCCAGTTTGGACTTTGTTCTTAACACCAACTACAGTGAGCCCCATGATTTGGGACTCCCTCAGGCCCTTCCCCACTGATGTCCCCAGAGGAGACTCATGAACTCAGATCAAGCCCCACAAGTTGGTGAGTTTATGCTCATTTGAAAAGTCTTTATCTGATAGCACCAATGTCAAGCTGTCCTTACATCAGAATATTGGTTTGCTACTACTCCGCTTTTCTTTCTTTAACACTAAGAATTTAGCTTTCTTTCTTTAAAACTAAGAATTTTTAAAACTAAGAACTTAGCATCCCAGCACTTGGGAGGCTGAGACAGGAGGATCGCACAGGTTCCAAGCCAGCCTCAGCTACTTAGTGAGGCTCTCAGCAACTTAGTGAGACTTTGTTTCCAAATAAAATGTAAAATAGGTCTGGGAGTATAGCCCGGAGGTAGAAAAGCCCCTGGGTTCCACCCCCAGTACCACAACATAATAAAAAATAAAAATAAACTAAGAATTTATTTAGGTGTGTGCACACACAGATGATATGCTTATAAATTAAAACAAGATCCTGACTAACACAAAAGTCAGAATAATGTAAACATTACATATCCTTTTGGGGGAGAGGAAAAAATGCAATTGCTGCCAGGCATGGTGGTGTGTGCTTGTAATCCCAGCATTCAGGAGGCTGAGAGACCTGAGGATCGCTGTTTGCAGACAGCCTCAGCTGCTTAGTGAGGCCCTTCGCAACTCAGTAAGACCCTGTTTCAAAAATAAAAAAGACTAAAAAGTAGGTGATAAGTAAAATAAAAAATTAAATGCGAGTAAAATAAAAATAAGTGAGTACGGCGGAGTGTGAAAAACACGAGAGAGGTCCGGTACACGTGGCACGTAAAGTTTTAATGGCACGGCTCTCCCGGGGATCAGGGCGAGGCACTGTGGGGCCCGCGCGCCTGTCCGAAGCTAGAGGACGCGGGCTCTCCTTTTAAAGGCATGCATCTCGCGAGATGGGGGTTTACTCGCGGGAATGCCCAATTCTCGCGGGGGTTTCAGCCCCTCCCTTGCCCTGCAGAGGTCATGTGACACAAAGTCACATGAGTGCAGGACCCAACTTAACATTCCGGCCTTTTGATGGTAGGGATAATGGATGACGATTGGACCCTCTAGCTTCTTCCTGCTGTCAAGGGGCGTCGTCAGGGGCCCCAGGCCGGGAGGAGTCGGGAGTCCAGTCCCCCAGAAGGGGGTGCAGGTGGGTGCATAGCTGCAGTGCGAATTGGAGGTTACCCTGGACAGCTTAGTGATGTGCGCTTGAGGAGGCTTGAACAGGCAAGGGCTATTAAAGAAAAAAACAAATCATGAGATTGAGCAGGCGACCAAAAAGGAGACTGGCTTACTCAGTACCTGGAGAGCTACCCTGAGCTGGCAAAGAGGATGGAGGTTGAGGGATCCAGGAGCCGTCAGTCTTCAGCCAGGCTGAGTAGGGCCAGCGGCGGGGCCTGGTCTGGAAAGGTGCTCCCCCTGTGTTGAGGCACCTGGGGCCCACCCTTTTCCAAGGGCACTGTTCCAGTGGCCCTCCTGGCCACACGCCGAGCAGTCTGATTGGTAGGCGTGGCTTTGCCCCACTTGAGGCAGGCTCCTGGAGGTAGTTGTTGCAGTCCTCCACACCTAGGTGGCGCTCCAGGGGGCTGAGCCGCCACCGCCAGCCAAAGGGCAGCTACCAGGGATCTGTTTTTTGGCAAAGTCAAGAGTGTACGCTCCATCTCCGCCTGTTTCTCTCTGGAATTAAAACTTAGATGCTATGTTAAGGTTCTGTCAGCTGCAACGGACCTATACTCACAAAGAGCACGTCCCGAGACGGGTGTCTAGCAAGAATGGCAACGCGGACTCCTCACGGGCAGACAGAGAGTGTCGCCCCAGCCCCGGCCTGTCGTTTCCCGCAGCACCTAGGGCGCGCCCGAGCGGGCCACCCAGCAAAATTGCAGTCTGGCGCAGGCCAAGATGGTGACTGTGACATCACCAGGCAGTGACTATGCGCCATCACAAAATGGCAGCTGGCAGGAAAATAAATGGAAGCTGATGGGGGAGAGCATTTGGAGGGATACCAGACCGCTTATAAAAGTTCCTAACTATTCCTGGGCCACCGCAACCTATTTCCCAACTCGTATCAAGGCAGACAGGCTCTCAGGGCATCTGCTAGTATAAAGGTTCGACTCCCCATAATTGGTTCGCGGGCGGAAACGAAGAACAGGAAATGGGCGTCCCCGATTTCCCTGCTCAATCGTTCGGAAACAGAGGTTAAGAGATAGGGAAGAACGTCTTCATTCCTTCTCAAAACCGGAGGATGACCTGGTCATCCGCAGCGTGGTCCCAGTGGACCGGGGGACAATGGGTCACCAAGCGCTTGGATTTTTGGGTCCCAGTGGACCGGAAGACCCAAGTCCGGAACCCGCTAACCAAGGGAAGGAGGCAGTTTACCGGAGTGAAGTGTTGCCAGCCAGCGCTGGCTGCGACAGAAGCGCTGAGAAGCTGCTGGGAGCGTGGTGGAGCTGGGGCGCGTGGATGCTGGTGGCTGGTGTGGACGGCACTGGCGGCTGGCGCAGGTGGGATCAGTGGGGGTGCGCAGGCGGCATGGCTTGCCGGGCCCGCGGCGTGGAGACAAAATGGCTTCCAGGCACGTGGCAGACGCTGAGGCTGGGCCCCGAGGAGCACCGCCAGTGAGCCTGGCTTGGGCAGGCGGAACGGAGCAGCAGCAGCGAGTAGAGCTACGCCTGGCGCGGGTGACTGTGGCGGACACCGAAGCCGGCTGTGCGCTGCCCAATGAGCCTGGCTCGGGGCGGGCGGGGCAAACCGGCCAGAGGTCCTGGCGGTGACCGGAGCACCAAGCTGGAATGGTGCTTTAGGAGGTCCAAGCGGCAGGCAGAGGTCCTGGCCCGCGCAGGCGGTTGGCAGGCAGAGCAAGTGCCAAGCTGCCTGGCTCGGGCCAGAAAGATGGCCGCCGACTCCTAGGATTGGTTAGGAGTGGAAAGTGGGAGGGATTAAAGATTGTGAGGCCTCCAGTGAGGCCATGAGGTGGGAGGGGTTAAAGATGGCGAGGCCTCCAGTGAGGCCATGAGGTGGGAGGGGTTAAGGATGGCGAGGCCTCCAGTGAGGCCATGAGGTGGGAGGGGTTAAGGATGGCGAGTCCTCCAGTGAGGCCATGAGGTGGGAGGGGTTAAGGATGGCGAGGCCTCCAGTGAGGCCATGAGGTGGGAGGGGTTAAAGATGGCGAGGCCTCCAGTGAGGCCATGAGGTGGGAGGGGTTAAGGATGGCGAGGCCTCCAGTGAGGCCATGAGGTGGGAGGGGTTAAAGATGGCGAGGCCTCCAGTGAGGCCATGAGGTGGGAGGGGTTAAGGATGGCGAGGCCTCCAGTGAGGCCATGAGGTGGGAGGGGTTAAGGATGGCGAGGCCTCCAGTGAGGCCATGAGGTGGGAGGGGTTAAAGATGGTGGGGCCAAGATGGCGGCCCCCCAGTGATTCCACGTGTGCAAGATGGCGGGCCAAAGCTGGCGACCCCCCCACCCCCAGTAATCCCATGTGGCTGCTTACCGGAATGGCCAGGCCCAGGCAGCAGGGGTGGGCAGGCACAGGGTGAAGGGCGCCAGGGCGCGAGTCCGAGTGGAGGAACCAGCTGGAGCGCGGGCTGGACTTGGCGGGCTGGGGGCTGTTTAGCAGAGTGGCGGCCGCCTAGATGGAGGAGGCAGGCGGCCCCGGCAGGCGGGTCTAAGCAACGCCAGGCGCGGAGAAGACATAGGCGCGCAGTGTGGCGCAGTCCGCGGGCGGCATGGTCCCATTCCAGCGGCGGGCGGCGTGGGCAGGCGGGAACGGCGGTTTTAGGAGGTCCAAGCAGCAGGCAGAGGTCCTGGCCCGTGCAGGAGGTCAGCAAGTAGAACAGGTGCCAGCATCACCCAAGGAGCCTGGCTCTGGGCGGGTGGAACTAGCAGCCTGGCGGCCGGTGGAGCCTGCACGCCCCGGCGGTGGTGGCCGCGAAAGATGGCCGCCGGCGCTCCGGAAGAGAGCACATGGGCGGGAAAAGATGGCCACCAGCTCTCAGCAGAGCGTGGGGCCGAAAAGATGGCTGCGGGCTCTCAGCAGAGCGCGGGGCTGAAAAGATGGCCGCGAGCTCTCAGCAGAGCTCGGGGCTGGAAAGATGGCCACTGGCTCTCAGCAGAGCTTGGGGCCGAAAAGATGGCCGTGAGCTCTCAGCAGAGCTCGTGGCTGGAAAGATGGCCGCGAGCTCTCAGCAGAGCCCGGGGCGGGAAGAAGGCCGCCGGCTCTCCCGGAGAGCGCGGGGCCGGAAAGACGGCCTTAAGCTCTCAGCAGAGCGCGGGGCCGAAAAGATGGCCGTGAGCTCTCAGCAGAGCTCGGGGCTGGAAGAAGGCCACCGGCTCTCCCGGAGAGCGCGGGGCTGAAAAGATGGCTTACGGTCCGGGCAGGCACGGGGCAGCAGCGGCGGCAGTGGTGGGAGCAACGCCTGCAAGCGGAGCGCTGGTGTGGGACCTCACAGTCGAGCTGCTGGCGGGTCGGAGAGTCCAGGGCTCAAAAAGAGAGTAAAAATAAAAAGAGAAAACAGAAAAAAAAAAAAAAAAAGGAAAAAAAATGCGGAGGGACCCAAGAGTTCTCCCGGTTCGGCACCAAATGATAAGTAAAATAAAAAATTAAATGCGAGTAAAATAAAAATAAGTGAGTACGGCGGAGTGTGAAAAACACGAGAGAGGTCCGGTACACGTGGCATGTAAAGTTTTAATGGCACGGCTCTCCCGGGGATCAGGGCGAGGCACTGTGGGGCCCGCGCGCCTGTCCGAAGCTAGAGGACGCGGGCTCTCCTTTTAAAGGCATGCATCTCGCGAGATGGGGGTTTACTCGCGGGAATGCCCAATTCTCGCGGGGGTTTCAGCCTCTCCCTTGCCCTGCAGAGGTCATGTGACACAAAGTCACATGAGTGCAGGACCCAACTTAACAGTAGGGTTAGGGGTGTAGTTCGGAGGTACAATGCCCCTGGGTTCCATTCCAGTACTGCAAAAAAAAAAAAAAAAAATTAAATGGAATTGGTGAAGACAGAAAACTTCAATGTTACTGTTTTATTTCTTAAACTGAATAATGGGTATATATATATATATATATATATATATATATATATATGTGTGTGTGTGTTATTTTCAAAGCTGCTTGTGTTTTGAAAACACTACATATTTTGCAGTATGCATATACATATTGTGACCATGTTATCTTATTTTATTTGATATTGGGAATTGAACTCAGAGGTATTCTAACTTTGAGCTATACCTCTAGCACATTTATTTATTTATTTATTTATTTATTTATTATTTATTTATTTATTTTAGGTACTGGGGATGGAACTCAGGGCTACACCCCCAGCCCTATTTTTTATTCTTTATTTTGGAACAGGGTCTCACTGAGTTGCAAAGGGCCTCACTAAATAGCTGAGGCTGTCTGCGATCCATGATCCTGTCTCAGCCTCCCAAATGCTGGGATTACAGGCATGCATGTGCCACCATGCCCGGCTTTAATTTTTTATTTTGAAACAGGGTCTCACTGAGTTGCTGAGGCTGGCCTTGAGCTTGTGAACCTCTTATCTCAGCCTCCCAAGTACTGAGATTATAGATGTGTACCACCACACCCAAATATGACCATGATACTTTAGAAAGGAAAAAAAAGTAATGGATTTTTGTTTGTTTGTTTTATTGTTTTGTTTGTTACTGGGGATTTAACTCGGAGGTATTCTTCCTCTGATCTGCAGTCCCAGCCCTTTTTGTTTCATTTTGATACAGGGTCGTACTAATTTTCTAAGGGTCTTGCTATGTTGCTGAGACTGGCCAAGAACCTGTGATCCTCTTGTCTCCGTCTCCTAAGGACAGGGCTTCGGCTCAGCTTCATCTTTGTATTGAAACGTTGCTTATTGAATGTTGGTTGACAGACTTTGGTTGTGATTTGAATAACTTTTGTAAAATGAAAGTTGCTGGAATAGTTTTATAATCTGACAGGAAAGAGCCAGTAGACAAAAAGAGGTTTAAGAATAGTTAGGAGCCAGGTGTGGTGGTGCACACTTGGCTCTTAACGGTTTTTGTTTGCTTGTTTGTTTTTGTTTTTGTTTTTGTTTCTTTTTTGGTGGTACTGGAGTTCCTGGAAGCCTTTCTACCTCCGGGCTACACTCCCAGATGTATTTTATATTTTTATTTGGAAACGGGGTCTCTTAAGCCAGAGAGGCTGGCTTCAAACCTGCGTAATCCTCCTGTCTCCACCTCCCAAGCGTGGGAATTACTAGCGTGCGCCACCATGCCTGGCGGCTCCTAACTGTCTATCAAGTCAATCTTAATGGTGTGCATGGGGAGGGGGGTGGAAGTGCACCGAATATTGGGTGCATGTGTTCCTATCACCAACAGTAATAATACTAAAAAAATGTAAGGCACACCAAATAGCCCAAACAACTCAAAAGAACAAAGTTAGAGAACTCATAGTCCCAATTTCAAAACCTTTAGGTCTCTGGTCAATTGGTCAAGATGTTATTGAAAATTCCAAGAAACTGGAAAATTTGTAAACCCAGATATTAATGGGAATATAAATGGCATAGCCACTTTGGAAAACACGCTGGTCCCTCCTCAAAGATTAAGCACACAATTACCGATCACCCAGCTATTTCACTCCTAGATATATATATATGAGTTGCTGAAACAGAATATTGTACATGAGCCAGGCGTGGTAGCGTACGCTTGTAATCCCAGCATTTGGGAGGCTGAGACCGGAGGATCACGGTTCGCAGACAGCCTCAGCTACCTAGTGAGGCCCTCTGCAACTCAATGAGACCTGGTTTCAAAATAAAGAATAAAAAATAGGGCAGGGGGTATAGCTCGGAGGTCGAATGTCCCTGGGTTCCACCCCCAGACCCGCAAAAAAAAAAAAAAAAAGTTACTGGCACAGGCAGTAACTTTCTCAACAAAACCTCCAAAGCTCAGGAAATTTAAGCAAGAATTAACAAGTGGGATAGCATCACACTAAAAAGTTTCTTCTCATCAAAGGAAACTATCAATAACCTAAAGAGGAAGCCTACAGAATGGGAAAAGATCTTTACCAGCCACCACTTTGATAGGGGACTAATATCCAGAATATACAAAGAGCTCAAAAGTCTCTACACTAGCAAAACAAACAACCCAATCAAGAAATGGGCAAATGAACTAAATAGACACTTCACAAAAGAAGAGATACAAAGGGCCAATAGATACATGAAAAGATGTTCTTCATCACTGGCCATCAGGGCGATGCAAATCAAAACTACACTGAGATTCCATCTAACCCCAGTCAGAGTAGCAAGCATAAAGAAATCAAACAACAACAAATGCTGGCGAGGATGTGGGGAAAGAGGAACTCTTTTACACTGTTGGTGGGAATGCAAACTAGTTCAACCACTATGGAGATCTGTGTGGAGATTCCTAAGAAAGGTGGGAATAGATCCACCATATGATCCAGCTCTACCACTCCTGGGTATCTTTCCAAAGGGGTTGAATTCAGAGAACTACAGCAACATATGCATACCTATGTTCATAGCAGCACGATTCATAATAGCCAAAATAAGGAACCAACCCAGATCTCCATCAACAGATGAATGGATAGCAAAACTTTGGGAAATACACACAAAGGAATTCTATTCAGCCATAAAGAAGAACAAAATTATATAATTTGCAAGAAGATGGAAAGCCCTGGAGAACATTATGTTAAGTGAGATCAGCCAAGCACAGAAGGAGAAGGTACATATGTCTCCTCTAATATGCCCAAACTAGGAAACACAGAGGATACCAGTGGGACTGAGATAATGGAGGGGAAATACCAGCAAAGTTTGAATGGAAAGATAGGAGAGGAGGAAGGCTGATCTTGATTAATGAGGGTCTACATCTGAATATGTGTAAAATTATGAATATGACATGGCTAACCTGGACAACCATTGGTGGGAGGGGGGAAGGGAAAATGGGGGCAGGGGGGAGGGCACCAAATATAGTTTAAATGTATACCATTTATGTTCAATAAAAAATTGGTTTTAAAATTAAAAAAAAACATTATACATGGATTTTCATAGCAACACTACTCATAATATCTAAAAATTGGAAACAACCCAAATTTCCAGCAACATAAATATATACACAAAATGTTGTACATACATACCCTGGAATATTATTATTATTATTATTATTATTATTATTATTATTTTTGTGTGTGTATGGTACTGGGGATGAATCCCAGGGGCATTCTACCTCCAAGGTACACCTCCAGCCCTTTTTTAAAAAAATTTTATTCTTCATTTTGAAACAGTGTCTTACTGAGTTGCAAAGGGCCTCACTCAGTAGCTGAGGCTGGCCTCGAACCACGATCATCCTATCTCAGCCTCTCAAATGCTGGGATTACAAGCGTGCACCACCACGCCCAGTCTATGGAATATTATTCAGACATAAAAGGAATGAAGTACCAATACATGTTACATGAGTGAATCTTGATCAATTGAGGGAATATTGCCATTGTAACAAAATTGTTTTCAACTGATGAACATGGGAGGCCTTTCCATTTACTTTTGGTATTTTATAACTTATTTCAATGATACTGAAAAAATATAATTGCTTTACAAGTCTTATATGCTATAACTTCATTGAATTTGTTTATTGAGTCTAGCAGGATGAGAGGGGATTGATTAGGGTTTTCTTCATACAAGAATATGTAACCAGCCGGGCGTGGTGGCACACGCTTGTAATCCCAGCATTCAGGAGGCTGAGACCTGAAGGATCATGGTTTGCGGACAGCCTCAGCTACTTAGTGAGGCCCTCTGCAACTCAATGAGACCCGGTTTCAAAATAAAGAATAAAAAATAGGGCAGGGGGTATAGTTCGGAGGTCGAATGACCCTGGGTTCTATCCCCAGACCCGAAAAAAAAAAAGAATATGTAACCTACAAATAGAGAAATTTTTAGTTTCTCCTTCCCAATTGAATTCCTTTTATTTTTCTTGCCAAACGACCCTAGCTAGAACTTCTAGTACACTGTTGAATAGACGTTGTATAAACAAGCATCTTTACCTTTGTCTTTTAGTCTTAGAAAGCATTTGGTCTTTCAAAAGAAAGTATGAGGTTGGCTAAGGGATTTAATTTTTTTTTTTTCTCAGCTGAGAAAATTCCTTCCTACTCCTGATTTGTTGAGTGCTTTTTGTTTTGTTTTGTTTTGTTTTGTGAGGGTCTGGGAATGGAACCCAGGGGCATTCGGCCTCCAAGCTACACTCCCTGCCCTATTCTTTATTCTTTATTTTGAAACCAGGTCTCACTAAGTTGCATATGGCCTCACTAAGTAGCTGAGGCTGTCTGTGAACTGCGATCTTCTTGGTCCCAAGCCTCCCGAATGCTGGGATTACAAGCGTGCGCCACCACGCCCAGCTTGTTGAGTGTTTTTATAATGAAAAGAGGTTGGATTTTGTCAAATGCTCTTCCTATATGTGTTTAGATGATCATATGGTTTCTGGTTTTTATTCTATTAATATTGAGTGATATTGCCTTAATTTCATATGTTGAATCAACTTTGGTTTACTGGAATAAATCAAACTTTTTCATATTATATAATTTTTAATGTTTATAAATTAGATTTGGTATCATTATGTTTAGGATTTTTGTTTTTGTTTTTGTTTTTTGCAGTAGTAGAGATGGAACCCAAGGGCATTTTACCTCTGAGCTACACCCTCAGCCCTATTTATTAATCTATTTGTTTATTTGTTTATTATTTATTTATTTTGTGGTACTAGGGATGGAACCCAGGGGCATTCTACCTCGAGCTTCACCCCCAGCCCTATTTTTTAATTCTTTTCTTTTGAAACAAGGTCTCACTGAATTGCAGAGGGCCTCACTAAGTAGCTGAGGCTGTCTGCGAACAACAATCCTCCTGTCTCAGCCTCCCAAATGCTGGGATTACAAGTGTGTGCCATCATGCTCAATTCTGTGTGTATTAATAAAAGAATGATGAATTTAAAAAATAAAAAATAGCCGAGTGTGGTGGTGCACGCTTGTAATCCCCGCGCTTGGGAGGAGGAGACAGGAGGATCATGCAGGTTCGAAGCCAGCCGCGCTGGCTTAAGAGACCCTGTTTCCAAATAAAAATATATTAAAAAATAGGTCTGGGAGTGTAGCCCGGAGGTAGAAGGGCTTCCAGGAACCCCAGTACCACCAATAAATAAATAAATAAATAAATAAATAAATAAATAAATAAATAATAGGACTGGATACTTGGGAGGCTGAGACAGGAGGATTGCAAGCTTACAGCCAGCTTTAGCAATTTATGAGGCCCTCCATAACTTAGTGAGACCCTGTTTCAAAACAAAAAATAAAAAATCAGGCTGGGAGTGGAGCTCAGAGATATAATGCTCCTAGGTTCTATCCCTGGTATCACACAAGCACAAAATAAAGATAGAGCTGGAGATGTAGCTCAGAGGTAGAATGCCCCTGGATTCAATCCTGGGTAACACACACACACACACACACACACACACACACACACACACACACACAAAACCAAGGAAAGGAAGGAAGGAAGAGAAAAGTTAGGAAGAAAGAGAGGTACAATTTCCTGGAATAGTACGATGGGACAAATATGTATGTATGTATGTATGTATGTATGTATGTATGTATGTATTTGTGGTACTGAGAATTGAACCCGGAGGCATTCTACCTCCAAGCTCCACCCATATCTCAATTTTATTTCTTATTTGGAAACAGGGTCTTACTAGGTTGCTGAGAGCCTTGCAAAGTTGCCAAAGCCAGCACGAACCTACAATCCTCGTCTCTCTGCCTCCCATGTACTAGGTTTATAAGCATGTACCACCACGTCTGGCCCTGGAATACACTCTATCTATCTATCTATCTATCTATTTTTTGTGTGTGTGGTACTGGGGATGGAACCCAGGGGCGTTCTACCTCGAAGCTACACCCCTAGTTCTATTTTTTATTTTATTTTGAAACAGGGTCTCACTGAGTTGCAAAGGGCCTCACTAAGTAGCTGAGGCTGTCCATGAACAGTGATCCTCTGGTCTCAGCCTCCTGAATGCTGGGATTACAAGTGTGTACCACCACACCCACCTTGGAACACACTGGTAAAATAAGGATACATGTGAAGTACACATTAACCTTGGGGTAAAAAGAGAAAAGTGCAAGCAGAGAGAATTCCAAGGTCACTTGCTAAGGGTGTTGAGTTTCTAGATTCACATTTAATTAAACTGAATTATTTAAATCCACCTTGAGCCAATTTCTGAAATGAGATGCCATATATTATCTAAGACGGCACTATCACCTATGGTGATAAATAAATAAACATACCTAAGTTGACCTGCTGTCTCCCTCACCCCTCTCCTGCCCCTTTGCCTCAAAGATATCCTTAATCCTCTTGATTTTAGCATGGCCAATTTAAGTAGAAATCCTCTGCCTTTACAAAGATATGAGCAAGTGTGTTTTCTGATAGGCAATTGATAGTGTAATTAAATTTAAAAATCACTAAATATGTTGAGACAATGTTTTCCTTTATTCAAGACTCTTCATGGAAATCAGACATTTTTAGAAACTATATTATCTATTTTATTGAATTTAATAGGCTACAAGAGTACTATATAATAAAAATCTCTAGTGAAATCATTAGCAATTTAGCAGTTATAATTCATGGATAAGTGTTAATTCTGCCTACTAAAAATAAGAATAGATACTTGTGTTCACTGCAATTTTAAAAACCCATGCTAAAAAGATTATATATAAAGTGTAAATTTTTTGTGTAGTATTTGTGTGTGTGTGTGTGTGTGTGTGGTACTAGGAGTGGAACCCAGAGGCTTTCTACCTCCGGACTATACTCCCAGACCTTTTTAATATTTCATTTGGAAACAGGGTCTCACTAAGTTGCTGAGAGCCTCACTAAGCAGCTGAGGCTGGCTTTGAACCTGTGCGATCCTCCTGTCTCAGCCTCCCAAGCGCAGGGATTACAAGCGTGCACCACCATGCCCAGTTTTTGTGTAGTATTTTGAGGAGCATTTCTGTTTTGGAAATAGAGAAGAGAATACAAATATCAATCCGAATTTTACCTTGTATCTCACTGTGGTGCATTTAAAAGTAAGTACTACCCTTGGATAGATATTAGACACTAGACCATAGATAGAGAGTACCTATGATTCACATCCTAGAACAGGAAAAAATGACAGCTTCAATTCTCAGTTCTCTAGGAACTGAGGAAGAAGAAAAAAGTTTTCTATAAAATAAGGCAAAAATAGTCAACATGGTTAGATATTTTAACGAAGAAATACTGTACTCCTGTTTTGAGATACTGGGGATCCACTACAGAACCTCATGCATGGTTAGGCAAGCATTCTACCACTGGGTACATCCACCTTCCTAAATACTATACTGTGTGTGTGGGGGGGGGGGGGGGTGCGCACGCGTGCGCACTCACACATGCACGCACACCCGTAACTATGTAATTACACTACTTGGGAGGATGTGACAGGAGGATTGCAAGTTTGAGGCTAGCACATGGTAACTTAGCAAATCCTGTTTCAAAAGAAAAAAAAATGGCCGGGCGTGGTGGTGCACGCTTGTACTCCCCGCGCTTGGGAGGCAGAGACAGGAGGATCACACAGGTTCGAAGCCAGCTGCGCTGGCTTAAGAGACCCTGTTTCCAAATAAATATACATATATTTAAAAAAGATAGGTCTGGGAGTGTAGCCCAGAGATAGAAGGGCTTCCAGGAACCCTAGAACCAACAAAAAAACAAAAAACAAAAAAAAAAAGAAAGAAAGAAAAAAGAAAAAAGAAAAAAATGAAAAAGCACTGAGGATCTAGTTCAGAGGTAGAATGCCCCTGGGTTCAATCTCCCATGCCATTTTATACACACACACACACACACACACACACACACACACACACACACCACTTTATAAAATTCAAATTGAAATCAGGAGTATAGCCAGAGGTAGAAAAGCCCCTGAGTTCCACCCCCAGTTCCACAAAAAAAAAAAAAAAAAAAAAGAAAGAAAAAAAAAGGAAAAGAAAAGAAAGAAAAGAAAAAATAAAGAATAAAAAACAGGGCTGGAGTTGTAGCTTGGAGGTAGAATGCCCTTGAGTTCCATCCCCAGTACTGCAAAATAAAAATTGATTATTGCTTTATACATCAACTTAATTTGGTTATATTATTTTTTATGCAATCAGGCCAACATTTACCTGAGCTCCTTCTCAAAATATTTAGTAAGAGAGCTGGGAGAAGCCAGGTATGGTGGCACACACTTGTAATTCCAGTACTTGGGAGGTGAGACAGGAGGCTCACAGGTTCGCGGCCAGCCTCAGCAAATTAGTGAGGCCCTCTGTAACTTAGTGAGAACCTGTTTCAAAATAAAATATAGGGCTGGGGGGGGTGTAGAATGTCCCTGGGTTCAAATCCCCAATACTGCACACACACAAAATAAAGTAAAATGAGCCGGGCATGGTGGCGCATGCTTGTAATCCCAGCGTTAGGGAGGCTGAGACCAGAGGATTGCAGTTCACAGACAGCCTCAGGTACTTGGTGAGGCCCTCCGCAACTCAGTGAGACCCGGTTTCAAAATAAAGAAAAAATAGGGCAGGAGTTATAGCTCGGAGGTCGAATGCCCCTGGGTTCCGCCCCCAGATCCGCTAAATAAATAAATAAATAAATAAGTAAGTAAAATAAGACAGGGGGGGGAGGGAGGAGGGGGAGGGGAGGGGAGGGAAAAGAAGGAAAGGAAGGAGCTTCGAAAGGAAAGAAAGAAGACCTGGGTGAGATGGCACACTTCTGTAATCCTAGTACATAGGAAGCTGAGACAGGAGGATCACAGGTTTGAGGATAGCCTCAGCAACTTAACAAGACTCTGTGCTGTTTCCAAATAAGTTGGATATGTAGCTTGGAGGTATTAGAATGCTCCTGGGTTCAATCTCCAGTACAACACACACACACACACACACACACACACACGTATTGAGTAAGCACTTACATTTTAACTGATGCTAAAATAGTGAGTCTGGTTTATAACTTAAAAGCAGGGTTGTGAAAGTCGATGTCATCTGAAGTCTTACCTTTATGATTCTTGTTATAGCTTCTTGTGATTTTATGTATTTAGTATTTTTCTTTTAAAACGACTGACTTAAAAATAATGAAGTTTGGCCTCTTCCCTGAGAAAATCCTTGATATCATGAATTTGAATCACTAAGTGATTGCCCTTATATATTACAATTTATTCCACTCAAGCCGGGCATGGTGGCGCATGCTTGTAATCCCGGTACTTGGGAGGCTGAGACAAGAGGATCGTGCAAGTTTGAAGCCAGCCTCCTCAGTCACTTAATGAGACTCTCAGTAACTTAGTAAGACCCTGTTTCCAAATAAAATATAAAATAGGTCAGGGCTATAGCTCGGAGGTAGAAGGCCCCTGAGTCCCATGCCCAGTACCCCCCCCACACACACACACACATTTATTCTACTCATCTATCTTCTCCTGAATTACCTCATGGACACAGAGCTGTGCTGTACAGCCCCTCTCCTCCCCCTTGTTTTGGTACTGAAGAGTGAACCCAGGGACCCAAAGTCTATCTCTAAGCTATACCCCCAACCCTATTTTATTTATTTTTTTATTTGAAACAAGGTCTTACAAAGCAGCTGATGATCCTGTGATCCTCTTGTCTCAGCCCCCCCAAGTACTGAGATTGCAGATGCGCATCACCATGCTGGGCTCAGATTTCCTTTTGAATGAGAATTAGTGAACAGACTACCAGGAGCGTGTTCAGCAGATCGCGTCTACCTTTCAGCGCCTTGTAGGTCTGCTGAGAACCCCCTAGTCACAAGTCCCATCCTCACAGGCAGCTGGAATCTGGGAACCAAGAGAGGCGATAGAAGCGAGGGTAACTGGGCCTGGCTAGTGAATCTCAAATCTGTCAATCTTTGCTCCAAGGCTCTCCCCAGGAGTCACTAAGACCAGATCAAGCACGCTGTGTACTTTTTTCTTCTCTGCCCGACCCTACCTTCACTTCTTCCTTTTCTGAGTTGTTGATTTCTAATTAGTAACTTGGGCTAGGCAGGCACAGTGGCACATGCCTGTAATCCCAGTACTGAGGAGGATGAGACAGGGAGATCACAAGTTTGAGGCCAGGCTCAGCTACCTAGCAAGGCCCTGTTTCAAAATAAAAAGGGCTAGAGGTATAGCTCAGAGGTAGACCACTGGGTTTAATTCCCAGTTCCACAAAATAACAACAAAAAGTAATCAGCAACTTCTACCTTAGTCTCCATCTCAGCATCTATACCCAAAGAATCCAATCATAAATGCCATGCTTTTTTTTTCTATGTTTTTTCTTTTTTCTTTTTTTGGTACTGAGGATAGAACTCAGGGGCATTCCACCTCTGAGCTCCATCTCCAGTCTCCTGTTTTATGTTTTTTGAAACAGGGTCTCACTAAGTTGCTGAGGCTGTTTGAGAACCTCCAGTCCCCCATCTCAGCCTCCCAAGTACTGGGATTACAGGCGGGTACCACCACACCAGGCTGGGAAATCATTTTTAAGGGCAAGTGTCAAAAAAGGCTTTATAACAATTGAGTGCAATTTTAAGTCATCAGGTAAGTGCTAAATGTTCTAGCTACTCGGGAATCATAAAAGTACAAAGGCTATTCAAATAGTGTTTAAAAATCAAATTAAAAGGCCGGGTGGGGTGGCACATGCTTGTAATCCTTTTGGGAGGCTGAGACAGGAGGATTGTGGTTCACGGACAGCTTCAGCTACTTAGTGAGGGCCTTTGCAACTCAGTGAGACCCTGTTTGAAAAAAAAAATAAAGAATAAAAAATAGAGCTAGGGGTGTAGCTCGGAGGTAGAATACTCCGGGGTTCCATATCCAGTATTGCAAAAAAAAAAATAAATAACTAAAAATTTATCATTATGGATTAAAGAAAAAGGAATTTTGAATTTTTGAATCCTAAGACAAATGCTTCTTAAAATGGGATTAAATTATATTCTTATAATTATATTCTTATAAATTATATATTATACCCCAGACTCCCCCCTCCACACACACACACACAAACTTCTTGTAGAGAAATGGGCAGGAGAGAAATTTTTGTAATAGAATCTTGTTTGGAATCCATGGATATGACAATTACTGCTTAAATTTCATAATTTAGAAAAACTGTCTTGTTGCCAGACTATTCTGACTAAGCAAGTCAACACATCTGAGTCAGCAGGGCACTATTTAAGGATGGTATCAAAAAAATGATGTAAAGGATAATGGTTCAATGAAATCTTTTTTTGGGGGGGAGGCAGGTCTGGGGATGGAACCCAGGGGCATTTGACCTCCAAGATACACTCCCTGCCCTGTTTTTTATATTCTTCATTTTGAAACAGGGTCTCACTAAGTTGTGGAGGGCCTCACTAAGTAGCTGAGGCTGTCCGTGAACCGTGATCCTCAGGTCTCAGCCTCCCGAATGCTGGGATTACAAGCGTGCGCCACCACGCCCGGCTCAATGAAATCTTACAGTGCTGCCATTGTAAAACTAGTTAATGTTTGGGAGAACACTTATTTTAAGTCTCTCGTGTAGCCTCTTATAGCTAAGCACTGAATAAAGATAGTTGTTTTCCAAAATTTGCCCTTTGGTAAGGACTACCTGGGATGTTTGTTAAATGGGTTCCTCTACCCTTTTCCTAAATGAGCGGCTCCAGTGAGTTGGTTTGGGTGAGGCCTGGAAATCTGTCATTAACACAAACCTGTATGCCCCCTATGTCCAGACAAGTTTGAAAACACTTCATTAAGACTTACTGTTAAGCCGGGCGTGGTGGCGCATGCTTGTAATCCCAGCATTCGGGAGGCTGAGACCGGAGGATCGTGGTTCGCGGACAGCCTCAGCTACTTAGTGAGGCCCTCTGCAACTCAGTGAGACCCGGTTTCAAAATAAGGATAAAAAAAAAATAGGGCAGGGGGTGTAGCTTGGAGGTCAAATGCCCCTGGGTTCCATCCCCAGACCCGCAAAAAAAAAAAAAAAAAAAAAAAAAGACTTACTGTTATTTAACACATTAAACCTGTTTGTAGCAGCCATCATTGCTGCTTTAGTGGGATGCGGCATGTATTATAAATTGTTACCGGCGGGGTTCAGTCCTGTGGGGGGCAAGTCCCCTAGCGGTCGGGGGGCCTCAGAAAGATGGGTCAAAAGGCAGGCGGCGTTCTGCAGATCCTTATCTGCAGCGGTTCCTTTCCCTCTATGAATTCCTCAAGTTTTTTAGTTACGACGTTTTGGAAAAGAAACCTGAAGTGGACAAAGGCTTCTTGAGCCAATGACACTTTATTATGAAAAACCCAAGAAATTTATACACTTCACCAGTAAAGTTAAGAGAAAGGGGGGCGGGTGTCTCTCAGCTGGCTGTTGGCCTTTGAAGAATTAACTTCTGTTTCTCTCCAAGGTCTTGCAGATAAGCAGCTCCAGGTGGCAGCCTCCCAGGATAGTCGAGGCTTGGGAGCTTCTCAGGGGAATCTTCTTTTAACCCTTCCTGGAACTTTCCATCTTTTGGGCTCAGTTCATATAACAAGTGTGGGGAGATTTGGTAATTCAGGTATTGGCATCTTATCTTCTGAATCTGAAAGCTTAAGCATACTCACAACACAGTTTGGCAGACAAAATATCACAAACAACACCACAAGGTTTTTAGTTCTAATTGTCAGATGTATTTTCTTAACTGCTGAGCACTCTTTTTTAAACAACAAGCCTATTAAAAGAATCCACTTATCTTTAATAATCCACTTCCCTGTCACAAACTCTCTGCAACCTGCTTCTAACTTTCTAATTCCTTTCTTTCCCAGTTGGGACTTTCTTATGATAAGCTCTTTTTCATGCAAAAATGCTTTTCTTACTCTTACGGTATTTCTTTTCCTTCATACATACATATATTTAGAATGTCTGTCCTTTATTCTGTCATATTCATTTCTAACTATGCGGCCATTTTTTCTGTCTCCTGGAGTGCTCACACTGAGGTAAAAGTTAACAGTCTTTTTCTTTGGGTCTATTGTATTTGGGCAGCTAAGTTGTTTCTTTAAGGTCACACACAAGGTTTTTCTCTGTCTCTTGGCAGGATTTGCCAGAGTTAACGATGAAGGTCGGAGGCCATTTGTGATTGCTGCAGCTGGGGTGCTTATCACAGTACCTGAATTTTGGCCAGTCTCTCATTATTGTTGAGCAGAGCCAAGGACGTTTAAACAAATTATTAGAAAGTTTATCTCCACGGACTCAGTTTCTTTTTATAGTCCTAATTTCACATCACTGGAGCAATTCGTGTAGAAAGTTAAAGGAAATATTAATAGTCATGAAGGGTAAAAGTGGGGGATATTTTGGCCAGAGACGATACCTCTTTCTCGGGGCGTTCTGCCGATTAACTATGTGGAGTGGGGGTCTCAACACATAGATGCCGAGGCAGCAGGATGTCTTGGCAATAAATGCCTGAATTCATATTTGTATGCTGCTGGCTATCGCTCTGTAAATGAGACAATTGATGTGTTCTATGACTGTGTGGTCTAGTTAGCGAACTTCACTCTGTTCCAAGAACAAATTATCCCCCAAATCCTGATCAGCTATCTGATGAAAGAAGCCACTGGCTGCAAAGAAAACTGAAAACTCCCAAATTAAAAAATAAGAGAGTGAGGTAGTAATTCAGGGGTAGAGTGTTTGCCAAGCGCACCCAAGGCCCTAGGTTTGATCCCAGCACCAAAACAACAACAACAACAACAACAACAACAAAACGTCAGATCTATCACTACTTCTAGAAAGAACACGTTTAAAAAAAGAACAAACAAAACTTTATTTTTATTATTCAGTAAACCTAAAATTATTTTAATTATTTTCGTGTGTGCTGCCAGGAATTGAACCCAGGAACATTCTATCTTCATGCTACACCCCCCAAGCCCTATTTTATAGTTTTTATTTTGAAACAGGGTCTTGCTAGGTTGGTGAGTTTCTCTGCTTGCAGAAGCTGTCCTTGAACCTGTGATCCTCCTGTCTCAGCCTCCCAAGTAAATAGGATTACAGGTATGTGCCACCATGCCCGGCTCAAAAAGTATTTTTAAATCACCATGATGCTGGGTGTTGTGGTGCATGTCTGTAATCCCAGCGACTCTGGAGCCTTAGGTAAGATGGCAAAGTTTGAGGCCAGACTGGGCATAGCAAGACCCTGTCTTAAAATAATAAAAAGGGCAAAGGGCTGTGGATGTAGCTTTGTATATAAGAGTCTCTAGGTTCAAAACTAGTACCACAAAAAATAACATGATGCCTTTCTTTCTCCTTTCTTCTTCTTTTTTTTTTTCTTTCTTTCTTTTTTTTTTTTTTGGTGGCACTGAAGTTCCTGGAAGCCCTTCTACCTCCAGGCTACACTCCCAGACCTATTTTTATTTTAATATTTTTATTTGGAAACAGGGTCTCTTAAGCCAGCACGGCTGGCTTCGAACCTGTGCGATCCTCCTGTCTCCGCCTCCCAAGTGTGGGGATTACAAGCATGTGCCACCACGGCGGCCGGCTTCTCCTTCCTTCCTTCCTTCCTTCCTTCCTTCCTTCCTTCCTTCCTTCCTTCCCTTTTCTTCCCCTTCCCCTTCTCCCTCCCTCCCTCCTTCCCTCCCTCCCTCCCTCCCTCCCTCCCTCCCTCCCTCCTTTCTTTCTTTCTTTCTTTCTTTCTTTCTTTCTTTCTTTCTTTCTTTCTTTCTTTCTTTCTTTCTTTCTTTCTTTCTTCTTTCTTTCTAAAACCTGGGATGGAAGCTGGGAGTAGTCTACCTCCAAGCTACACTCCCAGACCTATTTTTTATTCTTTATTGTTTTATTTTTGCAGATCTGGGGATGGAACTCATGGGCATTCAACCTCCAAGCTACACCTCTTGCCCTATTTCTTATTCTTTATTTTGAAACAGGGTCTCACTAAGTTGCGGAGGGCCTCACTAAGTAGCTGAGGCTGGACATGAACTGCAATCCTCCGGTCTCAGCTTCCCGAATGCTGGAATTACAAGTGCATACCATCACGCCCAGCTTTTTATTCTTTATTTTGAAACAGGGTCTTACTGAGTTGCAGAGGGTCTCATTAAGTAGCTGAGGCTGTTTGTGAAGCTGGATCCCCCATCTCAGCCTTCCAAATGCTGGGATTACAAGCATGCACCACCATAGCCGGCTAACATGATGTATTTCATAGTGCAAAAAAAATTTTTTTTCATTTTGGTTCTGGGGATTGAACTCAGCAGCATTCTACTTCCCAGCAATACCCACAGTCTTTTTTTTTTTTTTTTACTTTGAAACAAAATTTTACTAAATTTTCAGATTAGCCTGAAACCAGATCTTCCTGTCTCAGCCTCCCGCTTACTGGAATTACAGGCATGCACCACTATAACTGGTTCACAAAACTATTCCAAATACATAAAATTCCTTGCTTATAATCATTATATTCTTTGGTAAACTTAATGACATATGACATACATATAGAAAAGTGAGAGATGGAAGTAGTAGCGCACGCACACTTGTAATCCCAGCCTTTGGGAGGCTGAGACAGGAGGATCAGTTTGCGGACAGCCTCAGCTATTCTTCACAACTCAGTGAGACCCTGTTTCAAAATAAAGAAAAAAAAAATAGGGCTCAGGTGTAGCTCAGAGGTAGAATGTCCCTGGGTTCCATCCCCAGTACTTAAAAAAAGTGCTTGTAGCCAGGCTTGGTGTAACACGCTTGTAATCCCAGCATTGGGGAGGCTGAGACCCGGAGGATCGCGGTTCGCAGACAGCCTCAGCTACTTAGTGAGGCCCTCTACAACTCAGTGGGACCCGGTTTCAAAATAAAGAATAAAAAATAGGGCAGGGGGTGTAGCTCAGAGGTTGAATGCCCCTGGATTCCATTCCCAGACCCGCAAAAAAAAAAAAAAAAAAAAAAAAGTGCTTGTATTGTGCAAATTTTTAAAAATTTAACTGACATAACAAAACATAAAAATTATGCATATTAATGGGTTACCACGTAACATCGATACATGTGTGAATTTTTACAAAGCAAGCATACGTTAGAAGGACATACATCAAGAACCAGAACACAACTGGGCATGGTGGCGCAGGCCTGTAATCCCAGTACTTTGTAGGCTGAGACAGAAGGATCGCAGGTTCACGGCCAGCCTCAGCTATTTAGTGAGGCCCTCTGCAACTTAGTGAAACCCTATTTCAAAATAAAGAATAAAGCCAGGCATGGTGGCGCACACTTATAATCCCAGCATTTGGGAGGCTGAGACAGGAGGATTGAGATTCACAGCCAGCCTCAGCTACTTAGTGAGGTCCTCTGCAACTCAGTGAGACCCTGTTTCAAAGAGTAAAAAATAGGGTTGGGGGTGTAGTTTGAAGGTAGAATGCCCCTGGGTTCCATCCCTAGTGCCAAAAAGAAAAAAAGAAGAAAAAATAGGGCTGGGGGCTGTAGCTCAAAGAAAGAATATCCCTGGGTTCAATCCTTAGTTCCTCAAAAACAAAACAAAAAAAATTTACAAATATTCCGGAAGCCCCCTTTATTACAGCCTCCTGTTATTAATAGCCTCTTCCCCAACAATGTGTAGCTATTATCCTGATTTCAAAAAGACTAATTTCATAATGTTGAAGTTTATGCAAATGGAATTATGCAGTATATTTTTTTGGTTTGCCTCTTTGACTCAACAACATAGTTTGTGAAATTCATGCATGACATTAACTTTCATTACTGTATAGTGTTTCATTTCATGAAAATGCCACAATTTACTCCAGTTCTTTGAAACTATCATTTTGGTAGATATCATTTTGGTAGATTCCACTATTATGAACAGTGCTGCCATGAACACTGGTACATGTCTCTTGATAAACATCTATATAGATAGACATTTTTGTCGTGTACAGACCTGGAAATGGGAATGTTTGAGTCAACAGGTTTCCTTCTTCAGCTCTGAAGATGTGACCAGAGTAGTTTTCCAAAATGGCTGTACAAATTTACATTTCCATACTCACCAGCACTCAACTCAGTGTCCTCTGCCCTTCCTATTCTAGCAGATATAGAGAGGGTATGAGGAAAGGAATTGCACTATAATAATTTACACTTTCCTGGCCACTGGAAGTTGAGCACCTTTTTCATGCAATGTGTTTAGATTTTATCCACTCATCTTTCAAGACTTCTACTTCTATTCTATTATCCATACATTTTATATACAAGTCATTTGTAACATACTTATTGTTTATATTCTTTTTGTGTGTGTGTGGGTTTGGGGATGGAACCCAGGGGCGTTCGACCTCCGAGCTACACCCCCTGCCCTACTTTTTATTCTTTATTTTGAAACCAGGTCTCACTGAGTTGCAGAGGGCCTCAATAAGTAGCTGAGGCTGCCCGCGAACCGCGATCCTCTGGGTCTCAGCCTCCCAAATGCTGGGATTACAAGCGTGCGCCACCACGCCCGGCTTATTGCTTATATTCTCATTCTTCTCCCCCTTAAAGACTTCTAGCCAGGCATGGTGGTGAATGCCTGTCATCCTAGTATTTGGGAGACTGACACAGGAGGACTGAGGACAGCATCAGCAAGTAGTGAGACTCTCATCAGCCTAGTGAGACCCTGTTTCAAATTAAAATAGGGCTGGGGAGTAGCAAGGAGGCAGAATGCACCTGGGTTCAATTCCAGTAACTAAAACACACACACACACACACACACACACACACACACACACACACACACCTCTGTATTATCTTGGTAAAATTGTACTTATCCATTTTAGATTCACACTTTTAAACTCTAGCTCAAATTTTAACAATTTCTCAACCACATTAGCCTTCATAAAATGAGTCATCATACTACCCATGTCCCACCTTGTCTAAACTGTAATTTCTCCTTATTTTTGCTCTGCTTACTTTTTCTCACAATTATTCTAGTTAACTCCTTGGTTCTGAATAGAAAATGAGTACAGAAGTATGATTCACTAGAATCGTACTTATTCAGAATGACTAGGACTGGGTTCTGGTATTGAGAACCACGTGGCACTGACCCTAGAGGTGGTACAGGTGTGGTTGCTGCCACATTTGCATCAGTAGGGAACAGAAAGGAGAGGCTATGTCTAAGCTCAGTATTTTGTCCATGAACACTTGAATGATTAGTAGCTTGGGTGGGGGGGAATGTGACCCTGAGCAAATCAACTAACTTCTCTGGGCTTCTATTTCTTCTGTTTAATAAAAAAAAAGTTAGAATAAATGATCAGAACACAATTAATCTAAGAAGCCGCTTTACTTTCTGTAGTATTAAACCTCGTATCTACTCAATTGGTGTGTGTACTCTCGGCTCTTTCCCTCTCTCCCTTTCTTCCTCCCTCCCTCCCTCCCTCCATTTATTTATTTATTAAATTTCTGGTACTGGGAATGGAACCCAGGGGAATTCTAACTCAAGCTACACCCCGGTTTTATTTTATTCTTTTTATGTTGAAGCAAGGCCTAAGTTGCTGAGGTTGGCTTTGAACCTGTGATCCTCCTGTCTCAGCCTCCCAAGTACTGGGATTACCTCCCAAATAAATTACCTAAACTCATATCATTTTCTCCAAGCCAACTTGTTAAGGAAACTCAAATTACCTCCTAGAACAACTTTAGTAGCATCTTACCACACCTCATTTGTTTGTTCTGTTCCTCATGTTTTCTGTTGCAGCAGTACACTAAAATGAGTATGCTGAAGGCATTGAGATATTACCCAATGGACTAAATATTACCCAGCTAAAATGAAAAAGCCTTCCTGTGAATTAAGTATTTATCTACATAAACTCGGCACTCAAAAGGGATAGAGTTGTCCATTACATCCTTCTTCACTCCTTTGGAAACTGTTAAAAATACAACATGCAAGGAAATAAGACATATCCTAGGTAACATATTGGGTAGTGACAATGGATCTAAAATCACCTAGCTTGCAAAAGCATGAATCATAAGGCTTCAGTTCACTTGCCAAACACTGGAATGAGTACCGCTGATCTCATTTACAAGTGAATTTTTAGAAACCTTGTACTTTTCAATTTAAAGTAATATTCAGAGTGAGATGAGGTTCTGAGTACTTCATTACCAAATCATTGTGGGATATGATTATAGGACATTTTGCAGACTGTATAAGGGCCCCAATTCAGTTCCATGATCTTAAGCAACAATTTATAAAGAAAGGAAGAAATTTTTAAGAGGCCAGGCTGAAACAAAATACACCAAGGTGGCATGTTTTCTACATCTTGCCCTTCCCAGAAAAAAGATGAAAGAAGTTAATTTAAATCCACTTTTTTATTCTTTCATATACTTTAATAATTATACATAACTCTTAACATAAAGATAGTGAAATCTCAAGGATAAGGAGGCGATATATATGGCCTCTTCTGTTCATTCTTCAGGAATGAAGGAAATTTCCAAAGGGTACAATGTGTGAGATTTAACACTGGAAAAATACATATGAAACTTGTTTAACTGGCTGCACTTAGGACCAGGCACAGTACAATAAATATAGAACTGCATAATCTTTTTAAAAGATCACTGTAATTTTAACACATTCCTACTAAAGAAATACTATTGGTGACTGATCTGAAATTCTACAACGTAACGGTGACTGAACACTTAAAATGGAATCTGAGCGTAGTTTCGATAGCATCTTCACACTCATACACCACCATTCTTGAAAGGAGTGAGAATGAACATCTCAAATTCAGGATGACAAAAAACAAACTTGGTCAACGAGCTCCTTCATACCACTCATTAGAATCACAATTCTATTCTGCTGGTAAGTTTAAGGTAGGAATAGAAAATTTTTGAAATTCTTTTAATATTTTCCACTAGTCTTGGGGCATCCGGAGAGAAGGCCATCCTGGAAGCAAACTGATTCAGCAGCACCATAAGTCCATATCTCAAAAACACCACTGCATAATTCTTACCTGTCAATATTCTAAAGGGTTAAAAATAGTTCCATGGAAGAATATCTTTCCTGAATAGCGAGCGATTATAAAAACATGCAATCTGCAAGGATTTACAGACAACTATATCTGAATTCTCTATTCTGACTGCATCTTTCCATAACAGAATTTAAAAAAAATTACTGAAAACTTTAAATAACATATTGAGGCATAAAATAAATACTTTATTTATGCTATTACATTTTTGTACTTGAGATTGTTAGACATGTTCACATACCCTATTCTCAAGGAGGAAACAATGGTACCACTGCTATCGGTCAGAAAGAGTCCACAGGAAACTTGCTCTCAGAGCTGTCCTGCAGTGTGCCTTATTATACAAACACAGAAGTTACTTTTAAACATATGCTTTTTAAAAAGACAGGATGAGCTGATCTTTTTTTCACATGACCCCAGATCCTGTTATCAGTAGATACAAGAATTAATTTCATCCCTATTAAACAGAGTGGAAACTGACATGCTGATATGGCCATAGAGACTCTCCGAAACTTTTTGAGCCTGTGAAGAGAAATCCACATGAAAGTAATATTTCATACAACTGGAAAACTGGTTGTTCAAAAATTCAAGGAGCAAACAAACATGCAAACACATGATACATCTTATTATTTTGTAAAAATATAATGCCCCAAGAATCACTATAGCCCAGCTTGTTCTTAAAGGGGCAAACAGCTTTAACCCCTACTAAGTATCTTCTCTGTGGCATTTTACTACCCACCACACTGTCCCACGATCCTTAGAAGGTCAGGCTTCTAAAATGTTTGAGGAAAAGAAATGATGGGATGTGGATCAAGTTTTCAATGATTGCTTTAAATGCATTTTTAAAAAGAATTTCCTAATAATGTAGTATATAACAGTCCTTGATATTGAATTTTTTTCTCAGTGAAATAAAGTACGCTTTAACAAGATGATGTTAATCTAAGTTTGACGACCTGGCTCTTTTTTCATTTTTTTTTTAAAAGGGTACTGATTCATACAATAGGCTGAGCCCCACAAATGCCTGTTTTAAAAACAATATAGTTCCCAACCCTTTCCCATAAATATTCCTGATTTATAATGAAGAAAAATGCATAATTAGAACATTAATTATCAACATTTTTAGAAAGTATTTCCTGCAGAGCAGTTACTTAGCCAAATGCTAAGCCGAAGGTGACCTCGCCACATAGATATCATTTCACAAAGTACCTGCCAAAAGGTGTAGAAATCTGGCGTTTCGTTTCAAAACCATTGCAAAGGGAGTACATGCAGTAGTCTGGTTCACAATTTAATGGAGATGAGGACAGGGCAGACCTAGGTCAAGGAGGGTGTTTCCCTACAGACAAGTTACAGTAGTGTAGCCTTTGTGTATTGAATTTACTACATTCACCACTTCAGATAAGGTATCAAGGAGGCTTTTCAAACACTAGAACAAAGGAATGTTTGTTTTATATAAGACCTACCAAAAAAACAACAAAACAAATGAAAACACACATAGGCACTAAGTCTCAAAGCTGCACAATAAAGAAGCAAAAGGTTTGAGATGAGAAAATTAGGAAAATATACATCTAAGAGCTTGCTGAGGAAGAGGAAGAAATCACAGTTCTAATCTTCAAGGCTCCGGAATGCATTCTGCATATCTTCAAGAAGTTGTGCATAGTCACTCTTGATCTTTGCTTCACCATCTTTCACTGGATCCTGAAAAACAGACATTACAAATCTAATTTACCTTTGGAAAATAATTTTCAGCGCATGTGGTAAGTTACTTTTATTTAACATATTTTGAGCACTGTATTTAGTGAGGTTTACACTGGTAAACCACAGGCAGGAGTCAAAACTACCCTCCTTTTTCTTCACAGGTAGAAATATATAAATAGAGTAATTCTCCAACCCACAGAAAGAAAACAAAACTGAACTGCTAACTGCGGTGAAAGACAAAACCTCAATAATGTGCATAATATTGGGAAATTATGCAGTACTACACATTAGGTGCATATGGCTGCATATATACGATAAAATTAATTCAGTCAAAACAGAATTTATTTATTTATTTATTTACTTACTTATTTTTTGCAGCACTGGAGGTGGAACCCAGGGGCATTTGACCACTGAGCTACACGCCCAGCCAAATATTTTATTGTTTTTTTTTTTTGTTTGTTTTGTTTTGTTTTTGATGGTACTGGGGTAGAACCCAGAGGCTTTCTACCTCTGGGCTATACTCCCAGACCTATTTTATACTTTATTTGGAAACAGGGTCTCACTAAGTTGCTGAGAACCTCACTAAGTAGCTGAGGCTGGCTTCGAACCTGTGTGATCCTCCTGTCTCAGCCTCCCAAGTGCAGGGATTACAAGCGTGCGCCACCACACCCGGCCAATATTTTATTCTTTATTTTGAAATACGGATTCACTGAGTTGCAAAGGGAGGGCCTAAGTAGTTGAGGTTGTCCAAGAACGCAGATCCCCCTGTCTCGGCCTCCCAAATGCTGGGATTACAAGTGCGTGCCACCACACCTGGCAAAAACAGAATTTATTATTCAAGGTCTGGTGATAGTATTTTGAGATGCAAAAGAGACAGGAGGATCACGCAGGTTCAAAGCCAGCCTCAGCTACTCAGTGAGGCTCTCAGCAACTTAGTGAGACCCTGTTTCCAAATAAAATACAAAATGGGTCTGGGAGTATAGCCCAGAGGTAGAAAGCCTCTGGGTTCCACCCCCAGTACCACCAAAAAAAAAAAAAAAAAATCCTTATGGACAGCAACATACATACAGATATGTAAAATGTGTAATTATATATAGAAATTTTAAAAGATTATACATTGCACATACACTCAGAATCATTCTCAACACATGACTAATAAATAGGCCTGGATGTCATGATCTAGAATAATTAAATATACTTGAATTGATCAAATATTTTAAAAACAATCTTACACACTGGAATTGCTACTGGTAATTTCACTTAACTACCTATTTTTATCTTGTGTACTTTCAAAATAACATGAGGTCACTCAAAAGTTAAGAAATAATGTGTAATAGATATTTGAAATAAGTCAACAGAGCAGACATCATTTCGTAAGAACATGGGAGTTAGGTGTTAATAGGCACCTGAAGTCAAGTAATTGCTGCTCAGCAATGAATTTAGCTCTAAATTGCCTGGCAGCTAAGACAAAAGAGAAAATGTGTCAGCATTTATTTTAGACGTGACATACTATAATTTTTATCATGGAATTCCTACTTGAAGACAACTTTGAGGACTGTTCTATTATTACGCAGGCTGAAATGATAAACAGAAGTTTCATATCCCAAGTCTGAGACTAAAATAGTTAGAAGGAAAAAAAATTACTAGAAAAATTTACAGCAGAAATAAAACATACCTTGAACTTCATGGAAGAAAGTTTATAGAGGATCTCTCCCATGTGCTCACGGATGATGGACCATGTGATTTTATTGTCACTCTGAGCAGTGGTTTCAACAGCTCTACGAGCCATATCATAAAATGCAATCATGTTGGACAGCATCCCTACTGTCTTGTAGAATGGGCAGAACCTAGGGCAAATAAAGGTCAAAAATTAACAAAAACTTCAAAGCAGGTTCATTCCTTCATTATATACAACTTTAGCTAGATATTAGTATGGCATTGTCTTTTTCAAATATGCAGACTGTATATATTTACTGTATGAAATATAAGGAATGAAAAAAGAAAAGACCAATAACTACTTCCCAAGTGATTTTGTTTTGTTTGTTTTAGGGGTGATGCTTATTTTTCTCTGTTAAAAATAGAAGGGACAATAAAGAAGTATTGCTACAATCTGACATAAGGGTTTATTTTTATACAAAGTAGTTAAGTAAGTAACCCAAATGGTAAAATAACTGAGTTGTAAAGATTCCTTTGTGGTAGTAGGTTTAATGAATGATAGGAAAGCAGGAAACTGCAACTTGCTAACATTAAGAGTGGTCTCTTTTCCATTTACCTATACTTTTTAATAACAAACAGACACACAGAGGAGCAAATACACAATTTTTTTTTTTGGTGGCACTGGGGATAGAACCCAGAGGCTGTCTACCTCCAGGCTATACTCCCATACCTATTTTATATTTTTATTTGGAAACAAGGTCTCACTAAGTTTTGAGAGCCTCACTAAGTTAGGTGAGGCTAGCTTCGAACCTGTGTGATTCTCCTGTTTCAGCCTCCCACACGTGGGGATTACAAGAGTGCGCCACCATGCCTGGCCCTCAATTCTTTTTTGTGTGTGTGTAGTTTTGGGGATGGAACCCAGGGGTATTCTATCCCTGAGGTACACCCCCAGGCCAATTAGCTGTCCATAAACCACAATCCTCTTGTCTCAGCCTCCTAAATGCTGGGATTACAAGTGTGTGCCACTACGCCCAGTCAGCAAATACTCAGTATCAATTACATTCATTCTTATCAATATTTTAACACACTTAAATACATTTGTATAAAAAGTTTCATACATATTCCTATTATACCCTTTTCAAAGGATTTTTCCTGTCTTGAGTTATCTTTGTGTAGGTAGTTTGTTTCTAGCGCTTAAGTTCCTGATTTAGCAGACTTCTGAAGCTTACTGACATATTGGCATATATTCTTCCTGTCCTGCATTCTGGTTAGTCTTCTATTCTCATAGCTCTCTTTGATTCTTATGGGGAGTCAAATATGATTTGAGGGACAAAGTCTAGCCTGAGATGAAAGGGCTCAAATCCTCACAGTTTAAAAGAACTGGGAATTTTAAACATTCCACAGTAGCAGCAGAGACAATAATGGAAAAAAGCAACACTGGGCAGGAGTGGAAGGGGCTGGGCAGGCAGGGGCATCTAACAAAGGCTTTGGTAGAAAGAGATATAGGCCTCTTGGCCAATGAAGCAGGAAAGTAGAGCACAATTATTTAGGCAAAGAGGATAAGAGACATGGTAGTGCAAAAAAGTAGTGAAGAAAGCTTCTGAGACAGGAAAGGATTCCTTAGCTCTGCACACTAAGCCACAACTTAGTTTAATTATAGATGGGTGTATGAATGAAAATGCTGTCATAACTTGACAAATGAACAAATCCAGACAAGAGGACATAGTCAATCACTAGATGTCTGGTATGAATATACAAAATAAGCCAATATATTGAGCCAAAGTGTATCCAACCGGTGTGGTGGCGCACACTTGTAATCCCAGTACTTGGGAGGCTGAGACAGGAGTGCAGGGTTGTGGCCAGCCTCAGCTACTTAGTGAGTCCCTCTGCAACTTAGTGAGAACCTGTTTCAAAATAAAGAATAAAAATAGGACTGGGGATGTAGCTTGAAGGTAGACCCTGGGTTCAATCCCTAGTATTAAAAAAAAGTATATAAGAAAAAAAAAGGATTTAAATGTGTAGGTAGATTTTTTATTTTTAGCCAAAACATAATATAAAATCCTCAAATGAAAAAAGGAAATCAGTATAACTTACCTGTCATAAGGAGTATAACCATTTTGTTGCAGGAAGTCATCTTTGATAAGTTTTGCAACCTCCAGAGTTATTTTATCTGTTTCTGCCAAAGAAGCCTAGAAAAAGATGATATCATTTTAGAAATTTATTTCCATGATGTAGGATCAGTGGTAAAAGTCAATTTCTAAGCAGGAACAGGGTGTGGTGATACACACATGAAATCCCAGTACTTGGGAGGCTGAGACAGGAGGATTACAGGTTTGCAGACAGCCTTAGCTACTTAGTGAGATCCTGTTTCAAATAAAAAATAGGACTGAAGGTGTAGCTTGGAGGTAGAATGTCCCTGGGTTCAATCCTTAGTACTCCAAAGAAATTAAAAAAAAAAAAAAATTTCCAAGCAGAAATGTTATAATCAGTACATTTTTGTTAATAAAATCAGTTTGTGTTGGAAGGGTGTACTGGGGATTGACACAGGGGCACTCTACCATTGAGCCCTTTTTATTTATTTTGAGACAAGGTCTCACTGAGCTGCAGATTTTTTTTTTTTTTTTTTTTTTTTGGGCGGATCTAGGGATGGAATCCAGGGGCATTCAACCTCCGAGCTACACCCCCTGTACTATTTTTTATTCTTTATTTTAAAACCGGGTCTTACTGAGTTGCGGAGGGCCTAAGTAGCATTAGTAGCAGAGGCTGTCCGCAAACCATGATCCTCTGGTCTCAGCCTCCCAAATGCTGGGATTACAAGCCACCACAGCCGCCCGGCAGAGCTGCAGAGTCTAACCATGAACTTTTGATCCTCCTGCCTTAGCCTCAAAAGTAGCTGGGATTACACCACCACACCTGGCCAATAAATTCACTTTATAACTATATTTAACTGTTTTTTATTGTAAAAAGTACATTTTTATTGTGGTAAGAAGTACATTCCATATAATTTACCATCATAGCTTTTTTTAAGAGTTCAGTTCAGCAGTGTTAAGTACATTGATATTGTTGTGAAACATATCTTCACAACTTTTCTATGTGGCAACTCTGAAACTCTATGTCCATAAACAGTAACTCCCTTTCCTTCTCTCCCCACAGCTGCTGGCAAATCAACATCCTACTTTCTGTTTCTATGAGTCTGACTAATTTAGACACCTCATATAAGTGAAATCATATAGCATTTTGTCTTTTTTGTGACTGACTTATTTCACTTGTATAATGTCCTCAAGGTTCATCCATGTCACAACAAGTGTCAGGGGTTTCTTCTTTAAAAAGGTTGAATAAAATCCCATTGTGTGAATCTACCACATTTTGTTCATCCACTCATCTACAGATGAAGATTTGGGTTGCTTTCATTCACTCTTGGCTATTGTGAATGGTGGGGCCATGAAACTAGATTTGCAAACTGATTATTATTATTGTTCTTGTTGTGTGTGCAATACTGGGGATTGAACCCAGAGGCACTCCACCTCTGAGTTACCCAGAGGCATTCCACCTCAGTCCTATTGTATATTTTATTTGGAAACAGGGTCTCATTAAGTTGTGGGGGGCCTCATGAGGTTGCTGATGCTGGCCACAAACCTGCAATCCTCCTGTCACAGCCTCCAAAGTACTGGAATTACAGGCATGCACACCATGCCCAGCTAATTTTTTTTAATACTTCATGGCTTGCAATCTTAATTATATGAATTGTTAGTTTTAAGTTTGTTCCACAGCAATCTATATAGCCCTTGAACAGTTAATTTCTAAAAAATATGGCCAGGTAAGGTGGTGCAAGCTTGTAATCCCAGCATTTGGGAGGTGGAGACTGGAGGATCACAGTTCTCAGACAGCCTCAGCTATTTGGTGAGGCCCTTTGCAACTCAATGAGACCCTGTTTAAAAAATAAAAACATTAAAAACTAGGGCTGGAGGTGTAGCTCAGAGGTACAGTGCCCCTGGGTTTTATCCCCAGTGCCTCAAAAAAAAAAAAATACACAATGAAAGATATACACTTAGCTATGTCAGGGTATTATTTTATTGGTATAGCAAGTTACAAAGCTTCATCCTTTCGATATCGCTGCTTCAAAAGCTCAGACTTTTGTAATCACGCCATCAAATCTGAGATAATTACCACTGTTGCTAAGATTTCTTAGGAGTTGTGAGCAAGGGCCCAGTAAGCCATTGAGTTAACTACATATTATATTACTTATGTGTACTAAGCTCCTCAGGTAGGAGTTAAGCCTGCCATTTCTATATTTTCTTTTCTTCCTACTTTCTCCCTTCTTCTTTCTCCTTCCTTCCTTCCTTCCTTCCTTCCTTCCTTCCTTCCTTCCTTCCTTCCTTCCTTCCGTGGTATTAGGGGTGGAACCCAGGGGCTTTCCTACCTCCGGGCTATACTCCCAGACCTATTTTATACTTTATTTGGAAAGAGGGTCTCACTAAGTTGCTGAGAGCCTCACTAAGTAGCTGAGGCTGGCTTCGAACCTGTGCAATCCTGTCTCAGCCTCCCAAGCGCTAGTATTACAAGCATGCACCACCACTCCTGGCAATTCTTTCTTTAAAAAAAAAAACAAAACACCCTTCTCTCTCTATTCTCTTCTTCAACCACAGGTAAATATTAAGATGTGTTATGTGTGTTTCCTTGTATATATTTACATTTACATAACAATGTGTTTCATCATGTACGTAATTCCCACTTGAGGTCTCTGGCACTTTGGCTTCAAAAGCCATCCATGCTGGTGTGCGTTTGCTCTTTCTGGCTCCTGTACAATTCATTCTATGTGCTGTGCATTCTCTCTACTTTAGCTTCTTTTTTGCCCAGGAGAAGGCACCCAGATTTCCTCTAATTCCCCACCATCAAAAGTGTCCACTTAATGACTCATTTGAGAATTTCTGTGGAGAAAAATATCCAGAGACAGAATTGCTAGGCCCTAGGGTATGCAAGCACGTTCTGTCAGACTGTAGCACCAGATGATACGCCCACCAGGAGTACACCAGCTCCTCCATCCCACAATACTTGGCATCACTCAACTTTCCAGTTTTTGCTATTCTAACCAAATAGCGTGATATGTCATGGTTGTTTGAACATTTTCTCACAGGCCTATCATCTTTTGGGTTTCTTCTTCTATAATATGTCTGTTCTTTCCTTTGGCAGATTTCTGTTGGGGCACATATCTTCTTATTAAAGTAGATCTCTGTAAGCCAGGTGCAGTGGCACATGCCTGTAGTCCAGGTCACAGGTTTGAGGCTAGGTTCAGCAATTTAGCAAGATCCTGGGCAACTTAGACCCTGTTTCAAAATAATATAAAGGTCTAGGGGTATGCTTAGATGTAGAATGCTCTGGGTTCAATCTCTAGTACCCTCCCCCCTCATAAAAAAAAAACCCTTTATACATTTTAGATAGCTGTCTACCAGTTTTAGTTGTTGCCAACTTCCTTTCCCAATGTGTCATCAGCTTGTTCGTGGGTAGGACTTTGTTGAACGAAAACCCGTGAAGATAACACTTGGTGTTGTTTTCTTTTCAATGTTGTGTTTAAGTGGGTTTATTTAAAAAGTCCTTTTCTAATCCTAGCTCAAAAGGACCCCCCCCAGCAACCCCACCCCCACCCCCGGCACTGGGGACTAAAACCAGGAACATTCTATCTCCAAAAGCAAACCCTAGCCCCTTTTTAAAAATTTGAGCTGGGTGTGATGGTGCACACTTGTAATCCTAGTACTTGTAACTAGAGGATAACTTCAGTAGTTCAGAGAGGCTCTCAGACCCTGTTTCCAAGTAAGAAATAAAATTGGTCTGGGGACAGAGCTTTGAGGTAGAATGCCTCTGGGTTCAATTCCTAGTAACACACACACACACACACACACACACACACACACACACACAAATTAATTGGAAACAGGGTTTCACTAATTTGCTGAGAATCTTGCTAAGTTGCTAAAGCTGACTTTGAACCTGTGATCCTCCTGTCTCAGGCTGCCATGTACTGGGATTATAGGCATTTGCCACTGTGCTTGGCTCAAAAATATATTTTTTTAATATTAAGTCTCCCCCCTCATACTTAAATTGCTAATCTACTGGTGTCTATCTTTGTATGTAGAATTTGGTAGCAATTTAGTTTTATATATTCTTCAGATAGCTTTTCTTTGCTGAAAAGAGGCATTGTACCTCTGAGCTACATTCATATATATATATATATATATATATATATATATATATATATATATATACACACACACACACACACATACACAAATATATATATAATTTTTTTTTGAGAAAAGGTCTCACTAAAGTTGCAGAGGGCTTCACTAAGTTGATAAGGCTGACCCCAAACCTGCAATCATCCTGTCTCAGCCTCCCAATTACTGGAATTACCAGCATACACCACCATGCCTGGCTTGGTATTAGTTTATAATTGGTATTATTAGTATAGAGACATTCTCTTGATTTATGTTTATCTTAAATCAGGGTCACCAAACTTTTATTATTTCTGTTTCACTGATGTTATTATTCTAGTTACGTGAACACATTATCTACAAACAGAGACACTTTAATCTCTTCCTTTACAACCTTTCTCACATCATTGTTGAAGACCTCTGTATTAAAATAAACACAGTGATAATATGCATTCTTGTCTTAATTCTATTATTTATTGTGGTATTGGGGGAACCCAGAAGCATTCTACTTCTGAGCTACACCCCCAGCCCTATTTTTTATTCTTTATTTTTAGACAGAATCTCACCAAGTTGCAAAGGACCTCACTAAGTAGCTGAGGCTGTCTGCAAACCCAGATCCTCCTGTCTCAGCCTCCCAAATTGGTATTACAAGCATGCACCACTACGCCTGGCTTAATTCTGTTTTTAAAAGAAATGCACCTCCCTCTAATATGCCCAAACTAGGGAACGTAGAGGATACCAGTGGTACTCCAGGTAATGGAGGGGAAATACCAGCAAAGCTTGAATGGAAAGATAGGGGAGGAGGAAGACTGAACTTGATTAATGAGGGTCTATATCCGAATATGTGTAAAATTATGAATATGGCATGGTTACCCTGGACAATCATTGGTGGGAGAGGGGGAAGGGAAAACAGGGGCGGCGGGGGGGAGAGGGCACCAAATATAATTTAAATGTATACCACTAATGTTCAATAAAGAAAAAACTAAATAAAAAATAAATAAAAATAAAATAAAATAAATGCACCTGAAATTTCTCCATTCCCCATCAAGTAAAATGTTTTATCAGGTTTTAATGTGTTATTTTCTTTTATTTACTTTTTAAAGACAAGGTCTTATTATATTGCCCAGAGTGGCCTGAAGCTCTGGGTTCAAGTGATCCTCTGTCCTTAGCCGTCTCAGTTGCTGGGGCTTCAGGCACATGCTGCCACATATGGCTTAGTACATTACTTTTAACAAACCAAGGAAATACCTTTATTTGTTAAGAGGTTTCTAAATATCATAAATAAATAGCAAACTTCAAATACTTTTTTCATATTGAATGAGATATCCTTTTCCATGACATTAAGTATGTGAACTATAATAACAGATTACCTGTGTTAAATCATATTTGTATTCCTTAGATAAACTTTACTTGCTCATAATATATTATTCTAATTTTTAATAACTTATTGGGTATGGTAAGTATTTAACAATACTTTATACCTATAATAAGCAAAATGAACCTATAATTATTTTTATATTGCTTTTATCTGGTTTTATGAGTTTTATGTGTTGCCTCTCTCAGTACTCTAGAATAATGAATATCCAATACATGCTATATGTGGTATCTTTCTAATATTATCTTTTGTTGGAAAAAAGTTGGGAAGTGACTTTATAAGACATAATAAAAAGAACATAATCAGAGAACTCTGAGTCCCGACCAGTTCTGCATAATGAGAAGTCATTCAATTCTGCAACTTAATTTGGTTACATTTAATTATACCTTCTTCGTTTAAAACATCAAGACACAAGAATATAAGTCACTTGTTTAATGTCATATAACTAATTATTGGAGGAACTAGAATCCAATCCTTCTGATTCTTAGCCTAGTACTTCTACAAAAATATCGAATGTTAACAGACTCTAATTCTACCATTTCTAATTTGGTTGGTGATAGGTGCATTTCATTTCAAGGACTAAAAGAAAATTCCATATTTCTTTCTCATCTAAAATAAAACACAGTTCAGGCTAAGTGGCATAAAGAATATAAACTTTCATGCTATTAGTTTATAAATTTTTGATATTTATTAAAAAATTTAAATCAAATTTAAGCTTAATATTTACTCATTCTGCTAGGCAAGAATATGCATATCCAAGGTTTTAGCTGTCCTTTTAACACCCCACTATAACTCACAAATGTATCCTGCATGGCATTTAACAACTTACCTTTCCCACAAGCTGTACAATTTCTGCCAGGTCTTCCTCTTCCTGCAGAATTTCCTTAGCTTTGGTCCTCAGAGGAACAAACTCTGTGAAGTGTTTGTCATAGTACTCGTCCAAGGCACGCATGTACTTGCTGTAACTGATGAGCCAGTTGACAGAGGGGAAATGCTTACGTTGAGCTAGTTTCTTGTCTAAGCCCCAGAATACCTAATTTAGAAATAAAAAACAACAAAAAGATAACATTGATTTTCTTTACTTTTCAGAACATACCAAGTGTTACTGAAATAGAATAATCTTGTAGAAAATGTTAATTCAAATTGTATTTCTCTCATTTTGGGGGTGAATAATACCTACAAATCAAATTCAAATTTTATCTGAATTTCTTTACTAGTGTGGACTGTGACAAAAAAAATACTTTTTTGAAGATTAATATGGTACCATATTAACAGATTCCAGAAAAGGCTTTCTGAAACAGATTCTTTCCTCGATTACAAACCTCTAAATGTTCTCATTAAATTATGTTTGCTATCATCAAGGGCCAAGGCAGAAATATTTGACTTTTTTTTTTTTTGTACTGGGAATTGAACCCAGGGATATTCTACATCTGGGCTATGCCCTTTGTTATTTTGAAAAGGTCTTGCTAAGTTGCCGAGTCTGGCTTCAAATCGGTTATCTTTGTGTCTCATGTTCCTATGTACTGTGATTACAGACAAGGGGTATCACTCCCAGCTGACGTTTTTCAGAGGCCAAATATTCAGTTATTTTATGCATTCCTAACTTTGTTCCACCCTCCCCTACAATTAACTACTCAAAGTTTTAGCAAATGTTAAAGCCTTTGAGAGTTGGTATCTTCTGCCATTTCACCTAACACTGGCAGAAGCATAGGTAAATATTCTGGTTCTTCCACATGAAATATATATATATATTATATATTACGATTCATTCATTTATAGAAACTATTTTTTCTTTTTACTATAGTTCTGATGCACACATGTCTTTTACTTAGGTTTCTTTTAGTAGCCAAACTTCCTTGTCATAAGGAAGCAACTTCCTGGGCATAAAGTACATGTTCCAGTTTTGCTTTCATCGGTGTGTAGTTAAACAAATGGTGGAATGTATGTGATACTTTTGAGCCCAAAGTTCAAGACATGGATGTGCATTCTCCACGGTTTATTCTTGTGCCAGCCAGGTGATTATTAGGTTAAATAATGGCTGACCACAAGATGGATACCAAACATGACTGAATGAAAGAGAGTCATTTTCTGATAGGATCTTCTGCCTTGGACCTTACTAAAGAAAGAAATGAATTTTTATCAGTATAAAGTTTGCTTTTTCCTATAAAGTTTCCCATACCTAGGGTCACTCCAATTTAAATGAAAGGATAACTTGAACACTAATAAAACTTTGCTACCTGCATGTATTTTCCCCTATATATTAAGTTTATTATAAACCCTGCCTAAAGACCTACGAAAAAACACATTACTAAAGGCTCTCAGTGTTAAGGATATTGTGAAAACATACTTTGTCATTGCCTACTCTTTAGTTACAAAATTAAATACTTCATGGTGACTTGGATAGTATTAGAATAGCTAGAGGGGGCAGAAGAGAGAGGCTTAGAGTTGACTACACTTGGGAAAGACGTACTTGAACAATACCAAGAGTGGCAGATGTCACCGGATCAGAAAAATCACCACCAGGTGGAGAGACTCTGAAAAAAAAAAAAAAAACAAAAAAAAAAACCAAAAAAAAAAAACAACATTGTTATTAGATATGCTTAACATTTGAAAGTCAATTTTATTTTAACATAAATAATTTTTCATTTATTCATTTATTTTTGGTGCTGGGAATTAAGTCCAGGGCCTTTTGCATGCTAACTACATGCTTTATTACTGAGTTATACCCATAGCCCTAATTTTTTTATATAAAGAACTTTAGAAATAAATGAAATAAAATCTGGAAAGAAAAACTTTACCTAAAAGTCTTAAACATAAGCTAGTACTAAGTTGTAAATAAGAATAACATTTATTGAATACTTTCCAGTATAAGAAATGACACAATCTTCTATTTTAATAAGTTTCATTATTCTAATCACATAAATGCAGCAGAAAGAACACAAATGCACTGTGAACTAAGTATGGCCTTATGAAGTAATTGTGAATGTTGTTTTTGTCATGATACTATCTCAACATGTCTATAATTTTCTAAATTATTCCTAAAATAGTATGACTTGAACATAATAAATTAGTGAAGCCACACCTATAGAACCTGAACACGCAGAGATGGCCTGTTTATTTTCAAAGAGATTCTCTGAAGCTCTGTGGGAGACACTGGAGTACAGCCCTGCTTCCAGAGGAAGTTAAATATCCTCCCCTTTAAACTCAATGACTTTTTTCTTTTGAAAAGTAAACAGATTGGGTGCTTACGCTCCGACAATGCTGACACTCCCTTCTCTTTCAGGATTTCCAAGACATTTCACTCTGCCAGCTCGCTCGTAGAAAGAGGCCAGACGGGCACCAAGATATGCAGGATATCCACTATCTAAAATACAAAAAGAAAAATATTTTAAATGGTTCAAAACCAGCCCCCCAATTTATATCATTATGCCAACCTGATAAACAATATTAAGACTTACCTGCAGGCATTTCAGCTAAGCGACCAGAGATTTCTCTAAGGGCCTCAGCCCATCTAGAAGTAGAGTCAGCCATCATACTGACGTGGTAGCCCATGTCACGGAAATATTCTGATAATGTAATGCCTAAATTGGGAAGAGTATTACAAGTTTACAGTATTAGAATATAAAATTTTGACCTTTTTACCCTTAAGAAAACTTTAAAGCATTAACTACATGAGGTAGACTGCTGGCTGTTCCTCCAAAATGTGTTCTTTCTCTTTGACTGAGCACAAACCTGTAGTGTATTTCTTAGCATCTCCATATTGACATATGGTCACGCAACTGACTCTTGCTAATGGAATGTGAGTAAAAAATGATGTGTTCCATGGCCAGACAAGTCAAAAATTCTCCCATATTCTTTCTTCCTTCCTGCCTACTGAAATGGTGAGAACTCCCAGAAGTCCTGGAAGCCATATGTTAAAAATGGAAGAGCTCTTTTTACCTTGGGCCCTAACCATTTTATAAAGTGCCCCTGAAATAATTTTCTATTATATATGAGCAATTACATGTTTAGAATTATTTGATATAATTAGCCTATTCTGGCATACAACACATTTCAAAAAACAGAAAGAAACACTTTCCCTTCTATTTCTTGTAGAAGTAATTAAGTCTGAAATTAATTTCCAAATGTAGTTTGTTTATACTGGAGATCACACACATGTTTACATAAAAACTCAACTAATTAGCTTATTTAGTTACTTTTCAAAAGTAACACAACAAATTTCACCATGAAGGTTACCATGGAGAATTATTGCTACCCTGGACCAGTGATAGCCAGCCCCTCGCACTTCCTATAAAGATGAGTAATAGTAGTAATGAATATCATGTAGGATATCTAAACAAAGATAAAACAAAAATAAGGTAGAAGAGAAAATAATGACAGCAAAAGAACTTGCCAAGAAACAAAGGAAACTGACCACAATTAACTTAAAAAACCAAAAACTTTAATTATGCATCCTATTATAAAATGAAATCTCAAAGATTATTGAGCAAGATAAGATGTTTAATGAGAGAGAAGAACTTAACAAAGAACTGGAAGAAAAATAACACGAAGCCAGGTGTGGTGGTGCACAGCTGTTGGGAGGCTGAGACAGGAGGATCAAGGGTTTAAGGACATCCTCGGCAAGTAAGGAGACTTTCAGCAACCCCTGGTTCTAAACAAAAAACAAAGGGCCGGGGGTGGTGCAGGTTGGAGGCAGAATGCCTATGAGTTCAATCTCTAGTACCACGCACACACACACACACACACACACACACACACACACACAGAAAAAGTATTAGAAAACTAAATGTTTCATCTGAAGCAACACATATAATTAGCACCATTTATCCTGTATATAGGCAAAAGGTTAAATAAGGGATTGGAGAAAGAATATTACTTAAGATTAAGGAGATCTAGTATGTCTCTCTGGTGTTTTAGAAAGATAGTCATAATGAAAGAGAAAATGTTTCAGATACAATTCTAAAGTCTTCCAAAATAAAATATTTTGAAATTTTTCCAAAATAAATATTTTGAAAAATTCCAAAATAAAATAGATTGAAAAGTTATACCATATTTCAGGAAAAAGTTAATCAAAACTATCAATACTGTAACAAACATATACTAATAAAGTTATAAGACTTCAAGAGAAAAATTTTAAGCAAAGAGAAAAATCACTCTAACAGGAGAAAGAAGGTAAGTCTCAAATCTTTCCCCAACATTTAATGCTAGAGTAAGAGTTTTGAAGGAAAGAAATATTGATCCAAGAATTTTATTTCTATATTTAGCGGTAGTAGGGACTGACCCTGGGGCATTCTACCTCCAACCTACATCTCCAGTTCTATTTTATTCTTTTTATTTTAAAATAGGGTCTCTCTACATTGTGGAGGGCTTTACTAAGTAGCTGAGGCTGACTTCAAACCTATGATCCTCCTGTCTTAGTCTCCGAAGTACTGGGATGAGAAGCATGTGCCACCATGCCCAGGTGATTCAAGAATTTTACACATAGCTGAACTACTGTTGAAGTTTGAATTGACATTATTGCCATTTCATAAATGAAATCCATTATTTCAAGAAAAAAGAAATATCACTACTATAGTTGACCATAAAGTCTATGAAAGTTCACATAAATAAATGTTTCACCTGTTTTATCTTTCTCCCAATAAGTGAAATCTACCATCATAAGAAATAACTGATCTAAGAATTTTCTACTCAAACTACTACTAAAGTATAAAGGCAACAGGAAAAGAAAAAAAATCTTATGAAGAAATAAAATTCAAGGAACATAATTTCCATAAACCTTTCTTGAAAAAACTTCCAGAAGGCAAATTTTAGCCAAACAAGGAATAAATGAAACTAAAACCAGAGGGTTGTCAGTGAGAATTAACTCCATTTTACTGTAGATCCAAAGCTAAATTAAATATCGGATATATTTTTCAAGAAAAATATAAATTTAGTAAGTTCTGAAAATATAGAAGTAAAAGTACTATATGCTGGGATAAAAGTAGAAAAAGAGATGGAAGGTAATGTATTAAAACATCAGTTTTCCTATCGTTTATATCCCTAGTCAAAAATACCATAATTCAGAGGCGGGTGTGGTGGCACACACTTGTAATCCCAGCATTCAAGAGGCTGAGACCAGAGGATCGCAGTCTGCGGACAGCCTCAGCTACTTAGTGAGGCCCTCCACAACTTAGTGAGACCCTGTTTCAAAATAAAGAATAAAAAATAGGGCAGGCCGGGCATGGTGGCACACGCTTGTAATCCCCGCGCTTGGGAGGCAGAGACAGGAGGATCGTGCAGGTTTGAAGCCAGCCGCACTGGCTTAAGAGACCCTGTTTCCAAATTTAAAAAAATATAAAATAGGTCTGGGAGTGTAGCCTGGAGGTAGAAGGGTTTCCAGGAACCCCAATACCACCAAAAAAAAAAAAAAAAAAAAAAGGGCAGGGGGTATAGCTTGGAGGTCAAATGTCCCTGGGTTCCATTCCCATACCTGCAAAAAAAAACCCAAAAAACAAAAAACAACAACAACAACAAAAAAAACCCACCATAATTCAAAGCTAAAATTCAAGTTGTAGTGTATTTAAAGACAGACCAATTGTAAAATTTATAATGATAAAAATGTAGAAGATAAACCCAGGTGTGGTGGCGCATGCTTGTAATCCCAGTAACTTGGGAGGCTAAGACAGGAGGAGGATCGCAGGTTTTTAGTGAAGCCCTCTGCAACTTAGTGAGACCTTGTTTCAAAATAAGAAATAAAAAATAGGGCTAGGGGTGTAGCTCAGAGGTAGAATGCTCCTTTTTCCATCCCAAGTACTACAAAAAGAAAAAAAAAAGTAGAAGATATTTTATGATCATTAAGAAGATTGGACATCTCTAAAAATGACTTAATATTCATTTATTCTCAAGATATAATAAGGAAAAGATTTCTTAAAATCTTAAGAATGTGGTTGCATTACAGAATGAAAAAAAAAAGTTCTTTGGAAAAGTTTGGTGCTAGTTTTAAACTTAAGAACAGATATTAGCTGTGAGCTGTGACACACGCCTGTAATCCTAGTACTTGGGAAGCTGAGACAGAAGGATCACAGCTTTGAGGGCAGCCTCAGCAACTTAGCAAGAGCCTATCTCAAAAACAAAAAGTTGGGAGGGGCTGGTAGTATTGCTTGAGGTAGGATGTCCTTGAGTTCAATCCCTAGTACCAAAAAAAAGGTATTAATTGCTTTTATTTCATAACTCACCAGTATAAATAGAGGCTTCTCTAGCAGCAACAGGCATATTGGAGGTGTTGGCTACCAAAGCTGTTCTCTTCATGATTGATTCTACCTTACCATCGACTTCCATAGTTAGCTGGAGGTTAAAAAAAAAAAAAAAAGAAAAAAAGTTCACAGGTCATCTTCCAGTTTCTAAATGTAACATTTTGGCCCCCCACCACTCTTTTTTACAACCTGTTCATATTTAATCCTTCTAATTAGTATTCCCAAAGTAATAATCTCAATCACTCCAACCTCTCTTCCCTTCTTCAAAGTGTTATACTAAGAAGATATATACTATTTCTATTTCATAAATGAAATCCATTATTTTATAAAAAGGATTTTTTTTTAATGGTGGTACTGGGAATGGAACCCTGGAACCCTTTTACCTCCGGGCTACACTCCCTGACCTATTTTTTATATTTTATTTGGAAACAGGGTCTCTTAAGCCAGCAAGGCTGGCTTCGAACCTGCGTGATCCTCCTGTCTTTGCCTCCCAAGCCTGGGGATTACAAGCATGCGCCACCACAACCGGCATAAGAAGAAAATTTTACAGACCACAAAGAGAAAATTTCAAGTGTTTGACTTTGAAAAATTCAAATTCCTTTCCTTAATTGTATAAATTAATCATAAACATTATTTATAAGTTTCTTAAAAACATCTCTCCAGACCCAATACAAAGCTTTATTAATTGCCAATGAAAGTTGATACATGATTTTCTCTAGAATTTTATTAGAATTTTTTCATATACAGACCTCTGGGAAGTCCCGGAGAACTTCAGACATCTCATTCCCTCGTTCACCACATCCTACATAGATGATCACATCACTGTTGGAATACTTAGATAGAGACTGCGATATCACCGTCTTCCCACAGCCAAAAGCTCCAGGGATAGCAGTAGTTCCTCCCTGTACACACCTAAGGAAAGAAAATCAAATGTAGATTACTCCACTAACTAACAAATACTATTAAATAAAGTAAGTAAAGTGAAGCAAAAATACAAAGAAAACGCTTTGTAATATTTTCATCTATACATACATATACAAGAACTAGAGATGGGGATAGATGCTCTATTTTATGCCTATAATACTATTTTAAAATCATTATTTCTCTATCGTCTTCATAGTTGAAAGTGAAAGTATATTCCTAAAGGCACCCAGAAGAGGAATATGAAAATAATAAGATAAATATTTCTAGTGATGTTCTGAATGCTTATATAAATTAGTTCATGGATTACAAAATTATGAGATATACACACAATGAAATTCTACTCAGCAATAAAGAACAAAATCATGCCATTTGTACAAAAATGGATGGACCTAAAAAATGTTGTTAAGTGAGATTAGCCAGTCACAGAAAGTAAAGTATTGCTATGTTTTCTCTCAGAGGCAGAAGCTAAGAAGTAACCAGGATACAAGAAGGACTTTAGATAATGGAGAGAATCTCCAGTGGAGCCAGGGAGGTGGGCCAGGAAAAGGGAGGGGGGATCAGTGAAGGAACACTGCCAGGGACATTATGTACATTAGTGAGAATGTCAATGCCAAGCTCAGTACTCTGTAGGGGGAAAGAAGAGATGGGAGGGGGAGCCCACCAAGTTCTGTGTGTATGTATCTCAGTATCACTATGAACTACAATATGTGAGACTAAAACTAAAGTATAAACAATTTTTAAAACTTATCTCCAGAGGCAAAAAATAAAACCTAGGAAATTCATGTCTTGGTATAAAGTTTACCAAACAGAATTTTGTTGAGGTGTTGTCAATCCCCTTTTATCAATCCAGTATTTACTGCATGCTTTTTAGGTACTAAAACTTGTGCTTGTGATACTGGAAGATAACCACCAATAATATAGCAATATTTCTGCAATCACAAAGGTCTGATTCCAGTGGGATAAACCGGTAAAGCAACTGGTGATTATGATACCAATTAGCTGCCACTTTCAGCCTTTCCCTAAAAAGTGGCAGCTGAGAGAGAAACTCTTCAGGAAATAAAGAAATTAGAAGCCGGGCGTGGTTGCGCACGCTTGTAATCCCAGCATTCGGGAGGCTGAGACCTGGAGGATCCTGGTTCGCTGACAGCCTCAGCTACTTAGTGAGGCCCTCTGCAACTCAGTGAGACCTGGTTTCAAAATAAAGAATAAAAAACAGGGCCGGAGGTGTAGCTCGGAGGTCGAATGCCCCTGGGTTCCCTCCCAGACGCGCCAAAAAAAAAAAAAAAAAAAAAAAATAGATGTCACTGTCACTCTGTGTGTGGGTGGGGGGTCTGGGGAGGAGAATGGGATTTAATGCTAAGGGGAATGTCTCTGTAATACCATGCTTTGTCATAAAATTGGCATCCTTAATCATAATAACAGATTTTTTAAAATATAAAACTAAAACACATTCATTTTTTTCCTCCAAACTTTTCATTCTACTTGATAGATTGAGAAGACATGTCCCACTTCTCTGCATACTTCTGTCAAAAATAATTTTAATCTGGGTTGGGGATGGGACTGGGTATGGCACATTTTGTAAATTCTATATCACAGAGAACTGAAGGAGTGGTACAGAAAGGGCAAAGTCTACAGTGTATTGGAGTGGGGTTAGGAAATTCTTCTTAAAAGTATGTAAGACATGAAAGAAAATAGAGATTAGCCAGATAAAGGGAAATAACAATCCAATCAGAGGGAATAACAGACCCAAAGGTCCAGTAGCAAGACAAACCATGAGTTAAAATTCTTTTCAACATGCTTGGAAGATGACCTTGAAGGTCGTAATTTGGCAGCCAAGTGGCTGAGTCAGTGTTGAGAAGTAAGCAAGCCCCATCACAGGTAGATTTGTAAGAAGTTAATGATTGTGTATTTACGAGAAATGACGAACACCTTATGAGTGTCAAGTAAAACACTGCAGGATCAGATATGTGTTTTTAGATGAACCACTATGAAGTATGGACAACCACCTAGAAAGAAAGCAAAACTGAAGACTGGACATCTGATTAAATGTGGTTGTTGCAGAAGTTAGGGTGAGAGTTTTAATTATAGCAACAGAGAAGGAATTAAAGATATAGATAAGCCAGGGTGGTGACAATGCTTACAGGAAGATCACAGGTTCATGGCCAGCCTCAGGAATTTGGTGAGGACAGGTGTGGTGGTGCAAGCTTGTAATCCCAGCATTTGGGAGGCCGAGACCGGAGGATCAGTTTGCAGACAGCCTCAGCTACTTAGTGAGGCCCTCTGCCATTCAGTGAGACCGTTTCAAAATAAAGAATAAAAAATTGGGCAGGGGTTGTAGCTCGGAGGTACAATGCCCCTGGGTTCCATCCCCAGACCCTCCAAGAAAAAAAAAAAAAAAAAAAAAGGAACTTGGTGAGGTTCTCCACAACTTAGTGAGATCTTGTTTCGAAATTAATAATAGGGCCGGAGGTGTAGCTCAGAGGCAGAGTATCCCTGGGTTCAATCCCCAGTACCAAAAAAATATACAGATAAAAACATTTAAGCTGGGCACGGTGGCAGATGCCTATAATCCCGGTACTTGGCAGACTGAGACAAGAAAATCACAGGTTTAAGGCCAGCCTCAGCAAGTTGGCAAGACTTTCAGCAACCAACGGAGACCCTGTTTCAAAATAAAATAGAGCTGGTGGTGTAGCTCAGAAGTAGAATGCCCTTAGCTCAATCCCCAGTGACTCTTCCTCCTACACACAGTTTAGAAAGCAGAGTAGGAGCCCTGTTAAACAGCTAGCTATGGGAGGGTAAGATCCCTTGTCCTTGAAAAGTCACAAATTTTAGATTAGCATCCACTGATGGATGATAGTGACATTTGTGAAGAGGCAACAAAGAAAAGTTTTTAAAAAGAGAGTGGTAGCCGGGTGTGGCGGCGGATGCTTGTAATCCCTGCGCTTGGGAGGCTGAGACAGGATCGCACAGGTTCGAATCCAGCCTCAGCTACTTAGTGAGGCTCTCAGCAACTTGGTGAGACCCTGTTTCCAAATAAAATATAAAAATAGGTCTGGAAGTATAGCCTGGGGGTAGAAAGCCTCTGGGTTCCACTCCTAGTATCACCAAAAAAAGAAAAGGGAGTGGTGAGATTTTAGTTGTGAACATGCTGATTTTGAGGCACTTTTAGGACATTCAGAAGCAAATGAGGTCTAGGATACAGACATGCACGTAAGAGTCATGGACATAAAAAGTCAGGAGAGTAATAAAGTTAAAGAAGGGTGAAGCTGAAGATTCAAGGCAAGTGGAACAGGTTGAAACAGCTGCTGAGGAAAACACAAGAGAATTTTAACATTTCTGTGAAATGCAGAAGGACTGCTACACGGTAGTGAGGTTAGAAAACAATGTCCTGTGACGGCATGCAGAGAGCAAGATTTATTACACTACAGGCAAATATGTTTACAAGAATGATAGTCTATGGAGTCTAAGCTGATTAGCAGAAGAAGAGTCAATGGGTAGAGGTTTTTTTGGTGGTAGTGGGCATTGAACACTATGGCACTCTTGCTGGACTGGCTTCAAACCTGAGATCCTCCTATCTGAGCCTGCCAAATATTGGGGTTACTTCACTCCCAGTTAGAATAGTGCTCTTAATGAGAGAGTAATAGCAAGTACAATGCAGAGAACAGTTTTGAAAGGTCAGAGACTGCATTAAGAGTACATGGAAGGGGTGGGAATGTAGCTCAGTGGTAAAGTACCTGCTTAGCAGGGATAAAGCCTGGGTTCAATCCCAAGCAACACCAAAAATAGAAAAAAGATAAAAGAAAAAGAAAAAAAAGTGAAACTGCTGGTGGTCAAGTCAGTTCCTGTCTCATGGCTTCAGTATTTTCTGTGAATTAAATGAAGTCATTTGTTAAAAATAAAGCAGGATATGGTAAGTGTTAAGATTTTTAAAAAGAGAGAGGTTTTTAGGAAAAAGAAAATAGAAAATACTACATATTAAGAAAGATTGCTGGCAGCATACAGAGCCCAAATGATTTTAGAAACAATTAATATAAACAATACTTTGCTGGGCATGGTGGCACAAGATTGTAATCACAGTACATGGGAAGCTGAGACAGAAGGATTGTAGTTCAAGGACAGCCTCAGCTACTTAGTGAGGCCCCTTGCAACTCAGACCGTTTCAAAAGAAAAAAAAAAAAAAAGAAAAAATATAGGGCTGGGGGTGTTGCTCAGAGGTAGAATGCCCCTGGTGCTGCAAAAAACAAACAAACAAACAAAAAGAATAAAAAATAGGGCTGGGGGTGTAGCTCAGAGGTAGAATGCCCCTGGGTTCCATCTCCAGTACTGAAAACAAACAACAAACAAATAAACATGCAAACATTTAATAATTCTGGAATAATGTAAGAAAAATGACTGCATTATTTTGGCACAGATACTATTCTTGAAATTTTATATTTTTAATTTACTTTTTTGGTATTGGAGATTGAATCCAGACTACCTCTGAGCTACATGCCATACCCTATTTTATTCTTTTATTAAGTTACAAAGGGCCTCACAGGCTGCTGAGGCTGGCCGCCAACCTGCAATCCTCCTATCTCAGCCTCCCAGGTACTGGGATTTCAAGTGTGTGCTACCACACCTGACTATAAATTTATTGTTTTTAATTAATTAGTTAATTAATTAATTTTGGTGGTACTGGAAACCCTTCTACCTCTGGGATACACTCCCAGGCCCATTTTTATATTTTTATTTGGAAACAGGGTCTCTTAAGCCAGTGAGGCTGGCTTTGAACCTGCGTGATCCTCTTGTCTCCGACTCCCAAGCATGGGGACTATAAGCATGCACCACCATACCCGGCTAAATTTTATTTTTGAGAACATTTCAGAAATAATGCTTTCTAGCCAGTGTGGTGACGTACGCTTGTAATCCCAGCACTTGGGAGGCTGAGACAGGAGGATCGCACAGGTTCGAAGCCAGCCTCAGCTACTTAGTGAGGTTCTCAGCAACTTAGTGAGACCTTGTTTACAAATAAAGTATAAAATAGGTCTGGAAGTATAGCCCAGAGGTAGAAAAGCCCCTGGCTTTCACCCCAGTACCACACACACAAAAAAATTATAAATAAATAAAATAAAATAATAAGGATAAAAAATAGGGCTGAGGGTATAGCTTGGAGGTTGGAGGTAGAATGCCTCTGGGTTCAATGCCTAGTGCTACAAAAAAAAAAAAAAAAAAGGAAAGAATGTTTCTGTTTGCATCTGTAGAAAAGAAAACTCTTCAGTGGTTTGAATATAATAAGTATTGGCTTAATATTAAGCACACAAAATCTTTACCTATAAAGATAATGAAAAGAGAAGCATATATAATAACTATGAAGGAAAACTGTAGAACAGTCTCAAACTTACGGAAAAAGGGCATCGAGTACTCGCTGGCCAGTCAGCAAAGGATGATTGGCTGGCAGCTTCTCAGTGACAGGCCGAACTTGACGCACAGGCCATACTTGGACCATGCTGAACTTCTCCTTTACACCTTCAAATTCAAGCTCCAAGACAACATCCTATAAAAACACAGCAGTATTTTAAATGCAGTCAAATTTATGAATGTTTCCTTCTCCAATTTTTTTTTTTTTTTTTTTTTTTTTTTTTTTTGCGGTACCAGGATGGAACCCAGGAGCATTCTACCTCCGAAAGACACCCCCAGCCCTATTGTTTTATTCTATCTAATTTCAAAACAGGGTCTCACTCTATTGCGAAGGGCCTCGCTTAGTAGCTGAGGCTATCTGCAAACCGTGATCCTCTGGTCTCAGCCTCCTGAATGCTGGAATTACAAGCGTGTGCCACCATGCCTGGCTCCTCCTCCAAAATTTAAGTTACCCAAGATTCCTCCTAAGGATAGAAGGTAGCACACGATGAAGTGAAAAGGGAGATTTATACTTTTTATTGTAAATCTCTCTACATATAAATGTTATTTTATATATATATATATATATATATATATATATATATAGAGAGAGAGAGAGAGAGAGAGAGAGTGTTTTATTCAGGTGCACCATTTTTTATGATTAAAAAAATGTAGTAGTAGTTTTTTTTAGAAAGGAGTATATTAAGCAAAAGAGAAATAGTTGAATAAGAAAGTCTTAAAAGATAAACAACCAGATATTCCTGAGACTAGGGAAGAGTTTTATATTGATTTTCCAATCTCTAATTTGCCTACTTGATTATAATGATCTTTTAATGAAAATACCTATGTTACGAACTTTAAAATATTTAATAAAGTTAAATGTTTAAAAACATTTAAGTTAAATGTTTTTTAAGTGCTGGGTGTGGGAGCGCACCCTTGTAATCCCAGTACTTGCGAGGCTAAGACAGGAAGATCACAGGTTTGCAGCCAACTTTAACTACTTAGTGGGGACCTCCACAACTTCCTGACACCCTGTTTAACAATTAAAAATAAAATAGAGCTGGGGCTGTAGCTCAGAGGTAGAATGCCCCTGGTTTCAATCCCCAGTAAAACACACACACACACACAACTATAATTATAACTATCAATATAATTACCAATACCATGTTTATCTTTCTTATGATTATATTAGAATTGCTTATCATTAAATTTAAGTAGCTTATAATTTAAAGAGTTAAAATCATTTGTTCTGAATTATGTTCAAATATATATGCAAACATTCCTGTAATCCAAGCACTTGGAAGGCTGAGACAGGAGACAGGAAGATCACAGGTTCACAGCCAGCCTCAGTTACTTGGTGGGGCCCTCCACAACTTAGTGAGACCCTGTTTTAAAACATAAAATAAAATAGGGCTGGGAGTCTACCTCAGAAGTAGAGCAAAAAGGAAATAAGTAATATTGATTAATTTGTGAGCATTAAGATGGTTTCAACTATTCGCAAATAACTCCAGGGCCCTATACAAAACTGTAATTTTCTTCAGACGTGAACTTGATCTATCTGCTTTAGAGTGGATTCTCCATTTAAAAAGAGTGAGTATAAGCTAGTAAGTAAGGCTAGATGACTGACCAGAATTGCACTCTTAACTCTTATTCTCTGTATGTTATACAGCATAGACTTATTCTTGTGAAATGATTAAAAATTATCCTCATCACATTTTATTGGGAGAAAATTATATGGTATAATGATCTTAATAAAGTTATCTTTTACCTTATAAACACTATTACGGGTCTACTGTAATTGATAGTATGTAACTATAAATAAAATTAAAACACTAAGTTTTAAATGGTTCACCAAAAGTAAGAATTCACAGTTTTATAAAATTAATTATGTGAATATTAACTGACAATTAAAATAAATGTCTATTCATCCTATGCCTTGAGAATAAGGGGTTTAAATAAACATAGCATTAGTTAAGGTAGAAAAATATTATTATTATTATTATTATTAGTAGTAGTAGTAGTAGTAGTAGTAGTAGTAGTATTGTATGTGTGGTACTGGGCTTCCTGGAAACCCTGCTACCTCTGGGCTACACTCCCAGACCTATTTTTATACTTTCTTATTTGGAAACAGGGTCTCTTAAGCTAGCGCACCAGGCTGGCTTCGAACCTGTGCGATCCTGTCTCAGCCTCCCAAGCGCGGGGATTACAAGCGTGCACCACCACACCTGTCCCGAAAAATATTATACTTCTTTAAAAAGAAACATTGTAAGGCTGGGCGTGGTGGCCCACGTTTGTAATCCCCTCCTTGGGAGGCTGAGACAGGAGGATCGCACAGGCTCCAAGCCAGCCTCAGCTAGCTACTTAGTGCGGCTCTTGGCAACTTAATGAGACCCCGTTTCCAAATAAAATATAAAATATGTCTGGGAGTATAGCCCAGAGGTAGAAAGCCCCTGGGTTCCACCCCCAGTACCACCAAAAACAAAAACAAAAACAATCATTGTAGCCAGGTGTGGTAGCACACACCTGTAATCTCAGTACTTGGGAGGCTGAGACAGGATTGTAGATTTAAGCAATTTAGCAAGGCCCTCAGCAACTTAGTGAGACACTGTTAAAAAATAAAAAAAAATAGGGTTAGGGTGTAGTCTGTAGGTAGAATGCCCTCAGGTTCCACCCCCATTACCAAAAAAAAATAAAAAAGAAAAGCAAAGAAAAAGAAAAAAAGAAACCTGTGTTCTACCTTTTGTATTTCCAAATCCAAAGAAAACATCCTTAAAAAAGTGTAGGGCTGGGGATGTCAATCAGTGGTAAAGCACTTGATTAGCATGTGCAAGGTCTGCACACAAAAAGACATTATAGGCCGGGCATGGTGGCCTTTGTAATCCCCATGCCTGGGAGGCGGAGACAGGAGGATCGTGCAGCTTCAAAGCCAGCCACGCTGGCTTAAGAAACCCTGTCCCCAAATAAAAAAGTATAAAATAGGTCTGGGAGCCGGGCATGGTGGCACACGCTTGTAATCCCCGCGCTTGGGAGGTGGAGACAGGAGGATCTTCGCAGGTTCAAAGCCAGCTGTGCTGGCTTAAGAGACCCTGTTTCCAAAAATAAAATAGGTCTGGGAGTGCAGCCCGGAGGTAGAAGGGTTTCCAGGAACCCCAGTACCACCAAAACAAAAACAAAAACAAAAAACCAAAATCTATATATTAAATGTCAATTCCTTAACTATGCATGGCACTAAAATAGAAGCAACTATCATATATAAACAGCCCACTCTGTGAAATAAGGTTCAAATAATACTTACAGAGGTATCATAATTCCCAGGTGGGGCAATGTAAGTTACAGTTCCTCTGTTTTTCGGGGGTAACATGATTTTGTGTTTGATGAGAGAGTTTTCATTGACAATTCCATAAATATCTCCGCCAGTGATATGACTACCGACCTATAAAACAAATAGATGTACTGTTTAATGTTCAAATGAATGTCAAGTAGATCCACAACTACTGCTACAACTCAAACCATTTGCTTCACTTATCATATTCAATATAGTGCAATTAAGAAGAAATTAAACTATGTTTCTGTAGTCTACTTCTGTTTGGACTAAGAGTACAAAATAGTTCACTAAACATTCAATTCACATTTTTTCACCCACTTTAGAAAGTCTAGTTTACACAGACATACCCGTAAGTTTTTGCATGGTGTAAAGTCCCACTTAATATCTCTGCTAAGAGCAGACACATTTACTCCTCTGGGGATGTAGATACTTTGGGTCTGATTGCTGATATCTGACAAAGGTCTCTGAATACCATCAAAAATGGCTCCCATAATGCCAGGACCAAGCTCTACTGAGAGGGGTTTTCCAGTACGAAGTACAGGGTCTCCAACAGATACACCAGCTAGACAGTGGTTAAGGAAAATTCACTCTGAAAGCTTAAAAATACTATTAATAGAAATTATCATAGTTTAAAAGGGAAATGACATTTAAGCAGCTAACACAGAGTTTTCTAAACTTTTTCAGTTCATAGCTTTCTTATTGTTCCAGTAATACTTTCATAGTAACTGAGAACAAAAGATATACCTTACCAATTCCAATTATTATTTATACTCAACCAACTTAATAACTACACACACACACATCCTAAGTAGCAATAAAAGAATAAAGAACACTACACTTAAGTTGAAAGAAAAAATATAATTTCATCCCTAAGTAACCATAATATTTTATGAATAAATTGTCTATGTCTATATGGCTCTACATAACTTCCAAACCTTGCAATCAGATTGGAATCTTGTTCCACATTGATTTTCATATACTCGCCTTTTTTTTTTTTTTTTTTTTTGGTGGTACTGGGGTTCCTGGAAGCCCTTCTACCTCCGGGCTACACTCCCAGACCTATTTTATACTTTTTTATTTTTGGAAAGAGGGTCCCTTAAGCCAGCAGGGCTGGCTTCGAACCAGCACAATCTCCTGTCTCCATCTCCCAAGCACGGGGATTACAAGCGTGCACCACCACGCCCAGCCATATATTTGCTTTTTAGCTTAGGAACCAACAAAAACTCAGCTTAGCAAAGATGTGAATTCATTGACAAGAAAGTGATGCAGCAAAATAGTGACACTGTTTACTACCTCAAACTGCTAGTTCATATAGTCTCTGACAAAATGTCTGATATTCTTGTGTTAACATCAAACATTTAAAATAGTTGGGGCAACACATGAGTTTGTTGCAGCTACCCAGAGTGTTTTTGCAGTTAGAGAACCAGAGGGCTAAAATAGAAGCAAAAGCCTTTTATTAATTAATCATTTCAAACCTACCACTACAGAATAGCCATTTTTTAAAAATGGTAATAATACCCGGACAAAAAATTAAAATCTTAAGAACTAAGGAAGTAGCTCTGAAAGGAAAAGAATAAAACCTGTAAATAAGCACAGTGCCCATACCTTGTTCTCTATTATTGTTGATAATAGTAAAATTAATAAAACTTTTATTGAAAGCAATCTGGCAATATCAATTTTGTGTGTGTGTGTGTGTGGGGGGGTACTGGGGTTGGAACCCAGGGGCGTTCTACCTCCGAGCTATGCCCCCAGCCCTATTTTTAATTCTTTTTTTTCCTTTTGTTTTTGTTTTTTTTTTTTTGCAGGTCTGGGGATGGAACCCAGGGGCATTAGACCGCGGAGCTACACCCCCTGCACTGTTTTTTATTCTTTATTTTGAAACAAGGTCTCACTAAATTGTGGGGGGCCTCACTAAGTAGCTAAGGCTGTCTGTGAACCACAATCCTCCTGTCTCAGCTTACCAAGGACTGGGATTACAAGCATGTGCCACCATATCTGGCTATCAAAATTAAAAACTGATAAAACTTAACCTAAAAATACAATTGGCATGAATTCATATCATAGTTGCATTGTAGCACTGTTGATAGTGCTGGGTGTGGTGATGCATGCTTGTAATCCCTGCGCTTGGGAGGCGGAGACAGGAGGATCACGCAGGTTCGAAGCCAGCCTCACTGGCTTAAGAGACTCTGTTTCCAATATATATATATATATATATATATATATATATCTGGAAGTGTAGCCCAGAGGTAGAAGGGTTCCATCCCCAGTACCACCAAAAAAAAAAAAAAAAAAAAAGATTGATGAATAAATTATGGCAAACCTTTAAAACAGAATGTATGTTAGTTGTAAACAAAGGATGAGAGTTTCTATGAACAGCTCTAGAAAGATATCCAAGATATGAATTTTCATTTCTAATATCTGACTATGACTTTTTAGGGGGGCTTTGGGGATTGCTATAGCTAGGGATGGAACCCAGGGATATTCTACCTCTGAGCTACACCCCCAGCTCTATTTCACTTTGAAACAGGGTCTTGCTAAGTTGATGAGGCTGGCTTCAAACCTACACTCCTCCTGTCTCAGCCTCCCAAGTACTAGGATCCTAACCATGTACTCCTAACTTGGCCAGTTCATAATACTCATTTCTTAAAAGTACTCATTCTTAGTACCTTTTCCCCTTTGTTCAATATACTCCTGTATAAATCAGGTCTCTTCATGACATCCACATTTCATGATTCTAATATGACTTGCTGCTGCTTCTACCATTGGCTTAAATCCTGATATTCCGACATTTAGGAATTAGCATGAAATTGAACCAAAAAGGATACAAGTTTCTTCATACACCTGAATCGTAGCCATGTCCCCTTCCAATCGGATAATCTCTCCAACCAACTCGCTGTGGCCCACTCTCACCAGCTCGTACATGGCAGCACCCGCCATGTCACAGGCTGTAACCACTGAGGAGAACAAAAGGCTATTTTGATGACTTACGACTCTAAGGTTCTGGGAATAGTTACAAATAATGAAAACATCCAATTAATCCAATAATATGCCTTTGTTCTCTATACCTGAGAGAGATAAAACTCCCACTATTGAACATACTTATAATTTCATGTCAAGATGTATGTTTAGTACATGTCATAAAAAGGTCAACACAATAAATGTTAGGCTAAGTGCTAATTTATATAATATACACAAAAACTATTTTCAGGCATTTGAAGTTCTAGATGGTGGACTCTTTCCTGGTAGTATAAAGGTATATTTGATCAACCATGATATATATAATCAAGGGTTTGGAAATAGCAACAACAACAACAATAAAAAGCAACCCTTTAAAATTGGAATGAAAGCTTTAGAATGTCATACAACTATCAGTTTGCTGTGTTTTCACTATTTCCCTTGAGAGATACTTAAAAGTAATATTTTTGCTTTCTAATACTTTTTAAACCAGTGATTTTTTTTTTTTTTTTTTTTTTTGGTGGTACTGGGGTTCCTGGAAGCCCGTCTATCTCCGGACTACACTCCCAGACCTATTTTATTTTTGGAAACAGGGTCTCCTAAGCCAGCACGGCTGGCTTCGAACCTGCGCGATCCTCTTGTCTCTGCCTCCCAAGCGCGGGGATTACAAGTGTGCACTACCACGCCCGGCTAAACTAGTGATTTTAAAAATTCTCCTGGAAGACAGATGTTTTTAACAAATGATAGCTCTAAATAGAAACATACTTGCATCTAAAAATTTGTTTCTAGCTGGGCGTGGCCCACGCTTGTAATCCCCACACTTGGGAGGCTGAGACAGGAGGATTGCACAGGTTCGAAGTCAGCCTTAGCTACTTAGTGAGGCTCTCAGCAACTTAGTGAGACCCTGTTTCCAAGATTAGGTCTGGGAGTATAGCCCGGAGGTAGAAAGCCTCTGGGTTCCACCCCCAGTACCACAAAAATAAATAAATAAATAAATAAATAAAATATAAATAAATAAATTTGTTTCACAGATCATATGATGTTTATAACCGGCCGCCACTGCCACTGACTAAAGTCCCAATGAAGAACTCTTATTTCTTATAAATGAACTAAAATTTAGAACTATTATTTTGGACTATGTTTCCTCATTAAGCAAAAATCATCTTCAGAAAGGGAGAGAAAGTTACCATATTTTTAGAAATATTTAAGAATAAATCTATTCTTAATATTTAGCCTTCTGATACAATAGATAAGAACTACATAATGGGCATTATTAAACTGTTGTAAAAATAAATATTCATCTCATATTTACCCTTACAGCTACACTAAAATAATATAGCTAATAAAACCTAAATTTATTTCTCAAGCCAAAAACGATGTCATTTCTCTATTACAAAGTACTTAACAATTAAAACTTGGTTCCAGATTTTTTATTTCTTTTTTTTTCTTTCTTTTTCTTTTCTTTTCTTTTTTTTTTTTTTTTTTTTTTTTTTTTGGTACTGAAGATGGAGTCCTGGAGCATTCTACCTCCGAGCTACACCTCCAGCCCTATTTTTTTATTCTTTATTTTGATATAGGGTCTCATTGAGTTGCAAAGGGGCTCACTAAGTAGCTTAGGCTGTCTTTGAACTATAATCCTCCTGTCCCAGCCTCCCAAATACTGGGGTTACAAGTGTGCACCACCATGCCCAGTTTCTTTTTTTTTTTTTTTATGGTATTAGGGATTGAACCCGGGAACATTCTACCTTCGAGCTACACCCCCAGCCCTATTTTTTATTTCTTATTTTGAAACAGGGTCTCATTAAGTTGTGGAGGGCCTCACTAAGTAGCTGAGGCTGGCCACAAACCTGTGATCCTCCTGTCTCAGCCTCCCAAGTACTGGGATTACAAGCATGTGTGACCATGCCTGGTTCAGTTCACTATATTTCTACAGAACAGTTTTACCACCTACACTCTGGTGTTGTTCTTTTGCCTTTTCTCAAAAAGTTACTGTGTTTATCCTGTCTATTCTACAGGCCCTTAGGATCATCAAGAGAAAAACTATTTTACTGAATTGCAAAAAAATTATAAACAGCAAAATGTCATTACTTGGAAGTAAGCTCAAGTTCAAACATCGTTTTTGGGGAGAAAAGGAGGCACAGTGACTGATGGTCTCCATTTGCATATTTACATTAAAAAGTGCCATTATGTTGGGCATGGTGGCATACACTTGTCATCCCAACACTTGGGAGGCTGAGACAGGATGATCGCAGGTTCAAAACCAGCCTTGACAACTTAGCGAGACCCTCCTCAATTTACTGAGACCCTGTTTCCAAATAAGAAATAATAATAATAATAGTAAAAAAAAAATTGGGCTGGGGGTTTAACTCAGAGTTAAAATGTCTCTGGGTTCCATCCCCAATGCCTGCTATACACACACACACACACACACACACACACACACACACACACACACAGTCCCATTACTTCCACTGTGACTAAGGTTAAAAAAAAGGGCTGTAGCATGAGATTTATAAGAAAACAAGTATCTGGTTATGTAATACCTGAAATAATCATTCAGAGAATTTATAAAGAGCAAAAGCTGCTATCACTAATAAACTTTTTAGTTTTTTAACCTCACACTTAATAAGAAATTTAAGATAAACAGGTAAAACTGAACACTATATATTTCTCTAATATAAATATAAAAAAGATATCACAAAGTAGTACCTCATAACAACTTACAATATCAACAATAGGTGAGTTCTTAGGATGGAGATATTACTTCAGTCTTAGAGCCACTGTGAGATCTTTAATGGACACATATATATGTGAATAGAAACTTGTCACCTATCTAAATATCTTGAAAAGACACTAATCAAAATTAGACTCTACTCTTGAGACAATTTTACATTACTTACCAGGTCCTGAGACGCCATGCACATAACCAAATGTGCTTTCCTTATCTTCATCAAGTATTTTGGGCAGCTTGGAGAAATCCATGTTAATTTACCTATGTTAAAAAAAAATAAGTTCAAAACAAAAGAACTGGTATACGTGGCCAAATGTCATCTTCTATGTATTCTTGCGTACACCTTTTTGAAGCAAAATGCAACATAAAATTCTAAAAATGTACTTAAAAGTACCTCATTCCTGGATATTTTATGCTTGTATATTACAATAATCAAATTATATCCCCACATAAAGTATTCCATAAAACATACAAAGTAGTATAGTACAAAACATGAATTCTTTTCAATGACTTATCAAGCCCTACAATACCCTCTTCCCCCAGTTATCTGACCTTCTCTCCAACTACCCTTACGTTCCATGGACACGCTTTGCTGTATTTAAAAAGCAAACAAGCAAACAAACAGGCACATTCTGCCTCGGAGTCTCCATACAGGTTGTGCACTCTGCCTAAAGCGCTCTTCTTCCAAATATCTCCCCTAAACCTCTTTCAGACCTTTTTCACGAGGCTGCTCTGTCCATCTGTTTAAATTGTGACATACCTCCCTCCTTCAGTTTTTATGGTAGCACTTTTCAAAGTGTAACAAATTGTTTTAATATTTTAAAATATGCCCAGCGTGGTGGCGCATGCTTATAATCCCCATATTTGGGAGGCCGAGACAGGAGGATCGCACTGGTTCGAAGCCAGCCTCAGCTACTTAGTGAGGCTCTCAGCAACTTAGTGAGACCCTGTTTCCAAATAAAATGTAAAATAGGTCTGGGATTATAGCCCAGAGATAGAAAGCCCCTGGGTTCTACCCCCAGTACCACCAAAAACAAAAAACAAATAACAAAAAAACAACAACAAAGAAAAACATTTTAAAATACACTTTTACTGGTGCATTATAATCTCACATACTATAAATCATGTTGCCAAGTACTTGGTGCCCCCCCCCACTGCTCCCCATACAGAGTACTGAGATTGACATTGGTATTTTCACATATGTACCCAAAGCAGAGGGTAGTAATTCCTTCAGTGAACCTCACTCTTCCTCCTCCCCTTCCCCTAGACCACCTCCCTGGCTCCACTGAGCTTTCGCCTCCATTATCTGGAGTCTCTCGGGTATACAAACTACTCCCTAGCTTCTGCATATTAGAGAAAACATATGACTATTTATTTATTTGTTTGTTTGTTTGTTTATTTATTTATTGGTGGTACTGGGGTTGCTGGAAACCCTTTATCCTACGGGCTACACTCCCAGACCTATTTTATACTTTTTTAAAATTTGGAAACAGGGTCTCTTAAGCCAGCGCGGCTGGCTTCGAACCTGCGTGATCCTCCTGTCTCCGCCTCCCAAGTGCAGGGTTTACAAGCATGTGCCACCATGCCTGGCGACTAATTTTTTTATTATTTGTCTTTAAGATTTATCTGGGAGCATTTTTCCTGTGTTCCTTCCTTCTTTTCTTAGTAAGGCACAGAACAGCTTAAGAAAATTCAGTTCAGCTTTTAATTTTATAGATGCACAATGGGAAAAACTCAGTGAATAAATTATTCAAGTTCAAGAAAATAAATGACAGGTCAGGTGTGGTGATAATTACACCTGTAATTCCAGTACTTGGGAGGCTGAGACACGAGGATTGCAGGTTAAGGACAGCCTCAGGACTCTCTGTTTCAAATGTAGTGACACCCTGTTTCAAAAATAAAATATCAAATACAGCTGGGGTTGTAGCTCAGAGGTTGAACGCCCCTGGGTTCAATCCCCACTACTACTACATAAACACACATGCACACACACAAGTGTGGAGGTATAGCTTAGAAGTGGATTGCCCCTGGGACACACACAGAAACACACACACACACACACACACACACACACACATCCTAGAGTAAAAAATCTATTTTCCACTGTTGGTCTAACTTAGTATATTGTTGATTGAATAAGGGAAATGAAATATGTTTATGTATAAAAAGGCTTATATTAAATAATGTTCAAACCAACTAGAATGTTAGAGCCCTAGATCATTAAATGATAAGGTGCCAAAATATATATACTTATATATTAAAAGTTCAAAGATTACAATGTTTAGGGAAGACATACTGAAGATCAGGTAAAAGTTCTATAAGCTAGGAAAGAAAAGATAGCAAAGGCATTCCAGGTGGAACAAGAATAAAAGAATGGAGATAAACAGACTAGCCTTGCTGGTGTAAAAAGGTTTATATTAGGGCAACAGTGAGAAATAAAGTGCAAAGGTAGAAAGATTAATTTATGGTCTTAAGCTAAAAGCCAAGAAAACAAAAGGAGATGGCTGAAGACTGCGGGAAAACAGTTATGAGAAGAATGTTACTCAATTACTCTAACAGATTAAAGCTGGAAGGAATGTTGGCAGGATGTGAAGTTTAAAAAGCTAGTTAGGGCTTGACTGTCAGTGAAATTCAATTTATTAAATCTTTACTGAAGCCGGGCGTGGTGGCGCACACTTGTAATCCCAGAGCTTGGGAGGCTGAGACAGGAGGATTGCACAGGTTCAAAGCCAGCCTCAGCTACTTAGTGAGGTTCTCAGCAACTTGGTGAGACCCTGTTTCCAAATAAATTATAAAATAGGGCTGGGAGTGTGGCCAGAGGTAGAAAAGCCCCTGGGTTCCATCTCCAGTAACACACACACACACACACACACACACACACACACACACCATTTCAAGGAAAATGCGCTGTGTTAAGCTTAGGGGACTATTCACAGGAAGCTTTTTGCGCTGGGCGTGGTAGCACACACTTGTAATTCCAGTTCTTGGGAGGCTGAGACAGGAGGATTGCAGGTTCATGGCCAGCCTCAGCTAAGTGAGGCTCTCTGCAACCTCTACAATTTAATGAGACTGGTTCAAAATAAAGAATGAAAAAGAATGGGCTGGGGGTATAGTTCAGAAGTAGAATGCCCCTGGGTTCAATCTCCAGTACCACGCCCAAAAAAAGAAGTGTTTTGCTGGCTTTAAATAACTGCACAGTAAAGCAAAATGACCTAAGTGATCAACTGAGATGCAAACAACATATTGGGACAGAGAATAAACCAACTCCAACATGGAGGAAAATGAGGGAGGAGTGTGGTCCAATGTACGTGAAGTATATACAGTGACCAGGTAGTTCCAACAGGAAAGCAAGTTTTAGGGACAACAGAGCCCAGGTAAAAATACAGAGAGGAAAACTAAATCCTGAGCGTCGGCAATTAACTGTGGCAGATATGAAGAGTTTTTCAATCTTTTTGGAACCTTTGACGGATCATCATACATTCCATGGAACACAATTTGTAATCCGTCAAAAAATTGGGGGTGGGGGGTAGCCAGTGTAACAATGAAGTCCTTAGCAGTGAAGCTGTGGCTTGACTTACTTAGTGGAACCATTAGGAAGATATTGGCCAAGGCTAACAGGGAAGAAATGAGTGCGATGACAGGCAAACAACAGAGGCAATAAAAAGATCAGTGGTCGCCAGAGGTTGAGAAGCAGAGAGAGGGATGAATAGGCAGAGTGCAGAGGAACTTTTGTGAAACTTTGATATTGTACTGGTAGAAACATATCATTACACATTTGTCCAAGCCCACAGAATGCACAAGGGTGAACTCTAATGTAAACTGTGTGCATTGGATAACAATGATGTGTCAATGCAGGTTTCGCTGATTTTTCTTTTTTTTTGGTAGTACCGGGGACTGAACTCAGGGACATTCTACCTCAGAGTTACATCCCGTGCCTCATTTTTTTGGAAACAGGTTGATGACAGTCTACTTTCTGAGGCTGTCCCTCAAACCCACAATCCTCCTGTCTCAGCCTACCAAGTACTGGGATTACAGGCATGCAACACCACACCCTGCCAGATTTCACTAATTTTAACCAATGTACTACTCTGTTATGTAATGTTGGTAATGGAGGAGTCTATACATGTGTTGGGGCAAGAGATATATGGGAAAATCTCAGGTTAATTAGAAAACAGATTTGGCAAAATCTTCAAACAAGCTAATGAGGGCCAAATTTCAGTCTTTGAAAATCAAAATGACCTTCAAAAAGAAAAAGGTCAGAGGAGCACTTGATGAACATGCAGACTAATTTCCTCTCCCAGTATGGGTATTTCCTCTAGAGCACTAATGATACATAGTCACCTGTTTATTGAAGTGGAAACACCATGAGATTTTGAGTCAGCCGACTTGGAATCACATTCTTACCAATGACATGCTGCAGAAATCTTGGACAAATCAAAGTCTCTATCTTATTTGAAAAATAAAAATAATGCCACCACTTGTTCTAGATCTCTGCTTAAATTATAAGTATTTAAATATCTTGCTATCTTATTTGATAAATAAAAACAATACTACCACTAGACTCTAGAGCTATGATTAAATTATGTGCTTTAAATGCTCCTTCTGAAATATAAAATGCTTACAGAAATGTCATCAGCAATATCACAATTTGAACAGGGCCTTTGTTTTAGAAAGGTCATTCTATTTTCATTTTTTACTTACTTTTATTTTTTGAGATGGGGTCATGGCATATTTCCTAACCTGTTCTCAAACTCCTGGACTCAAAGGATCCTCCCACCTTAGTCTCTTAACTACAGGCACATGCCACATACCATGCCTGGCTCTGTCACTGTATCTTTAGAGATTTCTTCTTAAAGGGTTTTTCCAGCTGGTCATAGAGGCACACACTTGTAGCCCAGGACTTGGGAGGCTGAGACAGGAAGATCCAGGTTCGAGGACAGCCTCAGTAAGTGGTGAGACTCTTGTCAAACCTAGAGAGATTTTTTTTTTTTTTTTTTTTTTTTTTTTTTGGTGGTACTGGGGTTCCTGGAAGCCCTTCTACCTCTGGGCTACACTCCCAGATCTATTTTTATATTTTTATTTAGAAACAGGGTCTCCTAAACCAGCGCGCGCGGCTGGCTTCGAACCTGCGCGATCCTCCTGTCTCCGCTTCCCAAGCGCGGGGATTACAAGCGTGCGCCACCACGCCCGGCAATTTTTTTTTTTTTTTTTTTTGGTGGTACTAGGGTTCCCGGAAGCCCTTCTTCCTCCGGGCTACACTCCCAGACCTATTTTATATTTTTGAAACAGGGTCTCTTACGCCAGCACGGCTGGCTTCGAACCTGCGCGATCCTCTTGAGGATCCTTGGGATCCTCCGCATCCCAAGCGCGGGGATTACAAGCGTGCGCCACCACGCCCGGCCTTAGAGAGACTTTGTTTCAAAATTAAAATAAAATAGGGCTAGGGTGTTACTCAGAGGTAGAATGCCCTGGGTTCAATCCCCAGTACCCCACCACACACAAGAATTTTGCCTAAGATCACCTAATTCTATCTTGGCAACTTCTGTCCTCTGGCCCTCTTTCTTCCAAATTCTGTTGACATAGTGTATGTCCCTTCTCCAAGGGAACCCTTCTCAGTGTCTTCAACGGTCCCTCAAAGCATAGTCTTGTTTATATCCTGCACTCCTTCAACTACCCTTTTCTGGAAGTATTTCATGATGCCATTATTCCTTTTAATTTTTTAATTTTTTTTTTTTTATTTTTTGGTGGTACTGGGAATGGAACCCTTCTACCTCCGGGCTACACTCCCAGACCTATTTTATATTTTATTTGAAAACAGGGTCTCTTAAGCCAGCAAGGCTGGCTTCAAACCTGCGTGATCTCCCTGTCTCCATTTCCCAAGCACGAGGATTACAAGTGTGCGCCACCATGCCCAGCTCCATTAATCCTTTTAAAATGGAGAAAACAAAATAAACAATATTCTAGATTTTGTATAAGTGCATATCAAAGAATAATCACTTCATTAATTTTGGATGATTCTTTTTACTGAGAGAGACCAAGACTCTTAGTCAGACAGATTGAGCCTGAATTTACAAATTGTGACCTCGGACAGATATTTTTTCATTCTCTTGAGCCTTAGTTTCATGTGTAAAATCTAATGGAGCTGTGGTGGGCACCTCAGAACATGCCTAACAAAAAGAAAATACTGATGACTATTAATTTTATCCAGTTAATACAAGATAAATTACCCAATCTCTATAAAGTGTTTAATGTATTATCTTTTCATTTGAACCAAATCTTGTCTCTTAACTAGCTATATCTTTGTTTTTTGTAGAACTGACGACTGAGACTAGGGGTGCTCTACCTCTGAGCTACAACCCCAGCCCATTTTACTTTTAATTTAGAAAAAGAGTTTTACTAAGTTTCTGAGGGCTTGCCTCCTATCTCAGCTTCCTAAGTACTAGGATGCCAGGCATGTGTCACCATACCTGGGTAGCAACCTATAATGTTTAACTTACCATAACTTTATTTTCTAAAACCATATGCATTATTTTATAAGCATTTGAGATGTGTCAGGTGCTTATATCCTGGGTAGAAAACATAACAAAACAAGATACAATCTTTCCCCTAAGCACAAAAAAGACAAAAATAATCATAATAATATGATGTATTTGATCTCATAGGAATTGTACAGGTTGATTTAGAATAGCATAAAACAAAGCTATGTAACCTAGACTTGGGCAAGACTGAAATGACTTAGAGAATTAAAGCTGAGATTTGAAAGATAAACAAGGAAGCATTACGAGATATAGTAAAACAGATGGTTCAAATCTACTAGGGTGTGGGAAGAGGTTCTAAAGAGTTCATGAGGCAGGAACTCTGTTCTGATATATATATATATAATTTTTTTTTTTTTTTTTTGGTGGTACTGGAGATGGAACCCAGGGGCCTTCTACCTCCAGGCTACATTCCCAGACCTATTTTTACTTATTTTATGTATTTATTTATTTGTTTGTTTATTTATTTTTGGTGGTGCTGGGGTTCATGGAAAACCCTCTACCTCCGGGCAACACTCCCAGACCTATTTTTATACTTTTTAAATCTGGAAATAGGGTCTCTTAAGCCAGCATGGCTGGCTTCCAACCTGCGTGGTCCTGTCTCCGCCTCCCAAACCCAGGGATTACAAGCGTGCACCACCACACCCGGCTATTTTTATATTTTTTTTATTTGGAAACAGGGTCTCTTAAACCAGCAGAGGCTGGCTTCGAACTTGAACAATCTGCCTGTCTCCACCTCCCAAGCCTGGGGATTACAAACTGCACCACCACGCCTATGTTCTGATTTTTTAAAATGAGTATTTACATACTTTCCTTTAAAACTGAACAGTTGAAGAGTTGGGTGTGATACCACAATCCTGTAATCCTAGTACTAGGGAGGTTTAGACAGGAGGATCACAGTTCAAGGCCAGCAAGCAGTAACTGAGAGCCTGTTTCAAAATAAAAAATAAGCCGGACGGGGTGGCGTGCTTGTAATCCTCTCGCTTGGGAGGTGGAGACAGGAGGATAGCGCAGGTTCAAAGCCAGCTGCGCTGGCTTAAGAGACCCTGTTTCCACATAGAGATGTATAAAATAGGTCTGGGAGTATAGCCCGTGGGATAAGCCCAGAGGTAGAAGGCCTTCCAGGAACCCCAGTACCACAAAAATAAATATATATATATATATATATATATAAAGGTGCATGTCTGTCATCTCAGTACTCGGGAGGCTGAGACAGGAGGATTAAAGGTTCAAGGCAAGCCTCAGCAACTTAGTGAGGCTCTCAGCAACTTAGCAAGACTCTGTTTCTAAATAAAAAATAAAACTGGGGGCTGGGGTACAGCTCAGAGTTACAGTGCCCTGGGTTAAATCCCTAGCACCACAATAAATAAATTTAACTAAAGAAAAAATAAAAAAGGTTGGTAGTGCAGCTCAGAGGTAGAATGCTCTTGGTTTAATCCCCAGCACACGCCCCACACCCTAAAGTGAGGGCTTCTCCACTTAACATATGAGTAATGATTGCTAGAAATCAAATGGGTTTGTTCATGATTCAGCTGTCCTGTGGGTTTATCAGTCAGCTGAATAATGCACTCCATCATGGGAAACTCGATGAATCTATAATTTTTAACTTTTTTAGGCATATTATTTAATTTATGCCAAAGAAAGCAGGCAATTGGAACACTACCATTAAACTAATAAGAGAATCAAGAACCTAAGTGACAATTCTACAAATTTACCTAGAAATTATTTTTACCAGAGACACAAATTTGCCTTTATCTGATTAATATTATTTCTTACATAGCAAATAAAGATTCAGCTTTTTAAAAGCCATTGTTAAGAAAAAAAAAAGATGATTATGAGTAATTTAGCTTTCTCTACTCCACTGCATTATATGCCAAGAAGTTACAAATACATCTCCAAACAGCTCTTACCATGCCCTTCAGAAAGACAACATAAAACAAGCTTTTAGGGTAAAATTCCAAGCACTTTTTTTTTTTTTTTTTGGTGGTACTGAGGTTCCTGGAAGCCCTTCTACATCCGGGCTACACTCCCAGACCTATTTTTATATTTTTATTTGGAAACAGGGTCTCTTAAGCCAGAGAGGCTGGCTTCGAACCTGCGCGATCCTCCTGTCTCGCCTCCCAAGTGCAGGGATTACAAGCGTGCGCCACCACGCCCGACTCCAAGCACTTTTTGATGTTTTAACACATTTAAAATTTTTTATACTTTTATTAGTGTGCTAACGTCTCACATGGTTTTAACATATTTAAAATTTTTTATACTTTTATTGGTGTGCTAAAGTCTCACATGGTAACGCAGTTTAGTGATAATGACATACGTGCACACAGCACTTGGTAGGCTTCCCTCTGGCTCCCTCCCCACCCTTCTCCACAAGGGTGTCTAGATCAGCATTGGCATCAGTTAGCTCTTGGTACTTATAAGACATTTAAATGTTAATCTCTGCTACTGAAAAAATTTAATCTCAGCTATTGCAAAAACTATTTTCCTAGGTCTAGGAGTTTCAGGCTCCAGACTCTGAAAGAAATTTCCAGGATTAGTCCAAGATAACAGGACATCTTGAAGCATTAAAACTGGCAATTTCCATAGCACAAAGGTTTCTACTGTACCTCTCAATTTTTATTTTTTCACCAAAGTACATCAATTACAGAAAAACCTCTCACCAACTCTCCAGGATCTGGCTAAGGAACAGGATGCTATAGAAGTCTATTGTAATCAGGGAAATTTTTTGCATGTGTTTAAATATTCCCTTAAACAACTTTAACACTCTATCACATATAATTTTTGTTTTATAAGAAAAATATGAAAGTGCTTTCTCTCCAAAAATAAAATTATTCATCAGGCAGACATGAATAGGCTAAACATATAGCAGTTTGATAAGCATGGTCATACAATATACTTATTTGGCAGCAACCTTTGTTTATCATCTATGAAAATAGTCAAAATAAAAAGACCTGACTAAAATCTTCTGTTTCGCTTTTAAAGGTCTATGTCTCTAGGTGAAACAGTCTGGACTTAAAAAAAATCTTAGCCAGAATCCTGTCTTAACCTGGGAGCCTGAGACAGGAGGATCACAGGTTCAGGGTTAGCCTCAGCAACTTGGTGAGAATCTCAGCAACCTAGCAAGAACCTGTTTCACAATAAAAAAAAAAAAAAAAAAAAAAAAAAAAGACCTATGAGTGTTGCTCGGAGGTAGAATGCCCCTGGGTTTAATCCAAACCACTAACCATCCCCCCCTTGAAAAAAATAACCAAGAAAAATAACTTCCTAAAAGCAAATTATACTGCAAGTTACAATATATTAAAGGTTAATCTTATCCCAAATATTCATGATATAAGGTCCAAACTAGCCGGGCATGGTGGCGCACACTTGTAATCCCAGTACTTGGGAGGTTGAAACAGGAGGATTGCACAGGTTCAAAGAAGACAGCCTCAGCTAATTAGTGAGGCTCTCAGCAATTTAGTGAGACCCCATTTCCAAAAAAATATAAAGTAGGTCTGGGAGTGTAGCCTGGAGGTAGAAAGTCCCTGGGTTCCATCCCCAGTACCAAAAATAAATAAATAAGGTCCAAACTATGATATGATTTAATACTATATAAAATAGTACTATAGGGTACTTATGACCCTTTAGTAATATAATATACAGCTATTCTTGCTGTTCTCAATTTAAAAATAAAAATGCCACGCGTGGTGGAGCACACTTGTAATCGCAGCATTTGGGAGGCTGAGACAGGAGGATTGCAGTTCTCGGACAGCCTCAGCTACTTACTGAGGCCCTTTACAACTCAGTGAGACCCTAATTCAAAATTAAGAATTAAAAAATAGGACTGGGGGTGTAGCTCAGAGGTAGAATGTCCCTGGGTTCAATCCCCAGTACCTCAAAAATAAATAAATAAATAAATAATAAAATAATAAAATACCAGGGCTGGGGGCATAGCTTAGAAGTAGAGCACTTGCCTAGAATGCGCAAGACTCTGGGTTTGGTTCCCAGCACAGCAAAAAATGAAAAACGCGATACCTAGTACATACTTTCATGAAAAATATGGCATACACAGCTGCATTCATAGAAAAAATGAATTAAATGATTATATTTTTAAATTGCCTGTAGCTATTTGACTCCTAACTTAAAGATAAAAGCAAATGCAGTTTATAACTAAGATTCCTTTAGTCACAAGTTGTAGCCCTTCCCTCCACATTTGTGAGGGGGAAAAAAAAAAACTGCTGTAGGAAAGGAAAACTCCAGAAGGCAGCACAGTCTGAGCTAATGACTCATCAGTCTCTCCCCCACAGGCACTGCAGAACACCATAGTGGCAAATAACACCAGAGGCCCACTTATTTTTCCCTTTCATTTCATTAGGTAACTAAGGTAACTCCAAATTGTTACTGGTTAATGTACTGTAATACCTAGTAATTTCATTATTCCAGAAATAATTCTTTTTAATACCAGACTCTGTGAGTGTGTGTGTGGTACTAGGGATGGAACTCAGGGGCATTCTATCTCCAAGCTACACCCCCAGCTCTATTTTATTATTATTTTGAAACAGGGTCTCTGAGTTGATGAGAGTCTGCTACATTGCTTAGGCTGTCCTTGAACCTGGAAGCCTTCTGATTCAGCCTCCGAAGTACTCCAATTACAATATGTGCCACCACGCCTGGTTATAAGGCAGCATTTATTCACATAAAAAATCTTGGAGCTGGGTGTGGTGGCACATGATTGTAATCCCAATACTTGGAAGGTTGAGACAGGAGGATTGTAGGTTCATAGCCAGTCTCAGCAACTTAGTGAGGCCCTCTGCAACTTAGTGAGACTCTTGTTTCCAAATAAAGAAAAATAGGGGTAGGGTATAGCTCAGAGATAGAATGCCCCTGGGTTGAATTCTCAGTACCACAAATGAATAAATAAATAAGTTTAACTCGCCGGGCGTGGTGGCACACACTCGTAATCCGCGAGCTTGGGAGACCTAGACAAGAGAATCACGCAGGTTCAAAGCCAGCCTCTCTGGCTTAAGAGACCCTGTTTCCAAATAAAAATATAAAAATGGGTCTGGGGCCGGGCATGGTGGCGCACGCTTGTAATCCCCGTGCTTGGGAGGTGGAGACAGGAGGATCGCGCAAGTTCGAAGCCAGCCACGCTGGCTTAAGAGACCCTGTTTCAAAAATATAAAATAGGTCTGGGAGTGTAGCCCGGAGGTAGAAGGGCTTCCAGGAACCTCAGTACCACCAAAATAAATAAATAAAATAATAATAACAATAATAACAATAACAACAACAATAATAATAATAATAAATGGGTCTGGGAGTGTAGCCTGGAGGTAGAAGGGTTTCTAGGAACCCCAGTACCACACACAAAAACATTTAATTTAATTTAATCTTAGATGACATTAACAATGAAGTACTGTTTTAAGGTAACACTTGAAAAAGTACATTCTAATTCATTAGTGACTGTTGTTGAAAACCACAGATTCTTTATGAAAAGATGAAGAATCCAATAGATTACAAAAAAATACTTTTCTCTTATTATTTTAATTGTAAAAACATAAGGGGTACATATATGATACGCGATGATCAAGTCAGGGTAGCTAAAATTTTACTTATTTTAATACACAATTTACTAGAAAAAGGGATTCTAAATCTTAATAATTTTATGCTATTCAAAAATTTGTAGAATAGGCAAAATTTCAGCTAGTAATACTACTTTATTATGTTTATTTACAACTATGAGCTAGTTATTTTGTGAAGCACTTTCCTATTCATTTTATTTAATCCACTTACCTAGCAAGCCTATTAGAAAGTTTATGAAGCAGATATATTTCACTATGTGTATCTAGTATCTAGTTTCCTCTTTTTTCTTTACCAATGAAACCCCAACCCTATTCAAAATTTTGTATGTCTATCATAGTAAAACCAGTTTCCTTGCCAATGAGTATTTCTGAAGTAAGCATGCGTGATAATTATCCATACTCTGATGAATAAGAGATAAGGCAAAATCTTTGGGGGACTCCAAAGGATTTCTTTGTCATCACAAAAAACAGCCTAAGTTGAGAGTGGTGGCACATACCTGAAATCCCATCTACTCAGGAAGGTGAAACAAAAGGATTGGGAGTTTGAGGCCAACCTGGGCAACAAAGGGAGACCCTCCCCCCAAAATACATACTATGAGAACCAACACTCTCCCCTGGAAATCAGGAACTGTGGCAGCCATTTTGGAACCAAACTAGCCATACGTAAGTAATGTGGATGAGACTGATATTTATATAAGGCACATGCTAGAGTGAGCAAGTCCGCCATAAAAATGTTAATATAGTTGTATCATAAAATGATCTCTACTCTCATGAATTTATTTGAATGTCACTTCAAGAATAGAAGAGAAAGGTGACACAATATGCAAATGCATATAAACTCAATGTTTAAAAGGAGGATCACCATAAACAGAATTTGTCTTCAACCCACAAATTCATAAATATCTCTGTGATGAAAATGTAACCTAAATTAGCTAAGGATAAGTGTAACAGAACACTGCCTCGAATGGGCAAAGAAAACCACTTCACAACCTGGACTGAAATACATGACTATTGCCAAAAGCCCACAGATATACTCACTTTCCAGCTCCCCCTGGTATGCTTGCTGCTCCTGGGTGGCACTTACTGCGATTGTAATTACAAATCTGTGAAAGAAGCTGTTCAATGTCTGTCTCTATTGCCAGACTATTAATGCCAAGAAAATGTCCGCTTTGTTCAGGAGGAATCTCAGTTATCCACAAAGTAGGCAATTACTCAGTTACAGTAGTAGCTAGGGCGTGGGGGAAAGAGGAACTTTCATTTACTGAGTGAAAACTGATATAACTCCTTAGAAATGCAATGAATATTGAAAACACACTTCAGCATAATGTCCAATGATCAAGATTTTAAAAATCAGCAGTTATTTGAGGCCAAAATGGGAGCCAAATATTACTATCACAAAATAACTTTCTGAAATAAAAATTGCTAAATTCTTAAATATTAAGAAAAAATAAATATTAAATATATTAAACACCTTATAAAAGTGTTATGATTTTACTAATAATTTTAGTTGTCATTTTGTGTAGTATTATGAATGGAAGAACAGCATAGTTCTATAATAAAATCTAATGTCTGTTATTCTGTCTACTATTCTTTAAAATTTTACAAATTTATTAGCTCAAATTATAAAATGACACATACATGAAAAACTGACTTTTGACCAACATGCAAAGAAAATTCAGTGGTGAAAGTATATAATTTTTTCAACAAGTTGTAGCACAAAGATATGTAAACGCAAAAAAAAATAAGAAAAAAAAAGAACTTCAATCTATACCTTGCACTATTCAAAAATTAGTTAAAAATAGTAGAGCTAAATGTAAAACCTACATCTATTAAAAACTTTTGATGTCCTAAATTAGACTTATTACATACTACACTGAAAAACAAGTCTATCAAAAAATAAATAAATTAAAAAAAGCCAGGCATGGTGGCTCACGCTTGAAATACCTGCGCATGGGAAGCTGAGACAGGAGGACCGCACAGGTTTGAAGCCAGCCTCAGCTACTTATTGAGGCTCTCAGCAACTTAGTGATACCCTGTTTCCAAATAAAATATAAAATAGGTCTGGAAGTATAGCCTGGAGGTAGAAAAAAATTGAGAACCAGGTGTGGTGCCACACACTTGTAATCCCAACATTTGGGAGACTGAGACAGAAGGATACCAGGTTCTTAGCCAGCCTTAGCTACTTAGAAATGGCCTTTACAACTCAGTGAAACCCTGTTTCAAAATAAAGAATAAAAAATAAGAGCTGGAGATGTAGTTCAGAAGTAGAATGAAGCTGGGTTCAATCCCTAGTACCAAAAAACCCCCCAAAAAACAACAAAAAAAAAACCCAAACCAACAAATTGATAAATTACATGTCATGATTATTTATTTACTTTCAGGTCTGAGGAAGGAACTCAGGGAAATTAGACCTCCGAGCTCCACCCCCTGCCCTACCTTTTATTCTTCATTTTGAAACAGGGTCTCACTAAATTGTCTAGGGCCTCACTAAACAGGCTGTCCGTAAACCGCTATCCTCCGGTCTCAGCCTCCCAAATGCTGGGATGACAAGCGTGCACCACCATGCCCGGCTCTACATGTCACATTTATTTAAAAATTTCCTTCTCAAAAAACATTGTCGAGCTGGGCATAGTGGTGTGAGCCTTTAACACCAGTACTTGGGAGGCAGGGACAGAAGACTCACAGGCAAACTAGTCAGACTCAGTTTCCATATAAGAAATAAGATTGGGTTGGGGTATGCTCGAAGATAGAATGTCTCTGGGTTCAATCCTCAGTATCAAAAAAGAAAATAAAAAACATATTATTAAAAAAAAGATAATCCATAAAAGAACAAATTGATTTATTGGATTTCATGACAATTTAAAACTTTTATTTCTCAAAAAAAGATACCATTAGATAAAAGAATTATAGATTGGGTAAAAATATTCACAAACCATAAATCTAGTGAAGAACATATATACTGAATACATATTAAGAACTCTCAAAACTAGTAAGAATAACAATCTAGAAGCCAGGCCTCCACATACGCTTGTAATCCCAGTACCTAGGAAGCAGAGACAGAAAGATCTCAGGTTTGCAGCCAGCCTCAGCTACTTAGTGAGGACACTCTGCAACTTAGTGAAACCCTGTTTCTAAATAAAAAATTAAAAAAAATAGGGCTGGGAGTATAGCTTGGAGGTAGAGTAACCCTGGGTTCCATCTCTAGTATAGTGAAAAAAAACAAAACAAAAAAAAACCCAACAACAACAATGATTGAAATTGGCAAAAGGGAAGGTCACACGGGTACAGTCTGTAATCCCAGTACTGGAAGGCTGAGATAGAGTGATTGTAGTTTTGAGGACAGCCTTACCAAATTAGTGAGATCCTCAGCAACTTATAGACATCCTGTTTCAAAATAATAAAGAAATAAATAGGGCAGGGGGTATAGCTCAAAGATAGAATGTCCCTGAGTTCAATCCCTTGTACCAAAAAAGAAAAAAAAAAAAAAAAAAAAGGCAAAAGATTTGAACATTTACTGAAATGTCCCTCCAAGCACATTAGAATAGTTAAAATTTTAAGAGTGCTCAAAGGAAGTATTGGTAAGAATTTTAAACACCTAGAAGCCTCACATACTGCTGGTACAAATGTAAAATGGTACATCCACTTTAAAAAACAATTGAGGAGTTTCTTTCTTTTTTTTTTTTTTTGTACTGAGAATTCAAGACAGGGGCATTAAACCTCTGAGCTATATACCCCATCCCTATTTTTTATTCTTTATTTACAGTGTCTTATTAAGTTGTAGAGAGCCTCACATTGTAGCTGAGGCTGGCTGTGAACCTGCGATCCTCTTGTCTCAGCTTCCCAAGTACTGGGATTACAAGTGTGCACCACCACATCCAGCTTTAGGAGTTTCTTAAAATGTTAAACATAAACCTGTCATACAATTCAGCCATTCTTCTTAAGAATTACCCATAAGAAATGAAACCTTAAGTCCAAATACTTTTACATGGATGTTCATAAAAGCTTTATTCATAGTGGCCAAACAGTATAAACACAAACCAAACAAATGAATGGATAAACAAATTGTGGCATTCCAAAAAAATGGAATAATATTTAGCAAGAAAAGGAAATGAATCAATGATATATGTAAGAATCTCGCCGGGTGTGGTGGCGCACGCTTGTAATCCCCGCGCTTGGGAGGCTGAGACAGGAGGATAGCACTGGTCCGAAGCCAGCCGCTTGCTCTGGCTTAAGAGACCCTGTTTCCAAATAAAAATATAAAAATATAAAAGTAGATCTGGGAGTGTAGCCCGGAGGTAGAAGGGCTTCCAGGAACCCCAGTACCACCAAAAAAAAAAAAAAAAAAAAAAAGAAGAATCTCAAAATATTTCTGCTGAATGAAAGGTAAACCAAAAAAAAAAAAAAAAAAAAAAAATACATTTAAAGCTGGGCGAGGTGGCACATGCTTGTAATCCCCGCGCTTGGGAGGCGAAGACAGGAGGATCGTGCTGGTTCGAAGCCAGCCTCGCTGGCTTAAGAGACCCTCTTTCCTAATTAAAAAAAAATATAAAATAGGTCTGGGGGTGTACCCAGGAGATAGAAGGGTTTCCAGGAACCCCAGCACCACCAAATAATAATACAAATAATAATAATAATAATAATAATAATAATAACAACAATAATACATTTAAATAAAATTCTAAAAATGCAAGCTAACCAATAGTGATAGCAAACAGATCAGTGGTGGTCACATAAGAATGAGGCAAAGGAAAGCATGTGAGGATAGAATTACAAAGAGGCACAAGGAAACTGCTTTGGAGAATTTCCTCCATCCCCTATTCCTCTTCTCACTATTTAAATGGTCTCCCTCTTTATTTTCATCAAGTCCTCTTTCTTTCCTATTTTCTCTCTAGTTTTCATATATAAAGAAAAACGCAGGACCCTTGACTTTCTGAGACTGCCAGATCTCACTTAGCAGGATGTTCTCTAGTTCTATCCAATGTTCTGCAAATGACATAACTGTTCTTTTTTATGGCTGAGTAAAACTCCACTGTGTATTTATACCACATTTTAGTGGTGGTAGTAGTTTCACAGGTATCTACGTTAATGAAAACTTAACTAATTGCATACTCTAAATACAAGCAGGCATGTCAGTTATTCCTCAAAAAAACTATTTTTAAGAAAGTACAAATTATTGGCATATGAAAATTTAACCAAACTAGGGCTTGTTTCTGAAAAACGAATGCAAATAACTTTTGACAAGGCTATGGGGCATCCTCTTGTCCTGTTCAGCTCAGTGAATCCTGGGAATTTCCAGTCCCTTAATAGCTTATGAGCACAGAAGTCAAGAAATGTTAAAAAGGCATTTAGCTATGTATCTGAAAAACTTATTTCTCTTTGTTTTCAGGACAGGGCTTAATGGATTTATCAGCCTTCAAAAGTGTGGGTGAAGCATGAGGGTTGGAAGGTTTTTGTCTAAGACTCAGACTAAACTATCATTTTGGAAATCAAAATTGATATGAGTCAATGTTTCACTGGAGCCTGGGTACAGAGGAAGAGTTATTCTTATTGTTTTATACTGCTCTGATTTGAAACTAAATTGGTTTACAATAAAGAACTGTTGTTGTCAGCCTGATTATCTATTTACAGCTACTTCCTCAACACTCAGTTACAATGTTTTAAAGAGAGGATGAAGTCATTCCTAAAACAAACAAGGCACACCTCACTGAACAATAGCAGGCACTGTAAATGTACACTCAAGCACTGCAGATACACTAGGTTGGATCTGACCAGATTTGGTGGTTTTACTTGTCTGCTTTGAATCACACTGAAATATTTAGTGTCAATCAGCCTGCCTCCTGGTTTCATGAGATTTTTTTTTTTTCTTCCTTGAAATAAAATAGAAGGCATTGAAATATGTTATACTCAAAATAACTTGGGCTGGGTGTGTTGGCAATGCTTTTATTTCTAGTACTTGGGAGGCTGAGACAGGAGGATTGCTGGTTCATGGCCAGCCTTAGCTACTTAGTGAGGCCCTAGGCAATTTAGTGAGATGCTGTTTCAAAAAAAAAAAAAATTAGGGCTGGGGATATAGCTCAGAGGTAGAATGCCCCTAAAAAAAAAAAAAAAAGAATATTTACTCCTATATGTAGCTAGCATCACTCTCAATTGTCATATTAATAATTGGCACTGATAGCCTACTTAATTTTCTGAAATCTCTTGCAAATTATTTGCAATATTTAATCAGCACCTCAAGTCAGGTGGGGGCTGCCCACCTGATTATAGGGGTTTGAGTACAGGGGAGGGAGCTGTATTTGTGCCTTTCCCCCCACCACTGAATTGAAATATTGCTTTGTCATGTAGCAAATTTTGTTATATACTGAGATTGATTTCTACTTTTAAAAACTGCCACATTTATATACTTTAGCCTAAAAATTATAAATTTAGTAGCTTTGTTATATGGATAAATAAAAAAATTTTTACTTAAGCCGGGCATGGTGGCACATACTTGTAATCCCAGCATTTGGGAGGCTGAGACGGAGGATCACGGTTCATGAACAGCATCAGCTACTACTTAGTGAGGTCCTTTGCAACTCAGTAAGAACCTGCTTCAAAATAAATTAAAAAATAGGGCTGGGATGTAGCTGGGTTTCAACCCCAGTACCACAAAAAGTTTCATCTTCTGTCATATTCACAACTTCTTTTTTTTCCCTTGGTGGTACTGGGATTCTTGGAAGCCCTTCTACCTCTGGGCTACACTCCCAGACCTATTTTATACTTTTTATTTGGAAACAGGGTCTCTTAAGCCAGCGCGGCTGGCTTCGAACCTGAGCCATACTCCTGTCTCCACTTCCCAAGGGCGGGGATTACAAGAGTGCACCACCACGCCGGGCCACTAACTTTGTTTTCAATGAAATGAGTCTGTTTTTCAGAAAGGAAAGAAACATGTTATGATGTTAACATAACTTTCTAAAGGTTATCATCATAAGAACAATAATTTCTACAGATAACTTTAAGATTCAAAACAAAAATTTTGGTAAGTTAGTCATAATAATACTAATAATAAAAAGAATAGAAAAACGGCAATAAAGAATAGGCTATAAGAAAAACATAGGGAGCCGGGCGTGGTGGCGCACACTTGTAATCCCCGCACTTGGGAGGCCGAGACAGGAGGATCACAAACGTTCAAAGCCAGCCTCAGCTACTTAGTGAGGCTCTCAGCAACTTAGTGAGACCCTGTTTCCAAATACAATATTAAAAAAAAAAAAAAATAGGTCTGGGAGTATAATCCAGAGGTAGGAAAGCCCCGGGGTTCCACCCCCAGTACCAAAGGGGGGGGGGGACAAACTTAGAATTCAATTCTAAAAAAAAATATTTGTATCACCGATTTAAAAATGGCTACTCACAGTTGTAATTTTTTTTTTTTTCAATACTGGGATTAAACCCAGATGCATTCAACCTCCAAGCTACATTCCCAGTCCTATTTTTTATTCTTTATTTGAAACCGGGTCTCACTAAGATGCAGAGGGCTTAACTAAGTAGCTGAGGCTAGCTGCAAACCCATGATCCTCCTGTCTCAGCCTCCCAAGTATTGGGATTACAGATGTGTGCCACCATGCCTGGTTACAGTTGTGAAAAAAAAATTTTTTTTGTACTAAGGATTGAAATCAGGTACAGCCTACCTCTGAGCTACATCCCCAGTCCTCTCTTAGATTTAATTTTTTTTTTTTTAATTTGAAGCAGAATCTAAGTTGCTGAGGCTGGCCTCATATTTCTGTGTGATCCTTCTGTTTTTGTCCCCAAGTACTAGAATTACAGGTGTATATTACTATACCAGTAGCTATGAAATTTAATACCGCTAACATACAAAGGAAATGGACAGAAATGGGAATTTCATTTAAATCATGAGGTAATTTTATTTACAGTAGCAAGTAACTTTAAATATGGCTTAAAGAGTTTCATGTAAAAAGGTCTATAACTATGAAGATATATACGCGTTTCAACTGTCTCTGTATGTATGTATATATATTTTATGTATACATATTTATTTTATACCATATAATATATATACTGTATAAAAAAGAAAGTATAGCCAGACATTGTGGTGCATGCTGTAATCCCAGTACTCTCAGCAACCTACCAAAACCCTCTTTATATATGTATGTTTGTATGTATGTATGTGTGTGGGTATGTGTGTTTATGTAATACTAAGGATTGGACTCAGGGGCATTCTATTTCTGAGATACACCTTCAAGATAACTTTATTTTTTATGTTGAAACAGGGTTTTCCTAAATTGCAGAGGCTGGTCTTGAGCCTGTGGTCCTGAGATTCAATCCTATCTCAGCCTCCTACCAAGTACTAGGATTACAAGCGAGCACCACCATGTCCGACTGAACCCCTATTTCAAAAAAACAAAAACAGAAAAGAGCTGGGGGTATAGCTCAGATATAGAATGCCCCGGGGTTCAATTTCCAATATCATAAAAAAGAAGATATTTATATAAATCAAAGGCTCTTCATCTCACAATGGAGCAAAAAAAGAATACTAAAACTTTAAAAATTCTCTAAAAAACATCTATGGGAAACATTCTAATTGGTCACAATAAAAAAAAAAAGAAGATAAGCCAGGTATGGTGGCACATGCTTGTAATCCCAGCATTCGGGAGGCTAAGACAGAAGGATAGCAGTTCGCGGACAGCCTTGGCTACTTAGTGAGGCCTCTGCAACTTAGTGAGATCCTGTTTCAATAAAAGAATAAAAAATAGGGCAGGGGGTGTAGCTTGAATGCCCCTGGATTCCATCCCCAGACCTGCAAAAAAAAAAAAAAAAGATATTTACATAGACCAAATAGACCAAAGACTCATCTCACAAGAGCAAAAAGAGAATATTAAAATTAAAAATTCCCTTAAAAGCCAGGCGTGGTGACGAATGCTTGTAATCCCTGCACTTGGGAGGCTGAGACGGGATCGCACAGGTTCGAAGCCAGCCTCGGCTACTTAGTGAGACCCTGTTTCCAAATAAAATATAAAAGCCCGGCGTGGTGGCGCACGCTTGTAATCCCCCCACTTGGGAGGCGGAAACAGGAGGATCGCGCAGGTTCGAAGCCAGCCGCGCTGGCGTAAGAGACCCTGTTTCAAAAAATATAAAATAGGTCTGGGAGCGTAGCCCGGAGGTAGAAGGGCTTCCAGGAACCCCAGTACCACCAAAAAAAAAAAAAAAAAAAAAAAAAAAAAAAAAATATATATATATATATATATATATATATATATATATATATATATATAAAATAGGTCTGGGAGTATAGCCCGAAGGTAGAAAGCCTCTGAGTTCTACCCCTAGTACCACACACACAAAAAAATCCCTTAAAAAACATATATGGGAAACAATCTGGTCACAAGTAATACATGAATTCATTTATAAAGAATTGAAGCCGGGTGTGGTGGTGCACACTTGTAATCCCAGCATTCGGGAGGCTGAGACCAGAGGATCACGGTTTGCGGACAGCCTCAGCCACTTAGTGAGGCCCTCTGCAACTCAGTGAGACCCGGTTTCAAAATACAGAATAAAAAATAGAGCAGGGGGTGTAGCTTGGAGGTCAAATGCTCCTGGGTTCCATCCCCAAACCCGCAAAAAAAAAAAAAAAAAATATATATATATATATATATTCAATATTCAATATATCTTAGTAAAATATTTTCTTAACATAAAGAAGTAATATTTTTCTTCAGGATTAAAGTGAAATATAAACTCATGTTGGCTATGCTTTAATTACTGTTTAATTTGCTGATACTTTCTATTGTGAAACCACTAATCCTTGTGAGTCATCAATTTAGGAAGGAAAAATTTTTAACTCTAGCTCATGTCTCCACTGTTCTTTACATTCCTTTGTTACTTCACATTAAGATTAAAAAGGCAGACTTTTAAACTTCTAGGTATTAACTCAAAAGTCCTAACATATATCATAAGAATAAAAATTTGGAAACAAAACTGCCTCCTTAAACTGAGTCCACATATTAATGATGATAAACTTTGGAAAAAAACTTATGCCCAAAATAGCAAAATTACTGCAGTTTCCAAAATAAGAAACTTTGTGTTGATATTTCTCACTCCTAATACTAAATCTTTAGAATTTTTGTTAGAAGCTAGACATTGTGGTGCATACCCATAGTCCCAGTTATTAAGGAGGCCAAGGCAAAAACATCATTTGGGCCCAAGAGTTTCAGGGCAGCCTGGGTAACATAACAAGCCCCTCATCTCAAAAAGTAAAATAAAATGAGTGAGATATCTTTGCTAGAAATACATTTTTTTTCCTGCTTCTTCCTCTCTCCCTGTAATAGCCTCATTTCAAAATAGCCTCATTTCAAATTATACCCTCTTCTCCATGTCTCAGATCTGTTGCTCAGAGAGGGAACTAATCAATTTTGTAGGATATCTTGTCTCTCTTAGAAATTCAGTATATAAAAACTGGGCATGGTGGCACAAGCTTGTAATCCCAGTACTTGGGAGGCTGAGACAGGAGGATCACAGGTTTGCGGCCAGCCTCAGCTACTTAGTGAGTCCCTCCGCAACTTAGTGAGACCCTGTTTCAAAATAAAGAATAAAAAATAGGGATAGGGATGTAGCACAGAGGTAGACTGTCCTGGGGTTTAATCCCAAGTACTGCAAAAAAAAAAAAAAAATTAAATTCCGCATATGAAATAAAAGTAGATGGCCAGTAGAGTTTATTAAAAAAAAAATTTATGAAGCCGGGCGTGGTGGCGAATGCTTGTAATCCCAGCTCTTAGGAGGCTGAGACAGGAGGATCGCACAGGTTCGAAGCCAGCCTCAGCTGGTTTAAGAGACCTGTTTCCAAATAAAATATAAAATAGGTCTGGGAGTGTAGCCCGGAGGTAAAAGGCCTCTGGGTTCCATTCCCAATACCACCAAAAAAAAAAAAAAATTATGAAGTGTGTACTAGACACTGTACACATTATCTAATTTAGTAGCACCTCTAGTGTTGATTTAAACACAAGAGATTTTAATTTTATTTAAGTGTCCAAGGTTATACAGGTAATTAGAGGTAGGGTAAGAAACTAAATCCAGGCCTCTACATCATACAGAAATCTATTCACGTAAAGTCTATATGTTGCTTTACATTCACATACCAGTTAGTTTTTAAATTACTTTCAAATAAGCCGGGTGTGTTGGTACACGCTTGTAATCCCAGCATTTGGGAGGCTGAGACAGGAGAATTGCAGTTCACAGACAGCCTCAGCTAGCGAGGGAGGCCCTTTGCAACACAGTGAGACCCTGTTTCAAAATAAAGAATAAAAAATAGGGTTGGAGGTATAGCTCAGAGATAAAATGCCCCTGGGTTCCATCCCTGGTACCACACACACAAAAAATTACTTTCAAATAGATTTCCTAGGGTTATTTTATTCAAACACAAATATCGTGTGTGTGTGTGTGTGTGTGTGTGTGTGTGTGTGTGTGTGTGTGTGTTACTGGGAATTGAACCCAGGGGCATTCTACCTCTGAGCTACACCCCTAGCCCTATTTTTTAAATTTGAATCAGGGTCTCACAAAGTTGCTGAGGGACTTGCTAAACTGCTGATGCTGGCTTTGAATCTGTGATCCTCAGGTCTCAGCCTCCTTCGTACTGGGATTACAAACATGAGCCGCCACGCCCAGCCTCACAATACTCTTCTGACACCCAAAGTATCAAACTTGAAACCAGCATCCCAACTTAAATGAGCATCTAACTAAGGAAGCTGAACTGAATTAATACTCTTTCACTCAGTCTAGCGCTATACCAAATGTAGCTTATAGAGTCACTTTTTCATTTAGCAAACCTCATTTCTCTTCCCTTCCCTCCCATATCTGGATGATAGTCATACCTATCAGTAATATATACACGCTATGAAAATAAGTTGGTCATAACATTTGTACAATTCATATGAGATTTATGTCTATTCTATTGATCATGATTTAGGAAATTATTATTACTGACTGATATTTAGAAGCTATTTGAGTACACACTTAAAAGGAGCTAAGAGTCGGGAGTGGTGGTTCACACCTGTAATCCTGGTACTTGGGAGGCTGAGATAGGATCACAGATTCCAAGATGACCTCAGCAAGTAGTGAGACTCATTAACCTAGGAAAACCCTGTATTTCTGAAATAAGAAATAAAACTGGGCTGGGGGTGTAGATCGAAGGTAGATTGCCTCTGGGTTCCATCCCCAGTACTCCCCCCCCCCCCACACACACACACAGAGAAGATATTATCTGCAAGAGTTAATATGGCTTAATCTCTTCTAATTGTTTAACCCTCATTCAATAATTTACTAGTACCTATCTGGTACTTCAGCATTTTTGTAGAGAAGACAACAATAGAGACATAGTCCTTGAACTCCTAGTAGCTTTATGGCTTAGAGAAAAACAGCCTAGCAAACAGCAAAGTTCCAGACATGAAAACAAAGGAAAAGAAAATACTATGTAGTAGGCTGAGTGGAGTGGCTACCTCTGCCCATGGGAGAAGGAAGCATACTTTTATTTTTGTTATTGTTGTTTTGTGGTACTGGAGACTGAACCCAGGGGCAATCTGGATTGGAGATACACTCTCATCTTTTTTTTTTTTTTTTTTTTTGAAACAGGGTCTAAGTGAGCAGAGAGCCTTGCTAAGACTGGCTATGAATCTTAGATCCTCTCTTGTCTCAGACTCACAGGTACTAGGATTACAGGTGAGAGCCACTGCCACCACGCCCAGCTTTCAGGAAACATTCTCTTTTCTGCTGTAATGAGGAGGGAAAACAAGAGCATTCTACTTCTGTGTGTACTCCCACTCCCAGCACTAATTTTTATTCTTTTTTGTGTGTGTGTGTGTGGTACTGGGGATGAAACTCAGGGGCACTGTACCTCGGAGCTATGCCCCCAGCCCTATTTTTTTATTCATTATTTTGAAAGTCTTTTTATTCTTTATTTTACAGAGTTGCAAAGGGCCTCACTAAGTAGTAGCTGAGGCTGTCTACAAACCCTCATCCTCCTATCTCAGCCTACCAAATTCTGGGATTACAAGCATGGGTCACCAGGCCAGGCTTTATTCTTTATTTTGAAACAGTGTCTCACTAAGTTGCAGAGGGCCTCACTAAGTAGCTGAGGCTGTCCCTAAAGTGATCCTCCTGTCTCAGCTTCCCAGGTGCTAGGATTACAAACCTGAGCCACCAATCGGACTTAAGGAAACAAGACATTCTTTTTTTTTTTTTTTTTTTTGTACTGGGGATGGGGATGGAACTCAGGGGGCATTCTACCTCTGAGCAACACCTCCAGCTATATTTTTTATTCTTTATTTTGAAACAGGGTCTCACTGAGTTGCAAAGGGCCTCACTTAGTAATAGCTGAGGCTGTCCACAAACGATCCTCCCATCTCAGCCTCCCAAATGCTGGGATTACAAGCATGCACCACCACGCCAGGCCCAAAACATGACATTCTTAATGTTGATAATCTATCAAAGCAATGAAAAGGAGAGTAAGAAAACAAGACGTGCCAGGGTCCTAATACAAACACCCTTTATTTAATGCAAAACCTTTTCATGAAATTTTATGTGTTATTTAATGCTGGACCATAGCACAATTCCCCAAATAAACGTTAAGATTTCTACATATAACCTCATAAACGGAAAAGGTGGTCTTAGAAATGTCTTCTTAAACTTCAAGTCACTTGTGTGAAAGTGTGTCTGTGTTTTTTAATGTCAAAGCTTTTTTTCAAAGCTTTTTTTCTTTTTACATGCAACCTCTGCAACAATTTAGTCACCAATTCCTGCAGCAAATCTTCCAAATTTCATCAGTGGTCTAAGTAATTGCTTTAAGTTCCCTAAAAGCGGAGGAATTGTGAAGTAAAACTGCAGACTCATTCAACCTCTTTTACACTCATATTTTCCCATCTAGTACTCAATGCTTTTCAGCTGTTTCGTCCATCCTGGGGCACCTGGACAGAACTGGTTTGGACTTCCAAAGCATTTATGGAATTCTCCTTATTTGGTGTAATAAGGAAGCAGTGCTACTCATTTTTTCTCTCCTCTAAAGATCAGGGAACCTCACTCTAGAGAAATGTAATAGATAAAAATTTCTATCTGCAATCGGCATGGCTATATAAGCATATAAGTAGATTAGTGCTACTGTCCAGCATGGGTCCTAAATACAAAATGCTAAAATTTGTAAGTCCACAAAAGACATTAGTGATCTTTATTACTTGTACAAAAACTAAGGATTGTCAAAGATGTTTTGGTAAAGAGTGCCATAGGTCAGTTTTTCTATTTTGTTAATGCTATCATTCTAGCATTTTAACTTTTAGCTCTCTTTAGCAAAATAAGATCAGTTTCTTGTAGAGAATTTGAAAGATAAAGAAAATAAGTTAGTTGTATTCACCACCACAGATAATTCCATCTTCCTCTTTTTTTTTTTTTGGTGGTGGTACTGGGGTTCCTGGAAACCCTTCTACCTCCGGGCTACACTCCTAGACCCATCTTATACTTTTTTATTTGGAAACAGGGTCTATCAAAGCAATGACAAGTGTGCGCCACCACGCCTGGCTCCTCATTTTTTCAGGTGACGTTTTTCATAGATTCAATTACACAGAAAACGAGATGTAACTGAGAATGTGACTTCTCATATTAAGAAAAAACCTTTCAAGTAAAAAGAAGGAACTTTCTGAGTCTGCACTACAAATAAAAGAGTTTAGCCCCAAACTTGAAAAAATTCTTTCCTAAAGCACACTGTTTGGGGTCAAAACATTGGCTAGTACATTACATATAAAATGGAGTACATTGGGTTGGGCAAAAACCTAACAAGCAAAACAATTTCTGTGTTTTCACAAAATACTATTCACCAAAATTGGAAAAGGTCACCTAGAGTTTTACGAATGGAAAAAGCTAAGGACAAACACAAATGCTACTTAATACAAATTTACCACGAAGCTGGTCAAGGAATTGATTAAGAGTGTCAAGTCGGATTTTAAGGAGATATTGGGGGGGGGGGCAGATGCCAAAGGCAGAAAAAATAACGCCAGTGAAATCTCGACTTCTTTTTGCCTTAGGGTCAAATAAATCTCGTTTAATAATATGTCCAGCCAGATGACTTTCCGGAGAATGACTTCCCTTTCAGGAAAACCTAGTTACTTTCCCATAAGCTAGCCTGGGCCCCCAGCAGACCACGACATAGCAACACCATCTTTCAACATCTCCCCATTCAATCGAGACTGTCGCATTACCAACACCCTGTTTTGAAGACAAAATGTCTATTCCTTCAACAGCCCTCTCTCGGAAAAGAAAAAGTTATAAACCCTTTTACCCTTCCAATCCCACCCAAAAGCAAGTGAATGCCCACAGAACCTCTCCCGTAAGGATGTCAGATAAAAACCCTTAGAATTACACAAAAGCACTATTGGAGGAAGCTTTTCAGTGACTGCAGAGAGGGCCTTATCAGTGACATTCTCCCAAGCCTGTCTCACCGCAGACGCCCCTGCCTCCAGCGTTTTTTCTACCTTCATTCCCACCCGGGTGAGGACACCTGCCAAAGAATGAGCGTTAGGGAATGAGACTGGCGGCTGCTGCAGACCCCAAGTAATGGCTGAAGCAATCCTACTACCTTAAGCCCCAGACTCCAAATAGGGAACCATAATGGCCGCATTCACGCTCAACCCCAGAAAAAAATGGACATTTCAACGCCCAGCTAGCAGGACAATCAAAGCGAAGGGTCGGGGGTCAGGAGATCTAGCGAAATAAGCTCCTAGACAGTGCAGGGAGGCGGCGAGGAGAAAAGCCCTAGCAATGAAGGTCGGGTTCACACTCTCCCATCTCTATCTCCTCGCACCCCTTCCACCATCCCCACCAGTTACCGGTCGCCGCTCACCTGCTGGGCGCGAGGTGCAGAGGGAGGACCGACCGCGGACCCAGAGGCTCTGTCACTGCGGGAGGGGAAGTCTTCAGCTGCAAGGGGGCAGGGCCACCTAGTCACGTGAGCCGGGCTTCCCGCCCCCCTCCCCACACACCCATCCCCGCGCGCTGCATCTCGGGATCTCGAATCTTTGCAGAGCGCTTGAAATACATTTTTTTACGTTTAAAAGAGAAAAGCAAACAAATATTTTTACAACAATTGTGTTTTCAAGTGCAATGCAGAAAGCGAGAATGACAAGGGTTAAAGTGCATCGCTAAGGAAGTGACGTTTGGGCCACAATCCAGGGACCGGAAGTAACGATGGAGTTCCGTCCCTCTGGGGCCCGCCGGGCTGTGAGGTTTGGGGCCAGTCATGTGATTTCAAAACTTGAGGCGTTCTGGAGACTAGCCGAGTTATCAGGCCCATTGCTAACTACGTTCCTCTTAAAATCATCTCATTGACTTGAGTTTTCCAGCCGCCCATTTAGAACTGTCATCTTTATAGAGCCCCATTAGGAGACAAGAGTTTCAAGGTCATTCTGGAGACTACCGGCTAGGAAAAATGGGTTTGGGGAAGGATTATCTTGCTGATGTGGGAGAAACCAAGGAAGGGCAGAAAAATCCAGATTTTACCGCCAGTGCTGACCAAGCCAGTCCCACCAGTAGTGTCGTAAGGGGTGGAAGGAGGAGCTTGACGCCCGAAGGCACAGCCCAGGAGAAAGATGGAGTCCCGGGAGCCGGGAGGGAGGGGTGCGCGGGCGGAGGCGCGCAGTGCGGCTGCGCGGGCGGGGGCGCACAGTGCGGCTGCGCAGGCAGAGGCGCGCAGTGCGGCTGCGCGGGCGGCGGCGAACGCGCCGGCGCGCGGAGGGGCGGGGTTAAAGGTCACGGCGCGGCGACGGGTCTGGCTGGCGGCGGCGGCGGGCGGGAGCTCAGTGCCCGGTGTGCACGTGTGAAGAAGCGGTGGCTCCCGCGCGGTGGAGGGAGACGCTCCCGCCCGGTCCGGAGACCTAGGGCCACGCTCGCCTTTCGCGGCCTCCTTCCCCCCTTCAGCTCCCTGCTCTAGGCGAGGAGGCCGGCGTGTGGGGTTGAGTGGCCCGAGCCGAGGGCGGCGAGGAGGACGGCGTTGATAGCGGGGGTAACGACGGCCTCAGCAGGCGGGGAAGATGAAAGGGTGAGGAAGGGCAGCGGCCAGGGCGGAGGGCCGGGCCGGGGCCGAGGGCACGAGTTGCGAGAGCGGGAGAGACTCGGGGCGAGGGGAGGTTTCCAGGCTTCACTCCGCTCCCCGAGGGGGCGGAGGCGAGCGAGGCTCTGGGCGGGCTGGAGGGCCCGCGGAGGCGAGAGGCGGGGAACCCGGGATCCGGCCCTGAGCACGAATTCGGCCGGAGCAGGGTGACCGGGAACAGCTATTGTGAGGCTCCTAGGGCCTCCTGCCCGGGAGCGGGCAGCGAGCCACTTCTGGCCCACCACTTCAGGTGCAGTGGTCCGGGCGTCTTATCCAGATCCAGACTCCACACTGGCACCACGGTCTTTGACACCTTTCAGTGTTGTTCATATTTGGGGGTCCGTGCAGAACTTTTTGGAGGGAAAAGGGATTGAAATAAAGAGCATGGGGGTAAGTATTAAGAGCTAGTGACTCAACTAGATTTGGGTTGGGTCAGAACGAGTGGAGGAGGGGGAATGAACTCGAGCGGTGTAGACTTGGGGTGCCAAAATGTTTAAGGAAGTCTTGTAGATCAGTAGGTGGAGCTATTGCTTCAATGGTTTGTACTGCCCCTGAGTGCTGTGAGGGGATTCTGGGTTACTGTGATTTCTTCGGTTGATTGAGCAAGTTATGGTTCCATCTTTCAGTCTCCCTCTTGTATAAAACTAGAGAATATTAGGGTTTAACTGTTAACATTTGAATAAAATGTCTCTTTACCCTTGAGTTACATGCCATAGAGTATTACATTGCACTGTTAAAGCATTGCTTAAATAAGCTATGTAGTACCTTGACTTTACAGTTTTCAGAGAAACAATTGAAAACTGGAAAAGCTTTTTGAGATTCCAGAGTCTTCCTTCCCTCTTCCTATTTATATATTGTAAATGGGTTAGAGTCGTATGCTTTATTTTATTTTTTTTTTTTTTGGTACTGGTGGTAGAACCCAGAGGCTTTCTACCTCCGGGCTATACTCCCAGACCTTTTTTATATATATTATTTGGAAACAGGGTCTCACTAAGTTGCTGAAAGCCTCGCTAAGTAGCTGAGGCTGGCCTCGAACCTGTGCGATCCTCCTGTCTCAGCCTCCCAAGCGCGGGGATTACAAGCGTGGGCCACCACGCCCGACTTGAGTCGTATGCTTTAAGATAGTGAAGCTGTCTAAACTACAGCCGCTTTTTTGAGAATGAAGTCACTTTTCCAAGTAATCTCATACTGCCTAAAATGAGAGTCTAAATATTATCTCTGTGTATCTGTGAAGTGCAGAAGAGATTTTGAAAAAGTTATTTTTGGTCTTAGGTTTGTAATGTTTTCTTACTCTGATTTTGTGTCAATTGCTGGATATCATTTCAGTGTTGAATTGTATATTTTGGAGTAACTTGCTCCACTTGAGTCATGATCCAGAAAGTTTGGCTATTTTATATGTGATCCGACATATTTGGAGAATATTATTTTTCTAGTTGTCTGTTTTCTTTGAGTATGAATGCTCTTATAAGTTCTTTGTCATGCACTTGATGCATATTTATCATCTTCTGTTAAAGTAAAAACAAAACAACTGACCTATGTTGAAACTGTACCATGGGCTTATAAAGGGGGAAATCATTCTGGATATTTAGATCCAAAATCTTTGATCTAGCTCAGTCCCCATAGGGTGTAATGTTCTTTCTATATTTAACGTGGCAATAAAAATGGGGCTGAGCAATGATATTATTCATAATCTATTTTGAATTAATATATTCATGAAGCAATTCTCTTTAAGAGGGTATTTAAGTGTAACCTGATGGAGGCAGATTTCTAAAAATGAGTAACACGACTTTTGAATCTGTACATTATGCCAGCAACCGTGTATGAAATGAAGAGTTCTTAAGTATAGGGGGGTTTTTTGTTTGTTTTTTGTGGGGTTTTTTGTTTGTTTTTTGCGGGTTTGGGGATGGAACCCAGGGGCATTTGACCTCCAAGATACACCCACTGCCCTGTTTTTTGTTTTTTGTTTGTTTTGTTTTTCTTTATTTTGAAACCAGGTCTCACTGTGTTGCAGAGGGCCTCACTAAATAGCTGAGGTTGTAGGCAAACCGCGATCCTCCCGTCTCAGCCTCCCGGATTACAAGCCGTGTGCCACCAAACCCCGGCACAAGTATAGTTCTTTTGTGTGTGTGTGTGTGTGTGTGTGTGTGTGTGTGTGTGTAGTACTGGGGTCAACCCAGGGGCTTTCCTACCTCTGGACTATACGCTCAGGCCTATTTTGTACTTTATTTGGAAACAGGATCTCATTAAGTTGCTGAGAGCCTCACTAAGTATCTGAGGCTGGCTTTGAACCTGTGGGATCCTGCTATCTCAGCCTCCTAAGCGCTGGGGTTAAGAGCTTGTGACACCACGGCATAAGTATAGTTCTTGTCACTTATCTTTGGGGGTTTAGGATTGTATTCTTTGTTTTTTGTGTGTTTGTTTGCTTGTTTTTGCAGTACTGGAATGGAACCCAAGGGCATTCTACCTATGGGCTACACCCTCAGCCCTATTTTTTAATTCTTTGTTTAAAAACATTCTCACTGAATTGCAAAAGGCCTCATTAAGTAGCTGATGCTGTCAGCGAACCCAGTTCTCCTGTTTCCGCCTCCCAAATGCTAGGATTACAAGGTCCAGCCACCAAGCCTGGCTAGGATTGTATTCTTGTTGAAGCTTTTAAGATGATTTCACTGTAATAGTTCTTTAAATCCCCAAACTCCAGCTAAGATAGGACTTTTTTTTTTTCTTTTGGCATTCTACCTTCGAGCTACAGCCTTATCTCTATTTTTATTCTTTATTTTGAAACAAGGTCTCTCCAAGTTGCAGAAGGCCTCACTAAGTAGTGTAGGCTGGCTGAGACCTGTGATCCTCCTGTCTCCCCTCCCCAGGTACTGGGATTACAAACGTGCACCACCACACTCAGCTAAGATAGGACTTTTTGATAATTATTACTTCTTTCTCTGAGCTATACCCCCAGCCCTATTTTTTATTCTTTATTTTGAAATAGGGTCTCATGCCGGGCGAGGTGGCGCACGCTTGTAATCCCTGCGATTGGGAGGCAGAGACAGGAGGATCGCGCAGGTTCGAAGCCAGCCACACGCTCTGGCTTAGGAGACCCTGTTTCCAAATAAAAATGTAAAAATAGGTCTGGGAGTGTAGCCTGGAGGTAGAAGGGCTTCCAGGAACCCCAGTACCACCAAAAAAGAAAGAAAGAAGAGAAAAGAAAAGAAGCAAGCTGAGCCTGTCCAAGAACCCAGATCCTCCTGTCTCAGCCTCCCAAATGCTGGGATTACAAGCAAGCACCACCACTTTCGTATTTTAGGCACTAAGTCAGGATATAGTACTTTTTTTTTTTACCCCCCCAGTACTGGGAAGGGACCCAAAGGCATTCTACCACCGAGATGCCTCCCCTATTTTTTATTCCTTATTTTAAAACAAGATCTCACTAAGTTGCAAAGAGCCTCACTAAGCAGCTAGGGGTGGCCACGAACTGTAGACCTCCTGTCTCAGCCTCCTGAATGCTAAGGTTACAAGTGTGTGCCAGTTCCAGAAATTGTATCACCATGCACACTGTGGTCAATCTTCTTGGTCTTGATTTGGAAATTCCTGGTTGTGTGTGGGTTTTTTGCTTTTTTGTTTTGTTTTTAGATACTTGGTACATTATAGTCTCCTATAATGTAGATGATAAGGATAGTCCCATAGATACAGCACTTATTTGCTGTATGTTTATTATTTATTCAGTGCCAGAACGATAAGTTGAATAAAAATAATATGAAATTGGATACTGTAGAATTCTCAACTCCGTATCAATCCATTTCAGTATTGTATATTGGTTTCTATATTGCCTATCATTTTGAAACTCAAAATATTATTACTAGTAACAGTAGGGGTTTTTTTTGTTGTTATGCTTTTTTTTGGGGGGGGTGGTACTGGGGTTCCTGGAAGCCCTTCTACCTTCGGGCTACACTCCCAGACATATATATATATATATTTTTTTTTTTTTTTTAATTTGGAAACAGGGTCTCCTAAGCCAGCCCATGCGGCTGGCTTCGAACCTGTGCGATCCTCCTGTCTCTGCCTCCCAAGCGCGGGGATTACAAGTGTGCGCCACTACGCCCGGCAGTAGGGTGTTTTTTGTTGTTTGTTTGTTTGTGTATTGGGGATGGAATTCAGGGGCATTCTACTTCAGAGCCACACCCCCAGCGCGGGTTTTTATTCTTTATTTTTAAACAGGGTCTCACTGAGTTACAGAGGGCCCTCACTAAGTAGCTGAGACTGTCAACCCCTGTCCTCCTGTCTTTGCCTCCCCAATGCTGGCCAAATGTTTCATTATAAGTGTGCACCATCATACCCAGCTCTGTAGGGTGTTCTTTTTTGTTAGCATGTGTTTACCTTTCCTCCATAAGAGATAAATTTTAAGTTATTAATTATTGCATGTGTTTATATTGCATGTATGGAAACTTGAGATATGTTAGATGTTTCTCATTTTTATGAATCAGGGACAAAGTGGTTTAAGCCTAAATGGTAATCTGATTGGGGATAAAGATATTTCTCAGGATTGAACCCAGAAACATACCACTAAGCTATGTCCCCAGCCTTTTTGAGACAGGATCTCCCAAAGTTTCCCAGGCTGGCCTTGAACATGTTATCCTCATCTTTCCAAATCACAGAAATTATAGCCATGGGCCACAATCTGGCATAGGCTGATTATTTTTATCTGTTATTGCTCTCTAGGGAAGATGATGCCCAAGCAAGAAGTGTGCTATAGACATCCATAACTGGGATGTTAATTTAATTAGTCATCAATATAGTAGGAAGTAAAACTAAATCCATTTATCCTCCATTATAGTGGAGTTGTAGATTAGCTCTAATAGAAATGTCTATAGCAGGATATGAATACATGTGGCCATGTATTTATATGTAGTTTACTACATATGAACCCACAATCCTTTTGTCTCAGCCTCCCAGGTACTAGGTGTGCATCTTGATTTTTTTTTTTTCCAAGAAACTCAACGTAATGAATAACCTAATACAATGGAGAAATGAATGGAAATTATAATCTACTTAAGTGTGTAATGTAACAATAAAGTAAAATTAAGTCATAAGACATAAGGTTAATTGTTTGCACCTATCTGTAAATAGAATCATTGTATAATTTACAAAATGTATTTGCTGTCTGTACAGGTGTATGTAATGGTGACTCATGCAGAGTTCCTATCAGTGGTATGATTACTTTTCCTTAGATTGTAGAGGACTCTTAGTGGAGCTCTGAATAAATGATAATTAAGGATTTTCACATTGGAAAAGATTTTTTTAAGATCATCTAAGGGGTCAAGCACTTATCCACTGCATCAAGATACATATTCTCTGTTTATCATAATTTTGAACCATCATAACAACTGTTGAATATTACTGCACATGTGACCAGTAGTGTGGGAAAGTATAACTACTATGTAGTTGGTATAAGATATATATTTATTTGTGGTACTGGGGGTGGAACCCAGGGGCTTTCTACCTCTGGGCTACACTCGCAGTCCTATTTTTTATGTTTTATTTGGAAGCAGGGTCTCATTAAGTTGCTGATAGTCTAAGTAGCTGAGGCTGGGATTATAAGCATGCACCACCACGCCCAACAATTTTACATTATTGTGCATGAACTATTGTAAGCTAAAGTCTCCTCTTTATTTGTGGTGCTAGAGATGGAACTCAAGAGCATTGTATCTCTGAGCTACACTCCCAGCCCCCCCCCCCTTTTAGTCTTTTTATTTTATCTATTTATTTATCGTGTGTGGTACTGAGGGTGGGAACCAGGGGCTTTTTTTTTTTTTTAACCTCCGGCTCTGAGCCAGGCGTGGTGGCGCACACTTGTAATCCCCACGCTTGGGAGGCAGAGACAGGAGGATCGCGCAGGGTCGAAGCCAGCCGCACTGGCTTAAGAGACCCTGTTTCCAAATAAACATATATTTAAAAAAAAATAGGTCTGGGAGTGTAGCCCGGAGGTAGAAGGGTTTCCAGGAACCCCATACCACAAAAAAAAAAAAAAAAAAAAAAAAAAAAAAGTTTTTACCTCCGGCTTTACTACTGGTTTTATACTTGATTTGGAAACAGGGTCTAAGTTGCTGAGAGCCTCACTTAAGTAGCTGAGGCTGGCTTCGAACCTGTGTGATCCTCCTATCTCAGCCTCCCAAGCACTAGTCTTGTTTTTTGGAACAGGGTCTCACTGAGTTGCGAAGGGCCTCCATAAGTAACTGAGGCTGTCCGCTAACCTCCTGAATGCTGGGATTACTGGCGTGCACCACCACACTTGGCTTAGCTAAAATCTTTTTATAAAGCTTTTTTTTTTTTTTTTTTTGGTGCTACTGGGGGTGGAACCCAGAGGCTTTCTACCTCTGGGCTATACCCACAGACCTATTTTTATATTTTATTTGGAAATAGGGTCTCACTAAGTTGCTGAGAGCCTCACTAAGTAGCTGAGGCTGGCTTTGAACCTGTGCGATCCTCCTGTCTCAGCCTCCCAAGCACGGGGATTACAAGCGTGCGCCACCACGCCTGGCTAAGCATTATTTTTTTAAAGCCTGCTGCTTTTGCCAGATCAAAGTATTAAATTTCGCTTTGCTCTTTCATCCTATGGAAATCCTATTTCTCTTCCAGGTTATTAGCCATCGCTTTCAACTTTGTGACAATTAAAGAGATTTACTTTTTTGAGTATTTAAATTATTTTACATCTTTTTAAAAATATGGCCTATAGTAACCAATAGAATATCAGTACTAATCAATAGAAACCTTCCCATCATGAGAATGAGAACTGTATAGATTGTTGGTTAGTTATATATAATTATACAATCATTCTATCACCTACCCCTGCTTTAAAGTTTATTAAAATTTTAAACTTTAAAAAAATTTAAACTCAATTTTTGGGTAATTTTTAAGTAGATTTGATATAATTTGTTTGTAAATCTAATCTAAATGTTAAGAAATATAAATACAGATCAAATATTTCCCAGAAAAATTAGCATCTGAATTATATGATGTAAGTAAAATCACTGGATTTTATGTTAAAGTAATTTCTCAAGCCGGGCACGATGGTGCACGCTTTTATAATCCCAGTACTTGGAAGGCTGAGACAGAATTAGTGCAGCTCCCAGATAGCCTCAACTACTAGTTAGTGAGGCCCTTTGCAACTCAGTGAGACCTTGTTTCAAAATAAAGAATAAAAATAGGGCAGAGAGTATAGCTCAGAGGTAGAATGCCCCTGGGTCTCATCCCCAGTACAGGGGGGAAAAATTCTGAAGTGTAAAACAGTGATCTCTTCCTTAGGATCTAGTTCCCAGATGGTAGAAATGTTTCAATTTAGAAATGTTTCAGCTTGTGAGCCAACAATTAATTTATGGCTGTTTATACACTGGGAAAGAATTCTTGGGCCACTCCTTTTAAGTGCTATATCCCAATCACCTTGTCTGCCATGGATGGGTAACATAATTAGAATTTTGTAAATTTGCCTTTCCTGAACTAGTTTGGCCTGTATTCTGCTTCTGTCATTGCTGAAACTGTGTTAAGTGCTGTGCTGAATGCTTTAGTTGTAAAAACTGCCTGACAGAACTATTTATTGTGGTACTGGAGGGTGGAACCCAGGGGCTTTCTACCTCCGGGTATGCCCCCAGCCCTATTTTATAATTTATTTGGAAACAGGATCTCACTAAGTTGCTGAGGCTAGCTTCTGTGCAATCCTCCTGTCTCAGTCTCCCAAGCACTAGGATTACAAACATGCACCACCACACCCAGTGATGGACCTCTTTAAATGTTTCTTTTGATAATTTCTTTAAGAAGGCTTAAAAAAAAAGCTGTAGCAGAGTTGTGAGTATGGCCTTTCTCCAAGGGCAGATTTGGAGGGAGAGAGAAACTTAAAAAAACCTTAAGAAAATGGATGAAGACATCGACTACCTTTTCAGCCAAGAATGGTATAAATTTTTGTCTGGGATGTTTTGCACACATTGAACATTTGTAATATGATAACTATAGCTAATAGCTTCCTTGCAAATTGGTTTTGAATACATGTTCATGTACATACTTAACTTTTGGTTTTGCTTAGCTGATTAGATGACAGATGGCTTTTTTTTCTGCTTTTTTTTTCTTTTTTTCAGTGAAGTTGGACACTCCACACTTAATGGTCATTTGTATTTATTTATTAACTTACTTTGCAGTACTGGGGATTGAACCCAGGGGCATTCTCCCTCCTAGATATACCCCTAACCCTATTTTTTATTCTTTTTGAAACAGGGTTTTACTGAGTTGCAAAGGGCCTAAGTAGCTGAGGCTAGCTGTGAACCAAGATCCTCCTGTCTCAGCCTCCCAAATTCTGGGATTACAAGTGTACACCACCACGCCTGGTTTATCATTTGTGTATCTTTTTAACTCACCTGTTGTGTAAGTTGTGTGGATTTTCACTGGGACATTGATTGCCTGGACTTCAAATTACAAAACAATTGAAGATAATGATTTTTAGAAAATGAAATTGAGATAGCAGGTGCAAAAGTCTAATCTACTGTTGGTATCTAAGCTATTTGATAATTAAGTTCTCAGACTTCAAAAAACAAAAGTGCTTGCAGTTGCACCCTTATACAGAAGTAAAAATTTTAAAATAAAGATGCTACCATGACTACTGTCATGTTTTCCATTTTTGGTCTCTTTTAGCACTAACTTTCTATGATACCAAGAAACAAAATATTGGAGTCATAATTGAGTTTTGTTTAGATTGCCATCCTCTGTTTCCTTTTGTGCCTATTTACTGGTTCATTCTCCCCCCCCCTTTTTTTACAGCTATATAATATATCTGCTGGGCCAAGTAATAGTTTCATTTAATTTCACACTATCTAGTGATGATAGAGTATCCTTAATCTGTTAATGAAAAACATGTACAGAAGTAAGCTAAGAAGGAAAAAGAACTTAGTGGATACTTTTTTATTGCCAAAAACTAGAGTGGTGGTCTAGTTTTGGGGGTAATAAAGGCATGCATGTATGTGTATGTAATCCCAAGGTATTTATTTGAATTTCATTGGGTAGGTTATATACTGCTGTTGAACAACTTTAATATAATCCCAGTACTTGGAAGGCTGACACAGGAGAATCACAAGTACCAGACTAGCCTCAAAAGTTAAGGAAGACCCTCAGCAATTTAAGGAGATCTTGTTTCAAAATCAAATAAAATAGTGGGGTGTGGTGGCTCATACCTGTAATCCCAATACTAGGGAGGCTGAGACGGGAAGATTTCAGGTTGGAGGACAAGCTCAGTAAGTAGTGAGACTTTGTTTCAAAATAATATAATAAAACTAAAAGTTTTATTATATTAAAAAATAGCTCAGAGGTAGAATGCCCCTGGGTTCAATCTCTAGAACACCTCCTCCCAAGTAAAATAAGGCTGGGAGTATAGCTCAGAAGTAGAATGATCCTGGGTTCAATCCCTAGTGCTCCTCCCACACACACATACACAAAATATGTTTTAGGAAGATTTTTGTGTGGGGGGGGCACTGGGGTGGAACCCAGAGGCTTTCTACCTCCAGGCTATACTCCCAGACCTATTTTATACTTTATTATTTGGAAACAGGGTCTCACTAAGTTGCTGAGAGCCTCACTAAGTAGCTGAGGCTGGCTTCAAACCTGTGCGATCCTCCTGTCTCAGCCTCCCAAGCACGGGGATTACAAGCGTGCTCCATGCACCACCACCACCCGGCTTAGGAAGATTATTCTGATGGCAGTATCTCCTTGGCACTCTATGTTTCCCATCATTAGGCTATTAGAGTCAACAGTTGATGGCCTGTACCATAATTCAAAGAGGAAGGGTATAGGGACAGGCCATGAAGATACTTGGGAAAGCAAAATTAACAGGAACTAAATTAGAGCATAAGGATACATCAGAACTAAATTTGTGTTGCACAAATGATGGAGCAATTCACAAAGACAGATGTTCTAATTTCTTGTGGGAAAATAACATCAAATGTGGATGAGTTGACTTCTAAATTCCTGTGGAAATTCTGAATAATTAGAAAAACTTGATGATATTCTGAGATTTGGAAATAAAAACATTAACAGGTGCTATAGTAAAAGAAAAGCTGTAGCTAAGAGTTTTTACTGAACATGTGGATGACATGGAAGAATTTTGTTCACAAAGTAACTGGGTTGTTTTTAAGTTATAGCCTTGAGTAGATTGTGTCCATGTGTGTCTTTATCATTAATATCCAGTCAAGGTGGGCATAGTGGTGTATGCCTGTGATCTCAGTACTTAAGAGGCTTTAGACAGGAGAATCTCAAGTACCAGAGCAGCCTCAGTAACTTAGTGATATCAGTTTCAAAAAAATAAAAAAGGCTAGATAGGAATGTAGTTCAAAGATAAAATGCCCCTGAGTTCAATCCCCAATAACCACAAAAGAAAATTGCTGAAATTTTTATATCTCTGATAACTTGAAGTCACACAATTTGGAATTCATCCACCCCACAGTGACTTTATTGATGCCTACTAAACCTCCAGAAAAGTTATTTACCAACCAGAGGCAGCCTCCCCTTCCCCATACCTCTTCACCCCTTCCCAGTTACTGGTAACTGCCTGAAGTTTTAATACCTAGTGGTTGGAGTCTTAAGGGTGCTGCAAAACACCCTACAATGCACAGGAAAGCCCCCTCCACCACCCCGGAATTATCTAGCCTAAAATGGAAGCAGTGCTGAACTTGAGAAGCCTTATTACATCCCAGCCTTGTTGCTGAGGTTTGAACCCAGAGGGTTTCTACCTCAAAGCTACACCCCCAACCTTTTTATTTTGAAATAGGGTCTCACTAGGTTACTGAGTCTCACTATTGCTAAGGTTTGTCTTAAACCTGTGGTCTTCCTGTCTCAGCCTCTAAAGTACTAGGATTACAGGCATGCACTACCACACCCTGCTATTACTCTTAAAATCTAGATGAGACAAGAGAGCCTATCAGTTATATTAAGGCCTGGAGGTTCTTGGATATACTGAAAGTAGTTTAATTATTTGAAATGTTCAAGGACCTGCCTTAAGCTTTATAGTTTAGTAGAAAAGTTGTATAAAAATAAATGCATATAACAGTGCAGTGATATGTATTAGAAGGGTAGAAATGATAATTTCTCAGGTAGAGATCTCTGGGTTAAGGTCGCATAAGCAGTTAGTATTTAAGTGTGCTTTGATAAATTTTGAATTTTTCAGTGCCTACTTCTAGGTTGAAGGAATTTCTAGAGGAATCCCTCTTTCATGTAATTTTTTTTCTTTTATGCAATTTACTCAAGGCAAGAGTCTAGAACAAGATTACTATCAGCAAAGAAAAAATCACCTATCCTCTAACCTTTTGGAATTTTTAAATCAATTAATCCTTGCTAAAGATGCTTAGAGTTTTATGCAACTGCACCTTTATTACACTACATATCAGATTGACATTCCCACCACACACACACACACACACACACACACACACACACACACACACACACCAACATCCACACCTTGAAGAGTAGAGATGCCTCTTTTGAGGAATCATGACATGGCTGATTGTACACTACAGTGGGAATTCCTAGACATAGGCTTGATTCTGGCTTTATTGATAACTCTATAAAACTAATGGCACTTTTGTCACTGAGCTTTATTTTTATCATCTGTAAAATAAAGAGGGTGTAGACTCAGTTCTTTCCAAACCAGATACAGCACAAAAAGTGACTAGCTTGTTAATATTTTGTGCCAAGGTATGCTGTACCCATTGAAAGCATAAATAGGTTTTAAGCTCTCTTTTCACTTTTTGCTGAGTAACTTTAAAATCACTCTTTGTACAGAGAAACACTTATTTTTGTTGGCATCATATCCCCATCTTGTGGCCTTTAGAATATCGCCACTGAATTTGTCTATAATCATGGGCATGATTGACATTATTTTTAGTAGCACAAATTAGTGATTGCTATAGTTTGAATGTCTCCTCCAAGACTTATATTGCAGTTTAATTGCCATTGTAACAATGCTGAGAGCTGGGACTTTTAAGAAGTGATTATGTGATAATAACTTTGCCCTCCTGAATCGACCTATAACACAGAAATGAGTCAGTTAGAAAAGGGGGGAGTTGGGCCCACTTTCTCCTTCTAGACTGTGGAGTTCTGTTTATAGCAACAGAACATGGACTAAGACCATTTATTTGATGTTGTGCTGATAAGACTAAGACTGCTTATTTGATGTTGTACTAAAACTTGAATCGTCTCTTTTTTCTTTTTCTTTTGGGGTACTAGGAATAGAATACAGGGGCATTCTACCTCGGAGCTACACCCCCAGTCTTATTTTCCATTCTTTATTTTGAAACAGGGTCTCACTGAGTTGCAAAGGGCCTCACTAGGTAGCTGAGGCTGGCTGTGAACCTGCGATCCTTCTGTCTCAGCTTCCCAGATGCTGGGATTAACAAGTATGCACCTCTATGCCCTGCTCTCAGTCCTATTTTTTACTCTTTACTTTAAAACAGGGTCTCACAACTGGGCATGGTGGTGTATGCCTGTAAATCCCAGTACTTGGGAGGCTGAGACAAGAGGATCACAGATTTGTGGACAGCCTTGGAGACTTAATGAGCCACTCCAAACTTAGTGAGACCCTGATTCAAAATAAAGAAAAAGAACTGAGGGTACTGCTGGGGGGTAGAATGCCCCTGGATTCAATCCCTAGTACTGCAAGTTGGGGAGGGCCTCACTAGCTGAGACTGGCCAAGAACCTGCGATCCTTCTATCTCAGCCTCACAGGTACTGGAATTACAAACGTGCACCACCACGCCCAGCGAATTATCACATTTTATACAGGCTTTGTTTTCTAAGCCAAGAGTAAAGGTTTCCTACATCTGTTTCTAAGCACAAAGATTATAGTAAAAGATTTGACTGAATAACAAATAAAAGCCTATCCTGGCACAAATTAATAGTGGGCTATATAGAGGCAGGTAAGTAGCTTCATCTACCAGATCTAAGTAGTTAGTAGTTAGGACTATAAAAGGTACTGTGAGCACTTTTGCAAGTTTCTCTCCTCATTTCTACCAGTCTGTCCCATTGTTAGATCCTATTTCCAAAAAGAAAAGGCTGGATCAATAGCTGTGACCATTTGGCTGATTTAACTTTTAGGCTCCAGTTTGAAGCTATGTACAGAATAGAAGTCTTCTCCCTCCCCCTCCCCCCCCCTGTACTGGGGACCATTCTACTTTCGAGCTACACCCCCCAGCCCTATTATTTAGTCTTTTATTTTGAAACGGTGTTAATGAGTTGCGAAGGGCCTAGCTAAATAGCTCAGGCTGTCCGGAATGCTGGGATTACAAGTGTGCACCACCATGCCGGGCCAGAATAGAAGTCTTAAACTACTGATAAATTAAATAGTCTACATTGTTAAATTGTTGGACTTTTTTTTCTCTCATTACTAGGAATTGGATCCACAGTACCTCTATCCTCAGCCTTATTGTGTGTGTCTGTGTGTTACTGGGGGTGGAACCCAGAGGATCCTCTACCTCCCAGGCTATACTCCCAGACCTATTTTATATTTTCTTTGAAAACAGGGTCTTACTAGATTGCTGAGAGCCTCACTGAGTAGCTGAGGCTGGCTTTGAATTTAGCAATCCTCCTGTCTCTGCCTCCTAAATGCTGGGATTACAAGCCTGCGCCACCATACCTGGCTGCCTTATCTTATTTGAGAGAGGATCTTTGTAAATTTATCAGATGTCAAATTTGTGACCACCTTTTTGCAATTAGTTCCTCTTTATCCAAGAGGGATATATGCAGAGCCTGATGTGGAGGCACACGCTTGTAATCCCAGCATGCACACAGATTTGAAGCCAGCCTCAGCTACTGAGTGAGGCTTGGGCAACTTAGTAAGACCCTGTTTCCAAATAAAATATAAAATAGGTCTGGGAGTTTGGTCCAGGAGGTAGAAGAGCTTCTGGGTTCCAGCCATAGTACCTCCAAAAAAGAGGGATATATGCTAAGACACCCCTTTTTTTGGAAGGCCTCAAACCACAGATATAGTGCTGAGCCCCTTGATAAAGTCAATAATCTAACTATACTGTAATAAAAAATGTGTTGATCTGATTTCAAAATGTCTTACTGTATTGTCACCACTATTGATAACATGAGATGATACAGTACTTATGTGGTGAGGTACAGTGATCTAATGAAGTAAGGTGAATGACAGACACTTGTAGCATTAGGTCACTAAGTAGGATCACTGGAACACAAGCATTACAGTACTGGGATCCAGTAAGCACAGTGGTTGTCAGGTAACTAAGGAATGGGTAGTGTATACAGTGTAGATGCAGTGGACAGAAGGATGACGCATGTCTTAAGTGGAAAGGCATGAGTTTGTTTAGTTTTTAGTTTTTGGTGGTCTTAGGGATTAAACTCAGGAGCATTCTACCTCTGAGCTACACCCCCAGTCCTATTTTTTATTTTGAAATGGTATGTTTTTTTTTTTTTTTTTTACTTTATTTTTTTTGTGGTGGTGGTACTGGGGTTCCTGGAAGCCCTTCTACCTCCGGGCTACACTCCCAGACCTATTTTTACATTTTATATTTGGAAACAGGGTCTCCTAAGCCAGCACACGCGGCTGGCTTCGAACCTGCGTGATCCTCCTGTCTCTGCCTCCCAAGCGCAGGGATTACAAGCGTGCGCCACCACGCCCGGCGAAATGGTATGTATTTTTTTTAATAACAAGCTTAATTGCAAAAGTAAAGATCCTAAGATGAAACTTTGTACTGTATGTTTTGAGCTGGCAAGGTGCATTGTATACACATAGGTTTGGAATCTGTTCTTGGGTTTTATGGCACTGCTTCTCCAGGATTTTGCCCTACTTTTGAAAATTGTTTTCCAACATCTTTATGGGCTCCTTTTCTTTACCCCTAAAATTCAAGTATTTATACTTACAGTATTTTGTGTTATAAAAAGGTATTCCTATAGCCAGGCATGGTGATGCACACTTGTAATCCCAGTTCTTGGGAGTCTGAGACAGGAGAATCGCACAGGTTCGAAGCCAGCCTCAGCTACTTAGTGAGGCTCTCGGCAACCTAGTGAGACCCTGTCTACAAATATAAAATAGGTCTGGGAGTATAGTCTAGAGGTAGAAAAGCTCCTGGGTTCCACCCCCAGTACCACAAAGAAAAGGTATTCCTAGCCGAGTGTGATGGTGCATGCTTGTCATTCCAGTACTTGGGAGGCTGAGACAGAAGGATCCTGTAGGTTTGAAGTCAGCCTCAGCTACTTAGGCCCTTTGTAACTCAGTGAGACCCTGTTTCAAAATAAAGAATTGAAAATAGGGCTGGAGGTGTAGCTCCGAGGTAGAATGCCCCTAGCATCCTCCCCAGTACCACACAAAAAAAGTATTCCTAATTAATTACACTATTACATATAATCATAATGTGCCAATTTTAAAAAACAATTTTGGAAATGAAGGTTATTCTTAACTTAGCACAATGGGGCATACCTACCTGTGATCCCAGTATGTGGGAGGCTGAGACAGGAGGATCACAGGTTCCAGGCTAGCCTCAGCAATTTGGTAAGAACCTGTTTCAAAATAAAAAAGGAGTAGGGGTGTAGCTTGGAGGTTGAAGGCTCTAAATTTAACCTCCCTCCCCCAAAAACATTCGTAATATAAAAACCTATAATCCCACGTTTAGTTATAATAGCTCAAAAGTAAATACAGTTTAGGTGCAAGTTACTGAACTATGGAAAAATAGACAAAAACACTGAAGAGTAGTTCCCAAGAGACGTTTATCAAAATGTAAAGCTTCTGCCAGGTGTGTTAGAACACACTTGTAATCCTAGCACTTGGGAAGATGAGACAGGAACACCACAGGCTCTAGGCCAGCCTCAACAACTTATACCCTGTTTCAGAAATTAAAAAACAGGGCTGGGTGTGGTGGCGCACGCTTATAATCCCAGTGCTTGGGAGGCTGAGATAGGAGGATCACGGATTGCACAGGTTTAAAGCCAGCCTCAGCTACTTAGGCTCTCAGAAACCTAGACCCTGTTTCCAGATAAAATAGAAAATAGGTCTGGGAGTATAGCCCAGAGGTAGAAAAGCCCCCCCCCCCTGGGTTCCACCTCCAGTACCCCCCCCAATTTTTTTTTAAAGAATAAAAAAAAATAGGATGTTGTAACACACACTTGTAATTTCAGTACTTGGGAGGCTGAGACAGGAGGATCACTGGTTTTTGGCCAGTCTCAGCTACTTAGGCCCTCCGCAACTTAGACCCTGTTTTGAAATAAAGAATTAAAAAAAAAATAGGGCTGGGGATGTGGTTCAGAGGTAGAATGCCCCTGGGTTCCACCCCTAGTACCACAAAAATAAACAAAGCTCTGTTGAGTAAATGAACAAAGCCACAGACCATAATTCTTTGTAACATACACTATTTACAGAGGATATGTATGCATAATACACTCAAAACTTAGGAAAACTGCCAGACCCAGCCAGCAAGAGTACGGGTTCTGAAGTGAGGATGGAGAATTTTAATTCTAACGTGGGGGAGCCGCCAGCCTACTATCTCTACTGGTCAACCCCTGTTCGTGGATCAGTATTTCCTATGGGTCGACGACTATGCCCGGGTCAGTATTCTCTATTGCGCTGACACTCCTGGCCAACACAACTTCTGGGTCAATCTCATCTTTATTGCGCTGATGCCGACCCTGGGTTTGTTTTTCCAGAGGTATTTAATACACAGCTACCACCACCCGAATACAATAAAGACCAATACAAAACACATATTACAGATAGGCCTATCAGTACCCTCGTGTCATCACCACCTGATCCTCTCTCAGATCTCTTTGAACTTTCCATAACTCCACACCTTGTTGACTCTGGGTGAAGGACAATCAGCTGAGTCAGAGACACCAATCTAGGGGAAGGCCTTAATGGCTCCCAACAGAAAACCTAGTTTTTTAAAAAACATACTTTTTTTAAAAAAAACACATGGGTGAAAAAGAAGTACATTAGAAGATCCTCGACTTCGTTGTTATTTAGGGAACATATAAATAAAAAACACAATGAGATGTCTTTATACATTTATTAGAATAGCTCTTGTGTGTTAGTGTTACTGGGGCTTCAATCCAGGGCATTCTGCCACTGAGATACATCCTCCCCCAGCCTTCTTAATATTTTATTTTTGAAACAAGGTCTCAACCAATTCCTGAGATTATAGGCATGTGCTACTGCACCCAATTTATCATAGGACAAACTTTAAAGTTGAAAACACCAAGCATTGGTAAGAATGCAAGACAACTGGAAAGTCTCGTGCATTTGCCTTATTACCCAGCATTTTCACTCCTTATTAAGAGAAAAAGAAATCCATACAGAACCATATCTGCAAATGTTTATGGTTTCATAATCTTCCAAAACTGTAAACTCAGATGTCCTCCAACAAAAGGGATAGGACTGGGAATTTAGTTCTGTGCATGTACACGCCCTGGATTTGGTCCACAGCAAACAACAAAGAGCAAAACAAGCCGGGCGTGGTGGCGCACTCTTGTAATCCCAGCATTCGGGAGGCTGAGACCTGGAGGATCGCGGTTCGCGGACATCCTCAGCTACTTAGTGAGGCCCTCTGCAACTCAGTGAGACCTGGTTTCAAAATAAAGAATAAAAAATAGGGCAGGGGGTGTAGTGCAGAGGTCAAATGCCCCTGGGTTCCATCCCCAGACCCGCAAAAAAAAAAAAGAGCAAACCATAGTATCTATACAATGAAATACTACTTAGCAATAACAAGAAATAAATTACATATTGTTTTTACAGTGGTAAATCTCAAAGGCATTATGCCGAATAAAAAGCCAAATAAGTACCATGTTGTGATCCGGGTTTTGTGACATTGAAAAGTCAAAACTATAGGGAATAAAAGAGATTAGTGGTTGCCTGGAAGTAGAAGGGTTATTATATAGGAAGTTCTTGGGGGTGATAGAACTACTACATATTTGATGACATGAGTACATGGTTATACATGTTTGTGTAATGGTCGTTACATATTTTTCAAAACACATAGAGTTAAATGCCCAAAAATGGGGGGGGGGTGGCAGAATTTAGCTGGTCATGGTGGCACACACCTCTAATCCCAATACTGAAAGGCTGAGACAAGAGGATCGCAGGTTCCAGGACAGCCTCAGCAACTTAGCAAGGTCCTAGGCAACTTAGACCCTGTTTCAAAATAAATAAAATACAGTGGTAGAGTACCTCTGGGTTCACACACAGAAAAGACAAAGACCACAATAAGTAAAGAAAACCAGGTGTGTCAAAGTCATCCTTCTTGAGATACCATATGGGCAGTGACAGGAGTCAAGAGGTTATACAGCCACTGATGGGGAGCCGTCAACATAGATAGGGAAAGCTGCAGGTGAAACAGATTTAGAAGGACTGGAAATTTAGTTTTCAATGTGTATTTTGGGTATCTGCTAGAGATACTTTGGATCTGAGAGTTTGGTGTTCTGGAGTAGAATTTAGGCCAGAGACAAAATTTGGAAGTTGGCAATATTAAAGTGGTAAGATTATTAGTTGAATGAGCTCACCAAGAGAGTAAGAATAGTTAGAGAAGATAACCAGATATATTTTGATGAGAAAGGTCCTTACAGATTTTTTTTTTTTTTTTTTTTTTTTTTTTTTGCCTTGTGGTTTTACTAATGGAACTCAGGCACAATGTGCCACTGAGTTACACCCCAAGTGCTATTTAATCTTGAAAAAGGTGTCAACACATTAAGTTGTTAAGGGCCTTGCTAAATTTCTGGGGCTGGCCTCAAACCTGTGATCCTTTTGTCTCAGCCTCCCAAATACTGGGATTAGAGGCATGTACCCTCATGCTCAGCTAGACTACATCTCATGCCTTCCATAAAACAAACTCCTAGTCATCTGTTGAAATCTTTCCCCAGGGTTATCTTCATTCTGGCATTATTTTAGTACCTTACTTGCACGTTGTACTGCATGTAGTTGTCTTTCCTACACGGTCTAAATTTTGCAGTCCAGGTTCAAAATTTTATTGAAAGAGCATTTATGCTTTACTAGGCAACTCTATGTTAAGAACTCTTAAAATCTAAATTGGCAGAGTTATTTGAGGTGTGTGTGTGCGCGCGCATGCGCGCGCACTACTGGGAATTAAACAGAGGGGCATTCTACCTCTGATCTCTGCCCCCAGCCCCTTTTTATTTTTTTGTTTTGAAACAGGATCTGTCTAGGTTCCTGAGAATCTTTGTACTTGCTGAGGCTGTCCCTGAACCTGTAACACTCCTGTCTCAACCTCTTACTGGTGTGTACCACCATGCCTGGCTTTGTTGTTTTATTTTGAAGCCATCTTGCTTAGTTGTTGAGGCTAGCCTGAAAATTGTGATTCTCCTTTTTCAGCTTCCCAAGGTGTGCACCACCACGCTCAGCAGAATCAGAGTGTTTGTTTGTTTGTTTGTTTGTTTGTTGAAGGGAATTGAACCCAGGGTAATTTACCTCCAGCTGCACCACAATCCTTTTTTATTTTGAAACAGGAATTCGATAAATTGTTGAAGCTGACATTGACCCTGAAATCTTTGTGTACTGGGATTATAGACATCCACCACCAAGCCTGGCTCATAAAGTTCTCGACAGCTCTATTAGATTAAAGTTGCAGAGGTCCTCACTAAGTAGCTGCGGCTGTCCACAAACTGCCATCCTCCTGTCTCAGCCTCCTGAATGCTGGGATTACAAGCGCATGCCACCAGGCCTGGCCCCCCAGCCCTATTTTTTATTCTTTATTTTGAAACAAGGTCTCACTAAGTTGCAAAGAGCCTCACTAAATAGCTGAGGCTGTCCACAAAACGGGTTCCTTCTGTCTCAGCCTCCCAAGTACTGGGATTACGAGCATGTACCGCCACGCTAGCCTCTAGATTAATTTTCTGATAGAAATGTTGAGCTTTTTAAAAAAGGCTGGGGAGTATTACTTTGAGGTAGAATATCCCTGAGTTCAATCCCCAGTAAAATACAAGCCGGGCGTGGTGGGTACGCTTGTAATCCCAGCATTCGGGAGGCTGAGACCTGGAGGATCATGGTTCACAGACAGCCTCAGCTACTTAATGAGGCCCTCCACAACTCAGTGAGACCCGGTTTCCAAATAAAGAAGAAAAAATAGGGCAGGGGCTGCAGCTCGAAGGTTGAATGCCCCTGGGTTCTATCCCCAGACCTACAAAGAAACACACACACACACGCATGCACGCATGCAAGCAAGCAAAGAAAGATAAAGGTGCCTATACATGTAATGATTTGGTGTTGTTTCCAATCGGTCCATCCTAATAGAAGTATTTTTTTAGTAGTTAATTTTTATTAGATTCAATTTAACACACTGCTTTATAACCACCCTTTCCTCCTGTTTGAAGTGTGGGGTTATTATCCTTTCAAAAATCCTTTTTAATTTTTTGATTAAAAATTAAAGTCTCACATCATATAGATCATCTTGACTATGGCATATATTCACGCAGTACTTGGTGCCCCCCACAAATTGCCCTCCTCCCATTACTGAGTATCAGGTTGACAGTGTTATATTCACATGTATACACATAGTTGCAGGTAACATTTCCATTAATGAATCTCAGTCTTCTTCCTCCCTGACTCCACTGAGGATCTCCTTCATTATCTGGAGTCCCTTTGGTATCCCAAATACTAGCTAGCTCAAGCGTATTAGAGGAAATATAAACATATGTTCCTTCTCTTCTGTGCTTGGCTAATCTCCCTTAACATAATGTTCTCCAGGTCTTTCCATCTTCGTACATATGACATAATTTTGTTCTTTATTGCTGAGTAGAATTCCACTGTATGTATTTCCCATAATTTTGTAATCCATTCATCTGTTGATGGATATCTAGGTTGGTTCCATAGTGTGGCTATTGTGAATTGTTTTGCTAGGATCGTGGGTATGTAAATATTACTGTAGTTCGCTGATTTCAGCAGCAGGGCATAGTGGCACATGTTGCAGGTTCAAGGCCAGCCTTAACAACCTACTTAGCAAGACTCTTTAAAAATAAAAAATAAAATGACTGGGAGTATAGCTCAAAGGTAGTAAAATATGAACATTCTCCAACACACCTCAAATGTGATGCAAATGATTAGTTAGCATATGTTGTTTGCATTTTATTTCTGTTGACTAAATAGCCTTAGGATCTGAAGTTAACAGCTTTATAAGCAAAACTTTATTACTATGAGTCTGAAACTTTAGCTTTAATCCCTTTCCCTTGGAACCAATTGTTTTGATTATATGTGGTTATTTGGAAATGCTACAATGTTGCATTTTTAATGTTAAGTTTTCTAACTGATACTTCTTTTTTTTTTTTTTTTTTGGTGGTACTGGGGTTCCTGGAAGCCCTTCTACCTCAGGGCTACACTCCCAGACCTATTTTTACATTTTTTTTTTTTGAAACAGGGTCTCCTAAACCAGCGCGCGCGGCTGGCTTCGAACCTGCGCGATCCTCCTGTCTCTGCCTCCCAAGCACGGGGATTACAAGCGTGCGCCACCACGCCCGGCTCTGATATTTCAAATTGTGGATGCTTCACTACATTTCTAGAGATTGTGGTTCTTAAAAGTGAACAGAAGTATCCACGAATGTTAATTTTTAATATTAAACTCTGATTCTGAGGTAGGTGGTCCCTAGGCCACTGTTTTTAATAGAATGCACATAATTATTATTTTCTTAGAATAAATTTCTAGAAATAGAATTACTTGAGCCAAGGAGAGGTGCTTTTTTTGTGTGTGTGTGTGTGTGTGTGTGTGTGTGTGTGTGTGTGTGTGTGTGTGATACTGGGGGTGGAACCCAGAGGCTTTCTACCTCTGAGCTATACTCCCAGACCTATTTTCTATTTTATCTGGAAACAGGGTCTCACTAAGTTGCTGAGAGCCTCACCAAGTAGCTGAGGCTGACTTCAAACCTGTGCGATCCTCCTGTCTCAGCCTCCCAAGTGTGGGGATTACAAGCGTGCACCACCACACCTGGCTTGGAGAGGTGCTTTTTACACTTCTCAATACACAGCGTAGGTTGTCTCAAGAGATATATCTATTTGCATTCCCATATGTCAGGTATTAAGAATACCATTTGCAGCTGGGCTTGGTGTTGCACACTTGTAATCCCAGTACTTGGGAGACTGAGACAGGAAGATCCCAGGTTCTTGGAATGCACTGGGGGGGGTGTGGCTTGGAGGTAGAATGCCCCTGGGTTCAATCCCCAGTATGGAGAAAGGAAAAATAAATAAATATATATATATATATATATATATATATATATATATATATATATATATATACCATTTGCTACCCCCTTGCCAATATAAGGTACTATAATCTTTATGATCCGCAGTAGGTGTGTCTAGATTTTTTGAACTGTAAATTACAAGGAAAAATTTTCCATTGTAGAATATTTTTCTGAGCCACGTGTGGTGGTGCATGCTTGTAATCCCAGTACTTGGGAGGTTGAAACGGAGGATCACAGTTTCACAGCCAGCTTCAGCTATTTAGTGAGGCCCTCTGTATCTTAGTGAGACTCTTTCAAAATAAAGAATAAAATAGGGCTGGGGGAGTAGCTCAAAGGTAGAATGCTCCTGGGTTCCCAGTATGGCAAAAAAAAAAAATAATATTATTATTATTATTATTATTATTATTATTATTATTATGGCTTTCTTAATAGTTGTCTATTTGTCCCTAAGTTTATATAGTTATATAAAAGCAATGAGAACCTGTATTGAATGTCCAGTAAAATTTGCTTATAAGCGGTAATCTTAGGAATATGAAGACACAATGAAAGGGTTGAATTTGTCAGTCATGTGAAAAATGATTTGGTGTACTCTTTTAACATGTTATCTTAATAAATGAAGCTAATTATGTTTTATTGAGTACATTTTGGTTTGTTCCAGTAGCCGGATCGAGCTGGGAGATGTAACACCACACAATATTAAACAGTTGAAGAGACTGAACCAGGTCATCTTTCCAGTCAGCTACAATGACAAGTTTTACAAGGATGTGCTGGAGGTTGGCGAGCTAGCTAAACTTGGTATGGTTTTTTTTTTTCCCTTCCTATTTAAAAACTTATATTCTTGTACTGTCCTTGGAACATTATAGGAGTAAGGTTCTCCTTATTTTACAAGTGAGGAGTGGTCCAGGTTCTGAGAAAAGTCTCAGAGAAATCAAGTCAAATTTTTGAAATTTGAAAGGAAATGCCAAACTTGGTGTGGTGGCACACACTTGTAATACGAGCTTTTGGGAGGCTGAGACAGGAGGATCACAGGTTCAAGGACAGCCTCAGCTACTTAGTGAGGCCCTCTGCAATTTAAAAAATAGGTGTGGTGATGCAGCTCAGAGGTAGAATACCCCTAGGTTCCATCCCCAGTACTGATAGATAGAAGATAGATAATGTAGCTCAGTGGTAGAACACTCTTGAGTTCAATCACCTGTGCTACCAAAAAACATAAAAGGAGCCGGGCATTGTGGTGGCACACGCTTGCTTATAATCCCAGCGCTTGGGAGGCTGAGACCAGGAGGATTGTGCAGGTTCGAAGCCAGCCTCAGCTACTTAGGCTGTCAGCAACTTAGTCACTGTTTCCAAATAAAATATAAAAGTTCTTTATTTAGTATGTGCTTATATGTTACCAATAATTTAGCTTTACTGTAGAGGAGGTTTACCTGGGTCAGATGGCCCATACCTGTAATATTGCTACTTAGGAAGCTGAGACAGAATAATTGCAGGTCGATTGCCAGCCACAGCAATTTACAACAGTCCCTCTCTGTTGGACTTTATAACTTTTTATATTTTCTTTTACAGCCTATTTCAATGACATTGCTGTAGGTGCAGTATGCTGCAGGGTGGATCATTCACAGAATCAAAAGAGACTTTACATCATGACACTAGGATGTCTTGCACCTTACCGAAGACTAGGAATAGGTAAAATTGTGCTTTTTTACTTGTTTTATTTTTCACTTCTTTGATATATAAATATGTTGTTAATTTGTTTGATCTAGTAATTTTATTTTTCTAAAGAAATACTAGAAAGCTGGGTGTTGTAGCAAACGGTTGCAATCCCAGTACTTGGCAGGTTGAGACAGTGGAATCATCCACAACTTAGACCCTGTTTCTAATTAAAAAAATAAAATAGCTTGTAATCCCCACACTTGGGAGGCAGAGACAGGAGGATCGCTCTGGTTCGGAGCCAGCCTTGCTGGCTTAAGAGACCCTGTTTCCAAATAAAAATATAAAATAGGTCTGGGAGTGTAGCCCAGAGGTAGAAGGGCTTCCAGGAACCCCAGTACCACCAAAAAAATAAAAAATAAAAATAAATAAATAAAATAGGGTTGGGGGTATGGTTCACAAGTAGAACACCCCTGGGTTCAATCCACAGCATTCCCCCCCCCCAAAAAAAATACCCCAAAACACAAAGGATCTATGCCTGTATTTTTGTATTACTTTGAATCTCACTATTAAGATAATTATAATGCACCAATAAAAAACAAAAATAAAAAAATTTTAAAAGAATGCTCAAAAAGATACTGAGAGTTACCAAATTACATAAGATAAAGTTATAGTGTTTATTAACATAATTAAAATGGAAGTCTTCCATAATTTTGTCCCATTTTCCTCATTTGGTTTTTTATCTACCTTAAAGTATTTGTAGTAGAAGGTTGTTCTGTGACTAACAGTTTCAAATATATATGTAGCTATTATAGAGACTGAAAAAAATTGGGGAAAATAAGGATGTCTAGTGTACACCTCATAATTTCTGTTAGAACATAATAAGTAGTTTAGATGACAGGTAGATGTATAATTTAAAGGTTGATTTGTAAGGTTACTATTTGTTCTTTGTCTTTTTGATAGGGACTAAAATGTTAAATCATGTGTTAAACATCTGTGAAAAAGATGGCACTTTTGACAACATCTATCTGTAAGTAAAACAATACTAAAGAATTTATTGGGAGTAGAAAGCTTTACTAAAACTTTACTTTGTAACCATTGAAGCAAGGTTATCTGACCACATCTATATGTGATTAGTTCTATGACCCCACCCCCAAAGATGGCAAAATATGAGGATGCTCAAATCCTTTATTAAAAAATAGCTGGGTATGGTGTCTCACACTTGTAATCCTAGTACTTGGGAGGCTGAGACAGGATCACAGGTTCAAGGTCAGCCTCAGCAATATAGGGAAACTCTTCACAGCTTGGACCCTTTAATAAAAATATAAAATAAAAATAAAGCTGGAGATGTAGCTCAGAGGTAGAATGCCCCTGAGTTCAATCCCAGTAACAAAAAAAACAGTATTTATGTAAAACCTATTCATATATACCCATATATTTTAAATCAACTTAGATTACTTATACTGCCTAATACAGTGTAAATGTTCTATAAACAAGTATACATCTGTGCTTCGTTGAATCTGCAAATGCAGAACGCATGAATACAGAAAGAAGGCCTACTGTAATTGTTAGTTTTCTTTTGTTTTAATAATAAATAGATGGAACCTCAGATAAAACACATCATTTAATTATAGTAATATGGGATCTCCTAAGTCTTAGAGGTGTTCAGAATTCATGACTATCGGTACCATTATTTACCTTTTACTTTTTAGTCAGTCATTGTAATCAGTGACATTGACACTATTGTGGTAGAATATAATAATTCAAACTCAGGTGACATGGGTGAGATTGTACATGGCTCTCAAAAGGCTGCAGATTAAGAACCAAGACTAAGATTGTTAGTGAATATTATAATTAAGTTTGGTTATGGTAGAGATTAAGTAATGAAAAATTACTTTGAGAAATAATTGAGAAAGCCAGGCCTGGTGGTACATGCCTATAATCCCAGTACTTGGGAGGCTGAGAAAAGATGGCAGATTCACAGCTAGCCTCAGCTACTTAGTTGAGGCCCTCTGCAAGTTAGTGAGTCCCTGTTTCAAAGTAAAGAATAAAAAATAGGGCTGGGGGTGTAGCTCAGAGGTAAAATGCTCCTGGGTTCAATCATTAGTACCTTAAGCAAAAAAGAAAGCTAACTTTTTTTATTTTTAAAACTACAGAGGGGGGTGTCACAAAGTACTATATGAATATATGCCATTGTCAACATGATTTACATTATGATGTGGGACTATCTAAAATGCACCAAATAAAAAAGAAAGAAAGAAAGTCAGGCGTGGTGGCGCAGGCTTGTAATCCCAGTACTTGGGAGGCTGAGACAGGAGGATCACACAGGTTCAAAGCCAGCCTCAGCTACTTAGTGAGGTTCTCAGCAATTTAGTGAGACCCTGTTTCCAAATAAACTATAAAATAGGTATGGGAATATAGCCTGGAGGTAGAAAAGCCCCTGAATTCCACCCCCAGTACCACACACACAAAATTAACAAATAAAAGAAAAAAAGAAAAAATGCAACATATTTTCTTTAGGTTTTCTTTTGTTTTTGTGGGTCTGGGGATGGAGCCCAGAGGCATTTGATCTCTGAGCTATACCCCCTGCCCAATTTTTTATTCTTCATTTTTTGAAACAGGGTCTCACTGAGTTGCGAAGGGCCTCACTAAGTAGCTGAGGCTGTCCGCGAACCGTAATCCTCCAGTCTCAGCCTCCCAAATCCTGGGATTACAAGCGTGGACCACCACGCCTGGTTTGTTTTCTTTAGTTTAAAGGAAGATATATTCAAGTACTTGAGACCCTAATTTTGGGGAGTCATTTTTGTTTTATTTCTGGCTCCTCCCCCTACCTACCTTATACTGGGAATTGAGCTTTCTATATCTGAGCTAGATCACTCCCACCACCACTCTTTTTTTTATTTTGAAATAGGGTCTCACTAAGTTGCTAAGGTTGGCCTTAGCAACCACGCCCGGCTTCAGCTTCGTATTTTTAAAGTGAGCGAAAAGCTTTTCTAATTAAAAATGGGGCCAGGCATGATGGCGCACGCTTGTAATCCTATCATTTGGGAGACTGAGACCAGAGAATCGCAGTTTGCCAACAGCTTCAGCTACTTAGTGAGGCCCTCCACAACACAACTTAGTGAGACCCTGTTTCAAAATAAAGAATTAAAAAAAAAAATAGGGCAGGAGGTATTGCTTGGAGGTCGAATGTCCCTGGGGTTCATGCCCAGACATATATATTATGAAGCTGGAGCTGGGTCCTGTTTAACAATAAAAATTAAAATAGTGATGGTAATGTTGCTTAGAGGTAAGAGTATTCCTGGTACCACAATCTCCAATTCCGCACACACAGACAAAATGTCAAATTGTCATCAAAAGGTTCTTTGATATGACTTAGCTAATCTACTGAGTACTAGTAATTATAGAAAATGTATAAAAAAAAATCCTGTAATATTCTAACTCTAAACAATTTGAAACTATCTGTGGAAAAGATTTTAAAACCTATGAAACTTTAACCTTTTTTTATATATATATATACTCTTACATCTTAGGCATGTCCAGATCAGCAATGAGTCAGCAATTGACTTCTACAGGAAGTTTGGCTTTGAGATTATTGAGACAAAGAAGAACTACTATAAGAGGATAGAGCCTGCAGATGCTCATGTGCTTCAGAAAAACCTCAAAATCCCTTCTGGGCAGAATGCAGATGTGCAGAAGACAGACAACTGAACAAATTACAAATGAACTTTCTTGCACTTGCTTGTCGCCAAATAAAAGAGAGGCCCATTGATTTTCCCTTCTTTCTTAAGCTTTCCTTCCTCCTTGTTCTTGTTTTTCCTACTTTCTTTCCTCTAGAAATTTTAATACTTTCAAGGACTTTGGAAAATAATCATGTTTGGATTGTTTTAGTTATTTTTGTGAAGTGTTTGGATTGAAGGAAGGAAATGGTAGATCTGTTTAGTTTCACAGTTAAGATACAGTCCCAAAAATTGGGTGGCAAATGATTTTAAATTTTTCTAATGTCCTGCTTTCACATTGAAGGGCAGAGCCTAGAAATATTGCTTATTTCAAAAGACAGAAAAAAGCAGCAGCAATATCTTATTCCAATTCATAGACAAGTTTGGTGTGCTGTGGTACTTTGGGGTTTTAAAGACTATTTGTGGGATGCTAATCCCTGGACATTGCCTTCACTCCACCTTTATCCTTCTGAGCACTCTCTCAGGAGTTTGGACCATTATTATCCTTGTAAGAAATACTAAGCTTATTAGGTTCTCAAAGCAATTGTTTTTTCTCTTGTTGATGGATGGGGCAGTTTGGTTAGGTAGTGTTTTACTTTGATCTAAAAGCATATGAATTAAATTACATTTTTGCTATTGAGTGGGCTGGTTGTTATTAGCAGGTTTGCTTTTCCTCCCATTGATTGTTGCTAAAGGCATTAACATTTGAATTCTGGGCTAGTGAGCTTAATTTTTTTTTTTTAATATCCCAGCTAAAAGTATGGCCTTTAATTCACCTAAGAAGTTTGTTTTGATTTAATTTTTTTCTCTTGTCCTTTTCCTTAAGTAAGCCCAACAATAGTTAGTCTAACCTTCAAAATGGCATTGATATCTTTACAGGCTATTTTACCCCTAGATAAACTTAAAGCAGATGTGTTCTCTTGGACATATTAAAATATCTTAAAGCATAGATGGACTTTTGGCACAATAAATGCACTTAATATCAACTAATGCCAGCTGTTAATTAAAAAGTGTGGCCACTGAGCATTTGATTATATAAGAAAGAATATCAAGACAGTATTTTTGAGAATAACATAACTATGCTATTGCTTATTTGTTGGAAAACATCCCAGATTTGCTTACACTCTGTGCCTACAATACTGAGTTTAAGGATTTGGGATAAGAGGAATTGTTAAACTATTGCTTCTATTCTTGGAAAGATATAAACATAAAGTGTTAATAATGCAAGTATCACTGTGACCTCCTCTACTGGCAGGACTGGTTTGTCAGATCATTTTCTGGCATGTAGGGAGTGGCTTTAACAGATTGGTAACTTTTTATCAGATGAGAGACATCTGTGAAATACCCACTTTACATTCTTCCCATTGTCTCATCTTCAATATTTAGAATTCTTTAGATTGTCAATACTGCTTGGCCCAAGGAATGTTGCCCATAGATTTTAAAACATGCACAGGGTTTGGATTTTCTGTCATTTAACTTTTAAGAGGAAGTTTGATTCATAATATTTATTTTATGTAAAATTCTGGTATAAAGTTTCATCTCCAACTAGGTTTAATGACAAAGTTATTTTATAAAATGTTTGTGCATTTTATAACCTTAAGCTTTTATTTGAAAATGTGAAAGTACAATAGACTTTTGCCGTCTTAATTGAGTGCCAAGAAAAATAGAGAGGAAGATGGTTGATGAATGATTATAGGGTTCTAATCTTTGTCTTTTATGGTACTGGGAATTGAACCTCAGGGGTTTTTAACTCTGAGCTACACCCCCAGCCCTTTTTTAGTTTTCATTTTGAAACAGGGTCTCACTAATTTGTTGAGGCTGGTCTTGAACCTGTGATCCTCCTGTCTCAGCCTCCCTCATACTGGGGCACCACCACGCCTGGCTGGGTTCTAATCTTAAGGTAGTAAAAAAGTAGAAAGACCATGCTGGTTTCTTGGTTATCAGTTCCTTTTAAACAATCCAAATATAAGCTTAGAAGAAAAAGTTTAGAATTCAGCACCTTTACTTTCGTGAATAAGCTTCAGCTTGCTCTTGCCAAGAGATGAGTGCTTGACTTACAGAAAGCATTAGCATGAAGAATTCAGCCTTTTTGTAAACTTCCAGATATCAAAATAGATTTTGATATATAAGTGAGTTTTCTGAGATGACACTGCCTCTATTTCTATAACCATTTCACCTGGACTATCTAAGCAGTCCTATGAATGTATCCCTAAATGTGGTTATTGAAAACCAAATCGCTGCCTCATGACAATTAAGTACATGTTATTTAAAGAGGGAAACATTAAAGTTTGAATTGAGTGTGTAGGCTCCCTATCATTATATTGTTTCTTTTCCCACACGAGTCAATGAGTTAACCTAAATTCTAAGTGTTTGTAAAGGGTTAATTGTCCTATGTCAAACTTGTATTAAATAATTCCATCCACTTACAAAAAAGGAAGATGTGGAAGAGGTAGAAGCTGGACACTAGTTCATATTCCCATGAGTCAGTAAAGACTGAAGTAATGTCCAGTGTTGAGTTATTTTGATATATGATAAAAATAATCCTTGAGGTAAAACAGTAGTCCTGTTAACTGGAAGATCACAGGATGTAGCCGATGTATTTTTCAGGACAGATAGTTTTTGCTGTGGGGCAAATAGGATAAAACTGTACAGTGATTGCATTTAGGTTCTAAAGCAAAGAATCTGTAGAGAAATCTATGCAATATATAATTTGTCCAGATTAGTTTTCAGTTTGAGAAAGGAGTTTTGAGTATCTCCAAGCAGTTTATTCATCGATTGAAAATCCTCCAAAAAGAAAACTATTGGGAAACTGGTATGTGGTGGTGGAAAAGAAAAGCTCCCTCAGTTTTTGGAGGGAATAACTTTAAAAATACTTAAATGGCTAAGTTTACTTGGTGCAGTTAAGATAAACTTGTCAATTTTAACATTGCTGTTACATCTGAAATAAACTTATGTGATGTTCTGGTAGTGATCTGTGATGTCTATATAAGTATCTAAGAAATCCCTCTATCGTGCTGAGTTCTCAGTCAGCAGGGATATGTAGTCAGTGTGTGTGGTTTCTCAGCTGTTTTATTTACTCTCATTTCTTTTTTTCTTTTTCTTTTTAAGTGGTACTGGGGTTCCTGGAAACCCTTCTACTTCGGGCTACACTCCCAGACCTGTTTCATAGTTTTTATTTGGACAGGGTCTCTTAAGCCAGCACAGCTGGCTTTGAACCTGTGTGATCCTCCTGTCTTCGCCTCCCAAGCGCGGGGATTACAAGCATACGCCACCACGCCTGACTTTTTTTTTTTTTTTTTTTTTTTTTTGGTGCAGGTCTGGGAGTGGAACCCAGGGGCATTCGACCTCTGAGCTATACCCCCTGCCCTATTTTTTATTCTTTATTTTGATACCGGGTCTCACTGAGTTGCAGAGGGCCTCACTAAGTAGCTGAGGCTGTCCGTGAACCGCAATCCTCCGGTCTCAGCCTCCCGAATGCTGGGATTACAAGCGTGCGCCACCACGCCCGGCTACATTTCTTTAAAATCTAATGTAAAACTCATTAAAATAACATGCTGAGCGTGGTGGCGCACGCTTGTATTCCCCGCGCTTGGGAGGCTGAGACGGGAGGATCGCATGGGTTCAAAGTCAGCCTCAGCTACTTAGGCTCTCAGCAACTTGGTGAGACCCTGTTTCCAAATAAAATATAAAATGGGTCTGGGAGTATAGCCCGGAGATAGAAAGCCTCTGGGTTCCACCCCCAGTACTACCAAAAAAATAAAATAACTTAGGTGTAATCAAGGCATCCTAATTCAAAACTTTTAGCACTTCTTAGAAATTACCAAATCTCTGCAGTTTAATCCTAGTGAAAGAAAAAAATAAGACCCAAAGAGTTGTCTTTCTGTTATATTTTGGATCTAATTACTAAAAATACCTAACACTTAGGTTATTCTTTTTTTTCTTTTTTTCTTTTTTTTTTTTTTTTTTTTGGTGGTACTAGGGGTGAAACCCAGAGGCTTTCTAACTCTGGGCTATACTCCCAGACCCATTTTATATTTTATTTGGAAATAGTATTGGAAATGTAAGTGCAGCTTACCTGGCTTATGGCTTGGGGTGTCTTAAATTTACAGTCAAGCTGTCTGGCAGGGCTAGAGAATCCACTTCCAAGATGATCACTCATAGCTGTTGGGTGTCAGTTCTTCACTCTGTAGACGTCTCCACAGAGTTGCCTATCTGACCATTGGCATCTGGATTTCCTCTGAGTGAGTTAGTAGAATAAGCTGAAGCCATACTCCTTATGACATTACTCCTGCCGTACTGGTCACACAGGCCAGCCATTGTCCCAGCCTGATACTGTGTGTAAGGTGAATGTACCAGCATGTGAACATTGGGAGGTGGGGATTATTGGGCCTTGTTGGCTGACTGGGTGTCACTTAAAAGGCTAGGCTTTGGGTTTTGTCTCTGAGGGTTAGAAAATACGTACCTTACAATTCAGGATGTCGAAGTATGGAGTGGTCCTAGGAATACTATATACTCTAGTGGTTGTATTTTCAGCCAGGAGGGAGAGACCAACTGGTTTCAAACAGGCTTTTCTGAGTGATTTGGACATTTCTGTAAATTTGGGTACTGCAGCCATAAGTGGAAGCAGTGAGTTTATAGAAATTTTGAGTTAATATTTCCTGTGGCACAGAGGTGTTTTTTTGTTTTGTTTTGGTGTTGGTGGTACTGGGGATGGAACCCAGGGGCCTTCTACCTCCGGGCTACACTCCAAGATGTATTTTATATTTTATTTGGAAACAGGGTCTCTTAAACCAGCCGAAGCTGGCTTAGAACCTGTGTGATCCTTCTGTCTCAGCCTCCCAAGCAGGTGGGGTAGGGGGAAATACAAGCGTGTACCACCATGCCCGGCTAGGCACAGAGTTCTTAATTGGACTTCTTTTGCAAGGCTGAACCACAGGAAATTAGTCCTAGTTTATGGCACACCCAAGTAACAGCCATACGAAAAAAGACTTGAGTCAGATTTTTTTTTTTTTTTTTTTTTTTTTTTTTTTGTGGTACTGGGGTTCCTGGAAGCCCTTCTACCTCCGGGCTACGCTCCCAGACCTATTTTTATATTTTTGAAACAGGGTCTCTTACGCCAGCGCGGCTGGCTTCGAACCTGCGCGATCCTCCTGTCTCCGCCTCCCAAGCGCGGGGATTACAAGTGTGCGCCACCACGCCCGGCGAGTCAGATTTTTTTAATGAAGGTATAAGCCAAGCAGAGTGTTTCGGGGTATAACTCAGCGCTAGAACACCTCTCAGGTTCATTCCCTAGTACTACAAAAGTAAAAAGTGCTGGGGGTATAGCTCTGAAGGAGGATGCTCCTGGGTTCAACCTCTAGTACCACTGTAAATGCATTTGGAATTAATTGAACTCTAAAATTCAAATCTTGATTTTTTTTTTTTTAGTTATGAATTTTTCATGTAGAATCAGGAATCTGATCCCAAGATAGTTGAGAGCAGAAAATATAAAGGAGTTGCTACTTTCAGTCTAGAGTTTATCATTTTTGAAGAATTGTGAACCTTGTTAGTGAAAGCAACATCTTGGAAGACACTCTTTTGGATGGGATATTTGGATTATATATTTGTGAGTTATTTATGATTAATTTTCTGACTTCAGAAATTCAAGACACCTAAACCCATGACGGTTGTTAGTATAAGCTAAAGCACATGTTAAATGGCTGTAGCTCTTCTACACCCACCCCCCCAGCCCCCAGTACTGGGGATTGAACCCAGGGGATTTTAATTCTTTATTTTGAAACAAGTTGCAGAGGCCTCACTAAGTAGTTGAGACTGGCCATGAACCTGCGATCCTCCTGTCTCAGCCTCCCAAGTACTGAGATTACAAGCATGCATCACCACACCTGGCTATTGCTGTAATTTTTAACAATATCTGGTTTAAAAGGTTTACTTTAAGCCGGGCGTGGTGGCGCACACTTGTAATCCCAGTGCATGGGAGGCAGAGACTGGAGGATCACACAGGTTCGAAACCAGCCTCAGCTAGTTAGTGAGGCTCTAGGCAACTTAGTGAGACCCTATTTCCAAATAAATTATAAAAAATAGGTCTGGGAGTATAGCCCAGAGGTAGAAAAAGCCCTGGGTTCCACCCCCAGTGCTATACACACACACAAAGGTTTACTTTAATTGACCAAATTTCTGGAGCTCATCTAGTTAACTACAACCATATTGGAAATCTCTTTTTTTCTTTTGGTACTGGGCATTGAACCCAGGAACATTCTACCTCTTGAGTTGCACCACCAAACCATAATCCCCTGATTTTTTAAACAGGATCTGAAGCTGGCTTCAAACCTATACTCCTCCTGTCTCATACTCTTCAGGACTGGGATTATAGCCATGCTTTACAGCACCCAGCTAAGCAAATTCTTGTTACTAGCAATCTGCTACCATGAAATATAGTCAGGTATTATATGTATCACTTAAATTGCTTGTACAAATTAAGCACCTGCTTTTCAGTAGTGACCCAAGTAGATAAGTCAAATTCTGCAATAAAAGTCTCTTCTAAGTAGAATTTATATTTTGAGTGAAAGTCTTCCTCTTTACTAAAGACCATTTCCACCAAGATCTTGATTTAACTTTAACTTTGGAAGAAACTTGATAGAAACATTTCCTACACTGACCCGTATTAACATTAAATATAAACAAAAGGCCATAATTACCTTTGAGGAACTGAAGCATTGAAGTACAGAAGGGAGTGCAGAAGGAATCAAGTTCAGGATGTATGCAACAGAAGCTATCTAACAGATTCTGATTCCATCATATATCACTGTTTCCCTAGACACTCAGGAGTGTATCTCATTCTAAATGGTTTTCAAATTACAATTTAAAAATAGCAATCTAAACTGGGTGTGGTGGTGCACTAATCCCAGCATTCAGGGGGCTGAGATGGGAAGATCATGGTTTGAGGACAACCTCAGCTATTTACTGAGGCTCTCTGCAACTTAGACCCTGTTTCAAAATAAAGAATAAAAAGTAGGGCAGGGGGTGTAGCTCAGAGGTCGAATGCCCCATCCCCAGACCTGCAAAAAAAAAAAAAAAAAAAAAAAAAGCAAACTAAAGCCTGATGTGGCAACTTACACTTGTAATCCCGGCGGAGGGTCACTGTTCTCAGACAGCCTTGGCTACTTACGCCCTTTGCAACTCAATGAAATCCTGTTTCAAAAAAAGAATGGAGCCAGGCGTGGTGGCGCACACTTGGGAGGGGGAGACAGGAGGATCCTGCAGGTTCGAAGCCAGCCATGCTGGCTTAAGAGACCCTGTTTCCAAATAAAAAGTATAAAACTAGGTCTGGGAGTGTAGCCCAGAGGTAGAAGGGTTTCCAGGAACCCCAGTACCACCAAAATAAAGAATGGAAAATAGGGCTGAGGGTGTAGCTTGGAGATAGAATGCTTTTGGGTTCCATCCCAGGTACCAAATAGCGAATTAGCTTGAACCTGGTGACATCCTAACTGGAGATCATATTAGACACATCGGACTTCTCATACCACTTGACCTTTTGCAAAAGGATTCAAAGAGTGAACATCTGTCTTCCTAGGTCTTCATTATTTCAGTTTCTGATTGATAACAAACTTCTTCCCCTGATAATTGACTCAAGGAATGACTACTTGGCTTAAATCAGCTCATTTATTTTACATATAAGCAAATTGATATAGCCTCTGTTTATACTTACCTGTGCAGGTGACCTCACACCTTTGTGTTGAGTTGGAACACTTCCTGCAAGTGTAACTTCTACAACTACTCATTACCACTAGACACCCTTTTCTTACCCTCCTTCCTCTGTCTACATAAAATTGGTGTCTCTCCAAATCAAAATTTGGCTTATACTACATAGGCTAGGACAGTAAATATTCTGGATCATCACAAACTCTCATATTTAAAACAGCAAAAGTACTCATTTGCAGGAGTAGTGCACTGACTTACATGAAATTTGGTCATGGGATATGCCTACAGGGATCAGGCACTGACAGTGAAAAGGAGGGGCTAACAGACTGGCAAGAATAGAAAAAAAATTTTTTTTCAGTTCCCATGAGGTAGTCTTAAAGTCTTAAATTTTAAAATTAGCCGGGCATGGTGGCATATGCTTGTAATCCCAGCATCTGAGAGGCTGAAACTGGAGGATCACGGTTCACAGACAGCCTCAGTTACTTGGCAAGGCCCTTCCCAACTCAGTGAGACCCTGTTTCAAAAAATAAAAAGACAAAAATAGGGCTGAGGATGTAGCTCAGAGGCAGAATTCCCCTGGGTTCCATCCCCAGTAGTGAAAAAGAAAGAAAGAAAAGGAAAGCTTTAAAATTTCTGAGAAAATTTAGAAACAAAAAACAAAAGGAATAAACCGTGCGTGGTGGCACACACTTGTAATCCCAGCACTTGGGAGGCTGAGATGGGAGGATCACGCAGGTTCGAAGCCAGACTCCGCTGGCTTAAGAGACCCTGTTTCCAAATAAAAAATATAAGATAGAGCTGGGTGTGGTGGCTCACGCTCGTAATCCCAGCATTTGGGAGGCTGAGACTGGAGGATCACGGTTCAGCTACTTAGTGAGGCACTCTGTAACTTAGTGAGACCCTGTTTCCAAATAAAAACTAAGAAAATAGGGCAGGGGGTGTAGCTCAGAGGTCGAATGCTCCTGGGTTTTATTCCCTGACCCGCCAAAAAAAAACCCATATATATATATATATATATATATATATATATATATATATATATATAATTAGGTCTATATATAACTATATATAACTATATATATATATATATATATATATATATATATATATATATATATATTAAGTCTGGGAGTGTAGCCCAGAGGTAGAAGGGTAGAAGGCCCCTGGGTACCACCAAAATAAAAAAAAAAAAGGAATAGTTAGTTGTTCAATATGATTTCCTTTACATTTTGTGCATTTTTCTAGTTTGTTTCCTCTGACAGGTTATAAGACCATTTTAGTTTTAGAGAATGTTCCTGCCAGGCATGGTGGTACATACCTGTAATCCCAGTATTTCGGAGACTGAAGGATTGCAGGTTAGAGGCCAGCCTCGACAATTTAGTGAGACACTTTCAAAACAAGAGAGCTGGGGGTATAGTTCAGAGGTAGAACATCCCTGGGTTCAATCCCTGGTACCAAAAAGTGATAAATAAAAGAATATTTCACTGCCTTTGAATGGCCAATAAAGGCATAAGTCCAACTAGCAAAGTGAAAGGAATATCTTTTTACATGTAAGAGTGGAAAAAATGTGAGTCATTATAAGACATTAGGACTGACGAACCCAAGACATCTCAGTAATATTTCAATACAGGCCAGCTGAGTTTAATAAAAACTGGACAGAAATATAAAGCATTCTTTCCACATTTAACTGCTGGGAACCAGAAACTAGCCACTGGTAATGAAAGTAGAAATAATTCAATAAAAACTATTTATACAATGTATGAGTTTCCTTTGGGACTTACAAAGGAAAATGTACTGAGTGAATTAATGGAAGAGATAAAGGAGTAATATACTACATCATGAACATAAGGAATATAAATTATCTACAAAAATGCCTGCAAACCTGGATAGTTTAGCAAAATTCTAACAAACGTATCCACCGGCAAGATAAGGTTAGGTCACAGAGGAATGTGCTTAGAGAATTAAGTATTTCCAGAGGCATCATAAAGAAAAGAGATAGGGCTGGGCATGGTGGTGCATGCCTGTAATTCCAGTACTTGGGAAGCTGAGACAGGAGGATCATAATAGGTTCACAGCCAGCCTCAGCTACTTAGTGAGGCCCTCCACAACTTATTGAAGCTCTAATTCAGAATAAAGACTAAAAAATAGGGCTGGGGGTGTAGCTTGGATATTACAGTGAGAAGCTGTTTATGTGAGCCCTGTTGGGCTCCTGAACTGTTACAGTGAGATGTAGTCACAGGTTCTTGTTCTGAGCTATGTGTAGAAAACAATAGCCTGAACTCTTTTTACTGTAAGCTTAAGTGATTTTATTATTACAAAGATGGAAAGATAGAAACAGATAGTAAAGCCCTACACTCCAAAGGGGGAAGGGTTAAGTGAATGACTTGAAAATAAGTCACTGGAGTTCTAGATACAGAATAGGTTTTTTTTTTGTTTGTTTGTTTGTTTGTTTTTGGTGGTACTGGGGTTCCTGGAAGCCCTTCTACCTCCGGGCTACACTCCCAGACCTATTTTTACATTTTTTTTTTTTTTAATTTGGAAACAGGGTCTCCTAAGTCAGCGTGCGGCTTCGAACCTGCACGATCCTCCTGTCTCTGCCTCCCAAGCTTGGGGATTACAAGCATGCACCACCACGCCCGGCCAGAATAGTTTTTATAGATACATGGTCCTTCATTTTGATCTACCAAGTAATATTCTTTTTCTGTGTGTGTGTGGGGGGGGTCTGAGGATGGAACCCAGGGGCATTCGACCTCCGAACTACACCCCCTGCCCTATTTTTTATTCTTTATTTTGAAACCGGGTGTTACTGAGTTGCAGAGGGCCTCACTAAGTATCTGAGGCTGTCCGCGAACCATGATCCCCTGATCTCAGCCTCCCGAATGCTGGGATTACTAGCCTGCACTACCATGCCTGGCTCCAAGTAATCTTCTGACCCGACTAGATCCACCCCTTCTCCAGGGCAGGTCTTTTCATGTGGGGATTCCTTCCTATAGACCTGCCCTGTCCTTGGTATAGACCTCGAGCCTTTTGTTACACCCCAAAATGTGTTCATTGATTATTGGAGTCTGGGATCTCTTGAAGGTTATGGCACCCCCCCCCCCACACACACACACACATCCTTGGGAAATCTTAGCTTATCTTAGAAATATAAAAGACTGTGGGCTTCCTCTATTATTTTGCTAATTGCCCTTGGTGCCTCAAACTCTGCAGGGTCCTTTTCCTATCTGGATGCCTGCCCTGTCTCCAAGCTCCTGACTTTTTAATACTGAAGTTATTTTCAAATACATTTTGAAACCATTTCCCAATACCAGCACATTAATATCAAAGCTATTTTTAAATACATTTTGAAGCCCTTTCCCAATACTGGCACATTCGCCCCTCTTTCTATTAACTTCCTGACACCTGACACCTGTCAGGCTGAAAGTAAACATAGGTGGGTTGTTTTTTTTGTTTTTGTTTTTTTTTTACAGCTCTTATTAACCATCAATATAAGCTCAATCCCCATCAGCCCCCCCCATTTTTACTACTTGCATACACCCATAGCAAAGGAATAAGGAGATTGAAATTGGTAGTTAACTTCTTCAAGGCTAAGAAGGGATGGAGTGGGGCCCCAGCTTTAGAGTGCATGCAAGCAGTTTTACTTTGAGGGAGTCAGAAGGGTGAGTGTCTTGAGTCTCTATGGCCATCCAAGGGAAGGGGGTTTTGATAAATGTCCATCTTAAGTTTCATCTGGAGCATCATCCTGGAACTTGATGGCTTTAACTCTGTTGAAAGCAAACTTAACTGATGTAGGATAGAAGAAATAAGTAGGTAGAAAGGAGACCGACAGGAAGCAAAAGCAAAAATATAACTTTGATATAAGAACCTGGAGCTGAAGTGCTTCAGCCTCTAGTCCACAAACCAGTTCTCTTTCCCAGGCCTGACTCTACCATAAATTCTTGGGAAACCTGTAGACCCTAGAATTAACAATAGCTCTAAGAAAACCTATAATTTAGGATATCCCAGCTTATCTGTCAATCAACTAATGAGGACCCCAGTCAACCCAAGATCATTCACCCTAAGGCTGACCAGACCACAGACCATCAGGAAGCGCCTCGGGACTACTGGACTGAGCTCATCCACCCTAAGGCTGCCAGACCACCTACCCACCATAAACCACCTTGGGACTACCGGACTGAGCTCATCCTCACATGCCTTCTCTGGCCCACCCCTCACGAAAGTCCCCTATAAGAAGAGAACACTGAACTCCCCAAAATGCCTTCCTCATCTTAAGGTGGCCCGCATTCTCTTGAATGTGTACTTCCTCCCCTTTTCCCCCAATAAACCTCTGTCTATGTCTCTAACTGGCACCTGCTGAAATTCTTTTCCATCACGTTAGCCAAGGACCCTGCAGACCCCGAGTTCCTGAGCCAAGAACTCACCCCAACATAACCACATAATTTGGAAACCATGTGCCAAATATAAGTATGAAGAGAATGGCCTCCAGAGGTCTAAAAAGAGGTAGCTTAATAGAAACTTACTGTAAGTCTTTTAAAATTAATTTTATATAAAACCATCTCCATCACATATGCACACAAACATCCCACAAACACTTTATGAATTGCCTCAACCCTTTAATTTTTATCCTTTTTTGTATCCTTCTTTTACCAAAAACTTTACACCCACACACTTTCTACATCTGTCTCTTCTTTCTACATACAAGCTAAACCAGAAACAATACCATTTCACAATGTTGTTCTTATACCAACAATGAAAAAACCCATTTAAAAAACTTAAGTGTCACTTTAAACCTTATGAAGTTAAGAGCATTTTAAAGCATTACCTTTTGCATTTACCCAACTTAAATGAATTGCAAATTTCCATAGAAAAAGTTAATCCTTAAAACATTAATCCTGCAAAATGAATAAAACTAAAGGCAATGCATATCGTATTTGATCACATAACTTAATAACTATAATAGTTTACCACAGAAAGCTAAGACATCAGATAAGCATCATTAGTGTCTTGAAACATTAATCCTGCCAAAGGAAAAAAAGAACTTCAAAAGCAATGAATACTGTATTTATTCACATCTCACAGAGGTCTAATTTTTATGACAGTCTGGACAGCTTTTTAGAAGTTTACATTTTAGGTAGGACTGGTTGAGATAAAAAAAAAAATCGAGCAGTACCTTGTCTTAGTACAGCCAGCAAAAGAGAAAGAAAAAAGGAACAACTTAAGTTTTTTCTTTTGGGGCTTTTCTGGAAGGATGAGACAAAACACACCAGAAGACTAAGGGAGAAGCTTGTACCCAAGTTAATTTGGTTTCCTGACATCTCCTTTTTTAATAGAGGAGCTGGAATCTCTAGTATAACTAAGAATGGGAGAATTGGAGGTCACCCCAGAAGCAGACTAAATAAATGCTTTAGGGAAATGTAAGGAAATGCTTCAGGGGCTGGCTTAATATGCTCCTAACTCTAGCTATATGTTTGGACCTTGGGCCAGGAGAGAAGGGTAACACCTTAAATATGGCCTTGGTGTCTACAAAGAACCAAATAGTCTGAGATCCCACTGTGATTGCCTAAGGCTCTTTAGTCTTAACAAAGGTGGTGAGAGCCTGGAGGAATGGCCCTAGAACTTGGATTTGGGGACCCCAGGTCCCTCCAGACCTGAGGGCTCTCAGATGTTTAATGGTCCCCCCTTGCACCATGGGCAGGGCCTTGGAGGGCCTTTTCCAGCCTCCTGGTTTAGGGCATTCATGCCAGAAATGTCCTAACTCTCCACACTTAAAACAAATGTGAGCCCAGGCTTTTGTGGGATTAGTGCTCAGCCAGGATGCTTTTATGGCATTTGTCTTTCTGTTTCTTCCTTTCCAAGTCCCTGTTATTATAAACTGAATTAGTAGCCTGCAGTAGTAAGTTTATATTAAATTTGTCTGACTCTGACACGAGTTTTTGGAGTTTTGTCTCTGAGGATGGACTTCCCTTCTACTGGATAAAGAATTGAGCAACCTGCCAGGAGTGGTGGCACACGCTTGTAATCCCCACACCTGGGAGGCTGAGACAGGAGGATCCCACAGGTTCGAAGCCAGCCTTAGCTACTTAGTGAGGTTCTCAGCAACTTAGGGAGACCCTGTCTCCAAATAAAGTATCAAATAGGTCTGGGAGTGTAGCCCAGAGGTAGAATGCCTCTGGGTTCCATCCTCAGTACAAAAAAAAACAAAAACAAAAACAAAAAAACACTGGCTTATGGACAGATTGAACTCTAAACTCCCCCTCCCCACACTGCTGTCAGGGAAACATTTCTTTTAGTCCTCTCAACTGCTTTGCTAGAGCTGTCTGGTCTTTGGGTTTTGCTTCCACTGCTGCTGCTAAAATTGCCTCAGGATTGCAACCTTTGAATAAGTCTAGGTGGTGCTGGAGATAGTACTTGCCCTCCCCCCTGCAGAAAAACTCTTTCTCCAAGATCCTGTGGTGGCCAGGCTTTCCCATCCCGCAGCGAGTATTGTGGCCAGCCTGAGCATAAAAGAAAATGAGCGCATTTAGGATATTGTTGGGACCCCATCTAAGAAAGACAGAGGTATTGGGTGCTGAGCAGAAGGTTGCCCTTCTTCCTTGCACCCTCTGAAACTGAGTGACCCAGCCAGGGGCATCCAGCTGGGTGCCTGTGTGCATGGGGTGGTGAGAGTGGCCTCACTGTCTACCAGGAGGGTCTCTATGGGCTTAAGACTTTGCCTCTTTTGCCCCTGCCCTGCTTCTACCCCTCCCTGACTTGTCCTTTCTCTATCTGGATGAGGTTCTCTATAGCCTAACTAAGCATTAAGCTGTCTCCCTGAAAATGTACCACAACTTTGGTGGGGATAGAAGCCTAAAATTGCCAATAAAGTAGAGATAGCCACAAAGAGATTTTTTTTTCTAAATTTTGTACGGGGGGGCCAGTAACAGCATATGTAAATGGGCAGAGCCTATTGGAAGCTAATCTGGCAGCAATAGGATCCTGGGGATTCCAGACCACTGTAGAGCGGTAGGCTAATCTGGCGGCGATAGGACGCTGAGAATCCCAAGCCACTGGAGCTGTGCCTGGACCAGTCCAGCTTTCTTAGCCACCTAGAGCTCTCAGAAGCATGAGTTTAGATCCTTATCTATTCAGGCTTCTAATCACAAAACTCAGACTCTAGCACTCAGGCCGCTGGGAGTTGGGGGCCACTGGGGCTTGCAAACTGCCAGGGCTCACAGGCCAACAGAGTGAACACAGGCCGCCCTGTAAATGGTTGGGGGCTGTGTCTGTTTACTGACTATGGTTGCTAATGGCAATGCTTCCTAGGTGCTGGGGCTAGAAGCAAGCAGTCTGGCTGGTTTATCTCCCTAACACCTGTTTCCAGCTGCAGCTGCAGTGGGAGAAAAACTCACTGCCATTTAGCAATGGGTGGTGGCTGGCATCTCCTCGGTTTGGAGGTTTTCTGGATGTGGGCTATGGGCATTTTTTAGGTTTAATTTTACAGGGCTTTAAAAAAAAGTGTCCCATCTTTGATGGGGGCAGAATGGATTGGCACTCATCTGGACCTTATAAGACAATAGTGAGTTTCCCAGGTCCCCAATATAGACCTCTGACACAGGTCTAGCCTCACTTACAAGAACATAAAGCAACATGAGCCATTACTTCGAAAGGTGTTGAAACGGTTTCTTGAGAAGAAACTCAGCGTTTCCTTACCAGATTCTTGTCTGCAGTGAGCAAAGAATGACACCTGCAGATGGCAGGAAGGGAGTAAAAGGTTTATTGGAAGCAGCAGGGAATAGGGAAAAGTGGCAGAACACCCCTAAGGGCTCTCGGGACTCTGGTACCCAGCAGCTGCCTTCAGGACAATACTTGAGGGTAGCCCAAGCCAAATGCCTTCAGTTGCAAGTTGCTTTCTCCCAAATTCCACGTGATCTTCCAGAAAAGAAGTGCAGGTCACCCCTAGGGGCCCTGGTTGGCCTTGATGTCCAGCGAAGGCCTTCAGGTCACTACCTGAGTGTGGCCAGGGCCAAGTGCCTTCAATTGCACTCCACCTTCTCTCAAAGCTAACGTGACCTGTGAGAGAGAAAGAGAGAAAAGCTCCCCAACGGGGAGGGGTTTCCAGAGTGGGTAACCATCCTGGTGACTAGTCTAGGGATTTATATATCTCTGTATGTCCTCTGTTACTTGGAGTCTGGGAGGCAATTCTTAAAATTTGCATAGGGTATTTGCATGTCCTTTGAGGGGTCTCCTTTCAGTAGAGGTGTCAGGCTTGCTCCAGGGATGTCTCCTGGGTTTGTTGATTAGTAAACAGATGGTTTTGTGAAGCTTTGGTCATTCTTATCTCTGAACCTTGGAAGAGCTGGTCTCTTTTAGGAGCCTTGGAAGTTAATTAGTATTTGTTGCCCCTCAGGAAATTAAGTTTTTCTACTGAGGCCTCTTCCCTACCTGCCTACTTCCTTTCTACCTCCTCAGTTTGAGGCTCCCAAGTCACTATTTGGTTGCCTATGAGTTCATATAGTATGCTTAAGGAGGGCCTGGAGTCCCTTCTTGTCTGCCCTACACCATTTAAAGGGGTTACTTCCTGAAGGGCATTCTACTGTGGCTAGTTCCTTGGTCGGGGGCTCCCCACAAACCAGAATTGCCTCCCAGACACCGGATGATCACGGTTATTCTGGGGGAACTCCTATTGCTCCAGGAGAGTATAACTCTTTTGGGGGTGCAGTGGTAATAGAACCATCGTTGGCATGCCCCATGTTGGCGCCAAAATTGTTTCGGTGAGGAACTTGTTATGGGGGCCCTGTTGGGCTCCCGAACTGTTACAGTGAGATGTAACTGCAGGTTCTTGTTCTGAGCTATGTGTAGAAAACAATAGCCCGAACTCTTTTCCTGTGAGCTTAAGCGATTTTATTATTACAAAGATGGAAAGATAGAAACAGATAGTAAAGCCCTACACTCCAACGTGGTGGGGAGGGGGGGTATTAGTGAGTGACTTGAAAATAAGTCACTGGAGTTTTAGATACAGAATGGTTTTATAGATACATGGTCCTTCATCTTGTTCTACCAAGTAATCTTCTGACCCGACTAGATCTACCCTTTCTCCAGGGCAGGTCTTTTTGTTACGGTTTCTGGACTGTTATGGTTTGGGAAACTGTCACTGGGGACCTTTATTAGGCTCCCCAAGACTATTCCCATAAAACCATAGGTTCTTGTCCTGAGCTAAGGATAGATATGCAATAGCCTAGACTCTTGCTGAAGATTTAAAGGAGTTTATTAGCCGGGCATGGTGGCGCACGCTTGTAATCCCTGCATTTGGGAGGCTGAGACTGGAGGATCTCGGTTCACGGACAGCCTCAGCTACTTAGTGAGGCCCTTTGCAACTCAGTGAGACCCTGTTTCAAAATAAAGAATAAAATATCGGGCAGGGGGTGTAGCTCAGAGGTCAAATACTTCTAGGTTCCATCCCCAGATCCGCAAAATAAATAAATAAATAAATAAATAAATAAATAAATAAATTTATTAAAAAGAGAGAAATACAGACGATAGTTACAGCCTCATGTTACCCAGGGGTAATATGAGGGGGTGCTTCAAATGAAATCACCGATAATTCCTGGATACAGAGTATTTTATAGTCAGTCCTCAACCAGACCCATCCCCTCTAGGGCCGCCCTTTTGATGTGGGGGGGCATACCTTCCTGCCAGTCATTCCTGTTTCTAGTACTGACCCCTCAAATGTGTTATTTGGTCATCGAATTCTGATCTTTTTTAAAGGGTTCAGGCATCCTCCCATGATTATCAAAGGGTTTATGGCATCCTTCCACTTCCTTGGGAAATCTTATCTTTTTAACGGAAAAGGCCCTGAAACTATCTCTGTTGTCTTGCTAATTTCCCTTGGTCCCTGGAATCCTGCAGCCTCTTTTTCTGAAGCTCCTGGCTTCTTTACTACCAAAGATATATCTGAAAAATTGAAAATATTTTCCAGTACTGGTACATTAATACATTTTGAAGCCTCTTCCCAATACTAGTGAGGAGGTAGAAAGGAAATAGGCAGATAGGGAAAAGGCCTTGGTAGAAAAAAGTTAATTTCCTGAGTTTCCTGAGGGGCGACAAATGCCTGAAATTCCAAAGGCTCAGAGATAAGAAGGCCAGAGCTTCACAAAAGCCATCTGTTTACTAATCAACAAACCCAGGAGCCAGCACAGAACAAGTTGGACACTCCTACTGAATGAAAGGAGACCCTTCAAAGGACTTGCAAATATCCTATGCAAATTCTCCTTGGAATCCCAAAAGTCACCCTAACCAAAAACGGACTTGCAAGCGGTCAGGCTTTGGCCAGTTGGATGGCAAAGGGGGGATTTTCCCGCTTGAGACCCCCTCCCCTTTTGGGGAGCTGTTCTCTCTCTTGCAGGTCAGGTCGTGTTGGCCCTGAGAGAAGGCAGAGTGCATCTGAGGGCACATGGCTCAGGCGACTCTTGAGTAGTGACCTGAAGGCCTCTGCTGGATATCGTGGCTGGCCAGGCCCCTGGGGGTGGCCTGTACCTCTTTTCTGGCAGATCGCGTGGACTCTGGGAGAAAGTAGTTTGCAACTGATGGGCACTTGGCTCGGGCGACACTCGGGTAGTGACCCTGAAGGCAGCTACTGGACCCCGGAGTTCCGACCGCCCCTATGGGGTGTTCGGCCACTTTTCTCTATTCCCTTCTGGCAGATCGCGTGGACTCTGGAAGAAAGCAGCCTGCACCTGAAGGCAATTCGGCTTGGGCTACTCTCAAGTATTGTCCTGAAGGCAGCTGCTGGACCCAGAGTTCCAGCCCCTTTGGGGGTGTTCAGCCACCCTTGCCCCATTCCCTGCTGCTTCCAATAAACCTTTTACTCCCCTTCCTGAGGTCTGCGGGTATCATTCTTCGCTCACCATAGACAAGAACTCGCCGGGTTTTCTCTCAAGAAACCCCCGTTTCACTAGTACATTTTCATGTGGGGATTCCTTCCTGTAGACCTGCCCTGTCTCTGGTACAGACCTCAAGCCTTTTGTTACACCCCATAATGTGTTAATTGATTATTGGAGTCTGGGATCTCTTGAAGCCTTATGGCACCCAAACACACACACACACACACACACACACACACATCCTTGGGAAATCTTAGCTTATCATAGAAATGTAAAAGACCTTGAGTTTCCTCTCTCTCTTTCTCTCTCTCTCTCTCTCTCTCTCTATCTATCTATCTATCTATATATATATACACACACACACACACACACACACACACACACACACACACACACATATATATTTGCGGGTCTGGGGATGGAACCCAGGGGTATTCGACCTCAGAGCTACATCCCCTGCCCTATTTTTTATTTTGAAACCATTGCAGAGGGCCTCACTAAATTGCTGAGGCTGGCTGTGAACCAGATCCTCTGGTCTCAGTCTCCAGAATGCTGGGATTACAAGCATTTGCCACCATGCTGGGCTAAGTTTCCTCTATTATTTTGCTAATCACCCTTGGTGCCTCAACTCTGCAGTTTCCTATCTGGATGCCTGCCCTGTCTCCAAGCTCCTGACTTTTTAATACTGAAGTTATTTTCAAATACATTTTGAAACCATTTCCCAATACCAGCACATTAATATCAAAGCTATTTTTAAATACATTTTGAAGCCCTTTCCCAATACCAGCACATTGGAGGTAGAATGCCCCTGGACTCAATTCCCAGTATGCAAAAAAAAAAAAAAAAAAAAAGAAAAAAGAAAAAAGAAAAAAGAAAGAAAGAAAGAAAGAAAGAAAGAAAGAAAGAAAAGAGATACCCTGTATCAGGTGTGAGATAGGTAGTTAGCAATTGCAAAGATAGTATAGGACCAAACTAATGGATAAAATCAGGAGACATGGAGACATTAGAGAAAAAAAGAACATAGTAATTGAGTCAGGCATGGTGACACATTCCTATCTATAAATCCAGTACTTGCAACACTGAGACGGGCAGAAGGCATGTTCAAGGCTTGCCTCAGAAATTTAGAAAGACTCTATCTCAAAAAATAAAATAGGAACCGGGTATGGTGGCACAGGTTTGTAGTCCCAGCATTTGGGAGGCTGAGACAGCCTCTGCTGCTTATTGAGGCCCTTTGCAACTCAGTGAGACCCTGTTTCAAAATAAAGAATAAAATATAGGGCTGGGGGTGTAGCTCAGAGGTAGAATGCCCCTGGGTTTCATCCCTAGTACTGCAAAAATAAATAAATAAAAATAATTTTTGGGGGGTCATACTGGGGATGGAACCCAGGGGCCTTCTACCTCCAGGTTACACCCCCAGACCTATTTTATATTTTTTATTTGGAAACAGGGTCTCTTAAGCCAGCAAAAAATAAATTTAATATAAAATAAAATAAAATAAATTTTATTTTAAATTTATTTTTAGCTGGGCATGGTGGCGCACGCTTGTAATCCCCGCGCTTGGAAGGCTGAGACAGGAGGATCATGCAGGTTCGAAGCCAGCCTTGCTGGCTTAAGAGACCCTGTTTCCAAATAAAAATATAAAAAATAGATGTCTAGAAGTGTATTCCGGGGGTAGAAGGGTTTCCAGGAGCCCCAGTACCACCAATAAATAAATAAATAAATAAATAAATAAATAAATAAATAAATAAAATAGGAGCCGGGCATGGTGGTACATGCTTGTATTCCCAGTATTCAGGAGGCTGAGAAAGGAGGATTGCAGTTCAGGGACAACTGGATCAAGATAAGGGGACAGCCTCAGCTACTTAGGCCCTCTGCAACTCAGTGAGACCCATTTCAAAATAAAGAATAAAAAAATAGGACTAGGGGTGTAGCTTGGAAGTATAATGCCTCTGGGTTCCAACCTCAGTACTCCAAAATAAAATAAAATAAAATAAAATAGGGCTGGGGTAAGCCAGGTGCAATGGGTCATGCTTTTAATTCCAGAACTTGGGAGGCAGAGACAGGGGATCAAAGTTTCAAAGCCAGCCTTTGTAACTTAGTGAGGCTCTCAGCAATCTAGTGAGACCATATCCAAATAAATAAAGTCAGGCTGGGGTGTAGCTTGAAGGCAGAATGCCTCTGGGTTTAATCCCATGTGCGTGTGCATGTGTGTGTGTGTGTGTGTGTGTGTGCGCGCGCTCGCCTTGGGGTATAGCTCAGAGGTAGAAGGCCTCTGGGGGGTTTAGTCTACAGTACCAAAAAAATAAAGAATACAGTAATTGAAAATGTAATTGGCAAAGCTTTGGAGTTGGGCTATAAGAAATAAAAATCATTATTAAAGTCATTTGAGATTTTAAAGAGATTTAACACAATTATAGTTAAAAAGTACTGGAAATTTTTAAATTAAGAACTTGAATATAGCTAGACATAATGGTGCATGCTTGTAATCCCAGTACTTGGGAGGCTGAAACAGGAGGATTGCAGGTTCAAGGACAGTCTCAACTAGTAGCAAGACTCTCAGCAACCTAGTGAGACCCAATTTCAAAAAAAAGGCTGGAGGTATAACTCAGAGGTAAAATGCCCCCAGGCTCAGACCTCGGTACCAGAAAAGGAAGGAAGAAAGTTATAAAAAAGAACAAAGAAATAAATTTAGGGGCTGGGAATGTAGCTCAGCGGTAGAATACTTACCTAGCATGTATGAGTGATGTAGGATAGAAGAAATAAGTAGGTAGAAAGGAGACAGACAGGAAGGAAAAGTAAAATATAACTTTAATATAAGAACCTGGAGCTGAAGTGCTTCAGCCACTAGTCCACAAACCGGTTCTCGTTCCTAGGCCTGACTCTCTCAAAAAAATTCCTGGGAAACCTGTAGATCCTAGAGTTAACTACAGTATTTCTAAGAAACCTATAATTTAGGATATGCTAGCTTATCTGTCATTCAGCTAATGAGGACCCCAATCAGTCTGAAGACCCTAAGACTGACCAGACCACCAGACCATCAGGAAGCGCCTCGGGACTACTGGACTGAGCTCATCCACCCTAAGGCTGCCAGACCACCTGCCCATCATAAACTGCCTGGGGACTACCGGACTGAGATCATCCTCGCATACCTTCTCTAGCCCGCCCCTCACGAAAGTCCCCTATAAGAAGAGAATCCTGAACTCCCTAAAATGCCTTCCTCATCTTGAGGTGGCCCACATTCTCTCTTGAATGTGTACTTCCTCCCCTTTTCCCCAAACAAACCTCTGTCCATGTCTCTAACTGGCACGTGCTGAAATTCTTTTCCATCACGTTAGCCAAGGACCCTGCAGACCCTGACTTCCTGAGCTGGGACTCATGAGGGCTAGGCTTGATCCCCAGCAACACACACATGTAAACAAAAATTTACCTAGTGTCCAAAGACTTCATACCTAAGGAAAAACAATGAAATTATTATTATTATTATTATTATTATTAATTATTATTAATTATTATTACAGGTCTGGGGATGGAACCCAGGGGCATTCGACCTCTGAGCTACACCCCCTGCCCTATTTTTTATTCTTTATTTTGGAACAGGGTCTCACTAAGTTGCAGAGGGCCTCACTAAGTAGTAGCTGAGGCTGTCCGCGAAACGTGATTCTCCGGTCTCAGCCTCCCAAATGCTGGGATTACAAGCGTGTGCCACCACGCCCAACAACAATGAGATTATTTTGATAATGGAAAGGAAATTACAAAGGAAATACAATTATTATTTGACAAGTCGGGTCCCTCCCCCTTCCCTGCAGGAGGCGGAACCCTGGGGAAGGAGGAGGAGACTGCTAGGCAGGCAGGCTGGCAGTATCATCAGGCAGGCTTTATCGCGAGAGAAGCAGCATTTCTACGGTAGTCCCACCCACAAGACGTATACCTTAAAAAGAGAGGCAGTTCCTTCTAGCGTTGGATCAGCCTGCTAGTCTTTAGGACTGTCCAGCCCCCATCCCCGAGAGGACCACATTCCACCATTAAAGCTGGTACCGTGGTTCCTGGTCTCTCTCTTGCCTTTACTTTCCCCATGCAAACTTAACATTATTATTTTTATTTTTATTTGTTTATGTTTTTTTGGTGGTGCTGGGGGTGGAACCCAGAGGCTTTCTACCTCCAGGCTATACTCCTAGACCTATTTTATATTTTATTTGGAAACAGGGTCTCATTAAGTTGCTGAGAGCCTCACTAAGTAGCTGAGGCTGGCTTTGAACCTGTGGGATTGTCCTGTTTCAGCCTCCCAAGCGTGGGGATTATAAGTGTGCACTAGGAAATACAATTGTTAATAAAGGGAGCTGGGCATGGTGGTGCAAGCTTGTAATCTCCGTGCTTGGGAGACGGAGACAGGAAGATAGCGCAGGTTCGAAGCCAGACTCACTGGCTTAAGAGACCCTGTTTCCAAATAAAAGTAAAAAATAGGTCTGGGAGTGTAGCCCAGAGGTAGAAGGGTTTCCAGGAACCCCACTACCACCAAAATAATAATAATAATAATAATAATAATAATAATAATAATAATAATAACAAGAAGAAGAAGAAGAAGAAGAAGAAGAAGAAGAAGAAGAAGAAGAAGAAGAAGAAGAAGAAGAAGAAGAAGAAGAAGAAGTAGAAAACAAACTCTTTTTTTGGTACTGGGGATGGGACCTAGAGGCATTCTACCTCCAAGCTATACCCCCAACCCTAGTTTTTATTATTTTGAAACAGGGTCTCACTAAGTTGCAGAAGGCCTCACTAAGTAAGTATCTGAGAATAAAAAAATAGGGCAGAGGGTATAGCTTGGAGGTCAAATGCGCCTGGGTTTCATACCCAAATTGCAAAAAAAAAAAAAAAAAAAATGTTTTTACTTATGCCTAATAATGACAGTCTAAGAATATTTTTAACTTGCCAGGCCTAACCACTTTGGCAGTGGATTGCTACCTTTCAATAGCATTGTAAGCACTGTGATGTTGAGGAGGTAGAAGAGAAGTAGGCAGGTAGGGAAGAGGCCTCAGTAGAAAAGCTTAATTTCCTGAGGGGCAACAAATACTAATTAACTTTCAATGCTCCTAAAAAGAGACCAGCTCTTCCAAGGTTCAGAGATAAGAATGACCAAAGCTTCACAAAACCATATTTTTACTAATCAACAAACCCAGGAGACATCCCTGGAGCAAGCCTGACACCTCTACTGAAAGAAGGAGACCGCAGGGCGTGGTGGCGCATGCTTGTAATCCCTGAGCTTGGGAGGCTGAGACAGGAGGATCGCATGGGTTCGAAGCCAGCCTCAGCTCCTTAGTGAGACTCTCAGCAACTTAGTGAGACCCTGTTTCCAAATAAAATATAAAAAAGGTCTGGGAGTATAGCCTGGAGGTAGAAAGCCTCTGGGTTCCACCCCACCAAAAAAATAAATAAATAAATAAAAGGAGACCCCTCAAAGGACATGCAAATACCCTATGAAAATTTTATTTTATTATTTATTATTTTTTTATTTTTTTGGTGGTACTGGGGTTCCTGGAAGCCCTTCTACCTCTGGGCTACACTCCCAGACCTATTTTTACATTTTTATTTGGAAACAGGGTCTCCTAAGCCAGCGCGCACGGCTGGCTTCGAACCTGTGCGATCCTCCTGTCTCTGCCTCCCAAGCGCGAGGATTACAAGTGTGCGCCACCACTCCCGGCAACTTTATGCAAATTTTAAGAACTGCCTCCCAGATTCCAAGTAACAGAGGACATACAGAGATATATAAACCCCTAGACCAGTCACTAGGACATTTATCCACTCTGGGAACCCTTCCCCGTTGGGGAGCTTTTCTCTCCCCTTTTTTTCTTTCCCCTGGGGAGCTTTGAGAGAAGGTGGGGTGCATTTGAAGGCACTTGGCCCGGGATACACTCGGGTAGTGACCTGAAGGCCTCCGCTGGACATCAAGGCCAACCAGGGCTCCTAGGGGTGACCTGCACTTCTTTTCTGGCAGATCATGTGGACTTTGGGAGAAAGCCGCTTGCTACTGAAGGCATTTGGCTTGGACAACCTCAAGTATTGTCTTGAAGGCAGCTGCTGGATATCAGAGTCCTGACAGCCCTTAGGGGTGTTCTGCCACTTTTCCCTATTCCCTGCTGTTTCCAATAAACCTTTTACTCCTCTCTTGCTGTCTGCGGGTGTCATTCTTCTCTCACCGCAGACAAGAATCCAGTAAGAAAACGTCGTGTTTCTTCTCAAGAAACCCCATTTCAATGTGATTGTACAATGTATGCACTGTGACTAATGCCACTATACAGCATACTGCCTATAGTTTACTACTGTTTTACGCATTTAAAAACTTGCTAAGTCGCTGGGGATGTCACTCAGTGGTAGAATACTTGCCTAGCATGTGCAAGGCCTTGGGTTCAATCCCAGTACTAAAGAAAAAAGGGGTGGGGGGAACAATGGAAAGGAAGGAAGGAAAGAAAGAAAGAAGGAAGGAAAGAAAGGTTGCTAGGAGCGTAAATCTAAGTGTTCTTATCACAGGATAATAAAGAGAGTGAGAAGAAACTATAAAGTGATGGATATTTTATGATATTATGGTGACAACTTCACAGATATATACTTTCTCTAAACTCATCAGGGTATATAAATTGTGCACAGCTTTATTTATTTATTTATTTTTGGTGGTGCTGGGAGTGGAACCCAGGGACTTTATACCTCCAGGCTATACTCCCAGACCTATTTTTTATATTTTATTTGGAAACAGGGTCTCAAAAAGTTTCTGAGAGCCTCACTAAGTAGCTGAGGCTGGCTTTGAACCTGCACAATTCTCCTGTCTCTTCTTCCCAAGCGCGGGGATTACAAGTGTGTGCCATCATGCCCAGCTTGTGCACAGCTTTTCGTACGTCAATCAAATAGACCAAATCCTGGACTATTATGTAAGCCACAATACATTTAAGATAGCTTGACACCATATCTGGAAATTTTCCCAATAACCCTGTGTCTTAGGAAGAAATCAGTAAATATTGAATAGAAGGAATATGAAAGCAATATATCAAAAACTACAGCAATGAAAGCACTTCAGGGATAATTTATACTGATAATAATTATACACACACATATGAAAAAATGAAAGGTCTTGAATCAAGCATCTAAGTTTATATCTCTTTTTTTTTTTTTGTGGTACTGGAGATGGAACACAGGGGCATTCTACCTCTGAGCTACACCCCCAGCCCTATTTTTTATTCTTTACTTTGAAACAGGGTCTCATTGAGTTGCAAAGGGCCTCACTAAGTAGCTGAGGCTATCCGCAAACCCTGATCCTCCTGTCTCAGCCTCCCAAATGCTGGGATTACAAGAGTGAACACCTGGCTTTGCATCTCTTCTTTTGTGCTAGGTATTCTACCTCTGAGTTACCCCCCTTGGCTGTTTGTTTGTGTTTGTTTGTTTTGGTACTTGAGGTGAAACCTAGGGGCATTCTACCTCCAAGCTACAACCTCAACCTATTTGAATTTTTTTCCCCTTGTGTTACTGGGATTCCTGGAAGCCCCTCTACCTCCCGGCTACACTCCCAAACCTATTTTATACTTTTTTTTTTTTTTTTTTTGGAAACAGGGTCTCTTAAGCCAGCGCACTGGCTTCAAACCTGCAAGATCCTCCTGTCTCCACCTCCCAAGCTCCGGGATTACAAGCGTGCACCACCACACCCGGCTTGAAGTTTTTTCTTTTAAAATAAGGTCTCACTAAGTTGCTGAGGCTGGACTTGAACTTGCAATCCTCCTGTCTCAGCCTCCCAAGTACTGGGATTATAGGGGTATACCACCATGTCTAGCTCTATTTTTTATTTTGAAACAGGGCCTCACTAAATAGCTGAAGCTGGCCTCAAACCAGTGATTCTTCTGGGTCATTCTACCTAGTATTGAGATTATAGGTATGCACTACTATATCTAGCCTAAGTTTACATCTTAACAAACTTGACAAGGGGCTGGAGACTTAGCTCAGTGGTAGAGCATTTTCCTAGCATGCATGAAGTCCTGAGTTCAATTCCTAGTACAAAAAAAAACCAAAAACAAAATGAAAAAACAACTAGAAAAGAGCCAGTTAAACCTAAAGAAAGCTAAAGAAATGTAAGAGAGCAGAAACCAATAAATTGAAAACATAAAATTGACAGACCAAGCCAGGCATAATGGTGCATGTTTGTAATCCCAGCATTTGGAAGGCTGAGACAGGAGGATCACAGGTTCACCACCAGCTTTAGCTACTTAGTGAAGCCCTTCGACACTGTTTGTGATAAAAAAATAAAAAATAGGGCTGGGGTGTAGCTTGAAGGCAGTACATCTCCTGGGTCCAATCCCCAGTACTGCCAAGAAATGAGAAAGTTAACAGACTGCCCCCAAACCAAAACGCAAATGATCAATGTGAGGAATGAAAAAAAGGAGGATCACTACAGAACTTAATGACAAAAAAAGGCTAATCATCCAATTAAACTGAACAGTTGGGAAGAAATGGAAAATATTTGGAAGACCATATTCCTAAGGTTACTCAAGAAGAAAGTCTGGCAATTCTGCAAAAGGTTAAACCTAGAGTCAGAAGATGAGACCACTCCACTGCTAGGTATATACTCCAGAGAAATTAAAACATATCTACAGCCAGGTGTGGAGGAGCATAATCCCAGTATTTGGAAGGCTAAAACAAGAGGATTGCAGGTTCGAGGACAGACTCAGCAAGTAGTGAGATCTCATCAACCGAGTGAGACCCTGTTTTAAAATAAGAAATAAAATTGGCCTGGGGGTGTAGCTTGAAGTTAGGATGCACCTGAGTTCAATTCCCAGTAACACACACACACACACACACACACACACACACACACGTACATGAATGCTCATTGCAGTACTCTTCAAAATAGCAAGAGTGGAATTGACCCAAATGTCTATCAGCTGAGGAATGGGTAAACAAAATGTGCTATATTCATACAATAGAATATTATTCAACCTCTTATGCACTTATTATTCTTATAATAGATGAGTTGTATGGTATGTGAATTGTATTTCAATAAGGCTGTTTCAAAAGAAAAGAAATAGGAAACCTTAGCTTTTAATATATGAAGAAAATTGAATCTGTAGTTAAAAATCTTTCCCACAAAGAAAAATCTAGGCTCAAGTGTCTTCTTTTATAAATTTTATCTAATATGAAAAAATATTACAAATTTTACATACTCTTTTCAAGAAAATAGAATAATTTTGTCCAACCCTTTTTATGAGAACAGCATTATACCTGTATCAAAGCAGACAAACAGCTGGGCGTGGTGGCGCACGCTTGAAATCCCCGCGCTTGGGAGGCAGAGACAGGAGGATCGCGCAGGTTCAAAGCCAGCCGCGCGCGCTGGTTTAGGAGACCCTGTTTCCAAATAAAAATGTAAAAATAGGTCTGGGAGTGTAGCCCGGAGGTAGAAGGGCTTCCAGGAACCCCAGTACCACCACCAAAAAAAAAAAAAAAAAAAAAAAGCAGACAAACATTTCAAGAAAACTATCAAAAAATATCCCTTATGAATAGATAGAAAAATCCTTAAGAAAAATATTAGCAAATAAAATGTAACAATATATTAAAAGTATATGTCATGAAAAAATAGGATTAGTCCAGGACTAAAAACTGTTTTCACATTAAAAAAAAAACTTTATAATTCATCACATTAACATCCTTAAAAGAAGAGCAAACAAGTTTTTTTTTTTTTTCTTTTTGGTGGTACTGGGGTTCCTGGAAGCCCTTCTACCTCTGGGCTACACTCCCAGACCTATTTTTACATTTTTTTTAAATTTGGAAACAGGGTCTCCTAAACCAGCGCATGAGCCTGGCTTGGAACCTGCGCGATCCTCCTGTCTCTGCCTCCCAAGCGCGGGGATTACAAGCGTGCGCCACCACGCCCGGGTCAAACAAAATTTTTAAAAAATAAAAAACAAGCAGGGCGTGGTGGTGCACGCTTGTAATCCCAGCATTCTGGAGGCTGAGACCAGAGGATCGTTGTTCGGGGACAGTTTCAGCTACTTAGTGAGGCCCTTTGCAACTCAGTGAGACCCTGATTCAAAATAAAGAATAAAAAATAGGGCAGGGGTTGTGTAGCTCAGCGGTTGAATGCCCCTGGGTTCCATCCCCAGTACTGCAAAACAAAACAAAACAAAACACCCAAAAAACCCTACAGCTACAATCATACTGGTGAAAGACTGAATATTTTTCCCTTAAGATTGGGAAAAGGACAAAGAAATTTGCTCTTACCACTCTTTAGAACACCTTTTTTTTTTTTCTGGATGCCTTAGCCAGTCCAAAAATAAGGGGAAAGGAAATAAACATGCAGATTGGAAAGAGGGAAGTAAAATAATCTTTATTTGTAGATGACATGGTTAAGTTCAAATGCTAAAGTTTGTTTGTTTATTGCCATACTGGGGATTAAACTGCGCATTCTACCTCCTACCTGATAAGTAAAATAAAAAATTAATGCGAGTAAAATAAAAAATAATGTGCGTACGGCGGAGTGTGAAAAACATGAGAGAGGTCCGGTACACATGGCATGTAAAGTTTTAATGGCATGGCTCTCCCGGGGATCAGGGCAAGGCACCATGGGGCCCGCACGCCTGTCCGAAGCTTGAGGACGCGGGCTCTCCTTTTCAAGGTATGCATCTCGCGAGATGGGGGTTTACTCGCGGGAACACCCAATTCTCGCGGGGGTTTCAGCCCCTCCCTTGCCCTGCAGAGGTCATGTGACACAAAGTCACATGAGTGCAGGACCCAACTTATCATCCCGGCCTTTTGATGGTAGGGATAATGGATGACGTTGGACCCTCTAGCTTCTTTCTGCTGTCAAGGGGCGTCATCAGGGGCCCCAGGCCGGGAGGAGTCGGGAGTCCAGTCCCCCAGAAGGGGGTGCAGGTGGGTGCATAGCTGCAGTGCGAATTGGAGGTTACCCTGGACAGCTTAGTGATGTGCGCTTGAGGAGGCTTGAACAGGCAAGGGCTATTAAAGAAAAAAACAAATCATGAGATTGAGCAGGCGACCAAAAAGGAGACTGGCTTACTAAGTACCTGGAGAGCTACCCTGAGCTGGCAAAGAGGATGGAGGTTGAGGGATCCAGGAGCCGTCAGTCTTCAGCCAGGCTGAGTAGGGCCAGAGGCGGGGCCGGGTCTGGAAAGGTGGTGCCCCTGTGTTGAGGCACCTGGGGCTCACCCTTTTCCAAGGGCACTGTTCCAGTGGCCCTCCTGGCCGCACGCCGGGCACAGTCTGATTGGTGGGCGTGGCTTCGCCCCACTTCAGGCAGGCTCCTGGAGGTAGTCATCATTGCAGTCCTCCACATCTAGGTGGCGCTCCAGAGGGCTGAGCCGCCACCGCCAGCCGAAGGGCAGCTACCAGGGATCTGCTTTTTGGCAAAGTCGGAGTGTACGCTCCATTTCCGCCTGTTTCTCTCTGGAATTAAAACTTAGATGCCATGTTAAGGTTCTGTCAGCTGCGACAGACCTATACTCACAAAGAGCGCGTCCCGGGGCTGGTGTCCGGCAAGAATGGCAACGCAGACTCCCCATGGGCAGAGGGTGTCGCCCCAGCCCCGGCCCGGCGTTTCCCACAGCACCTAGGGCGTGCCCAAGCGGGCCGGAAAGGGAGCCAGAAGCCAAGCGCGTTTAAAACCTTGCGGAGCGGCCGAGCAGCCACCCAACAAAATTGTAGTCTGGTGGGGGCCACGATGGCGACTGTGATGTCACCAGGCAGCGACTATGCGCCATCACAAAATGACGGCTGGTAGGAAATTAAATGGCAGCTGATAGAGGAGAGCATTTGGAGGGATACCATACCGCTTAGAAAAGTTCCTAACTATTCCTGGGCCACCGCAACCCATTTCCCAACTCGTATCAAGGCAGACAGGCGGAGCATGGAGATGTGGGCATCTGCTAGTATAAAGGTTCGACTCCCCATAATTGGTTCGCGGGCGGAAACGAAGAACAGGAAATGGGCGTCCCCAATTTCCCTGCTCAATCGTTCGGAAACGGAGGTTAAGAGATAGAGAAGAACGTCTTCATTCCTTCTCAAAACCGGAGGATGACCTGGTCATCCGGAGGGTGGTCCCAGTGGACCAGGGGACAATGGGTCACCAAGCGCTTGGATTTTTGGGTCCCAGTGGACCGGGAGACCCAAGTCCGGAACCCGCTAACCAAGGGAAGGAGGCAGTTTACCGGAGTGAAGTGTTGCCGGCCAGCGCTGGCTGCGACAGAAATGCTGAGAAGCTGCTGGGAGCGTGGTGGAGCTGGGGCACGCAGATGCTGGTGGCTGGTGTGGATGGCACTGGCGGCTGGCGCAGGCAGGATCAAACGGCACGCAGGCGGCATGGCTTGCCGGGTTTGCGGCGTGGAGACAAAATGGCTTCCAGGCATGCGGCAGTCACTGAGGCTGGGCCCCGAGGAGCACCGCCAGTGAGCCTGGCTTGGGCGGGCGTAACGGAGCAGCAGCAGCGAGTAGAGCTACGCCTGGCGCGGGTGACTGTGGCGGACACTGAAGCCGGCTGTGCGCCGCCCAATGAGCCTGGCTCGGGGCGGGCGGGGCAAACCGGCCAGAGGTCCCGACAGTGACCGGAGCACCGAGCTGGAACGGCGGTTTTAGGAGGTCCAAGCAGCAGGCAGAGGTCCTGGCCCGTGAAGGAAGTCGGCAGGTAGAGCAGGTGCCAGCATCACCCAAGGAGCCTGGCTCCGGGTGGGTGGAACTGGCAGCCTGGCGGCCGGCGGAGCCTGCACGCCCCGGCGGTGGTGGCTGCGGCTGCGGTGGCAGTGGAAGATGGCCGTCGGCGCTCCAGAAGAGAGTACATGGGCGGGAAAAGATGGCCACCGGCTCTCAGCAGAGCGCGGGGCCAGAAAGATGGCCACGGACTCTCAGCAGAGCGCGGGGCCGAAAAGATGGCCGCGAGCTCTCAGCAGAGCTCAGGGCCGGAAAGATGGCCGCAGGCTCTCAGCAGAGCGCAGGGCCGAAAAGATGGCCGCGGGCTCTCAGCAGAGCGCAGGGCCGAAAAGATGGCCGCGGGCTCTCAGCAGAGCGCAGGGCCGAAAAGATGGCCGCGGGCTCTCAGCAGAGCTCAGGGCCGGAAAGATGGCCGCGGGCTCTCAGCAGAGCGCAGGGCCGGAAAGATGGCCGCGGGCTCTCAGCAGAGCTCAGGGCCGGAAAGATGGTCGCGGGCTCTCAGCAGAGCGCAGGGCCAAAAAGATGGCTGTGGGCTCTCAGCAGAGCTCAGGGCTGGAAAGATGGCCACCGGCTCTCAGCAGAGCCCGGGGCGGGAAGAAGGCCGCCGGCTCTCCCGGAGAGCGCGGGACTGGGGAAGAAGGCTTACGGTCCGGGCAGGCACGGGGCGGCAGCGGCGGCAGTGGTGGGAGCAACGCCTGCAAGTGGAGCGCTGGTGTGGGACCTCACAGTCGAGCTGCTGGCGGGTCGGAGAGTCCGGGGCTCAAAAAGAAAGTAAAAATAAAAAGAGAAAAAAGGAAATAAAAGAAAAAAATGGGGAGGGACCCAAGAGTTCTCCCGGGTTTCGGCACCAAATGATAAGTAAAATAAAAAATTAATGCGAGTAAAATAAAAAATAATGTGCGTACGGCGGAGTGTGAAAAACACGAGAGAGGTCCGGTACACATGGCATGTAAAGTTTTAATGGCACGGCTCTCCCGGGGATCAGGGCGAGGCACCGTGGGGCCCGCGCGCCTGTCCGAAGCTTGAGGACGCGGGCTCTCCTTTTCAAGGTATGCATCTCGCAAGATGGGGGTTTACTCGCGGGAACACCCAATTCTCGCGGGGGTTTCAGCCCCTCCCTTGCCCTGCAGAGGTCATGTGACACAAAGTCACATGAGTGCAGGACCCAACTTATCACTACCTACACTCCCAGCAGTATTTTATTCTTTATTGAAACAGGGTCTCACTAGTTGTGGAGGGCCTCACTAAATAGCTGAGGCTGGCTGCAAACCCTTGATCCTCCTGTCTAAGCCTCCCAAATACTGGAATTACAAGTGTGTTTTACCAAGCCTGGCTGTAGGGTATCTTTTTTTTTTTTTTTTTTTTTTTTTAGGTACTGGGAATGGAACCCAGGGGCATTCTACCTCTGAGCGACACCCCCAGCCCTATTTTCTATTCTTTATTTTGAAACAGGGTCTCAACTCTTTGAGTTGCAAAGGGTCTAAGTAGCTGAGGGTGGCTGTGAACCTGTGATCCTCCTGTCTAAGCCTCCCAAATGCTGGGATTACAAACATGGGCCATCACACCTGGCTTGGGTATCTATTTGTGTGTGTGTGTGTGTGTGTTCATGTGTGTGTGTGTGTGTGTGTGTGTGTGTGTGTGTCTGTGTGTGTCTGTGTGGTACTGGAGGTGGAACCCAGGGTCTTTTCTACCTCCAGGTTATACTCCCAGACCTGTTTTATACTTTATTTATTTATTTATTTTTGGTGGTACTGGGGGTGGAACCTAGAGGCTTTCTACCTCCAGGCTATACTCCCAGACCTATTTTATCTTTATTTGAAGATAGGGTCTCACTAAGTTGCTGAAAGCCTCACTAAGTAGCTGAGGCTGGCTTCGAACTTGTGTGATCCTCCTGTCTCAGCCTCCCAAGTGCGGGGATTACAAGCGTGTGCCACCACGCCCGGCCTTATACTTTATTTGGAAACAGGATCTCACTAAGTTGCTGAGAGCCTCACTAAGTAGCTGAGGCTGGCGTTGAACCTGTGTGATTCTCCTGTCTCAGCCTCCCAAGCATGGAGATTACAAGCGTGCGCCACCACACCTGGCTCTTGGATATCTTTTTTTTTTTTTTTTTGGTGGTTCTGGTGATGGAACCCTTCTACCTCTGGGCTACACTCCCAGACCTATTTTTTATATTTTATTTGGAAACAGGGTCTCTTAAGCCAGTGAGGCTGGTTGAGGAAGGAAGATTGTAGGTTCAAGACAGCCTCAGCAACTTAGTGAGATCCTATATCCAAACAAAAAATAAAATAGGGCTGGTGATATTGCTCAGAGGTAGAATTCACCTGGGTTTAATCTCTATCACCACAAAAGAGAAAAAAAAAAAACTGCATAAAGACAATGCGGTGTTGATGTCAACACAAGACAGAAAGACCAATGGAACAGAATAGAGTCTAGAAATACATGCTGGGTATGGTGGTGCAGGCTTGTAATCATAGCATCTGCGAGGCTGAGACAGGAGGATCACAGTTCCTGGCCAGCCTCAGCTACATAGCAAGGTCCTTTGCAACTCAGTGAGACCCTGCTCCAGAATAAAGAATAAAAAATACCCAGGCATGGTGGCACATGCTTACAATCCCCGTGCTTGGGAGGGGGAGACAAGAGGATTGCACAGGTTTGAAGCTCGCTTAAGAGACTCTGTTTCCAAATTTTAAAAAAAGTATAAAATAGGTCTGGGACTGAGCCCAGAGGTAGAAGGGTTTCCAGGAACCCCAGTACAAAGAAAAAGAAAAAAAAAAAAAAAGCCATGCGTGGTGGCGCACGCTTGTAATCCCCATACTTGGGAGGCTGAGACAGGAGGATCGCGGAGGTTTGAAGCCAGCCTCAGTTACTTGGTGAGGCTCTCAGCAACTTAGTGAGACCCTGTATCCAAATAAAATATAAAATAGGTCTGGGAGTATAGCTCGGAGGTAGAAATCCTCTGCGTTCCACCCCTAGTACCACAAAAAAAAAAAAAAGAAAGAAAAAAAAAAGAATAAAGAAAAAGAAGGAAAGAATAAAAAATAGGGCTGGGGTGTAGCTTGGAGGTAAAATGCCCCTGGGTTCCATTCCAAGTATTGTTGTGGTGAAATGTGTTCGGTGTGTGAGGGGAGAAGTACTCCCCCCCCCAACCACACAAACAGAAAAACAGAAAAAACCCGCGGGTTCTTGTCCTGAGCTAAAGATAAATATACATAGCTTGGACAGTTGCTGAAGTTTATTAGAAAGATAGAAATACAGAAAATAGAAATACAGCCCCATGCCAGAGTGGCATGGAGGGGTGACTTGAATGAATACACCAAAGGGATCACACGTGAACTCGACCTTTTTATACCCATGACCTCCATCTTGTTCACGTAATCCTGACGTAGTGAACGTCCCTGTAAGGTACCTCCCCTTAACCCTGTAAGGTACCTCCCCTAGCCAGGTGTGGCAAGGTGTCTCCTTTCATGAAGGACAAGGCCAACCCCCCCCCCTTCATCCTCCCTAGATCATCATGTAGATCTGTCTTTGGGTAGAGAAAGGCCTAGTTCTCCTCTCCTATTGACCTGTTAATTGCTCTTAGCTAGGTTAATTTACATTGGAATAGTTGCCTGCTTTTAGGCAGAAACCAAGTCCTTGCACAGATTTGCCCCTCACCCAATTTTTGAAATATATTAATAATCATAGCTTTCTCAAATCTTCCTAGGCCATTCCCAATACTGGTACAGTACCATAAAAAAAAAAAGAGAAAGAAAGAAAGAAAAAAGAAAGAAAAGAAAAGAAAAGAAAGAGAAAAAGAAAAGAGATGGAGACAGGCAAAGGCCATTAGGTTACAAGTGTGTGCCACCACGCCCAGCTTATTCTGATTTCTTATTTGGAAACAGGATCTCTTTAGGTTGACAAGAGTCTTACTAATTGCTGAGGCTGTCCTTGAACCTGTGATCCTCCTGTCTCAGCCTCCTGCGTACTGGGATTACATACATGAGATGTGCCACCTCCCAGCTTTTATTTTTTATTTTGAAATAGTGTCTTGCTAAATTTTTGAGGGTCTTCCTATGTTGTTGAGGTTTGCCTGGAATCTATAACCCTGCTATTTCAACTTTTCATGTCCTGGGATAACAGGCTTGTGCCACCAAGTCCAATTTATATTTTACATTTTAATTAATTAATGATACTGGTGATGGAACCCAGCACCATTCTACCTTTGTGCTACACCCCAGCCCTATTTTATTCTTTTATTTTGAAATAGGGTCTCACTAAGTTGTGGAGGACCTCACTAAGTTGCTGAGGCTGGCTTCGAACCTGCTATCTGTTACGGTTTTTGAGAGAAAATGTTACCGTTTGGGGGAAACTGTCCCCAGGGATCTTTGTTAGACCCCTGGGAATAATTTACCAATATATCCACAAAAACAGAAAAAGATAAAAAGCGTGGGTTCTTGTCCTAAGCTAAGGATAAATACACATTAGCCCAGACTCTTGCTGAAGTTTTAAAGAAGTTTATTAAAAAGAAATACAGAAGACAGTTACAGCCTCATGGTAACATGAGGGGATGGTTTGAACGAATTCACTGAGATACAAAACATGGAACAGACTTTTTATATACAACACCCTCCATCTTGTTCACATAATTCTGACATAGTAAAGGTCCCTGTAAAGTACCTCCCCTTACCCTGTAAGGTACCTCCCCTTACTTTCTGGCCTAGGTGTCTCTTTTCAGGAAGGTCATGGTGGAAGGTCGTGCCCTCCTCCCATCCTAGCTAGATTATTCAATTATTATGTAAACCTGTCTTTAGAATGAGGATGGGGAAGTCCTAGTTCCCCTCTCCTATAGACTTGCTAATTACCTTTAGCTAGGTTAATTTACATTGGAATAGTTGCCTGCTTTTTTTTTTTTTTTTGGCAGAAACTAAATCCTTTCACCAACTTTTGAAATATAATAATCAGAGCTTTCTCAAATCTTCCTAGGCCATTCCCAATACTGGTACACTATCCTCCTGTCTCAGTCTTTCAAATAGTGGGAACACAAGTGTGTGCCACCATACAGTCTATATTGTATATTTTAAATATGTTCAGTTAAACTGGGCATGTCAGTGCATACCTGTAATCCCACTACTTAGGAGGCTGAGACAGGCGGATCATAGTTTTGAGGACAGCCTCAGCAACATAGAATATAAGCAACCTAGTAAGACCTTGTTTTAAAACATAAACAAACAAATAAATAGCCAGTTGTGGTGGCATATGCTTGTAATCTCAGTACTTGGGAGTCTGAGACAGGTAGGTTCACAGGTTCATGGCTAGCCTCAGCTACTTAGTGAGGTCCTCCATAACTTTGTGAAACCCTGTTCCAAAATGAAGGATAAAGTCTGGTGTGGTGGCACATACATGTAATCCCAGTATTTGGAAGGCTCAGACTGGAGGATCACGGTTGGTGGGCAGCCTCAGCTACTTAATGAGGCCCTTTGCCACTTAGTGAGACCCTGTTTCAAAATAAAGAATAAAAAAAATAGGGCTGGGGATATAGCTTGGAGGTAGAATGCACCTGGGTTCCATCCCCAGTACCACACACACAAAAATAAATAAATAAAATAAATAAATCAAAATAGATAAAAATGAAGGAGGCAGGTAAAGGCCAACAGGTGATCCTGGCTGTAGAGTTCTGCATCCAGAACCCCATGGGGCCTCCTCATCTCACAAGTATCTGGGGGCCACTGAGCAGGGCAAGACTCCCACCTGCCTAGCACCCAGGGATGTGGAGAGACTGTTGAGAAAAGGAGTGTGTGCACCTCCAGTCCTCACACTGGCCAGCCTCCGCACACTGGCCAGCTTCAGCACACTCATGTTCCCCAAATGGAGGTAACACTTTGTTCATCTCTGGAGCAAGACCGGGTGGTTGGAACTGAGTCTGAGCCACCCTGAAGCCTCCGCCCTCAGCTGTCTGAGTCTGGCTAAGGCAGTTCCTCTGAGGAAAGAAAAGGATGTCATGAAATGAAACTTGAGAATCATGTAAATAATCCTTCAGGGCGTTTGGAAGGTCTCAAACTTATGGGTGGAAATCAGATTCACTCTGCTCACATGTAACATAGACTTGAGCCAGGTATGGTGGCACATGCCTGAATCCCAGGACTTGAGAGGCTGAGACAGGAGGATCTCAGGGGTGATACCATCCTCAGGACCATAGCTGCACTATCAGCAACCTTGCAAGATTCTGCTTCAAAATAAAACAAAACAAAATAAAATAAAATAAAATAAAAGGGGGTGTGGCTTGGAGGTAGAATCCCTCCAATTAAAGACTTAGACCAGAAGAGCCGGGCTTGGTGGCACACGCTTGTAATCCCTGCGCTTGGGAGGATGAGACAGGAGGATCGCACAGGTTCGAAGCCAGCCTTGGCTACTTAGTGAGACCCTGTTTCCAAATAAAATATAAAATAGGTCTGGGAGTGTAGCCCAGAGGTAGAAAGCCTCTGGGTTCCACCCCTAGTACCATCACAAAAAAAAAAAAAAAATTAAACCAGAAATTGTGAAGTTATTAGAGGAGGGCATAGGCTCAACAGTACAACATATAGGCACAGGCAGTAACTTTCTCAACAAAACCTCCAAAGCTCAGGAAATTAAAGCAAGAATTAACAAGTAGGATGGCATCAAACTAAAAAGTTTCTTTTGTCAAAGGAAACCATCAGGAACCTAAAGAGGAAGCCTATAGAATGGGAGAAGATCTTTACCAGTTACTACTCCAATAGGGAGCAAATATCCAGAATTTACAAAGAGCTCAAAAGACTCTACACTAGCAAAACAAATAACCCAATCAAGCAATGGGCAATCAAATAGAATAGACACTTTACAAAAGAAGAGATACAATGGCCAATAGATTCATGAAAAGATGTTCTTCATCATTAACCATCAGGGAGATGCAAATCAAAACTACGCTGAGATTCCATCTAACTCCAATCAAATTGGCAAGCATGAAGAAATCAAACAACAACAAATGCTGGCGAGATGTGGGGAAAGAGGAACTCTTTTACATTGTTGGTGGGAATGCAAACTAGTTCAGCCACTATGGAGATTGGTGTGGAGATTCCTTAGAAAACTTGGAATAGATCCACTATATGATCCAGCTTTACCACTGCTGGATATTTTTCCAAAGAGGTTGAAATCAGAGAACTACAGCAACATATGCATACCTATGTTCATAGCAGCAAATTCGTAATAGCCAAAATATGGAAACAACCTAGGTCCCCATCAACAGATGAATGGTTTGCAAAATTATGGGACATACACATGATGGACTTCTATTCAGCTATAAAGAAGAACAAAATCATGTCATTTGTAAGAAGGTGGAAGGTCCTGGAGAGCATTATTAAGTGATCTTAATTAAGTGATTTCATTAAGTGAGATCAGCCAAGCACAGAAAGAGAAGGGACATATGTTTCCTCTAATATGCCCAAACTAGGGAGCATTGGGGATACCAGAGGGACTCCAGAGAAAGGAAGGGAAATCTCAGTAAAGTTTGAATGAAAAGCTAGGAGAGGAAGAAGGCTGAACTTGATTAATGAGGGACTACTTCCAAATATGTGTAAAAGTATGAATATACCATGTTTACCATAGGCATTCATTGTTGGGAGGGGGAAAGGGAAAATGCGGGGGAGGGCACAAAGTACAGTTTAAATGTATACCATTTACTTTCAGTAAAAATAAATAAATAAGAATAAAGCTATTAGTAAAAAATAAATAAAAATAAAAAGGGGGTGTGGCTTGTAGGTAGAATCTCTCCTGAGTTCAATTCCCCAGTATCACAAATAAAATAGACAGACCTGGAGAAGGAGAGACAAGTTTCACTTGGCCAGTATATTTTATCACCAGCAAAGACGCTATAAGTACACACCAGCTGTCCTGAAAATAATACTAGCATGGGTATCAGATGTTGATCATCTCATATCCAGTACAGTAAATCAATGTCCAATGGGTAAAACTAAGAAAAAGGTCCCTGGCTGGAGCTGGGCTACAATTAGGGGAGTATTCAATTTTGTAATTAATTAATTAAGTACTGGGGATGGAACTCAGGGACATTCTACCTCTGAGCTATACCTCCAGCACTATTTATTTATTATTTATTTATTTTTGGTGGTACTGGGGGTGGAACCCAGAGGCTTTCTACCTCCGGGCTATACTCCCAGACATATATATATATATATATATATATATATATATATATATATATATATATATATTTTTTTTTTTTTTTTTTTTTTTTTTGAAACAGGGTCTTACTAAGTTGCTGGAAGCCTCACTGAGTAGCTGAGGCTGGCTTCGAACCCATGCGATCCTCCTGTCTCAGCCTCCCAAGCTTGGGGATTACAAGCGTGTGCCACCACGCCCGGCTCCAGCACTATTTTTATTCTTTATTTTGAAACGGTCTCACTGAGTTACAAAGGGCCTTATTAAGTAGCTGAGTCTGTTTGCAAACCATAATCCTCCTGTCTCAGTCTCCCAAATGCTTGGATTACAAACATGAGCCACCAGGCCTTTTTTACTTTTAAAACAGGATCTCGCAGCTGGGCGTGGTGGCCTACACACACACACACACACACACACACACACACACACACACGTAATCCCAGGAGGATCATGGGTTTGAGCCTCAACTACTTAGTGAGGCCCTCTGCAACTTAATGAGACCCTGTTTTAAAAATAGAGAATAAGCCAGGCATGGTGACGCACACTTGTAATCCCCGGGCTTGGGAGGCGGAGACAAGAGGATCACGCAGGTTCGAAGCCAGCCATGCTAGCTTAAGAGACCCTGTTTCCAAATAAAAATATATATAAAAAAATAGGTCTGGGAGTGTAGCCTGGAGCTAGAAGGGCTTCCAGGAACCCCAGTGCCACACACACACACACACACACACACACACACACAAAGACAATAAAGAATAGGGGTGGAGGTGTAGCTCTGGGGTCGAATGGCCCTGGGTTCCATCCCCAGTACCGAACCCCCCCAAACAAAACAACCCCAAACAAACAAAAACAGGATTTTTTTTTTTTTTTTTTTTTTTTTTTTGGTGGTACTGGGGATGGAACCCAGGGGATTTCTACCTCCAGGCTATAATCCCAGACCTATTTTTTAATATTTTATTTGGAAACAGAATCTCACTAAGTTGCTGAGAGCCTCATTAGCTGAGGCTTGCTTCCAATCTGTGCGATCCTCCTGTCTCAGCCTCCCAAGTGCTGGGATTACAAGCGTGTGCCACCAGGCCCAGCTTCAAAAACAGAATCTTACTAGGTTGTTGAGAGTTTCTGCTGAGGCCAGCCTCAAACCTGTTATCCTACTGTCTCAGTCTCCCAAGTACTGGGACTATTGGAATGGATCACCAAGTCTGCACTTGTGTGTTTTTAAAATGGATTTGATACATTGTAGTTTAGGAAATTATGAATACTCTAGATTTAATATTTATTAAGCAAAATACCTTTGATTCTTACCTTAAGGTTATTTCTTACAGTTGGACATTTAATATTATACATATTCTTGGTGATATTAGCATTACTATTATGACTGAATCATATGGGATTTCTTTTTTCATATACTTTTATTAGTGCAGTGCGATTATACATCATTATGTGGTCAGAGTAGAAGACATATGCATGTACACAACACTTGGTGTGTTTCCCTCTGAATCCCAGCCCACTCCCCTTTTTCCTATACATGTATTGATAATTTCGTATATGTACATAACATTATTTGAGCCGTTTCCATCACATGGTCTTTTTTTTTAATCTGAAGCCTGGATTTGGGGCTGCTAAATCCATTAAAAGGCTGATTAGAACTCCACCTACCTACACAGAAAAATTAAAAATAATTTACAGATTGCCACAGTTTTTCTGCAACATTAAAGCTTGTTTCATCATGGGTTTTCAAACTGCTGTACAAACAAGAGACAGGTTACTGTTTATCTTTCTACTCAAGGCAAGGTCTGCTTCCTATGTATACAGGTCTAAGTAATTCCTATTATGTCATGCCCTGTGTGCACCTTCTGGAAGTTACCTGGTCTGAACAGTCCTTGGACATCAAAGATCAGGGACATTTTGAAACCTGGTTGTGAAAGAGCTTAAAAATCTCTCACCGCCGCTAGGTGGAGAACACCTGTTTCAAGTCGGGAGGGGTCAGGAAATATGAAGCAAAACTAGGAAATTTCCGGGACTAGTGACCCACGGGCCCAGGGCTCCAAGCCCACTGTGGAGTTAGGGTCCCTCGGGCCTGCATTCCATACTCGCGGCCCTACACCTCCCAGAAACAGGTCTCTGGTAACCCAACTTTGGGGTTCCAGGCTCCACCCCCCAGTGCCACACCCCCCTTCTCTTAGCTGGGTGGCCCTCGGGCATTTGCGAGCATTGCCATCTCCGGTTCCTAGGAATGGTGCGTTGTTGCAAATAAAGGACAACAGGAGTCCACAACCTAGGGATCCGAGCAGAGTCAGGCGACGATCTTCCAGCCAAAGCGAGATCGCAGACGTCCGTGTTCTCTTCTTTTTCCCCCACCTGTTCTTGGGGAAGGTTCCTCCCGCCTTCCTGCCCACCAGGCTAAAAGGAGCTTTCTAATCATTCCGAAAGCCTCTGTGCTCTCTTCCTCTTCATTTTCCGCTTTCAGACTTCCAGTGAAAGATACAAAGCAGAACCGAGATCAAGATACAAAGAAGTTTCTTAAAACACCTTCCTTTCTGGGTTCTCAAGACGTCCCCTTTAAGGACCACCGCTTTCCCATTCACCTACTGGCTTTCCTTCCTGCCCGTCACTCTACCTTTAAGAATATTTCCTGTTCCTTCAACCCAACTTGCACACCTCCGCCCCCAGTCCTTCCCATTGGGCCGCCCGAGGTCCGTTCACTCCTCGGTTTTCCTTCCACCTTCTCCCGCCCCCTAACCAAGCGCAACGGCGTTCCGGCTTCTGATTGGCCGCTACAGCAGCGTCTCCGGCTTCGGATTGGCCGGCTGGGTGGCAGGGGCAGGCGCGCGGCGCAGCCACGCTAGGCTGCGCGCGTGCTTGAGCGGCGGCCGCGGGAGGGGCGGGGAGGGGCGGGGGGAGGGGGGCTGGGAAAGTTGAGGCCGCGCTGCCGCCGGGTCTCCGGCCTTGAGGGCTCGGGCTCGCAGCGGCGGCGGTGGCCGCGAGGAGAGGCGGCGGGGGCGGGGGGAGAGGAGGGCCTGGGCCCGCGCTCCCCCAGCCCCGAGGAGCGGCTGCGGACGGAGCGACTCGCGCGGGCCGCCGGGCGCCCCTGCCTTCCCCGCCTGGGATCATGACCCAGGCGGGGGTCGCCGTCACCGCGGCCTCCACCGCGCAGCCGGCGGGTGAGTGAGTGCGGGAGGGGGCCGCTGACAGTCGGGCGCGGGGCGGGGGCCGCGGCCGCGGGGGCGGCTCCGGGGGGCGGCTCCGGGCTCAGCTCCACCCACCCTCCTGCTCCCGAGGCTCGGGCTCCGCCAAGTGTCCTCCTTCCCGGGGACCCCGCGTGCAGAGTCGGCCCCGCACGGGCGCCGGTGCGCGCACCCCTCTTCCCCTGACCTCCTGTCGCCCCCTGGTGCCGGGCGGGCCGGGGGCTCGCCCTGCTCCGCGACCCCCAAACACAGTGCGAGTGAGGCCCCATGCGGTCCTGGGTGCATAAAGAGCCGGGCAGCTGGCGCGGCCCCCGTGGCCTCTGCCTGCTGCTTCACCTTTTCCTGCCTCCCTCACGTCGTTTTCTTTGCCCTCTGACTTTCCTTGGGACCCCCTGGTCAAACTCGTGTGGCTGGCTTTTAAACTCTCACTCCTGTATCGGAGAGTTAGGCTTGCGCTTTCTTTTTAAAAGCCTGTCTTTTGCTTTCTGAATGGAGGGAGTACAAGAGGCTAACTCTAAATCTATTTCTCTGTTTCCCAAAGACTCATGAGGTTGCTGGACCCTTTTCAGGGTTAACATTTTGTTTTGAGTTCTGTCCTACTCCACACCACCCCTTTACGTAGGGATGTGGTCTTTTGCTTTAACTTTATCTAGACAAGAGGACTATCATAAACCTAAGCACCAAGTCCTGAACATTTTTTGAAAAACTTTTTTTTTTTTTTTTTTTTTACTACTAAGTAGATACAGTGACCTAGCACCACACCAAACAATACAGTTGTGGCACCTTTTCTGGTAAAGAAGACTTGCTAATTATAAACAATGTAAACCTTACAGGAAGTAATATGGACCCTGAAGCATATTCTCTATTTGCTTTAAGCAAACAGACCTGTTTTTGAATGATCCACAGGCTGTCATACTTTCAATCACCTCCATGACTCTTCCTTGCTACAGGACTCTTGTTTAAGGTAGTTCGGAGTTGCTGTATAGGATACATGTTATTGGAAATGCTCTGAAACTGTTACAGAGCAAGAAAATTCCACTGTAGTCACTGCTATTCGGAAGCCAGGAGTAGTATAATGTTTCCAGGAATGAATACTTAATTTCACATTTTGCTGTAATCTAAGCAATATGACTTTTGTTTACATTGATATGAGTCTCTGTATTTAAGTTTTGTAAAATCTGGACACAGTTGCAGCCTAGACGGTTCCCCAATATAAAACACTGCATTGCAGATATGTAAAGGTAGCTTAGAATCGAAGTAGCTATTTTCTAGGTTAGTAGTCTATGGAACATCACAGAAGTAAAATTCTAAAGTTACAGGCTATGCAGGTAATGAGTCAGTCATGTATGAGAAATTGATGAATTGATGAATTGTTTTCACTTAGCCTGTCAATAGGTAAATGCAAGGTTAAGGAAACTGAGACTGTTTAACTCAGGTTAGAAGATAAGCTTCAACAGGTATAATCAGCTCAACATTGTGGCACATAAATAGGGCTTTAAATCAAGCTTGAATCTGAACCATATCTCATTATCTCACATGGTGTGTGTGTGTGTGTGTGTGTGTGTGTGTGTGTGTGTGTTGGCAGTACTGGGGATTGAACCCAGGGGCAATCTACCTCCAAGTTACACCCCAGCCCTGTTTTGGCTTGAAACAGGGTTTTGCTAGGGATTACAAGAATGTGGTTCTCAGACTGTACATTAGAATCACTTTGTGTGCCTTGAATTCTCCCCCACCCCATACTGGGGATGGAACCCAGGGGCATTTTACCTCTGGGAGGCACCCCCAACCCTTTTTTTTTTTTTTTTTTTTTTTTTTGATGGTACTGGGGCTCCTGGAAACCCTTCTACTTCCGGGCTACACTCCCAGACCTATTTTTATACTTTTTTATTTGGAAACAGGGTCTCTTAAGCCAGCACAGCTGGCTTCGAACCTGCGCAATCCTCCTATCTCTGCCTCCCAAGCCTGCGCCACCATGCCCAGCCCCAACCCTATTTTTAAATTCTTTATTTTGAAACAGGGTCTCACTGAGTTGCAAAGGACCTCACTAAGTAACTGAGGCTGGCCTCAAACCACGATCCTCCTGTCTCAGCTTCCCAAATGCTGAAATTACAAGCGTGTGCCACCATGCCCGGCTTGCCTTTAAATTTTAAGAAGGCCCAGACCATATCCTTTAGAAATTACTTTTGAGAGCCGGGTGTGGTGACACAGGCTTGTAATCCCAGCATTTGGGAGGCTGAGACCTGAGGATCTCGGTTCATGGACAGCCTCAGCTACTTAGTGAGGCCCTCTGCAACTCAGTGAGACCTGGTTTCAAAATAAAGAATAAAAAATAGGGAAGGGGCTGTAGCTTGGAGGTTGAATGCTCCTGGGTTCCATCCCCAGACCCGCAAAGAAAAGAAAGAAAGAAAGAAAGAAAGAAAGAAATTAATTTTGACCTGGAGTAAGGTTTACCATGGTCATAGCTCATAGCTTTTTTTTTTTTTTTTTTTTTTTTTTGGTGATACTGGGGATTGGATCCAGAGGTGTTCTCTAAACTATAACCCCTGTCCTTTTTATTTATATTTTTTGTTTGGAAATAGGGTCTTTCTAGGTTGCTGAGAGTCTGTGTTGCTGAGGCTGTCTCAAATCTGTGATCCTCTTCTTTCAGCCTCCCAAGTACCGGTATTACAGGTGTGCCCCATGGTGCCTGGCTATGGACATAGCTTTTAAAGCTCTCCAGATGATTTTTTTTTTTTTTTTTGGTTGGTGTTATTGGGGGTGGAACCCAGAGGCTTTCTACCTCCGGGCTATACTCCCAGGCCCATTTTATATTTTATTTGGAAACAGGGTCTCGCTAAGTTGCTGAGAGCCTCACTAAGTAGCTGAGGCTGGCTTCGAACTTGCGCGATCCTCCTGTTTCAGCCTCCCAAGTGTGGGGATTACAAGCGTGCGCCACTACATCAGGCTCTCCAGATGATTCTGTTCAGGGCTGAAAACTACTGTAAGTCTAGAACAGTGTCTATGCTGCTAGGTATACATTCTAGGCTTTTCTAAATCAGGCCTTCCCTCATGTGTCTAGCTTTTCCTTCATTACTTGCTTCCCAGTGTGAGCCTTTGGAACCTCTCATGTCCCACAGATAAACAATTTAGATTGCTTCTTTTGTTAGCAATATTGGCATTTCTCAGGATGGGCAACCCCCCTCCCCACAAATAGGAAGATAGATAGAATGAATGTGTGTGTGTGTGTTTGTGTGTGTTTGTGTGTGTGTGTGTGTGTGTGTGTGTGTGTGTGTGTTTGTGTGTGTTTGTGTGTGTGTGTGTGTGTGTGTGTGTGTGTGTTTCTGTATGTGTATGTTTTGTTGGGAATTGAACTCAGGGACATTTTACCTCCCAGCTACACTCCCAACATTATTTTTTATTTGTTATTGGGAAACAGAGTCTCCCTAAGTTGCTGAGAACCTTGCTAAATTGCTAAAACTGGCTTCCAACCTGTGATCCTCCTGTCTCAGCTTCCTTACTAGGATTACAGGCATTCATTATTGCTCCTGGCAGAGAGGGGTGGGGGGAGACAGACAGACAGAGAATGAGAATGAATGGATGAATGAATGTATATTTTACTGGGGGTTGAATCCAGGGGCATCTACTTCCCATTTATGCCCCCCACCTTTTTAAAACTTTTTGTATTGAAACAAAACAGTGTCTCTCTAGAGTGCCCACACTTCTGAGGCTGTCCTTGAACCTGCCATCCTCCTGTCTGTCTCAGCCTCCCAAGCACTGGGATTACAGGCATGCACCACCACTCTGGGTCCCAACAGTAGTTTTAATTATACTTTAATGGAGGTCTTTTCTAGTTTACTCTAGTTCTTAGTGATTGGCTCTCTTTGAACTTTCACTTTATATGGTGTGTGTGTGAGGGGGGAGTGTATTGAGGATTGAACTCAGGGACATTCTACCTCCAAGCTATGTCCCCCAGCTTTTTTTATTTTTTGTTTTGAAACAGAGTCTTGCTTAATTGCTGAGGCTGGTCTTCAACTTGAAACCCTCCTGTTTCAGCCTCCTAAGAACTGGTATTATAGGCACATGTCACCACCCCTGGCTACATATTATATATTGTTTATTATAGTAAACATTTATAGTATGTGGAATTTAATTTCTTCTGTATGCATGTTTCACTATGCTCAAACTTAATGGCAAGGAGTATTTCATTTTTCGGTTATTCTACAACGGGTTTGCCTTGTATTAGATTGGCTTAGTTTGGAACCCTCCTGACTCTATTTGCAACTGCATTTTTGGGTTTCGTTCTATCTGCAATGATTCTTATATTAGTTTTATGTTAGCACTTATCACATTGTCATAAGTATGTGTTTATCCTCCTTTTCCACCAGAGTGTTAACTCCCATGGCTTCTATGTTGGAGGGTATGATTTACATAATAATAATAATAATAATTATTATTATTATTAATTTACTGGGGATTGAACCTATGGTATTCCACTTCCAAGGCTTTTTTTTTTTTTTTGTTGTTGTTGTTGTTGTTTTTTTGGTGGTACTGGGGGTGGAATCCAGGGGCTTTTCTACCTCCAGGCTATACTCCCAGACCTATTTTATACTATGTAATCCTCCTGTCTCAGCTTCCCAAGCTCTGGGATTACAAGCGTGCACCACCATGCCTGGCTCCCAAGGCTGTTTTTTTTTTTTTTTTTTTTTTAAATTTGGAAACAGGGTCTCTCTCTCTCTCTCTCTCTCTCTCTCTCTCTCTCTCTCCCCCTCCCCCCTCCCCCTCCCTCCTCCTCTCTCTCTCTTCTTTCCTCCTCTTCTCTCTCTCTCTCTCTCTCTCTCTCTCTCTCTCTCTCTCTCTCTCTCTCTCTTGGTGGTACTGGGGTTCCTGGAAACCCTTCCTCTGGGCTACACTCCCAGGCCTATTTTTACATTTTTATTTGGAAACAGGATCTCCTAAGCCAGAGAGGCTGGCTTCAAACCTGCAGGATCCTCCTGTCTCTGCCTCCCAAGCGTAGGGATTACAAGCCTGTTCTACCATGCTGGCTCCCAAGGTTGTTTTATGAAACAGTCTCACTAAGTTTCTGATGCTGGCCTGAAACTTGCAGTAATTCTTTTTCAGCTTCCCAAGTACTGAGTATATACCACCATACCCAGCTATATTATATTCTTAAAAACCTTTGTGGCATGGCAGATAACCCCACCAGGAGAGGAAATACGTCCTTTTTATCTTTGTATTTCCAGACTCTAACATTGCATTTATCACTAGCAGACATTGTATTAATGTGTGTTAAATGAGTAAATGACTGACACATTAACATATTACAGAAAGGTAACTTTATCTAGCTTTAGCATAGGTTTATTTAATATGAAGTTTGCTTATAAAAATTATATCCTATATTCTTGTTATGGATTTGTTAAAGATTAGTAGAGTCTAAGTAAGTATAGTGTTAACAGATCCTTTAAATATGTAATTTTCATTTAATAGACATATATATATATACATATATACCTTGAGTCTTTTGCTTTGAGTTTATTATCCATAAAATATTTCTGTAACTCTTGCTAAAAGAAAAGCTGTTAACTGTCCAATTGGATAATTTTTCTTTTTCTCATTAAATTTGCCATATGGGTACAATTGCCCTGCTTCAGAAGGCCAGATCTTTTAATTAGATCGGTGGCGCATGATAAGTTACTCCTATTAATGTGCTAATACTGTGTTTTTAATTCAGTTCATCAAGTATTTATTAAATACTTACTATATGCCCAACACTGTTAGGTGCTAAAGAGAATACAGAAGTAGTAAGTGGTGTACTCAACTCATAAGTACTTTGTAGACTTACTGGGGAGGATTAGTGAATACCCATATCAAATAATTAGAGGATTTAGTGAAGTATTCATTAGATACTAAATTAAACATAAGTACTCCAGATCTATGATGTAATCATTAATAATGAAAAATTAGAGCCGGGCGTGGTGGCGCACGCTTGTAATCCCCGCTCTTGGGAAGCTGAGACAGGAGGATCTCGCAGGTTTGAAGCCAGCCTCAGCTCTCAGCAATTTAGTGAGACCCTGTTTCCAAATAAAATATAAAATGGGTCTGGGAGTATAGCCCGGAGGTAGAAAGCCCCTGGGTCCACCCCCAGTACCACCAAAAAAAAAAAAAAAAAAGAAAAATTAGGAGAGACTAGATATTCTTTCAAAATATGTAAATATTATACCTTTACTGAATGTTGAAAATACAATTATAAAAGATTTGGTTTCTACCATTTAGAAGCTTATCATCTAGTACAAAAAATTAATAAGTAAAGCTGGGTGTGGTGGTGCACGCTTGTAATTCTAGTACGTGGGAGTCTGAGACAGGAGGATCACAGGTTCAAAGCCAGCCTCTGCAGCTTAGCAAGACTTTCATCAGAAACCTAGTGAGACTGGTTTCCAAATGAGATATAAAATCATGCTGGGGTGTAACATGGAGGTAGAATGCCTCTAGGTTTAAGCCAGGCATGGTGGGCGCACGCTTGTAATCCTCGCACTTGGGAGGTGGAGACAGGAGGATTGTGCAGGTTCGAAGCCAGACATGCTGGTTTAAGAGACCTTGTTTCCAAATAAAAATGTAAAAATAGGTCTAGGAGTGTAGCCCGGAGGTAGAAGGGTTTCCAGGAACCCCAGTACCACCAAAAAACAAAAAAAAAAAAAAAAAAAAAACAAATAAACAATAACAACAAAAAAGCCAAAAAAAAAAGCCAATTAATAAGCAGATAGAGTATATTTCATGCCAAGACAGTATTTCGTGATTTTTGGAACTATGGATCAGAGAACATTTCAAAGAGGACAATAGAAGTTCCCAGTTGGAAAGTTGATATCTGGCCATTCCAGCCAGAGTAATAGGTATAAAATCATGGAAATGAGAACGTGCATTCCATGATCATGTCGCTACAAATTGATTGATCTCAAGTAGCAAGTAGGATGGTAAAGGCAGAAACTGTGGTGTGCAAACTTTCATTCCTGAGATATCTGAGCTCTTGCAGATTTTGCCTTTGTAGAATAACAGTAATCTATCCACATTATGATGTGAGACTATAGTGCACCAATAAAATAAAGTAAAAAAAATAGTCTATTGGTGAGTTTGCTATTAGTCCAAGTACAAAGAGATGTCCTAGGATTCCCCCAGTATGTATGTATGTGTATATATATATATTCTTCTTGTAATTTCACTTTTATCTATTGCCTTACTGCATGAGGAGCCCCAGATAGCTTTACTTCCCAGTTAATGAAGTCATGATGGGCTCTTCTGTTGAAAGCAATCTCATATTAGCTATCAGAATTTTTTTTTTTTTTTTTGGTACTGGGGATTTGAACCCAGGGTGGTTCTACCTTTAAGCTATATCTCCAGCCCTTTTTGTTTTGAAACAGAGTTTTGCTAAATTGCTGAGGGTCTCACTAAGTTACTGAAACTGATCTTGAATCTTGCTCCTCCTGTCTCAGCCTCCCAAGTACTAAGAAAAAAAAATTTACATATAAATTTTTTTTGCAGTACTGAGAATGGAACCCAGGGATATTCTACCTCCGAGTTATACCCCCAGCCCTATTTTTTATTCTTTCTTTATTTTTTTGAAGATTTAAAGAAGTTTACTAGAAAGATAGAAATACAGAAAATAGAAATACAGCTCCATACCAGACTGGCATGGAGGGGTGACTCGAAATGAATACATCCTTATTCTTTATTTGGAAACAGGGTCTCACCAAGTTGCAGAGGGCCTCACTAAGTAGCTAAGGCTGTCTGTGAACCTGTGATCCTCCTGTCTCAGCCTCCTAAATGCTGGGATTACAAGTGTCCATCACCATGCCTGACTTCTGGCTACTATAATTTCTTAAACAGCAGAAGCTACAGAAAAGGGAAGAGAGAAAATTTGTGATATAACTATGAAAAGTAACCATGGCTACCTGTATGCCACTTGCAGGACAAATTTCTCTTTTGTTATAAGCAACAGAGATTGACTTGGACTAATTTAAGTAGAAAATGGGGATTTATAGATGGACACTGGATAAGCTCACAGAAAAGAAAGAAGGTAGAATAATGAAACCTTGGGGAGGTCAGAGAACAGAAGCTCCTGGGATCAGAGGGCTGAGCCGCAGCAGGGAGTCTTGGTGCCTGCCTCAGAGGTGAGCCCATGTGAAGCCCACTCAGAATTCAGGAATTAGTAAAGAAGTTCTCCCAAGGACAAGCAGGGTATCATTGCCAGATGTCCCAAGCAACAGATATTTCCTACAGTCTCATTGAGTTTGACATTGTAAACTTTTGGTGAGCATGGTATAAACAGTTTTTGGAATAAAAGTCAGGTGATAGCTTGGTGCAGAGTGATTAGAAATGAGGAAGAGGGGACAGGGAGTGTTATCCAGTTGTTCAAGAAGCCTGATGGTTGGGAGGAAAGAAGTCATTTTAGCCTTTTACATGGAAAAAAAGTGAGTTAGGTTTATATTAATGGAAAAAATGCTAATAGGGAAAGACAGATAATATAGCAGAGAAAAGAGACACTGTCTAGCAAGTGTATGTAATAGAGTGATAGAGTTGAACATAGGAAGAGGGTTTACTGTTAGCTAGACTTATATTAGATAAGATTTCATAGAAGACAGACTTGCGCTGACTTTAAAGGGTTGGGAGGATTTGGGTAAGCAGAGCAAAGTAGAAAGATTTCAGGAAAAATAGGTGAATTTATGGTACTAGGGATGGAACTTAGGAGCCTTCTGCCTCTGAGCTACACCCCAGCCCTGTTTTTTATTCTTTATTTTGAAACAGGGTCTCACTGAGTTGCAAAGGGCCTCTAAGTAGTAGCTGAGGCTGTCCTCGAACCACGATCCTCCCTCCTGTCTCAGCCTCCAGAATGCTGGGATTACAAGCGTGCGCCACCACGCCCGGCTCAAAATAGGTGAATTTAGCAAAAGGTGAACCAGCTGGTAAGGAAGGGAAGAACTGATGTAAACTGGAGAGGAAGAGAGACGTGTAGAGGGCAGGATTGTATGAGTACGTCTAGAACCCAGATCTTGGTTTCGAAGTTTCTTTCTCCATAAAAGGAACGAAGTGACTATCCTTGATTAAATGTGTTTCTCTACATATGTGACTAAACCTTTATGGTACATTTCCAGGAGTTTCTGGAGTTTCTGTGGATTAGTTGTGTCTGGTCAAGACAGAGCTGGTCTAGTTACCCTGCCACAGGTCTTCCTGACAGTCAATAATGCCTCTACAGGACTAGACTAGAGCTAGGAAAACGAGGCAGAAGTTGGGGGAGGAGGGAGAATTTAAAATACTGTAGGGATCAAGGGAACGGTTTCAAGATGTTCTCAGTAGATTTTTTTTTTTTTTTTTTTTTTGCAGTACTGGTGATGGAACCCAGGGACATTCTGCCTCCAAGCTACACCTCCAGCCCTGTATTATTCTTTATTTTGAAACAAGGTCTCACTGAGTTGCAAAGGGCCTCACTAAGTAGCAGCTGAGGCTGTCCATGAACTGCGATCCTCCTGCCTCAGCCTCTCAAATGCTGGGATTACAAGTGTGTGCCACCACAACCAGACTCAGTAGATTATTGATGACTAAAAACTTCTAGGGGAATTTTTGTTATATAATTATGGCCAGTAAAATCATAATTTCCTACACTTTCCTATACTTTGTTTATGGAGTAAGATTGGCATATAGAGGAAATTTGAATTGGTAGTGGAAAATACTTGATACTGTTTGGATTTTATATGTCTCACTTTTTCAGTGCAGCAGCTTAGTATGTACATAATAAATTGCTTGGCATATGTAGGAAAATGTCTGGATTGATATGACCAAATTGTTAAAAATATAGAGAGGATGTCGGGCGTGGTGGCGCACGCTTGTAATCCCCGCGCTTGGGAGGTGGAGACAGGAGGATCGCGCAAGTTCGAAGCCAGCCATGCTGGCTTAAGAGACCCTGTTTCAAAAATATAAAATAGGTCTGGGAGTGTAGCCCGGAGGTAGAAGGGCTTCCAGGAACCCCAGTACCACAAAAAAAAAAAAAAAAATATATATATATATATATAGAGAGAGAGAGAGAGAGAGAGAGGGGGGGGGGGATCAGCCGGGCGTGGTGGCGCATGCTTGTAATCCCCGCGTTTGGGAGGCTGAGACAGGAGGATCACACAGGTTCGAAGCCAGTCTTAGCTACTTAGTGAGGCTCTCAGCAACTTAGTGAGACCCTGTTTCCAAATAAAATATAAAAAAATGGGTCTGGGAGTATAGCCTGGAGGTAGAAAGCCTCTGGGTTCCACCCCCAGTACCACCAAAAAAAAAAAAAAAAAAAAAAAAAATAGAGGGGCATTGGTACTTCATCTTCAGTTTTACCAAGAGCAGGGGTTGCTTTTTGTGTCTTATACCTGTAAAACCAGTATTTGGGAGGCTGAAAAGGAGGATCATAAGTTCTAGGCCAGCCTCAGTAATTTAGTGAGAACCTCTGCAACTTAATGAGACCCTGTTTCAAAATAAAAATAAAATAGGACTAGGGTGTAGCTCAGAAACAGAATGTCTCTGGACTCAATCTCCAGTACCCTCTCCCCCAAAAACGTAGGGTTGGATGTATAGCTCAAGGGTAGAATGCCCCTGGATTCAGTCCCTAGTACCTTCCCACACACAAAGCAGGGATTATTTGTGCAATTGAATTTAAAATAGTTATAAAACCTTTTAAAAACCAGCAAAACATAAGTATAAAGATTTTTATGATAAGAATTAGATTTTTGTCTTCTGTATCTAAAGATACTTTTTTTTTTCTATACTAGGGATTCTACCTCTGAGCTAAATCCCCAGTCCTTTTTTTTTTTTTTTTTTTTTTTTGGTGGTACTAGGGTTCCTGGAAGCCCTTCTGCCTCCGGGCTACACTCCCAGACCTATTTTATACTTTTTTAAATTTATTTTTGGAAACAGGGTCTCCTAACAGCGCATACGCCACCACGCCTGCCCTCATTCTATTTTTAAAATTTCTTTATTTTATTTCTTTCTTTATTTATTTATTTATTTGGTGGTACTGGGGTTCCTGGAAGCCCTTCTACCTCCGGGCTACACTACCAGACCTATTTTTACATTTTTATTTGGAAACAGGGTCTCCTAAGCCAGCGCAGACGGCTGGCTTCGAACCTGTGCGATCCTCCTGTCTCTGCCTCCCAAGCGCAGGGATTACAAGCATGCGCCACCTTATTCTTTATTTTTGAAACAGAGTCTCACTAAGTTGCAGAGGGCCTCACTAAGTAGCTAAGGCTGGCCACAAACCTGAGATCTTCCTGCTTCAGCCTCCCAAGTACTGGGATTATAAGTGTGTGCCACCACACCTGGTTCTAAAGACAAAGTTTAAACAAACCTTTCCCACTATTGCAGTTTGCTTCTTGGTGGGAAGAAACCATAGTTTGCCATTGAACAGCTAGATTTGGTTTTTTCTTAAGTGAATGTCAGACCTTGTTCTGGTTTACATTTTCCTCACACTGGTGAAATTGGAAATTATTGGTAACTAAGTGGAATTTTGGAATTATATGCTGAAAGAAATCAGATGTATATCATTTGATGAAAAAAGGACAAATGCATAGAGAATTTCAAATTATCTAGGTACTTTTATCAAAGAATTTGATTAGATATAATTCATATACTATAAACTTTACCCATTTAAAATGTAACCTAGCCGGGCGTGGTGGTGCACGCCTGTAATCCCTGCGCTTGGGAGGCTGAGACAGGAGGATCGCACAGGTTCGAAGCCAGCTTCAGCTACTGAGTAAGGCTCTCAGTAATTTAGTGAGACCCTGTTTCCAAATAAAGTATAAAATAGGTCTGGGAGTATAGCCCGAAGGTAGAAAGTCTCTAGGTTCCACCCCTAGTACCACCAAAAAAGAAAAAAAAAAAAAAGTAACCTAAGAGCTGGGTGTGGTGGCACACAACTCTAATTCTAGTACTTGTAAGGCTGAGACAGGAGAATCACGGGTTTGAGACTAGCTTTAGCATTTTAGCCAGGCCCTCAGCAATATAGTGAGACCCTGTTTAAAACAAAACAAAACAAAACAAAACAAATAAAAATACCAATAAATAAAGCAGAAGCTGTGCATGTTAGCGTATATCTGTGATCCTAATTCTTGGGAGGCTGAGACAGGATGATCACAGGTTCAAGACCAGCCTCAGCAACTTAGATTCTCAACAACCTAGCAAAACCCTGTTTCAAAACCAGAAATTAAAAGGGCTATGGGTATAGCTTAGAGGTAGTAAACCTCTGGGTTCAATCCCTAGTAACACAGACACACATAACACAGTAATCCAATAGTTTTTAGTGTATTTACAGAGTTGTGCAACTATTACCATAATCTTAGACTATTTCATGCCCCCCCCAGGAAACCTCTACACATTAGCAGTCATTCCTCATCTTCCACAGCCCCTTACAAGCACTACTTCCTGTCTATAGATTTTCCTATTTGAGATATTTAGTGTAAATGGAATCATACAACAGGTGGTCTTCTGTGACTGACCACTCAGCATAATGTTTCCTACGTTCGTCCATGCTATAGCACCTATCAGTACTTAATAGCTTTTTATTATGATTAATAGTATTCCATTGTGTGATATATATAACATTTTCCCCTTCATGTTGGTACACATTTGGGTTGTGTCTACCTTTTGGCTGTTATAAATATTGCTGCTGCAAACATGAATGCACGTTTTCAGTTATCTTGGACACACGCACGCGCACACACACACACACACACACACACACCCCACACTTAGGAGTATGAGTCATATGGTAAGTCTGTGTTTAAATTCTGAGGAACTACCAAACTGTTTTCCAGAGTGGTTCTACCACTTTTCCATATATGAGGACTCCAATTTCCCCACATTTTCACCAACACTTGTTATGGATCTTTTTAATTTAATGATGGCTAACAGTCTTATGTTTTCTTTTTTGGTTGTGGTGGTGGTATTGGGTATCAAACCCAAGGGCATTTTACCTCTGAACTATATCCCCAGCCATATTTTATTTTGTTTTATTTTATTTTATTTTTGCAGTACTGGGGATGGAACCCAGGGGCATTCAACCTCCAAGCTACACCCCCAATTCCTATTTTTTTGTTCTTTATTTTGAAACAGGCTGTCACTGAGTTGCAAAAGGCCTCACTAAGTAGCTGAGGCTATCCGTGAACCTACAATCCTCCTGTCTCAGCCTCCCAAGTACTGGGATTACAAGCGTGCACCACCACACCCGGTCCTATTTTATTTTTTGAAACAGGGTCTTGCTAGGTTGATGAGTCTCCTACTTGTTGAGGTTATTCTTGAACCTGTGATCCTCCTGTCTTGGCCTAAGTACTGGGGTTACAGATGTGTGCCAGCACGCCTGGCTCTTCTTTCCCTAATGGTCAGTCATGTTGAGCATCTGCCATGGTTTAGATATGGAGTGTCCCTCAGCAGTGGTCATGAGTTGGCAATGCAGCAGTGTTCAGGGCGGAAATAATTGAGTCAGGGCTCTGACCTCATCAGTGGGTAAGTCCATTGGTGTATTAATAATTTGACTGAGTTTACTGGGTGCTGAGTTTATTGGCAGGTGGGCTGTGGCTGGAGGAGGCAGGTCACTGGGCATGTGGCCTTGGGGACTGTGGCCTTGGTCCCTTTTTCTCTCTGCCTCATGGTTGCCATAAGCCAGGTGGCTGTCCTCTGCTGCACCTGCCTCCATGATGCTTCTGCTTTGGAGCCAGGAGACCATGTACTGGACCTTTGTGAGCCAAACCAACCTTCTTTCCTCTAAGTTGTTTTTGTCAGGTTTTAGTCACAGGGATGAAAAGGTGTGGAAGCTAGAGAGAAAAGAAAGGAAAGGGATTTAGACAAGAGAGGAGAGAGATCCAGGAGAATAGTCGAAGGGGATGGAGGAAAAGGAAGCGAGGGGGAAAAGGAGGCTTGAGGAAGGAAAAAGACCAAATAATGTTTTGTTCATATATGAAGGCCTCACGGCCTGTTTTGCTAATGTGTACAGGGAAGGTGGGGGGGAGGAGGGATCTATAGGGAAACATATCAAGTAATGTGTGCATACATAAAGTATCACTCTGAATCTCACCATGTTATTTAAGTAATATATACCAATAAAGTTACTTTTAGAAATTCTTTGCCTTCTTTTCTTTTCTTTTTTCCTCTATTCCTTTTTTGCTGAAGTTGAACCTAGGGCCTTACTATTCTAATACAGAGCTATATCCCCAGCCCCTCTTTGTCCATTTTTTTTTTTTTTTTGGTGATACTAGGGGTGGAACCCAGAGGCTTTCTACCTCCGGGCTATACTCCCAGACCTATTTTATACTTTATTTGGAAACAGGGTCTCACTAAGTAGCTGAGGCTGGCTTCGAACCTGTGCGATCCTCCTGTCTCAGCCTCCCAAGCCCAGGGATTACAAGTGTGCGCCACCACGCCTGGCTTCTTTGTCCATTTTTAAATAGAGTTGTCTTTTTGTTATTAAGTTGTAAAAGTTCTGCAAATATCCTAGATACAATTTTTATTGGATTTATGATTTATAAGTAGTTTCCCGTACCCTGGTGTAGTGGTGCACACCTGCAATTCCAGTACTTAGGAGGCTAAGACAGGAGGATCAAAGGTTTGAGGACAGCCTCAGCAGCTTATTGAGACTCTCAGTAACCTAGTGAGATCCTGTTTCAAAACAAAAAATTAGAGCCAGATATGGTGGTACACTCTTGTAATCCCAGTATTGGGAGGCTGAGACAGGAGGATCCTGGTTTACAGCCAGCCTCAGCTACTTAGTGAGGCCCACTGAAACTTAATGATACCCTGTTTTAAGGTAAAGAATAAAATATAGGTTGAGGGTGTATCTCAGAGGTAGAATGCCCCTGGGTTCAACCCCCAGTACCAAATAACAACAACAACAACAACAACAACAACAACAATCATCATCATCCCTAGTACCTAAATAAATAAATAAATAACTTTTTTTTTGTTTTTTAGGGTTTTCACTTTTTTGTGTTGTTATTTAAAACACAAAAGTTCTTAATTTGAGCCAGGTGTGGTGGTGCACGCTTGTAATCCCAGCGCTTGGGAGGCTGAGACAGGAGGATTGCACAGGTTCAAGGCCAGCCTCAGCTACTTAGTGAGGCTCTCAGCAACTTAGTAACACCCTGTTTCTAAATAAAATATAAAATAGGCCTGGGAGTGTAGCCTAGAGGTAGAAAGCCCCTGGGTTCTACCCCCAGTAACGAAAAAAGAAAAAAGTTCTTAATTTGATAAAGTCCATGTCAGGCATGGTGGCACAAACCTGTAATCCTAGTACTTAGGAGGCTGAGATAGGAAGATCACTAGTTTGAGATTAGCCTAAGCAATTTAGCAAGGCCCTTAGTACTTGTGAGACCTTGTTTCAAAATAAATAAAATAGGTCTGGGAGTGTAGCTTGGAGATAGAATGCCCTTTGGGTCATCCCTAGTACCACAAAACAAAACAATAAAAGTAGCTGAACTGAGATATCATTTGCATTTCATGTAGATCATGTATATAAAGTATAGGCTATAAGCCAAGTGTTGTGGTGCACAGCTATAATCCCAGTAGAGAAGAGGTAGAGGCTGAGACAGGATTGAAGGGATTGCAGGGTTGAAGCTAGTAGCACACAGTAACTTGGTGAGACCTTGTCTCAAAATAAAAAGTAAAATAGGGTTAGGGGTATAGCTCAGGTGGAATGCCCCTGGGTTCAGTCCCCAGTGCGCCCTCCACACACACAAGTGTACACTCCAGTGATGTTTTGTTAGTTCACAGAATTCTGCACAATCATTTTGAGAACATTTTCATTATCCATTGAAGAAACTCCATGACTGTTAGTAGTTGCTTCAGGAAAACCCAGTATATGAGCACTAGCCACCAAAGGCATAGATAGTGCTGAGAGACCAAAGAAAGAGGCAGATGGGTCCAGGATTGTACAAAATGCAATTTATTGGTGACTTATGGACAGAACCCTGTGCTGAGCAGCAGCAAGACAGGAGGATCCTTGGGCCCTGAGACAGGAGGAAGGAGCTTACATGCTAAGCTAGACAAAGGTGGCCTTTGGCCAGCTAGAGCATACCTGGACTTTCTCAAAAACAAAACAAAACAAAAAAAAAGATTATTATGTCAAATGTTAGCTAGAAGCAGTCTAGGCATCAGTGGCCAGCACAGAACACTCAGCTGACTTACCTTAATGACTCTGTATCTTGTAGTGTTTGGAATGTGTGCCAAGGTCACCTGGTGAGCAGAATGGCAGTTGCCACCAGGACCGGTGTAGTCTTGTAAAACTGAGTCCCTAGAGTAGTGGTTCTCCAGTTCTCTTCCCCAACACAATACTCTAGTTCACTTCTGAGACTTCTTATTTTAAATAAATATAGATTCACTAGAAGTTGCAAAATAGAACAAAGAACCTATGCATTTATTTTTCCTTTTTTTGGAGACAGTCAGAATAAGATCATTCTCCTGCCCTATCATCTCCCCAGTCACTGGGATTCCAGGCATGGCCCACCACCACCCTTGGCTAGAGGCCATGTATTCTATTTCCTATGCTCTCCAGTAAATTTAACTTAAATCACTTAAAATTCTGTAAAAATTAAAATTGAGTTTCATGGTCACATTAGCCACTTTCAAGTAATTAATAGCCATGTGTGTCTAGCAGTGAATGTATCGAGCATCTCAGAAACAGAGTATTCCATTATTGTACAAAGTTCTTTTGGACAGCACTTGTTTAGTCTGTGTTGTTTTTGAGGGCACATGCCTTCTTTGTATAGGCATTTCCTAGGACACTGTGGGTACTTAACCCATACTTGAATGACCCAAGTTAGTCCTATCCTCTTGTTTTACATGTGGAGAAATTTAGATACAGATAAATAAAGTGGTGTCTAATTACTGAACAGCAAATCTAGAACTAGAACTCAGGCTTCCTAATTCTAAATTCATTGCTCTTTCCATAAATTCATAAATTCATTGCTTTTTCCAAATGGACCGTAACTTCGTGAATTCCTTAGTCTGTGCTGAGTTTATAGGAAGTAGTATTAAAGTAATTATAATTATTTTAAACCTTTAGTGTGAATAATAAACTACCAGGTGTGGTGATGCACACCTGAAATAAACAAGGGCTGGGGTATAGCTTGGAGGTAGAATGTTCCTGGGGTTCAATCCCTAGTACTACAGTAATAATAACAACAACAATCATAATAAACAAAACATGCAAACAGCCCATGTATCTACTAGTAGAAAAATGGGTAAACAGATTGTGTTATAAACTCACACTCAGTTATAGATTCATACTTGGCAACAAAAAGGAACAAACTACTGCATGAATTTCAAAAATATATTAAGTAGAAATTGACACAAGAATTGTCATTAATATATTTGTATGAAGTCCTGTGGTGAAAGCAAGTAAGATAGTACTTGTTTCTAGAATGGGAGGATTGACTAGGAAAGGTCATTGCGAGAACTTCCTCTGGTGATAATCTTCTGTGCCTGGATGGTGGTTGGTCACACAGTTGTGCACCTTTGTCAAAATCCATTGAATTATATTTAATGTTTGTGAAATTTATATGTGGGTTTTGCCTCAAGGGGAAAAAACTGTTAGAAAAGATGTGATTTGGTACAGGTGATATGAGGACAATAATTTGAGGATCACTGAGTTTAGCTAATTTCCAAATAATTCTAATATTCTAATTTCCAAATAATTTCTTACCATAAAGACATAATTCACAGATTACTATAATAATATTTTGGCATTTTAAATTAAAAGTTCATGGAACCTTATATTACTGGGTATATTTGTTTAATTATATTACTGGGTATATTTGTTTAATTATATAGATATTGTATTCAAAATGCCATTTCAGGCTGAGAGTGAAGCTCAGTGTAGAGCACATGCTTATCATGCACAAGGCCTTGGGTGTGATCCCCAAGACCAAAAAATGAGGAAAAAAAGCCATTTCTTAATTAGTAGGTTAATTAGTAAGTAGACTGTGATTTATGACAGTATAGTTCTTTATTCTAATACATGTTCTTTTTTAACTTGAGGAATGCAATTTTAATATTGAGAAAATTTAGCATGGGAATAATTTTATATTGAATTGGCTGTAATTGAATTTGTTAAAATGTGGTTTGGGATGGATGCTCATAATGGCATTTGGTAAACTGGATGATTTTGATTTGCAGTTGTATTCATCTTGCAATTAAATTCCTGGTTTTCATCCAGTGCAATAAATGTGAATCTGCAGATGTGAAACCCATGGACGCAGAGGGCTTGATTGTACCTCTCAATAATTGTTATCAGCAGGAATGTCTGGGAAACATTGCCTAAAAGTATATCAAACTTTCTCAGATGTGTGTGTGTGTGTGTGTGTGTGTGTGTGTGTGTGTGTGTTACTGAGAATTGAACCCAGGGGCATTCTACCTGTGAGCTATACTCCTAGTCCTATTTCTTTTTTTTATTTTGAAATAGGGTCTTTCTAGGTTAATGAGAGTCTCACTGCTTGGTGATACTGTCCTTGAACCTGCAATCCTCCTGTCTTAGCCTCCCAAGTACTGGGATTATAAGTGTGTGCCATTGGTTCTGACTTCAAACTTTTTGTATTGAGAAAGGGTGGAGATGGGGGTTGGGATGGGGCAAAGGGGATCACTTGTGAAGAAAGGAAGAAGAAAAATTGCCTAAGAAGCTTGTTGATAAATGTAGATTCGTGGGCCTTCTCAAGCTTTCACATTTGTCAAATCTGGGATAAAGGTCTCAAATCTACATTTTTCTTTTTCTTCCTTCCTTCTTTTCTTTCTTTCCTTCTTTCTTTCTTCCTTTTTCTTCTTCTTCTTTTTTCCCCCTGTGGTACTGGGATGGAACCTAGAGGTATTCTACCTTTGAGCTACACCCTTTTTTTTTTTTCTTTTTGGTGGTACTGGGGTTCCTGGAAACCCGTCTACCTCCGGGCTACACTCCCAAACCCATTTTTATATTTTTATTTGGAAACAGGGTCTTTTAAGCCAGCGAGGCTGGCTTCAAACCTGTGCGATCCTCCTGTCTCCACCTCCCAAGCGCAGGGATTATAAGCCTGCGCCACCACGCCTGGCCCCCTAGCCCTATTTTTTATTTTTTATTTTTAGGTGGCTTTCTACCTCCAAACTATACTCCCAGATCTGTTTTTTATATTTTATATTTTTTATATTATATCTCACCAAGTTGCTGAGAGCCTCACTAAGTAGCTGAGGCTGGCTTCGAACCTGTGCGATCCTCCTGTCTCATCCTCCCAAGGGCTGGGATTACAAGCGTGTGCCATGCCTGGCTATTTTTTATTTTGAAACAGGCTCTCACTGAGTTGCAAAGGGCCTCACTAAGTAGTTAAGGCTGGCCTTGAACCTGTAATCCCCCCCCCATCTTGGCCCCCAAATGCTGAAATTACAAGTGTGCGCCACCACGCCCAGCTTACATTTTTCTTGATGAACACATACAGTGTACTGGTCTGAGGCCTATCTTCCTAGTGTCACTACCCTGATGAAAGATCCATGAATACATTTTGAGTGTGTGTGTGTGTGTGTGTGTGTGTGTGTGTGTGTGTGTGTTACTGGGGATGGAACCCAGGGGTCTTCTACCTCTGGGCTATACTCCCAGACCTTTTTATATTTTGTTTGAAAACAGGGTCTCACTAAGTTGCACAGAGCCTCACTAAATAGCTGAGGCTGGCTTTGAACCTGCATGATCCTCCTGTCTCAGCCTCCCAAGTACTGGGATTACAAGTATGTGCCATCATACCAAGCTTTCAGTCACTTTTATAAGGAAGAAGAGGAAGATAGGAAATTGAAGGAGTTGCATTAGGAGGGGGTCCAAGATGGTGGCTGCAGGATCAATAGCTGGCAGCGGCCAAATAGGACAGGTATTCCTCTGAGAAACCCCAGACATCAGATTTTGTTTTAATATCGGATCGGGACAATATATAGAGACATTTATAGCCATGACTTCCTAACTAAAATATAAGAAAGAAGAGATGGACCAAGATGGCGGAGATGGTGGTGGCAGCTGCAGCCAATATTCGGGAGAGCTAGATAAATCCAATCCAACCCGCCTTGAACTGTTGGAGAAATCTCCCCAAAAAAAGACTGCTCTGCCCCACATGCTCAGGAATTCTGGCCAACATACTATGTAAGAAAAATGCTCGGGAGGAGAGCCAAGATGGCGGTGGCGGCAACAGCTAGTATCGGGGAGAGGCAGGTAAATTCAGTCTAATCTACCCTGAACTTTTGAGGAAATCTCCCCAAAAGTAGACTGTACCTGCACCACATGCTCAGGAATTCTGGACAACATACTATGTAAGAAAAATGTTCGGGGAGCGTCAGATGGAACCCTGCATAGTTGGATCAGCGGATGCCGAGCGTCCTGGGAGCCAAGGGTGCTCCTGGCCGTGTGCTCCTCTGCGTAGCGCTGGGGCTGGGTGCGCTCACCCGCTCTCCATGGTGCAGCTGTGGGCCTCCGCTCTTGGCGGGGAGATAAAACACATTGCTACTAAGTACTTGGGTCCCCAACTCCTGCAAAAACCACGTACTATTTTCTTTTATTAAAAATATTGAGGGAGGGGCCAAGATGGCAGTGGCCACGGTCACCACTGCGACCCAACAATAGTTGGCAGCGGCCAAATAGGACATGTATTCCTCTGAGAAACCCCGGACATCAGATTTTGGTTTAATATTTGATTGGGACAACATATACATTTATAGCCATGATGTCCTACCTAAAATATAAGAGAGAAGAGATGGACCAAGATGGCGGATATGACAGCGGTGGTGGCCAGTATTCAGGAGAGCTAGATAAATCCAATCTAACCGCCTTGAACTGTTGGAGAAATCTCCCCCCAAAAAAGACTGCTCCTCCTGCTCCACATACTCAGAAATTCTGGACAACATACTATGTAAGAAAAATGGTAGGGAGGAGGGGCAAGATGGCGGTGGTGGCGGCGGTGGCCAGTATTGGGGAGAGGCAGGTAAATTCATTCTAATCTACCCTGAACTTTTGAGGAAATCTCCCCAAAAGTAGACTGCACCTGCACCACATGCTCAGGAACTCTGGACAACATACTATGTAAGAAAAATGTTCAGGGCATGTCAGATGGAGCCATGCATAGTCGGGTCGGCCAGTGCCGTGTGTCCTGGGAGCCAAGGGCGCTCCTGGCCGCCTCGCTCCTCTGTGCAGCGCTGGGGCTGGGTGTGCTCAGAGCAGCAGAACCTGCTGTCTGTGGTGAAGCTGTGGGCCTCTGTTCTTGGATGGGAGATAAAACACATTGCTACTAAGTACTTGGGCCCTCAACTCCTGCAAAAGACATCTACTGTTTTCTTTTATTAAAAATATTGAAGAGGGAGAAAGATGGTGGCAGCTGCAGCTGCAGCTGCAGCGGCAACCACGGCCACAGCCATGATGGTTAGCAGTGACTGAATAGGACATGCATCCCCCTGAGAAACCCTGGACAACAGATTTTGATTTAATAGCTGATTGGCACAACACACAGAAACATTTCCAGTCATGACTTCCTATCTGAAATATAGGAGAGAGAGTGGAAAATGGCAGAATTAGAAGCAAGACTGCAGCGTGGCGCCCGCCACTGCAAGAAAAGTGATTTTTGGAGGGATAGCCCAGAAGAGATTAGAAAGCAGACTGCTCCTGCCACCCATGCACAGGAATACTTAACAACAACATACTCTAGGAGAGACCAAGAAGGTGGCGGTGGCAAGTATTCAGGAGAGGCAGACACATCCAACCAAATCCACCTTGAATTTTTGAAGAATCTCTCCAAAAGTAGACTGTTCCTGCCCCACATGCTCAGGAACTCTGAATAATGTACTGTGTAAGAAAAAGTTTTGCGGAGACAACCAAAATGGCAGTAGCAGCGGTGGCCAGTATTTGGGAGAGGCAGACAGATCCAATCCAGTCCACCTTGAATTTTGGAAAATATCTCCCCAAAAGTAGATTGCTCTTGCTGCACATGTGTAGGAATTCCAGACAACACACTATGTTTTCAGTGAGTAGGAATAAATGTGGAGAAATAGAAGCTCTAATACATTGTTGGTGGGATTGCAAGTTGGTGCAACCACTTTGGAGAACAGTATAGAAGATCCTCAGAAGAAGGAAAACAAACGTACCGTATGATCCAACAATACCACCTCTGGGTATCTACCAAAAAGAATGAAAACCAAAACACCAAACTAATGCATGAATAACCATGTTCATAGCTGCACAGTTCATCACTGCCAAACTGTGGAACCAGCCAAGATGTCCTTCAACGAATGAGTGAATTTCAAAACCATGGGATATGTATACAATGGAATTTTGCCCAGCCATAAGGGAGAACAAAATTATGGCATTTACAGTGAAATGTCACAAAAAATAAGAAATCAGATGCTTTTCTTAATGTGCAAAATATTAGGGAGAAATGGGTAACAGGAGGAACTCTAGATGAAGAAGGAACCCTATAGAGGAGCAATGAAGGTGACATACCCGAGGGGATAAGAGGGAGGATAAGGGAAAATCTCTTTAAAGCACATCATGTACTTAAACATAACAAAGTCAATCAGGAAGCCAAGCATGGGTAGGGGGCAGGGGAGGGAAGGGGTTAGATATAGATTAAGTAGGGGCTGGTTGGATAATGTGTGCATGTATATCTCCACAAGTTTTTTGTCCCATTGAGATGTATGACTACAACGCACCAATAAAAATTTATTTAAAAAAAAGAAATTGAAGGAAAAATAATTTTAGAACTGAGTATATATCCTAGTATGGAGGACTTTAGGTAACACACAGGCAGGGAGGTAGTAAGGAACAGCAAATGTGCATAAAGGAAGAGAGAATCACCTCTTGGGGCCATCTCTTGGCTATAAAACTACCTACCATCTTTGTGGGGCTGATTCATGAGTAACCCATTGGAAAGGGACTTTTGATAGCAGTGGCATTTATTTTCTTCCACATGGTGGGGAGAATTCAGGATTACACTGCATACCTGTAAAAATCTGCCTGCATACTATTGGTTGTCCGCCCTTGTCTCATGTGCTGCTAATTGGCTTCTGGAGATTATAATCATTCCTGACTTTTCTCTTGTATAGAAAGAAGAAAACATAACCTATAGACCATCTTTTGGCAGAAGATGATAGATTTGGATCAGAAACGGGAGGTGTTGGAAGCCAGGAATCAAAAGTAAAGAAACTCTGCCAGCCCTTGGGTAAGAAAGGTGACAAGAGAATGTATTTGTCCTATATTGTCATTATATGCTTATCTAACATGAGTGTATTGCTTTTAGGCCCATAAATACCTTTACAAATTGTAGAGAGAATGTGGGGCATGAATAAGCTGCTAGAAATGGGTCTTGAAGTATGTGTGTATGTATGTGTGTTCCTGGGAATTGAGCTCAGGATCATTCTACTGGTGAGATGCATCCCAAGCCCATTTTTATTTTTTATTTTGAAACAGGGTCTCGCTAATTTGCTGAAGCTGGCCTTGAACTTGTGATCCTCCTATCTCAATCACCCAAGTACTGGGATTACAGGCGTGCATCACCACACATCAGTTTGGAAATGGGTCTTGGCTACACCTTTCTCTGCAGGCTGCTTCAGTTAGTACTTCCTGTCATCCTCTTTTCTGCATTCCCTTTTACTTTTTTTCCCAGAACTCTTCTGCCTCCTTTCTGTGACTAGCACTAACCCTGTGACACTTCATTAATACTCATAGCTAACAACAATTATTGGATCCTTATTAATGCCAGGCACCATGTATTGTGGCCTCCCTGCATTGTGTGTGTGTGTGTGTGTGTGTGTGTGTGTGTGTGTGTGTGTGTGTGTGTTACTGGGGATTAAACCCAAAAGCATTCTACATTCTACCTCTGAGCTATGCCCCCATCCCTATTTTTTATTTTTATTTTGAAACAGGGTCTCACTAAGTTGCAGAGGGCCTCACTAAGTAGCTGAGGCGGTGCATAAACCCACGATTCTTCTGTCCTAGCCTCCCAAATACTGGGGTTACCAGCATGTGCCAGGCTCTCCCTACATTTTTTTATTCCCTTTTCTCTCTCTCTCTCTCTCTCTCTCTCTCTCTCTCTCTCCCTCCCTCCCTCCCTCCCTCCCTCCCTCCCTCTCCCTCTCCCTCTCCCTCTCCCTCTCCCTCTCCCTCTCCCTCTCCCTCTCCCTACCTCCCCCTTTCTTGTGGTACTGGGGAAGGAACGCAGGGGCATTCTACCTCTGAGCTACACTCCCAGCCCTATTTTTTATTCCTCCGGGCTACACTCCCAGACATATTTTATATTTATTTGGAAACAGGGTCTCTTATGCCAGAGAAGCTGTCTTTGAACCAGAGATCCTCCTGTCTCTGCCTCCCAAGTACAGGGATTACCAGCATGTGGGTATTACAAGAGTGAGCCACCACGCCCCGGCTTTTATTCTTTATTTTGAAACAGGGTCTCTTTGAGTTGCAAAGGGCCTCACTAAGTAGATGAGGCTGTCCTTGAACCAAGATCCTCCTATCTCAGCCTCCCAAATGCTGGGATTACAAGCCTGAGCCATCACACCTGGCTCCCTTTTTCTTTTTCTTTTTCTCCTTTTCCTTTTCCTTTTCTTTTTCTGTGGTACTGGGGATTGAATCAGAGGTATTCGACCTCTGAGCTATACCCCCAGTCCTATTTTTTATTTTTTAAATTTTGAAACAAAGTCTCACTGCTTATTGAGACTGTCCTTGAACCTGTGATCCTCTATCGTAGCCTTCCAAGTGTGCCACCATGCCCAGCTTTTATTCCCTTTTCAAAACAATCTAATACTGTAGATGAGACATTTGAGGTTTCAAGAGATTAGGTAACTTGCCCAAGACCTGATGGGTAGGAAATGGCAAAGCCGGATTTTAAACTCCCACTGATTCAGGCTCCATACTTGCTGTCTTTTTTTTCTCAGAGGAAAAGGGGGAAGCTGTTTGTGTGCTGCCCCTCCTCCAGTGTACCAGAACAGGTATAGCCACTTGGTGGACCTCTCAGAAAGTGATCATTTCCTAGGACTTAGAGTATTGAAATTTTCATTAGGAAGTTTTTGAAAATCAGAGAAGAGAAGAAACCACCTATAATTTTGTTGACCTTATATAACCACAGTTAATGTACTAATGTTTTTCCTTTTAGCCTTTTTCCATATATGAATGTATTTTCCTATAGTATTTATGTTCTTTAGTATCCTCATATTTTAAATAGTAATACTAATTTTCATAACTCTCATATGGTAATGTGAGACTTCTAGCAGTTTATAGAGAGCCCAGCAAACAAGTGAATGAATGAATTCTTGCTTTCCGTGTGTGTGTGTGTGTGTGTGTGTGTGTGTGTGTGTGTGTGTGTTTCTGTATTCAGAGAGGGGACTCATTGTTCTAGTTGAAATTTCGTTTAGCACTTGATGTCATGGACAAAGAGTATACTCTGCCAACTCAAGTATGTCCTACCTGTATTTCCAGGTTTTGTTCAAGCTCACATCACCTTTGAGCCTTTTTGATTTCCAAGCTCACAGTGTTCTTTTTCTGCTCCAGTCTTCTCAAGTGTTTTCTGGCTGTATTTCACATTTGATATTCCTCATGTTTTACATCTGCTAGTTACAATGTTTTGTCCTATTTTCTTACACCTTTGCCCATTTATAACACCTAATCCAGTACTTTTTCAATGCCAGTTTTATTTAAGCATTTTGGTATTCAAATGAAATTGCTGTTGATCAATTTCTTCAAGATTTCAGAGTGACTAAACTTTCTTGTGTGTCTTTCCATCCCTTTGTAGGTTCCTGTCACCATGCCAGAAATGACAGAACATGAGACTCCTATGAAGAAGCAGCATAGGTATGTATCCACAGGCCAAAAATAATATTGTTTGGGTAGATAGATAGCAGAACTAGTCCCCATTTTGCTAAGTAGATAATTTTTAATGAACTTTCATTTGAATGCCTCGAAAATGATTAATTTATAAAAATATATGGAGGTAAGTAAAGATTTACTAAAAGGGTTATATGGTTAAAATGTACTCACCCTCCTTATTCTATCAGCAATGTAATAAGTAAGAGTGGCCATCAGTAATTAAAATAGTGTATCAGCCAGGCACTTGGTGTGCACCTGTAATCCCAGTACTTGGGAAGTTGACACAGGAGAATTGAATGTTCAAGACCAGCCTCAGCAACCTAGTGAGACCCTGTTTCAAAATAAAAAATAAGAAAAGGGCTGGAGGGGGCGGTAGTGTAGTTTGGAGGTAGAATGCCCCTGGTTTAGAGCCCCAGTACCCAAAAAAAGTGTATCAAATCTATGCTGAATGTTTAGTTTCTAATGACATAAAATAGCAGATATTAGCCGGCCATGGCGGCACATGCTTGTAATCTCAATACTGGGGAGGCTGAGACAGGATTGCAGGTTTAAGGTCAGCCTCAGCTACTTAGGCCCTCTGCAACTTAGACCCTGTTTTAAAATAAAAAATAAAAAAATAGGGCTGGAGATGTAGCTCGGATGTAGATTCCCTGGGATTCCATCTGCAGTATAGAAAAATAAAATAAAATAGCAGATAGTATTAATTTTTATAAATCCTAAATTAGATAGGCTATGGTCAGTTTGAATAGATATATTGCAACATTATAATCTATTGATGTTAATATGCCTATCTGTACAATAATACTTTTATTTTCTGGCAAGGCCCCTCTTCTAAATTTGTAGCATGTCTCTGCATACAATTGGATGGCCAGTGGTTTTACTAATATTAAAATTACTGTTCTTTTTCCTTACAAATAACTCTTTGAGAATGCTACTATACTGAGCCGTTATGCATAAAAGGAGACATCAAAACTTTTAATAGATAGTCTTTTAAGAAAATTTAAGTTTGGACAACCTAAGTATACAAATTCAAGATTGTTCAAAAACCAGTTGCTGCAGGGTGTGGTGGCACACGCTTGTAATTCCAGCATTTGAGAGGCTGAGAGAGGATCACAGTTCACAGCCAGCCGCAGCTACTTAGTGAGGCCCTTTGCAACTCAGTGAGACCTTGAGTTGCAAAGAATAAAGATATAAAAGAATATAAAAATAAGGAATAAAGATATAAAAGAATATCAAAATAAAGAATAAAAAGTAGGTCTGGGGGTATAGCTAAGAGGTTGAATGCCCCTGGGTTCCATCCCCAGTACCACAGGCAAACAAACAAACAAACAAACAAACAAACAAACAAACACACACAGTTGCCAATGTGCAAGTGTTCTGTTGGCCTCTGCATTTTCCCTACTGAGGATTACGAACTTCCTCTCTACTATTGCTTGGCTCTCCCATGCCTACTCCCACCTGGTTGCCAGGGCAGACATTGGAAGTCACCTATTAAATATGTCACTTTAAGATTTTGGTAGCACCCAAATTACATTTTTCAAATAGGTATGGTTTTCAGTGATTGAGTCTATTCTCAAACTGACTTTTGTATATCAAAGAATAGAAACTATCTTCTAAATTTATATGGAGAGTGTCTGTAGGTTTTTATAACATCATATATATTAAAGCTTTTCTTCAGATGTTTTTTTATTGATGCAGCAAATACAAATTTATAAATTTTATTTTTATGGTTCTCAAAATAGAAAGTGGTAAAATATGCTTTGCTTTTATCATCATATTACCTTTTATCTATACTTTTTGTTTCAGAAAGAAAAACCGGGAGACACACAATGCAGGTAGATACAATAACTTATATCTTACTTGTTAGCATTTTTTTGCTTTCAGAGGGAAATTATGCCACAGTTGATTATAGGTGCTTATATTAAAACATAGTTATTATTTATTGTATTTTAAGAAAGCACAACTGTATTCATCTTTGTAGTCTATTTGGTTAAGAGATTAGTATATTCTTAGAGTTGGTATTTGAAGAGATTCAACCACCAAAGGATCCAGGTGTACTTCCCCTTCCTATAGTAGAATGAAGGTTATGTGTCTGGCTGCGTAAATGCTAGAAGGGGTGATTCTCTAGAGGAAGAGATGAGCTTCAGACAACAGATCTTAAAGGAATTTACATGTAAAAAGTCTTATGTTGTATGGCTTTGATTATAGGAAGGAATACAGAAAATAAATATTTGATTTTTATCTCCAACATCAAAAGTATAGGCCAGCTGGGCATGGTGATGCACACTTGTAAGCCCAGTACTTGGGAGGCTAATATAGGAGGAGCATAGGTTCATGGCCAGCCTTAGCTACTTAGGTCCTCTGCAACTTAATGAGACCTTGTTTCAAAAAAAGAATAAAAAAAATAAGGATTGGGGTATATAATGGAGGTAAAATGTTCCTGGGTTCAATCCATAGTACCCCCCCCCAAAAAAAAAGTATAAGCCAAAGCCAGACACACACACACACACACATACACACACACACACACACAGTATATTGAATATTCTACATACATTTACAGTTTGGTGCATTGTATAACGTTTTGTTTTCAATCAGAGACTTCATTCAAACAAAAAAAAAAAATTAGAAGTTATTTTCTATTCTACTACTTGAAAGTGTTATCTGCTTTTTACTATGAAAAGGACTAGCCAGGTGTGGCAGTGCATGTTTGTAATCCCAGAATTCAGGAGGCTGAGACCAGAGGATTGTGATTCGCGGACAGCCTCAGCTACTTAGTGAGGCCCTCTGCAACTTAGACCCTGTTTCAAAATAAAGAGTAAAAAATAGGGCAGGGGGTGTAGCTCAGAGGTCGAATGCCCCTGGGTTCCATCCTCAGACCCGCAAAAAAAAAAAAAAAAGGGCAGGAAATTTGGAAATTTTACATTCTAGAAACAGTAATATACTACCAATGTTCAAGACATGTTTGTATAGATAAATTTCTCCAACAGTCCTTTTTTTTTTTTTTTTTGGTGGGTCTGGGATGGAACCCAGGGGCATTTGACCTCTGAGCTACACCCCCTGTCCTATTTTTTATTCTTTATTTTGAAACCGGGTCTCACTGAGTTGCAGTGGGCCTCACTAAGTAGCTGAGGCTGTCCGTGAACCGCTATCCTTCAGTCTTAGCCTCCCGAATGCTGGGATTACAAGTGTGTGCCACCATGCCTGGCTTTTTAGTTTCCTGCCTTTGAAACCTATTTATTTATCATTGTGGGTAAAGAGTCTTAATATGAGATTAGTCAAGCACAGTAAGAGAAGGGACATATGTTTTCTCTAATATGCCCAAGCTAGGGAGTAGTGGTAATACCAGAGGGACTCCAGATAATGGAGGGGAAATCTCAGCAAAGCTAGAATGGAAGGATAGGAGAGGAAGAAAGCTGAAGTTGTTCAATGGAGGAGCTACATCTGAATATGTGTAATAGTATAAATATAGCATGGTTAACCTGGACACTCTTTATTGGGAGGGAGGAAGGGGAATGGGGGGTGGGGGAGGGCACGAAGCACAATCTAAATGTACACTATTTTCAATATGTTCCACTTATAAATAAAATAAAATATGGAAAAAAATCCTCCTAGGAATTAAAAATGTTTTAATATTGGGTTGTTATATTTTTAAAAACTTAACACATTTAAGAAATCTGCTCTTAGGTAATAAAAAAGATTATTGTTAGCGAATTCAGGAAAAGGTAAGCTATACCTTATTGCTTTGGGTATTTTGCCTTTCTGAATTAAATTTAATCTTTTATGCCATACATACAAACTGAATATTTTTTTGGAATCAACTTCTTGATGCCCTAAAAAATATCTTCACTGTAGCTTATTAAGAGAGGCTCTTTGCAACTCAGTGAGACCCTGTTTCAAAAATAAAAAGACTCAGCTAGGCTGAGACAGGAGGATCCGGGTTCATGGCCAGCCTCAGCTACTTAGTGAGGCCCTTTGCAATTCAGACCCTGTTTCAAAATAAAGAATAAAAAATAGGACTGGAGGTGTAGCTCAGAGGTAGAATGCCCCTGGGTTCCATTCTCAGTACCGCAAAATGAATGAATGAATGAATGAATGAATAAAAAGACTAAAAAATAAAGAATAAGAAAGTAGGGCTGGGGGTATAGCTTGGAAATAGAATGCCCCGGGTTCGATTTCCAGTACTGCAAAAACAAAACATCAAAACAAAACAAAAAAACACAATTAATCATTCCTGTCCTTTCTTTGAATGGACTTACTATAGATGATATTTTTGTGTGTGTGTGTGTGTGGTACTGGGGTTCCTGGAAACCCTTCCACCTCCAGGCTACACTCCCAGACCTATTTTATACTTTTTATTTGGAAACAGGGTCTCCTAAGCCAGCACAGCTGGCTCAAACCTGCGGGATCCTCCTGTCTCCGCCTCCCAAGGGGGATTACTAGCGTGCACCACCACGCCCAGCTAGATGATATTCTTTAAAAGGCTAAAATGAAAGCCGGGCATGGTGGCGCATGCTTGTCATCCCAGCATTCGGGAGGCTGAGACTGGAAGATCGCATTTCACGGACCCGTCTCAGCTACTTAGTGAGGTCCTCTGCAACTTAGTGAGACCCTGTCTCAAAATAAAGAATAAAAATTAGAGCATGGGGTGTGGCTTGGAGGTCGAATGTCCCTGTGTTCCATCCCCAGACCCGCAAAAGAAAAAAAAAAAAAGCTAAAATGGCTGGGCGTGGTGGCATGCTTGTAATCCCTGCCCTTGGGAGGGTGAGACCGGAGGATCGCATAGGTACAGGTTTGAAGCCAGCCTCAGCTACTTAGTTAGGTTCTCAGCAACTTAGACCCTGTTTCCAAATAAAATATAAAATAGGCCTGGGAGTATAGCCTGGAGTTAGAAAGCCCCTGGGTTCCACCCCTAGTACCACACACACACACACACACACACACACACACACACGTGCTAAAATGTTTTAGGTCAATTTTTTATAACGTTTGATAAACATTTCTTAATTTCTTGACCTAGAATTTTCTTGGGGTACTTTGGCATAGTAGTATAATGTTTGACAAATGGATTTTCCCTCCTATCTAGTGGAGAGGCATAGAAAGAAGAAAATCAATGCTGGAATAAACAGAATAGGAGAGCTGATCCCATGTTCCCCGGCTCTGAAGCAGGTAAGAATCCACTCATATTTTCATTGCTTACTTGTGAACAGAGAGTTTTCTAAATTTTTTTGGTGCTTAGAATAATTATTTTTGTTTCCTGCCATTTGTAGTAGTTTTGGTGAATTAATAGTTGCCTCATTTTTCATTTGCTTCATTTTCTATATACCTAACTTTAATTTTCCCTACATTTCTAACAATCATTTGGTATAATTTTCTACATGGTCAAATGTACCATAGAATTACTAGACTCTTTCAAGTTGTGCTTTCTCTTGAAAGACTAAGTCCCATGATTATATTGATATATGTCATTCTGTTTATCAGTCACTTTTGTTTTGTTTTGTTTTCTACTAGTTTATGTTTATATTCTTTACTCTTTTAATTATTTTCTTTTTAAATTCTTTTTGGTACTGGGACTTGAACCCAGAGGCATTCTACTTCTGAGCTGTACCTCCAGCCCTTTTTATATTTTTTGTTTTGCAAAGAGGTCTCACTAGGTTGCTGACTGCCTTGTTAAGTTGTTGAGGCTACTCTTGAACCTGTGATCTTCCTGTCTCAGCTTCCCAGGTGCTGGAATTTTAGATATGTGCTGCCACACCTGGCTTTTTTAAAAATTCTTACCTAGAAACTTCCAAGGACCTATTCTTCAATTTATTCTTCATGCCCTATTAACTTCGAGTAGTTCTTAAAAATCTCAGTTTAGTGCATGATAGTTTTCCCTAATGAAGATAGGTTTGGGTTTCTTCTAGCCATGATGATAAAGCATACTCATTGAAAACCAAACAGCTGAAGAAATATGGAATGCATAAAAAGGTTTTTATTTTTTAAATTGACATCCTAGCTGGGCATGGTGGCACATGCCTATAATTCCAGTCCTTGGGAGGCAGAGATCAGAGGATCATAGGTTCGAGGCCTGTCTCAGCAATTTATGAGACCCTCAGTAATTTAGCAACATTCTTTTTCAAAAAGGGGCTGGAGCTGGGCACAGTGGCACACGCCTATAATCCCAGTACTTAGGAGGTTGAAACAGGAGGAGACAGGTTTACTACTAGCCTCTGCAAGGTTTACAGCAATTTATTGAAACTCCGTTTCTAAATAAGAATTAAAATAGGGCTGGGTGTGTAGCTTGGATGTAGAATGCCCCTAGGTTCAATCAATCTCCAGTACCAAAAAAGAAAAGGAAAAAAAAAAAAAAAGTGAGGGGCTGGAGGTGTAGCTTGGAGATAGAATGTCCATGGGTTCAATCCCCAGTCCCCAAACAAAACTGACATCCTATTCCCAAGTTATAACCACTAATGTTATTACACATATCTCCAGCTCTCCAGACATGGCTTTATAAGTATAAATGTGTCTATAGCCAGTGCTGTTTCATAATCTGCCTTGTCACTTGCATTCAATGGTACATGGTAGAGTTTTGGTTGTAGACATCTGTTCTCATATGATACTCTTTCTTTTTTTTTTTTTTTTTAGAATTTATTTATTTGTGTGTGTGTGTGTGTGTGTGTGTGTGTGTGTGTGTGTGTGTGTGTGTGGTACTGGGGTTCCTGGAAGCCCTTCTACCTCCGGGCTACACTCCCCTCCCAGACCTATTTTTACATTTTTATTTGGAAACAGGGTCTCCTAAGCCAGCACATGCGGCTGGCTTCGAACCTGCACGATCCTCCTGTCTCTGCCTCCCAAGCGCGGGGATTACAAGCGTGCGCCACCACACCCGGCTATACTCTTTCTTTTTAATGATCATATGTTTTTTTCTTTTGTGGTACTGGGGATGGAACCAAGGGGCATTCTACTTCTGAGCGACATCCTCAGCCCTATTTTTCCTTCCTTCCTTCCTCCCTTCCTTCCTTCCTTTATTTATTTATTTATTTTTTTTGCGGGTCTGGGAAGGGAACCCAGGGGCATTCGACCTCTGAGCTACACCCCCTGCCCTATTTTTTATTCTTTATTTTGAAACCGGGTCTCACCGAGTTGGTCTCATTAGTGGCTGAAACTGTCCACGACCCGCAATCCTCTGGTCTCAGTCTCCCGAATGATGGGATTACAAGCGTGTGCCACCACGCCTGGCTTATTCTTTATTTTTTGAAACTGGGTTTCACTGAGTTGCAAAGGCCTCACTAAGTAGCTGAGGCTGGCCATGAATTGCAGTCCTCCTGTTTCAGCCTCCCAAATGCTGGGATTACAAGCATGTACCACCCTCCCCAGCAATTATATGGTATTTTTATAGTGGGGTATTAATAATTTATAGTAACTTTTTGGTTAATTTTAATTAAATTATATATACAAAGATTACCATATGCACATAGCAAATAGCATTAAAAAGCTTAAAACAGAGGCTGCAGCCAAAGCAGAAGGATTTCAAGTTTGAAGTTAACCTTAGTACCTTAGCGAGATCCTCAGCAGCTTAGCAAAATCCTGTTGCAAAATAAATAATAAAAAGATCTGGTTAGAGGATAAATGCCTCTGGTTTCAACCCCAGTACCAAAAATAAATAGGCAGATAGAAAAAGAAGCTTAAAACAAACACAAATCCTCTGCTTCTCAACCCTAACACTCAGAGGCAGCCATTCTAAATTGTGTCTTCTGATATTTACTGATATATTCTAAATAACATACTTATATTACTGTTTTAATTTTTCCCTTTTAGGTATTATATCTATCAAAATGCTGTTGTGCTTTTCTCTGGCTTCTCTTTCTTTGATTCTCCCTGTCTAATTCTATTAGAACTTTTACATGCAATTGACCTTCAGTCTTTATATTATTAAGACTGTGCAAATAATATTTGTTGTTGAGTCAAGGAATGTACTATTATTGTTTCATTTCATATGTAGCTTTTGGTATTTTAGAGTTAATAATTGCCTCATAGTTTCTCATTGCTTAATTTTCTATAGTGTGTATGTGTATGTGTGTATGTGTGCGTGCGTGTGTACGTGCGTGCGTGCGTGTGTGTGTGTGTGTTTTCTGTGTATTTTACTGGCAACAGAACTAGGGGTATTCTACCTCTGAGCTACATTGTCAGTCCTATTTTATTTTTATTTTGAAACATGGTCTCACTAAGTTACTGAGGGTCTTGTTAAATTGCCAAGGCTTTGAACCCATGACCTTCCTGTTTCAGCCTCCCTTGTACTGAAATTACAAGCATGTGCCGATGAGCCTGGTTTATGTACCTATCTTTAATTCTTTCTACACTTCCAGCAAGCTTTTGTTCTGCTTTTCTGGATGGTCAAGTGTACCACATAATTTCTATTTTCTCTTTGAGACTTTACTTCTGGAACCCTCTCTCCTTCTTTTTCGATCTCAAATAGTTGACATCTCCGAACTCTTCTTAATTTCAGATCTCATTTTTAATTTCCAAGAGTCTTTTCCCTAATTCTGTTTATTCTTTTTCATATTGTATGTTTATTCTAGGGACACAATGTTGTCTCATCTCTAAATGTTTTATAGGTTTTTCCCTGAGGTTTTCTTCAATCTATGTTTATTTTTTTCTTGTTTTAAATTTTTTATTGGTGGACAATCAAGAGACTTCCGGGAAGATGGCGACCAAGAAAAGCGGGGCTTAAGAGCCCCGCTAACAACCAATCTCCATTACCACAAAATCAGCGCCTTTCATAGCCAGAAAACACCATCACCAGAGAAACAAAAAAATGACCAGGCTCCAGAGAGAAAGCGGTCTGAGAACAGAGCTCAGGGCCACAGAGGAGATACACTGGCCTCACGCCCGAGGACGCGGCAGTAGCGCCATACTGCCGGGGGCAGCTGCGACTTCACTGGACGGCTACAGCAAGCCGAGGTGAGCCGCTGCGGAAGAGCCAGGCGGGATTTCTCGCCGCAGGTAAAATCTAAAGCTCCCAGTGGCTGAGCTCAGCACACGCTGCAGGGATTCAGAGTGGAAATCAAAACCAAGAAGAAATACGCCAGCCTCACGGCCGAGGGCGTAGCAGCGGCGCCATATTGCCACCGGTGGCAGCAGCAGAGAATTCACCGAATCTAGTACAGCTACATATGCATACTCAAGAACAGTGAGTCAAATTGCGGGCCACAGAGGAGAAATCCCAGTACTGTACTCCCTGGTACTTGACCCAGTGGGGGAGGGGTGGTGGCAGAGATATCACACAATAGAACGCCCAACTTGGCACCCCCCCCATGGTCTAAAGCAGCCTCGATTGACTCCCTGGGTCTGAGACTCTGTGATACAACCCAGTAAAGGAGTAGTGGGGTCTGAGATACTACTGACTCGAGATCCAGAACACCTTTAGTGAAGTCATAGTGACCCAAGGGAAGAACCCAGAGAAGGCACAAACTTCCGAAATCATGGGAAAGAGGAATAATACTGGAGCAATGAATGCCCACAACCCCACAACATCAGAACCAGATAAAACAGAAAATCAGAGATTTCTAGAAGATCAAATCAGGAAAATAACTGTAGAAATAATAGAGGTGCTTCGAAAAGAACTCAGAGAGAGCCAAAAAAGAGATAAAAGATGCAATTAATGAAGTAAAGGCCTCAATTCAAAGCATGAACAACCGCTTAGACCACATGGAGAACAGAATCTCGCTCTTCGAAGATGATCATTCCAAAAATGAACGCATAGTTTCTAATCTAGGAAAAAATATCCGACAGCAGGAATCTGATATTGAAGAAATATGGGCCCATTTTAAGAGAGCTAACCTAAGAATAATTGGAATAGAGGAGGGAAAAGAAAGTGAAACCAAAGGGATCAACAATCTCTTCAAGGAAGTAATAGCAGAAAATTTTCCAAACATAGAGCAAGAGGTTGATACACAGGTCCAGGAAACTTATAGAATTCCCTTTAGACAGGATCAGAGAAGAGGACCCCACGCCACATAATTGTCAAAATGACCAATGTGGAAGCCAAGCAGAGAATCTTAAAGGCAAAAAAAGCAAAGGGCCAAGTGACATTCAGAGGCAAACCAATTAGAATCACTCCAGACTTCCCAAACCAAGTCATGAGAGCCAGAAGGGCTTGGAGTAACATATTCCAAACTCTGAAAGAAAACTTCCAGCCAAAAATTTTCTACCCAGCAAAACTTTCTATCAAATTAGATGGAGAAATAAGAAGCTTCCATGACAAACAGCAACTGAAGGAATTTATGTCTTCAAAACCAGCACTAGAGAAAATACTCAAAGAGATTAACTACAAAGAAGAAATAGGTAACACACACCAGAACCAGAGAAACAAGAGTTTCCATCCAACAGACAATTAAGATTGGTTATCTGTGGAGATTCATTACTTATGTTAGTGTTTTACCTATCTCTAAATGGTATTGTTTTCCTTTATTGTTGTTAATTTTTAGGATTTCTAGTTGGAATATTAATATACCTTCAGATATAGCATTTGGAAATATTTTATGCCATTCTATTAGTAACTGTTAACTCTGTTTACATTGTCTTTGGATATACAATATCTTTTTTATTTTTTAGGGAGTTTGTATACTCTTCCGTTGCCTGTGCCATTGAAATCATATCCAAGAAATCACTGCCAATTTCAATGTTGTGAGGTTTTATGACCCAGATTTTCTCCTAAAAGTTTATAGTCTTAAGATTTATATTTAGGTCTTTTATCTATTTTGAGTTAATATTTGTATATGGGATTAGGTAAGGGTCCAACTTTATTCTTTTCCATGTCATTATTATGTTTCAACAATATTTAGTTAAAAGATTATTATTCCCACCACCAAATCTTCGTGGAAACCTTGTCAAAAATAACTTGACAATATAGGGAAGAATTTAGCTCTAGGCTTTTATTTAACTCCAATGGTTTATATATCTGCCTTTAGAATAGTACTACACTGTTTCAATTAATGTAGCTTTATATGGTTTGAAATCAGAAAATATATATCTTCTAGCTTTGTTCTTTTTCGAGATCATTTTGGGTATCTAGAGTCCATATTCCTTATTAGGATAGATTTTTTTTTCTGAAAAATAAATATATAAATATATGATAGTTTCACCTAAAAAAAGTAGAAAAAAAAATTCTCTGGTAAGAAAGAAAGTAAAAAGAAATATTGAAATGTTATCTTTAAGTCATCAAAAGCTTGGTATCAGACAAATGAAACTATTATGTGAGATTATCATTTTTAATTTTGGATAAATTGCTATAATACTAGATGTCAACCACTAAGCCAAGCATGGGAGGGAGGGATGGGGAGAGAATGGGGTGGGGATCGGGTGGGGGCTGACTGGGAGATGTGTGCATGTATGTCTACAAAAGTTTGTATCCCACTATGATGTATGAATACAGTGCACCAATAAAAAATAAAATAAAATAAAATTATGCAAAAAAACCCACAATCAAGTAAAAAAATTTTTTTTTTATTGGTGTATTATATCCATATATCATATTAGGGTAAAAAACTTGTGTGGACAAAGCCGGGTATGGTGGCGCACGCTTGTAATCCCCGCGCTTGGGAGGCTGAGACAGGAGGATCGTGCAAGTTCGAAGCCAGCCATGCTTGCTTAAGAGAACCTCTTTCCAAATAAAAGAAAGTATAAAAATAGGTCTGGGAGTGTAGCCTGGAGATAGAAGGGTTTCCAGGAAAACCAGTACCAAAAAAAAAAAACAAAAACCAATAAAACAAAAAGAAATTTGTGTGTACATACATGTACACATCACACATTTAGCCTCTACTCAATTCCCACCCCATTCCCTCCCCACCCCTCCTTCCCATGCTTGGCTTAGTAGTTGACTTCAATATGTTTAAGTACATTGTGTGTTTTAGAGAATTTCCTTCTGTCCCCCCCCATCCCCTCATTTAGGTTGTCTTGTTTGCTGCTCTATAGGATTTTCTTTTTCATCTAGCGTTCCTCCTATGACACATTTCTCCTTAGCTTTCACATAATAGGGAAAGCATCCGATTACTTATTTTTTGTGACTGACTAATCTCACTTAGCATAATGTCCTCAAGTTCCATCCATTTCCCTGAAAATGATGTAATTGAGTTTTTTTTTTTTTATGGCTGAGTAAAATTCCATTGTGTACATATCCCACAGTTGTGTTTATCTAAAAAGTTGTCAGTTTCCTCCAGATTTTCCATTTTGTTAGAGTATAGTTTTTCAAAGTAGTTTCTGATAATTCTCTTGATTTCTACACTGTCAGTAGTAATGTCTCCTTTTTTATCTCTTATCTTCATAATTTGGGTTGATTCTCTTTTTTTAGTTAGGTTGGCTAGTGGTTTATCTAACTTGTTAGTTTTTTCAAGAAACCAGCTTTTGGTTTGGTTGATTTTCTGTAGTGTTTTTTTATTCTCTACTTCATTAATTTCTCCTCTGATATTAATAATTTCCTGTCTTCTACTGGCTTTGGGGTTAGATTGTTCCTGTTTTTCAAGGGCTTTGAGGTGTGTTGTTAGGTTATTTATTTGAAGATTTTCTGTTTTTTTTTTTTTTTTTTATGTGATCACTCAGTGCTATAAATTTTCCTCTTAATACTGCCTTCATAGTATCCCGGAGGTTTTGATATGTTGTATTTTTATTTTCATTTGTTTCTAGAAATTTCTTGATTTCACCTCTTACATCTTCTATGACCCATTCTTCATTCAGAAGTGTGGTGTTCAGTCTCCACATGTTTATGTTGTTTCTCTGGGTCTTCTTATAGTTGATTTCTAGTTTCGTTCCATTATGGTTTGAAACGACACAGGGAAGTATGTAACATTTTTTGAATTTGCTAGTGTTCATTTTGTTTCCCAGGATGTGATCTATTTTGGAGAAGTTCCGTGAGCAGCTGAGAAAAATGTAAATTCCACCGTAGTTGGGTGAAATATTCTATATATGTCCAATAGGTCCATTTGATTAATGGTGTTCTTTAGTTCTGAGGCATCTTTACTGACCTTTTGTCTGGAAGATTGGTCTAATGGTGTGAGAGGTGTGTTGAAGTCTCCCAGTATTATTGTATGGGATTGCTGTGTGATTTAATGTCACAAAGAGTTTATTTTATGAAAGTAGCTGCACGTATATTTGGGGCATAGATGTTGATTATTGTTATTTCCTCTAGATGGATTATTTCTTTTACAAGTAAAATATGACCTTCTAATCTCTTCTGATAAGTTTGGGTTTGAAGTCTAACTTGTCTGATATCATAGTTGCTACTCCTGCTTGCCATTGAGTTCTGTTAGCATGAATTACCTTGCTCCAGTCCTTTACCTTGAGTTTGTTACTATCTTTACTTTTAAGGTATGTTTCTTGTAAGCAGAAGATGGATGGATTCTGTTTTTTAATCCATTTTGTCACTTTATGTCTTTTTATTGGGGAATTGAGGCCATTTACATTCAGTGTGATTATTGAGAGATAATTTTTAATTTCTGACATGTTAAGATTTAATTTCTGTTTGTAATACTGTTTATTCTTCTCTACTTAGTTGTCTGCTGGATGATAAATCTTGTTTCTCTGGTTCTGGTGTATATTACCTATTTCTTTTTTGTAGTTAATCTATTTGAGTATTTTCTCATGTGCTGGTTTTGAAGACATAAATTCGTTCAGTTTCTGTTTGTCATGGAAGCTCCTTATTTCCCCATCTAATTTGATAGATATCTTTGCTGGGTAGGAAATTTTTGGCTGGAAGTTGTTTTCTTTCAGAGTTTGGAATACGTTACTACAAGCCCTTCTGACTTTTCTGACTTGCTTTGGGAAGTCTGGAGTGATTCCAATTGGTTTTCCTCTGGATGTCACTTGGCCTTTTGTTTTTGCTGCCTTTATGATTCTCTGCTTGGCTTCCACATTGGTCATTTTGACAATTATGTGGTGTGGGGATCCATTTCTCTGATCTTGTCTAAAGGGAGTTCTATAAGTTTCCTGGACCTGTGTATTGACCTGTTGCTCTATGTTTGGAAAATTTTCTTCTATTAGTTCTTTGAAGATATTATTGTTCCCTTTGGTTTGACCTTCTTTGCCCTCCTCTTTTCGGATTATTCTTAGGTTGGCTCTCTTAAAATGGGCCTATATTTCTTCAGTGTCAAACTCCCGCTGTCAGATTTTTTTTTCTAAGTTATAAATTACACATTTGTTTGTGGAGTGATCATCTTCTAGGAACGAGATTCTATTCTCCATATGGTCTAATCGATTGTTTATAGTTTGAATTGGTGCCTTTACTTCAATGATTGCATCCTTTATTTCTTTTAGACTCTCTCTCTTAATTCTTTTTGAAGGTCCTGTATTATTTCTACAATTATATTCCTGATTTGATCTTCTGGAGATCTATGAATTTCTGTGTTATCAGGTTCTGATATTGTGGGGTTGTGGGCGTTCATTGCTCTATTGTTGCGCCTCTTTCCCATGATTTCAGAAGTTTGTGCCTTCTCTGGGTTCTTCCCCGGGTCACCATGACTTCACTTAGGGTGTTCTAGATCTTGAGTTTGTGGTAATCTCAGCCGCCACTACTCCTTTACTTGGTTTTATCCCAAAGTCTCAGACCCAGGGAGTAAATTGAGGCTGCACAAGACCATGGGTGTGCCAGCCTCGGTGTTTTCCCACGGGGATCTGCGACTAGGATGTGGTATCTCTGCCACCGCTACTTCTTCACTGGGTTGAAATCTAAAATCTCAGACCCAGGGAGATTATCAAAGCTGCACAAGTCCCTGGGGGTGTAGTGCTGGAATTTCTCCTTTAGGGACTGCAATTTCACTTTTGTTTGTTGTGCTCAATGATCTGGAGCTGTCACGGGCGTGGTGATCTTGACAGCACTGCTTGCAATATGGCGCTGCTGTCATGCCCTTGGACATGAGGCTGCTGTATTTCTTTCCTGGTTTTGTGCTCCTTTCTTAGTCCCTGGAGGGCATGATGAGCTTGGCCACTGGGAGTTTTAGTCATTCTTTGCTCTGAAAGAACTGCTAAATTACACCCGAATGATCTGCAGCTCCTCACCTCAGCTCCTTGTTTACTTTTCCTCCCTGGAGCCTGGTGCTGTGATGCAAGATGGTGCTGGTGTGGTGTCTGCTGCCGCAAGGCAGGATGGTTTCTTTTCTGGTCTCTGGTTGTTCTTCTAGTCTTCTTTTTTTTTTATCCCTTGTATTTGCATTTTTTGTTTCTCTGCTGATAGTTTTTTCTGGCTATGAAAAGCGCTGGTTTTGTGGCAATAGAGATCGAGTGTTAGCAGGACTCAAATGCTGCTATTCTCCGTCACCATCTTCCTGGAAGTCTCCAGGTTTTTTTCTTGTTTTTTCTTATTCCCTTTCCTCCAATTTGTTTCAATGTTTGGTCCTTTCTGGAGGTTTTATTTAAATGCTTAGCAGCCAGACATGATGGTGCATGTTTGTAATCCCAGCACTTGGGAGACTGAGAGAGGAGGATCAAGCAGGTTCCAAACCAGCCTCAGCTACTTAGTGAGACCGTGTTTCTAAATAAAATATAAAATAGGCATAGGAGTGTAGCCCAGAGGTAGGAGGCTCCTGGATTTGATCCCCACCCAGCTCCACACACAGAAAAAATAAATAAAAATAAATGCTTAGCATTATGTAGCTGTTTATTCATACTTGACATTGAGGCATTTAAAAAGATGTTCAAATGAATAACCCTGCTGGGCGTGGTGGCGCCCGCTTGTCATCCCAGCATTCTTGTAATCCCAGCATTCTTGTAATTCCAGCATTCTTTTTTTTTTTTTAATTTATTTTTTATTGGTGCAATGTATTCGTACATCATAGTGGTATAAAGAAAATACTTTTGTAGACATACATGTACATCTCGCCCAGTTAGCCCCTACCACGATCCCCACCCCTTTCCCTCCCCATCCCTCCTTCCCACGCTTGGCTTACTGGTTGACATCTAGTATTATAGCAATTTATACAATATTAACATTGATAATCTCACATAACAGTTTCATTTGTCTGGTACCAAACTTTTGGTGACTTAAAGATAACATTTCAATATTTCTTTTTGCTTTCTTTCTTACCAGAGAATATTTTTTTAATTTTTTTTTTTTAGGTGAAACTATCATACATTTATTTATTTATTTTTCAGAAAAAATCTATCATGATATGGAATATGGACTCTAGATACCCAAAACAGTCTCAAAGAAGAACAAAGCTAGAAGATGTATATTTTCTGATTTCAAACCATATAAAGCTACAATAATTGAAACAGTGTAGTACTGTTCTAAAGGCAGATATATAAACCGTTGGAGCTAAATAAAAGCCTAGAGATAAATTCTTCCATACATTGTCAAGTTATTTTTGACAAGGTTTCCATGAACTTTTGGTGGAGGAAATACTAGTCTTTTAACTAAATATTGTTGAAAAATAATAAATGAAAAAGAATAAAATTGGACCCTTACCTAACATATATACAAATATTAACTCAAAATAGATAAAAGACCTAAATATAAATCTTAATACTATAAGCTTTTAGAAGAAAATCTGGGTCATAAAACCTCACAACATTGAAATTGGAAGTGATTTCTTGGATATGATTTCAATGGCACAGGCAACAAAAGAGTAAACAAACTCCCTAAAAAATAAAAAAAAATTGTATATCCAAAGACAATGTAAACAGAGTTAAAAGTTACTGATCCTCTTCCAAGAGTTCCTCCTATGACCCATTTCTCCCTAACTCTCACATATTAGGGAAAGCATCTGATTTCTTATTTTTTGTGCCTGACTAATCTCACTTAGCATAATGTCCTCCAGTTCCATCCATTTCCCTGAAAATGATGTAATTGAGTTTTTTTTGATGGCTGAGTAAAATTCCATTGTGTACATATCCCACAGTTTTGTAATCCATTCATCTGTTGATGGACATCTTGGCTGGTTCCATAGTTTGGCTATGGTGAATTGTGCAGCTATGAACATAGATACACATGCATTAGTTTGGTAGTTTGGTTTCTTTTCTTTTGGGTAGATACCCAACAGTGGTATTGCTGGATCAAATGGAAGATTTGTTCCCATTCTTCTGAGGATTCTCCATACTGTTTTCCAAAGTGGTTGCACTAATTTGCAATCCCACCAACAATGTCTTAGAGTTCCCACTTCTCCACATCCTCGCCAGCATCTGTTGTTGTTTGTGTTTTGAATGATGGCCATTCTAGTTGGAGTTAGGTGAAATCTCAGGGTAGTTTTGATTTGCATCTCTCTGATTGCCAGTGATGTTGAGCATTTTTTCATGCATTTATTGGCCATTTGAATTTCTTCTTTTGTGAAGTGTCTATTTAGTTCATTTGCCCATTTTGTTATTGGATGCTTTGTTTTCTTAGTGTTGAGTTTCTTGAGTTCTCTGTATATTCTAGATATTAGTCCTCTATCAGTGGTGTAGGTGGCAAAAATCTTCTCCCATTCTGTTGGCTCTCGATTGAGGTTCTTGATAGTTTCCTTTGCTGAACAGAAGCTCTTCAGTTTCATGCAATCCCATGTATTGATTCTCCTTTTAATTTGTTGTGCCTTTGGGGTCTTGTTGAGGAAATGTTTGTCTGTGCCTATGTGTTGTAGTGTTGGACCTATGCCCTCTTCAAGGAGCTTCAAGGTCTCTGGTTTAATTTCCAAGTCTTTGATCCATCGTGAGTTGACTTTTGTACAGGGTGAAAAAGTGGGATTAACATCCAATTTTCTGCATATGGTTAACCAGTTTTGCCAACACCATTTGTTGAAGAGGCTATCTTTTTTCCAGTGTATGTTTTTGGCCCCTTTGTCAAAAATCAATTGGCTGAAAGTGTGTGGACTTGTTTCTGGGTCTTCTATTCTGCTCCATTGGTCTATATATCTGTTCTTTTGCCAGTACCATGCTGTTTTTATTACAATGGCTTTGTAGTATAGTTTAAAGTCAGGTATTGTGATTCCTCCTGCGTGGTTTTTGTTGCTGAGAACTACCTTGGCTATTCTGGGCTTTTTGTTATTCCAGATAAATTTAAGGACTGATTTTTCTATGTCTGTGAGGAATGATCTTGGTAGTTTAATGGGCATTGCATTAAATCTGTAGATCACTTTTGGGAGGATGGCCATTTTAATGATATTAATTCTGCCAATCCATGAACATGGAAGGTCTTTCCATCTTCTAAGATCTTCTTCGATTTCTTTTTTCAGTGTTTTATAATTTTCTTTGTAGAGATCTTTTACTTCCTTGGTCAAGTTTATTCCTAGGTATTTTATTTTTTTGTGGGAGATCCTGAGTGGAAGTGTTTTCTGAATTTCTTTTTCAGTGGATTTATGGTTGGTGTACAGGAAAGCTTCTGATTTTTTAAGATTGATTTTGTATCCAGATACCTTGCTGAATTTGTTGATCAGTTCTATAAGCCTTTTGGTTGAGTTTGTTGGGTTTTCTAAATATAGTATCATGTCATCTGCAAATAGTGAAAGCTTAAGTTCTTCTTTTCCTATTTGTACTCCTTTGATTTCCTTTTCTTGCCTTATTGCTCTGGCTAGAGTCTCTAGTACTATATTGAAGAGAAGTGGTGATAGTGGACATCCTTGTCTCGTTCCAGTTTTTAAGGGAAATTCTTGAAGTTTTTCCCCATTTAATATGATGTTGGCAGTGGGCTTATTGTAGATTGCCTTAATAATGTTGAGATATGTTCCTTCTATTCCAATTCTCTGCAGTGTTTTTATCATAAATGGATGTTGAATTTTATCAAATGCTTTTTCAGCATCTATTGAGATGATCATGTGGTTTTTGTCTTTGATTCTGTTTATATGATGAATTACATGGATTGTTTTTCGTATATTGAACCAGCCTTGCATCCCTGGGATGAACCCTACCTGGTCATGGTGAATGATTTTCTTGATGTGGTTTTGAATGCGTGTTGCTGGTATTTTGTTTAATAGTTTTGCATCCAAGTTCATCAGAGATATAGGCCTGTAGTTTTCCTTCCTTGAACTGTCTTTATTCGGTTTGGGTATTAGTGTGATGTTGGCTTCATAGAATGTATTTGGGAGAGTCTCGGTTTTTTCTATTTCCCGAAATAGTTTGAGTAGTATTGGGATTAGTTCTCCTATAAAGGTTTTATAGAATTCACTTGGGAAACCATCTGGTCCTGGGCTTTTCTTTGATGGTAAGCTCTTTATTGCTATTTCAATCTCTTTGATTGTTATTGGTTGGTTTAAGTGTTCTATATCTTCTTGACTCAGTTTAGGAAGGTTGTATTTATCTAGGAAGTTGTCGATTTCCTCCAGATTTTCCATTTTGTTGGAGTATAGTTTTTCAAAGTAGTTTCTGATAATCCTCTGGATTTCTACGCTGTCAGTAGTAATGTCTCCTTTTTCATCCCTTATCTTCATAATTTGGGTTGATTCTCTCTTTTTTTTAGTTAGGTTGGCTAGTGGTTTATCAATCTTGTTAATTTTTTCAAGAAACCAGCTTTTGGTTTTGTTGATTTTCTGTATTTTTTTTTATTCTCTATTTCGTTAATTTCTGCTCTAATTTTAATAATTTCCCGTCTTCTGCTGGCTTTGGGGTTCAATTGTTCCTGCTTTTCAAGGGCTTTGAGGTGTGTCATAAGGCTATTTATTTGAAGATTTTCTGTTTTTCTTATGTGAGCACTCAGTGCTATAAATTTTCCTCTTAATACTGCCTTCAAAGTGTCCCAGAGGTTTTGATATGTTGTTTCTTTATTTTCATTTGTTTCTAGAAATTTCTTGATTTCACCTCTTACATCTTCTATGACCCATTCTTCATTCAGAAGTGTGGTGTTCAGTCTCCACATGTTTATGTTGTTTCTCTGGGTCTTCTTATAGTTGATTTCTAGTTTCATTCCATTATGGTCTGAAATGACACAGGGAAGTATGTAACATTTTTTAAATTTGCTAGTGCTCATTTTGTGTCCCAGGATGTGATCTATTTTGGAGAAGGTTCCATGAGCAGCTGAGAAAAATGTAAACTCTGCTGTAGTTGGGTGAAATATTCTATATGTGTCCAAAAGGTCCATTTGGTTAATGGTGTTCTTTAGTTCTGAGACATCTTTACTGACCCTTTGTCTGGAAGATTGGTCTAGTATTGTGAGAGGTGTGTTGAAGTCTCCCAGTATTATTGTGTTGGGATTTATGTGTGGCTTCATGTCACAAAGAGTTTGATTTATGAAAGTAGCTGCCCCTATGTTTGGGGCATAGATGTTGATTATTGTTATTTCCTCTTTCTGGACTATTCCTTTTACCAGTAAAACGTGACCTTCTTTGTCTCTTCTAATAAGTTTGGGTTTGAAGTCTAACTTGTCTGATATCATAGTTGCTACTCCTGCTTGTCTTCGAGTACCATTAGCATGGATTACCTTGCTCCAGCCCTTTACCTTGAGTTTGTTCCTATCTTTACTTGTAAGGTGTGTTTCTTGTAAGCAGCAGATGGATGGATTCTGGCTTTTAATCCATTTTGCCACTTTATGTCTTTTTATTGGGGAGTTGAGGCCGTTTACATTCAGTGTGATTAGAGAGATAATTTTTAATTCCCAACATGTTAAGATCTTATTTCTGTTTGAGATACTGTTTATTCTTCTTTGCTTAGTTGTCTGCTGGATGGGAATTCTTGTTTCTTTGGTTCTGGCGTGAATTACCCATTTCCTCTTTGCAGTTAATCTCCTTGAGTATTTTCTCTAGCGCTGGTTTTGAAGACATAAATTCCTTCAGTTGCTGTTTGTCTTGGAAGCTTCTTATTTCCCCATCTAATTTGATGGATAGTTTTGCTGGGTAGGAAATTTTTGGCTGGAAGTTGTTTTCTTTCAGAGTTTGGAATATGTTACTCCAAGCCCTTCTGGCTTTCATAACTTGGTTTGGGAAGTCTGGAGTGATTCTAATTGGTTTGCCTCTGTATGTCACATGGCCTTTTGTTTTTATTGCCTTTAAGATTCTCTCCTTGGCTTCCACATTAGTCATTTTGACAATTATGTGGCGTGGGGATCCTCTTCTCTGATCCTGTCTAAAGGGAGTTCTATAAGTTTCCTGGACCTGTGTATCGACCTCTTGCTCTATGTTTGGAAAATTTTCTGCTATTACTTCCTTGAAGAGATTGTTGATCCCTTTGGTTTCACCTTCTTTTCCCTCCTCTATTCCAATTATTCTTAGGTTAGCTCTCTTGAAATGGGCCCATATTTCTTCCATGTCAGATTCCTGCTGTCGGGTTTTTTTTTCTAAATTAGAGACTATGCGTTCATTTTTAGAATGATCATCTTCAAGAAGCGAGATTCTATTCTCCATGTGGTCTAATCTGTTGTTTATACTTTGAATTGAGGCCTTTACTTCATTAATTGCATATTTTATCTCTTTTTGACTCTCTCTAAATTCTTTTCGAAAGTCCTCTATTATTTCTAAAGTTATTTTCCTAATTTGATCTTCTAGAGATCTTTGGGTTTCTGTGTTATCAGATTCTGATGTTGTGGTGTTGTTGGCATTTACTGCTCCATTGTTATTTCTCTTTCCCATGATTTTGGAAGTTTGTGCCTTCTCTGGGTTCTTCCCTGAGTCACTACGAGTTCACTTAAGATGCTCTGGATCTCTAGTCTATGGTATCTCAGTCACCACTACTCCTTTACTGTGTTGTATCACAAAGTCTCAGACCCAGGGAGTCAATCAAGGCTGCTTAGACCCTGGGGGGTGCCAAGTTGGGCGTTCTCCAGTGGGGAGTTGTGACTATGGTATGATATCTCTGCCACTGCCACTCCCTCACTGGGCTGCACTGCTAAAATCTCCGACCCAGGCAGACTATCTGCGCAAGTCCCTGGGAGTGCAGTACTGGGATTTCTCCCCTAGGGGCCGCAATTTGACTCACGGTTGTTGAGTGCGCTGATGGAGCTGTAGTGAACTCAGTGGATTCGCTGCTGCCGCCACTGGCAATATGGCACCACTGCCACGCCCTCGGCCGTGATGCCGCGTATTTCTTCTCTGGTTTTGAACTCTGCTCTGAGTCCTTGCCAGTTGTGCTGCGCCCAGCCCTTGGGAGCTTTAGATGTTCCCTGCACCAACAAAACTGCTGACTGCCGCCCGGCTGTTCAGCACCTGCTCACCTCGGCTCGCTGTCCACCCCTCCTCTCAGGCGCCTGGTGGCTGGTTGAGTGGGTTGGTCTAGGGCCGTCCGGTGAACTCGCCGCTGCCGCCAGCAGTAAGACGCTGCTTCTGCATCCTAGGCCGCGAGGCCAGAGTACCTCCTCTCTGGATTTGAGCTCTGTTTTGAGTCTCCCTCCTCTCTGGAGCCTGGTGTTGCTAGGGGAGATGTAGGCCGCACCACTCTGGCCGCTCTGCGCCGCGGCTCTGGCTGCTCCGCACCACGGTTCTAGCCGCTCCGGCTGCTCCGGCCGCTCTGCACCGCGGCTCTGGCTGCTCTGCACCGTGGGTCTGGCCACTCCGGCCGCTCCGGCCGTTCCGTGACGCGGCTCTGGCTGCTCCGGCTGTTCTGGATGCTCCGCTCCGGCTGCTCTGGCCGCTCCGCTCAGCTGTTCTGGCCACTCTACTCCGGCTGCTCCGGCCGCTCCACTCCGCGCCGCCGCTCCAGCCAATCCGCGCTGCAGCTCTGACTGCTCCGGCTGTTCTGGCCGCTCCGCTCGGCTGTTCTGGCCGCTCCGCTCGGCTGCTCTGGCCGCTCTGCTCAGCTGCTTGGAACCGCGACTCCAGCTGCTCTGTACCGTGGGTCTGGCCACTCTGGCCGCTCCGGCTGTTCCGCGCCGCGGCTCTGGCTGCTCCGGCTGCTCAGGCCGCTCCACTCCGCGGCTCCCCTCAATCTGCGCTGCGGCTCTGGCCGCTCTGGCTGCTCCGGCCGCTCCGCACCGCGCAGGCGCGGCACTTCGGGCTGGTTTTTTTCCGGTGTCTTGTTTTTCCAGCCCTTTTTCTCTGTCCCTTGTATTTACCGTTTTTATTTCTTTGCTGTGGTGTTTTCTGGCTCTGAAAGGCGCTGGTTTTGAGGTAGTAGAGTTGGATTGTTAGCGGGACTTGTAAGTGCCGCTTTCCTCCGTCGCCATCTTCCCGGAAGTAGTCTCCAGCATTCTTGTAATCCCAGCATTCTTGTAATCCCAGCATTCTTGTAATCCCAGCATTCGGGAGGCTGAGACTGGAGGATCGCGGTTTGCGGACAGCCTCAGCTACTACTTAGGCCCTCTGCAACTTAGTGAGACCCTGTTTCAAATTAAAGAATGAAAAATAGGGCAGAGGGTGTAGCTTGGAGGTCGACTGCCTCTGGGTTCTATCCCCAGACCTGCAAAAAAAAGAAGAAAAAAAATATAGCCCTAATTATATGATTAGATAGTGTGATAGTTTTGTTTTGCTTTTATATAGTGATGATAGAACTAAAAAATATTAGCTTTTGTAGTTTCTTTCTCTTTTGGGAAGGTAGCTATTAATTTCTTTTTCCCAAGAAAGAGTGTGTGTGTGTATGCTTGTGTGTCTGTGTGTGCGTTTGATACTTGAGATTGAACCCAGGAGGATTCTACCTCTGAGTAATACCCCAATCCTATTTTACTTTTTTTTTTTTGAAATAGGATCTCACTATTTATTATTTATCTCACTATTTAAATAGGTTGATGAGAGTCTCACTACTTGCTGAGACTGTCCTTGAACCTGTGATCCTCTTGTCTCAGCCTCCCAAGCACTGTGATTACAAGCATATGCCACCACACCAGGTTAAGAATCTATCAGTCTCTTACCTGGAAATGGAAGTAGTGGAAGGGAATATGAATTTATTTGCTAGCATTTGAAGGCTGGGTAGAGACAGCCTAGAAAATGCCTGGTTGTGTCCCCCTGACATGATGGAGAATGATCATCTCTCATTACTCCCCACCTATTTTTGGGGCAGAGTACTGGAAATTTAATCCAGGAGGATTTTACCTCTGAGCTATACCCCAGCCCTATTTTATATTTTTATTTTGAAACAGAGTCCCACTAAGTTGCAGAATATCTTGCTAAGTTGCTGAGGCTGGCCTTGAACCTGTGATCCTTTTATCTCAGTCTCAAGTGGGAATTACTTGGATCACAGGCATGTGCTACTATGCCCAGCTCTCTGTCCCTTCTTATAAAGACATTAATGTCATTAAAGTTCCACCCTCATGATCTAATTACCTCTTTAAGGCCCCACCTCCGGATAGCATCACATTAGGTATTAGGATTTCAACATATGAATTTGATGGGGGAACACATTTAGTCCATAGCACACAGAATCCTTCATTAATTATCACCTTGGCTTCTCCCTACTGTGATGTATTTTTATTTGTACTACTTCGTGTGTGTGTGTGTGTGTGTGTGTGTGTGTGTGTGTGTGTGTGTGTATGGTGTGATTTTATCATCACTTGGGTGTGTGTGTGTTACTGGTGATTGAATCCAGGGCATTCTACCTTCAAATGACACCCCCAGCTTTATTTTATTTTTATTTTGAAACAAGGCGTTGCTAGTTTTACTATTTGCTGAGACTGTCCTTGAACCAGTGATCATATTCCCAAGTACTGGAATTAGAGGTGTTCATGCCTGGTTCACTTGTTTACTTTGCATGTATTTTTATATTCTTCAAGGACACATACTTTGTTTTCCTACTGCTTCCCAGTGCCTAGAACAAAGCCTGACACATAGTAAATGCTCAGTAGATTCCTTAAAAAATGAATGGAAAATGAAGAGTAGAAGCTTTTGAATATGGTGCTTGTTTTCAATTTTAACTGTTACATATATATGATGAAGCAAAAGCTATAAATTTCTTCTGGCATATTCTTAAGCTTGGGACTTTTATTTATTTTATTTTTTATTTTATTTTTGGTGGTACTGGGGTTTCTGGAAACCCTTCTCCCTCTCAGCTACACTCCCAGACCTATTTTATATTTTTTAAATTTGGAAAGAGGGTCTCTTAAGCCAGCAAGGCTAGCTTCGAACCTGCGCGATCCTACTGTCTCCACCTCCCAAGCGTGGGGGTTACAAGTGTGCACCACCACACCCAGTGGGACTTTTATTTTTTTAATTAAAAAATTTATTGGTGCATTGTAGTCATACATCTTACTGGGATTAAAGATGGTGGAGGAATACATGCACACATCACCCGATTAACCCTTACCCAATCCCCACTCCATTCCCTCCCCAACCCTCCTTCCCATGTTTGGCTTAGTGATTGACTTTGATATGTTTGTTTAAGTACATCATGTGCTTTAGAGAGCTTGGAACTTTTATTTATTTATTTATTTATTTTTTATTTTTGCAATTACATTTTATTCAGTATTTTAAAAATACAGATTTTGTGGCAACTTATGAATTTTTACTGTAATAATAATTTGATACTTTAAACCATGAAAACAATATAAGCAAAATTCATTTACAAATTAAAGCACTATGCTTTGTTGTTTAGAGGTGCTTCACTTTAAGCATAACTTTGCTTTTAAGATGATTGTTACAATCAGGAATAATCACTTAGTTATATCTAAGTTCTGTCTGTTAAAAATAAGTTCTTTTGGAGAATCTGACTTAATCATCTTATGCTTTTGTTTAGTGATTTTCTCCAATCAGTGGTCGAAGTATTCCTTGATGGACAGAATGACCCCACCCAGATCAGAGACATGTGGACCACACAGGCTTGAGTCCAAAGAAGCCCAGCTCTAGGGTGTTAAGCAGGCCCAGTTTAGAAAGTAATTGACATGGTACTATTTGTTATTAAAAATTGACAACTTTGGGTGTCTTTGTTTTGGGTTTCGGTTTAGGCACATCCAAAACTTCTTCATAGTCTGCACTCATTCCCTTTGCCCAGCGACCAACTGTGACCATTCGATCTGAATTCTGACTTTCAGGGCAATCTTTCTTAAAATGGTTCACAGAGCCACAAAGTTTACAACCACCACCATCAGCATAGACACCTTTGGGATTATCAGGACAAGATCGGGACAGGTGCCCCATTTCCCCACACATAAAGCATTTTGCAAAAGGAAATTCACCAAGAGCTGGGTCTGCTTTCTCCTTGCACTTGGTTATCTCGTGCTCTGTGGACCCACATCGGTAACATATCCTAGTGCCCATTTCTTGATTTTCAAGGGCCGCCGGGCAATCTGCAATTCCATGGCCAGGTTTTCTGCAGTGGAAACATACCATTGCATTTTTCTTTGCTGCTTGTCTTTTTTAAAATTTATTTTTTATTTATTTTTATTTTTTTTAAATTTATTTTATTGGTGCACTGTATTCATACATCATAATGGGATAAAAATAATACTTTTGTAGACATACATGCACACATCGCCCAGTTAGCCCCTACCCGATCCCCACCCCGTTCCCTCCCCATCCCTCCTTCCCATGCTTGGCTTAGTGGTTGACATCTAGTATTATAGCAATTTATCCAATATTAACGTTGATAATCTCAAATAACAGTTTCATTTGTCTGATACCAAGCTTTTGATGACTTAAGGATAACATTTCAATATTTCTTTTTGCTTTCTTTCTTACCAGAGAATATTTCTTTCTTTTTCTTTTTTTAAGGCGAAACTATCATATATTTATTTATTTATTTTTCAGAAAAAAATCTATCCTAATATGGAATATGGACTCTAGATACCCAAAATGATCTCGAAAAAGAACAAAGCTAGAAGATGTATATTTTCTGATTTCAAACCATATAAAGCTACAATAATTGAAACAGTGTAGTACTGTTCTAAAGGCAGATATATAAACCATTGGAGTTAAATAAAAGCCTAGAGGTAAATTCTTCCATATATTGTCAGGTTATTTTTGACAAGGTTTCCACGAACATTTGGTGGTGGAAATAATTATCTTTTAACTAAATATTGTTGAAAAATAATAATTACATGGAAGAGAATAAAATCGGACCCTTACTTAACACCATATACAAATATTAACTCAAAATAGATAAAAGACCTAAATATAAATCTTAAGACTATAAACTTTTAGAAGAAAATCTGGGTCATAAAACCTCACAACATTGAAATTGGCAGTGATTTCTTGGATATGATTTCAATGGCACAGGCAACAGAAGGGTAAACAAACTCCCTAAAAAATAAAAAAGATATTGTATATCCTAAGACAATGTAAACCGAGTTAAAAGTTACTGATAGAATGGGATAAATATTTCCAAATGCTATATCTGAAGGTATATTAGTATTCCAATTAGAAATCCTAAAAATTAGCAACAATAAAAGCAAACAATACAATTTAGAGATAGGTAAAAGACTAACATAAATAATGAATCTCCACAGATAACCAATCTTAATTGTCTGTTGAATGGAAACTCTTGTTTCTCTGGTTCTGGTGTGAGTTACCTATTTCTTCTTTGTAGTTAATCTCTTTGAGTATTTTCTCTAGCGCTGGTTTTGAAGACATAAATTCCTTCAGTTTCTGTTTGTCGTGGAAGTTTCTTATTTCCCCATCTAATATGATAGAAAGTTTTGCTGGGTAGGAAATTTTTGGCTGGAAGTTGTTTTCTTTCAGAGTTTGGAATATGTTACTCCAAGCCCTTCTGGCTTTCATGACTTGGTTTGGGAAGTCTGGAGTGATTCTAATTGGTTTGCCTCTGAATGTCACTTGGCCTTTTGTTTTTGTTGCCTTTAAGATTCTCTGCTTGGCTTCCACATTGGTCATTTTGACAATTATGTGGCGTGGGGATCCTCTTCTCCAATCCTGTATAAAGGGAATTCTATAAGTTTCCTGGACCTGTGTATTGACCTCTTGCTCTATTTTTGGAAAAATTTCTGCTATTATTTCTTTGAAGATATTACTTATCCCTTTGGTTTCACCTTCTTTTCCCTTCTCTATTCCAATTATTCTTAGGTTAGCTCTCTTAAAATGGGCCCATATTTCTTCAATATCAGATTCCTGCTGTCGGATTTTTTTTTCTAAATTAGAAACTATGCGTTCATTTTTTGAATGATCTTCTAAGATCAAGATTCTATTCTGCATGTGGTCTAGTCGGTTGTTTGTACTTTGAATTGAGGCCTTTACTTCAATGATTGCATCCTTTATCTCTTTTTGACTCTCTCTGAATTCTTTTCGAAACACCTCTATTATTTCTACAGTTATTTTCAAGATTTGATCTTCTAGAAATCTCTGAATTTCTGTTTTATCAGGTTCTGATGTTGTGGGGTTGTGGGCATTCATTGCTCCATTGTTATTCCTCTTTCCCATGATTTCGGAAGTTTGTGCCTTCTCTGGGTTCTTCCCTTGGGTCACTACGACTTCACTTAAGGTGCTCTGGATCTCGAGTCTGGGGTATCTCGGGCCCCACTACTCCTTTACTGGGTTGTATGGCAGAGTCTCAGACCCAGGGAGTCAATCGAGGCTGCTTTAGACCATGGGGGGGTGCCAAGTTGGGCGTTCTCCTATTGTTTGATATCTCTGCCACCGCCACTCCCCCACTGGGTCAAGTCCCTGGGAGTCAGTACTGGGATTTCTCCTCCAGGGCCCGCAATTTGACTTACTGTTGTTGAGTGCGCAGACGTAACTGTAGTGGACTCGGTGAATTCGCTGCTGCTGCCGCCGGTGGCAATATAGCGCTGCTGTCACGCCCTCGGCCGTGAGGCTGGCGTATTTCTTCTCTGGTTTTGAGCTCCGCTTTGAGTCCCTGCAAGGTGAGCTGAGCCCAGCCCCTGGGAGCTTTAGATGCTCCCTGCACCGAGAAATCTGCCGAATCCCACCCGGCTGTTCTGTAGCGGCTCACCTCGGCTCGCTGTCCGCCGCTCCTCTCTGGAGCTTGGTCGGCTGTTGAGTGTGTTGGTCTAGAGCCGTCCGGTGAGGTCGCCGCTGCCGCCGGCAGTAAGGCGCTGCTGCCGCGTCCTCGGGCATGAGGCCAGCGTATCTCCTCTGTGGCTCTGAGCTCCATTATGAGTTCCCTTCCTCTCTGGAGCCTGGTGCTGCAAAAGAAGATGGCGCCCACCACTCCACGCCGCGGCTCTGGCTGCAGCACTGCGGTCTGGTTTCTAGTGTCTCGTTTTTCCAGCCCTCTTTTTCTCTGTCCCTTGTAATTACATTTTTTGTTTCTCTGCTGATGGTGTTTTCTGGCTATGAAAGGCGCTGATTTTGTGGCAATAGAGATTGGTTGTTAGCGGGGCTCATAAGCCCCGCTTTCCTCTGTCGCCATCTTCCCGGAAGTCCTGCTTGTCTTTTTAATCTTCGTCCTTCCCGCCGACTGTCTTTCTTTAAAGCAATTGAAATTTCTTCCCTTACTTCCTGGCTGTCTGTTGTTATCATCTCCCCATTGTGAACCATCTGTGGGTTCTGTCTTAGGTATTCCATAAACCCATTCACATCTTCATTTAAGTATTTTTTCTTCTTTTTGTTCTTTTTATGCTTTGCTTGGGGTGCATCATTTTTCAGGGACAGCCTACTAGGTCCAGGTTGTTTATGCTTGGGCAGGTTTGGCTTGTTCCCTCCAAGGAGCCCTTTTTCATGTCCTCCCATGATGTTGCAGACAAGGTTCTCTTATTATGTGTGGTAGTAACTCGTGCCCAGCCCATCTGGTCATGATTATATCAGAGGTACCTTGTCAGTCTTTAAGGTAAGTGTGGCTGGTTAGTTATCATTGTGCGCGGATCAGCTTGGAACTTTTAAATGGCTAACTGTGTGTGTGTGTGTGTGTGTGTGTGTGTGTGTGTGTGTGTATGTATTTTGTGGTCCTGGGAATTGAACACAGGGTGATTCTACCTCTGAACTATACCCCCAGCCCTATTTTCTTTCTTTCATTTTTTTTTTTTTTTTTTTTTTTTGTGGTACTGGGGGGTGGAACCCAGAGGATTTCTACCTCCGGGCTATACTTGTAGACCTATTTTATTTGGAAACAGGGTCTCACTAAGTTACTGAGAGCCTCACTAAATAGCTGAGACTGGCTTCGAACTTGTGCGATCCTCCTGTCTCAGCCTCCCAAGCGTGGGGATTACAAGCGTGCGCCACCATGTCCGGATTTTTCTTTTTTAATTTTGAAACAGTGTCTCACTAATTTGTGGAGGGCCTCACAAATTTGCACTGAGACTGACTGTGAACTTGAGATTCTCCTGTCTCAGCCGCCAAAGCAAGGGGACCAGGTGCTGCATAAGCTGGGGAATTAAATGGTTACTCTTTTTGGCAGAGCAAGAATATGATCCTGGACCAAGCCTTTAAATATATAACAGAATTGAAAAGACAAAATGATGAACTCCTGCTTAATGGAGGAAACAATGAACAAGGTAAAGATTTGGAGATTCTTATTTTTTGTTATTTGTTAAATATATAGGCCTTTGTGTTACAGCTAAACTTATTTAGAATGCATAAGGCTGCTTTCTTTTTTCCCTAAAACATTGAGTCTGGGAGAATAGTGTTGCAAATAAAATCATTTAACTCTTCTCCCTCCTCTCTGAGCAACTGTAATCTTGCATGCTTGCCTAATTTTGATTTTGGACCCTTCTATGTACTTCATGTTTGCCTAACTTTAACTCATGATACTAATAATACTAAGTCTCCTTTATTCTAGTTGGATCTTGCAGCTAGGGAATTCCTGTAAGAGGATATAGGGAGGAACTCTGCTTAGTGTAACTTAAAAAGAAGATGGGATAGACCTGTGCCAAGTCTTTATTTTACATTAACTCAAAAAGTCAAACATTCATTTTATAATTATTTGCATTGATGTAAATATGTATCAAACTGCCTGATAATGTAGTGATTGATACTTGATTTTTAGGTAGAGGTGACATTTTATGTTATCAAATGAGTTCTTTATTTCTACTACCATTGGAGAGAATCAGAAAAAAAAAATAACCATGTCAATCTTAGGGTGGTAGGCCAGTTCAAATTGTCCTTTTTATGGTTTTGACGACAGCAGAGAGAGAATTTCCTTTGACAACTCAACAGTCTACCTTAAAAAAAGAGAAAATAAGCAGAATTTGCTGAGGTAAGGAGAGTGCTAGGCACAGTTTATTGTAATGGGTGGGAAGAATATTCAAAAGCATATCCAGAAGGCCAGCATTCACAATTCTCTTTGTTAACTTTTAGTTAAATGACAGCTAAACCCCACTCAGAGTTTAGGTCAGCTGTCTTTCTGGTCTAGGTCCTTTTATGTGATGCTGCCAGATAGTTAGGTACACTGATCTGTGTTGACTAATCATTACATGATACCCCACAAAAGGATGGGAAGCTAGAATGGTGTGTGGACTTTTCTAATGAAGGTTTTTTTCATTTCAAAGCATGGAGGCTAAGGCATTCAAGTTACTTTAGAGAAAAGGGAAACTATTAAAATACTGGGTGCATGGGGCTCAGCAAAGCTGAACATCAGGAACAAGGGTTGGAGGAGGGGCAGTGCCCAAGGCAGCTGCAGTTTGCTGTCATCCTGGCCTTCACCATTGTTTCTCTAGGTCTTTTTCTGCCCCCCTCCCTCTCTCCCTCCCTCCCTCTCCCTCTCCCTCTCCTTCTTCCTCTCCCTCTCCCTCTCTCCCCCTCTCCCCCTCTTCCCCTCTCCCTCCCTCTCTCCCTCTCTCCCTCTGTCCCTCTCCCTCTCTCCCTCTCTCTCCCTCTCCTTCTCTCTCTCTCTCTCTCTCCCTCCCTCCCTCCCTCTCTCCCTCTCTCTCTCTTTCTCTCTCTCTCTCTCCCCAGTGACTTCCTCTGCAAACTCAACCATCCACATGACAGTTCAGCGTAGTAGTTGAAGCAGTAGCCTTGGAGTCAGGCATGCCTGAACTTGAGTTTCAGCTTCATTTTCTCACTTAGTACCCTTAGGCCAGTTACTAAGCCTTCCCAAGTATCAGTGGTGCTGGAAATTGAACCCAGGACCTGGTGCATGCTTGGTTCTACCACTGAACTATACCTTTAGCTCTTTTTGTTTTATTATAGAGACAGGGTCTCACTAAGTTGCTTGGGCTGGCCTCAAACTTGTGATCCTTTTGCCTTCTCTGCCCAAGTAGAAGGGATTATAAGTGTGTGCTACTGTGTCCAGCTCAGTTTCTGTACCTCAAAATGAGGTTAATTAAGCCAGGTGTGGTGGCACACACTTTTAATCCCAGTTACTTGGGAGACTGAGAAAGAAGGATCTCAGGTTTCTGGATAGCTTCAGCAATATAGTGAGGCCCTCCACAACTTAGTAAGACCCTGTTTCCAAATAAAGTAATGAAGTAGGGCTGGGGATATAGCCCAAAGGTAGAATGCCCCTGGGTTCCATCTGCAGCACTACAAAAACAAAAACAAAAACAAAAAAAGAAAAGAAAAGAAAAGAAAAAAAATGAGGATAATTATAATATCTACTTGGATGATTTTAGGCAAATTATGTAACCACTATGAGCTAAGTCTTACATTTACAAATAGTGATAATAAAACATAGTTACCATTTCCTGGTCCTTATGAGGACTAAGAGATAATATAAGTAAAGCCTTTAGCCTAAAGCCTAGTATATGGTAAATGCTTGATAAATGTTAGTTGTCTTCATTGGTGGTGTCATCATTAAATGAGACAATGAATGAAAAGTGTCAGGCAGTAAATATGCAGTAAGTGAGAACAAGTAGATTATTACTATTTGGTTCTTAATGATTATATATATTTTAATTTTTAATGTTCATGGAATACTGGCATTTTTCATCATGTAGTTTAAATATCTGAGAAAAATGGCCTGGCAGTCAGTTCATTCTTGTTGAAATGGAACTTTTCATTTTAGGCTGCTTCATAAGTCTTATAGGTTGACTGCCTTTGGTGGGGAAGGAATAAGAATACCTACAACTGTGGCAAGACAGATGGAGGTATAGGCCACAGAGCATAAACACCAGCAGACAAAGCTGTCCCCATAGGAGGACCTGTGGCTGAAGTCATCTTCTTTAGAAAGGAGATGGGTGTGACGGACCCTTCGCTGCTTAGCAGCAAACCTGGCCCTGCCAAGGGAAACTCAGGTTCCATTGCTGATGCCCTTTATGGTATTCTACTACTCGACTTCTGACTTGTTCTCATTCCTTTTGTCTCCATTGTTTCAAAGGTTAAATGAAAAAAATAAAAGTTATTTGGAAAAGAGGCCATTATCACCACAAGTCATGTTAGGTGTTACAGCATTTAAGTGGTATGATGGGATACTTAGTGTTATTTTCCCAACATGTAACCATAATATCAATGTCTTTCTTTGCTTCACTGGTGTACCTGCACTATTGGAAATGTTCAAATTGGGAATTTTGATATTTCTGCATTATGAACTATTTTCAGTGGTTGACCTTTTTTTTTTTTTTTTTTTTTTTTTGGTAGTACTGGGGGTGAACCCAGGGGCTTTCTACCTCCGGGCTATACTCCCAGACCTATTTTTTAATGTTTTATTTGGAAACAGGGTCTCACTAAGTTGCCAAGAGCCTAAGTAGCTGAGACTGGCTTCGACCCTTGGGATCCTCCTGTCTCAGCCTCCCAAGCATGGGGATTACATGCGTGTGCTGCCATGCCCGGCAGTGCTTGGCCTTTGAAGATATATATAATTTTAAAAGGCTAGGGTGGGAGTTTGAGGTACCATTCTTTTTTTTTTTTTTTTTCTTTCCCAGTATTGGGCATGGAACCCAGGGGCAGTTTACCTTCGAGTTATACCTCCAGCCCTAGTTTTTATTCTTTATTTTGAAACAGGGTCTCACTTAGTTGCAGAAGGCCTCACTAAGTATCTGACTATGAACCACAATCTTCCTGTCTCAGCCTCCCAAGTATTGGGATTATAAGCATATGCTAGCATGCCTGGCTTGAGTTACCATTCTAAAAGAAGAAAGAATGTATATTAGCAAAGAGCTGAAGATTCTCAATTTATTATTTGGAATGCTAGAATTAGAGTTCAGTAGTTCAGTACATAGTTCTTTTTCAAGTTATTATTATTATAAGTGCTGACATTCACCAGTTTTTTTAATTTTATTTTTAATATTGTAGCTGAAGAAATTAAAAAGTTACGGAAACAACTGGAAGAAATCCAAAAAGAAAATGGCCGATATATTGAATTATTGAAAGCAAATGACATATGCTTGTACGATGACCCCACAATCCACTGGAAAGGAAACCTTAAAAACTCAAAGGTGTCTGTTGTTATTCCAAGTGACCAGGTTCAAAAAAATATCATTGTTTATTCCAATGGGAGTCAGCCTGGTGGAAACAGCCAGGGAACAGCTGTTCAGGGGATCACCTTTAATGTTGGACATAATTTACAAAAGCAAACCGCCAACGTGGTGCCAGTACAGAGGACTTGCAATCTTGTGACTCCTGTGTCTATTTCTGGAGTTTACCCTTCTGAAAACAAGCCGTGGCTTCAGACCACAGTTTCTGCACTGGCTGCCAACCAGCCTGTTCCTCTTTGTCTTCCTGCTACCATTTCTGCTCAAAACATTCTTGAGCTTTCCACCTCTGAGACTGAAGCAAGTGTGTCTGGGGCCACTGGGAGCTCCCTGATTGCTGTTTCAGTTGAACCTGACCCTCACCACCATCGTTCCTTGCACACATGTCTAAATGATCAAAATTCTTCCGAAAACAACAGTGGGCAAGAGAGCTCCAAATCATTAAAGAAGACAGCCCCTTGCGTTACAAGCATCTCCTCAGCAACTGCCACTGAAGTGCAGCATGGAAGCAAGGCCTGCCGGAGCACACAGGACCTCAGAGATAATTTTCAGAACACCTTCGTTGTTTCAGTTACAACCACAGTCTGCTCCCAGTCTCCCAGATCTGCAGGTGATCCTTCTCCAACGAGTGTTAGCAAGTGCACAAACTCAACCAGTGCAACCACAGTGGTGGCACCATCTGCCCCAGGAGCAGGGAGGACCACCACTTCAGTAAGTACTCTTTCTGCAAATCCTTTGGACAATGGCTGGACTCTTTCTTGTTCTTTGCCTTCTTCAAGTGTTAGTGCTTCAGACTTGAAAAACATTAATAGCCTTACCCGAATTTCTTCAGCTGGAAACACACAGACAACGTGGACTACTTTGCAACTGGCAGGAAACACTATTCAGCCTTTAAGCCAGACACCATCTTCCACTGTGATTCCAGTATTAAATGAGTCTGGTACTAACCCCACCACAACCAACCACAGTAAACACATGGCTACAGGCATTAACTTAAACAATTCCATTTCAACAGATGGGCAGTCAGTTGAGCAAGTAGTTGTAACCTTTCCTTCTTGTCCATCTTTACCTATGCAGCCACTAATTGCTCAGCCACAAGTTAAATCTCAGCCTCCAAAAAATATCCTTCCACTGAATTCAGCAATGCAAGTGATTCAGATGGCTCAGCCAGTCGGGTCAGCTGTAAGTGGAACTCCAACTAATCAGAACGTCATCATTCTTCAGCCACCCAGCACTGCCTCTTGCCCAGCAGTGATGCGGGCAGAGGTTCCCAACCAAACAGTAGGTCAACAGATAGTCATCATACAGGCAGCTAACCAGAATCCCTTGCCACTCCTCTCTGCTGCTGCACCTCCTGGTTCTGTCCGACTGCCTGTCAATGGAACCAGTGCTATAATAGGATCCAATAATTCAGTACAAAATGTATCAACCCCACAGACTTTTGGAGGGAAGCATCTTGTCCACATATTACCAAGACCTTCATCTTTATCAACATCTAATTCAACACAAACTTTTTCTGTTACCGTGTCAAACCAACAACAGCCTCAAACCATTTCTTTAAATGGACAGCTCTTTGCTTTGCAACCAGTGATGTCTTCATCAGGAACTACAAATCACGCCCCTATGCAAATTATTCAACCTACCACCAGCGAAGATCCAAATACCAATGTTGCCCTGAATACATTTGGAGCTTTGGCCAGCCTCAATCAAAGCATATCACAGATGGCTGGGCAAAGCTGCGTACAACTCTCTCTTAGCCAGCCTGCCAATGGTCACACTGCTGCAAATGGTCACACCACCCCAGCTAATTGTGTTTCGCTGACAACTGTAGCACCTCCCATGACAATGGACAATTCAGCCACACTCCCCAGTACTTTTAATCTTGTGACCACTTCCTCAATGAACACTGTCACTTGTTTGCCAGCTACCGTGAAGTCAAAAAGATTGAATAAGAAGTCAGGTGCCAAGAAACACATAGCAGCTAGCAAACCAGCATGTCCTCTGAATCTGGTCAGAGGTGTGGGCAAGTTAGATGGCCCCAGCACTGAGGGCTCAGCAGAGCCGTTGAGTAGTGAAGGATTGTTGGACAGCCTCCCTGTTGCACTACCATCTGTCACTGTGTCCCAGGAAAATAGTGTGAGTGTTTCTGCTTCACATTCTTTAGACAGTCTAAATTCTGAATCAGTAATACCTGAGTCTGTATCCAAATCTAAGGCAGTAGAAGAGCATAGCTCAACCTCTCAAGAATCTGTAACAAGTGAACAATTTGCAGCAGCCCCAGTAAAATCCAAAGATGCCACCCCCATTTTGCAACAAGAGACATGTCAGGATAAACCACCAACTAGTGTAGCATTGTCAGATGCTACCAAATCCTGCACTTCGGCCAGTGTGTTGATTCCATCTCCAAGTGATCCCCAGATTTTGGTTTCTCAGGTTTCTGGTTTGTCATCCACCACAAACACTACAAGTACTGACTGTGTTGCTGAGGTAGAAATCATCACCGAACCTTGCAGGGTCGAGCAAGACCCAGCAGTAACAATGCAGACCACAAGTCTCTTAAAGGGGCAAGGTTTAACAACACTGCTATCTGATCTTACTAAGGAAAAAGACCCTCAGAAATCATCTCTTTCAGTCCAGATGGATCATTCTGACTTTTCTTCAGAAAATTCTAAGATAGTTGATTCAAGTGTTGATTTAAATCCCAAACAGGAACTGTTACTGATGAACAATGATGATCGAGATCCACCACAGCATCATTCCTGCCTTCCTGATCAAGAAGTTATTAATGGTTCTTTGCTCACCAGTAGGCAGGCTGACTCTCCCATGTCTACCAGCTCTGGCAGTAGCCGTAGTTTCTCAGTTGCATCCATGCTCCCTGAAACAACCAGAGAAGATATGACCAGCAGCACAACAACTACCACGTGTGACAGCTGTACCTTTGCAGAGCAGACTGATATAGTAGCTCTTGCAGCAAGAGCTATTTTTGACCAGGAGAACATTGAGAAGGGAAGAGTCAGCATCCAGGCTGATGTAAATGTAGTTACCTCGAAGCCTTCTGAAGCATCATCTTTAGAGGGAGATCAGCCTCACAGATCACAGATCCCTAAAGAGAATGGCACAGGACAGGCAGAAGCAACACCAAATGAATTTAACTCTCAGGATTCAATTGAAGCAGCAGTGGATAGGCCTCTTGAAAAACCCAGTTGCTCTCTAGGAATTAAAACATCAAATGCCTCCTTGCAGGTTTCTACTTCTCAGCCACCAAGCCTCACCAGTTTAAGTGTGAATAATCTTATCCATCAGAGCAGCGGCAGCCATCCTCTGGTCAGCTGTGCTGGTGTATCCCAGACTTCAGAGCAAACAGCTGTTTCGGCAACAGTCAACCTGACCATTTCATCTAGCTCCTACAGCAGCCGGCCTTCTGGACCATCTCTGATGACAGAATATTCCCAAGAACAGCTAAACACTATGACTAGTAGTACCTTACCAAATCCACAGATTCAAGAGTCCCTCTTAAAGCCAAATCATGAAAGCCGTAAAGATTCCACCAAGCGTGCGGTCCAAGATGACCTTTTACTGTCTTCAGCCAAACGTCAAAAGCATTGCCAGCCAGCCCCCCTCAGGCTTGAAAGTATGTCCCTGATGAGCCGAACTCCTGATGGCATTTCTGACCAAACTCAAATGATGGTTAGTCAGATCCCTCCCAACTCTTCAAACTCAGCTGTGCCTGTGAGCAACCCAGCACATGGAGATGGCCTTGCACGCTTATTTCCACCTGGTAACAACTTTGTGTCTCCTGCATTGAGGCAGGCTGAAGTACAGTGCAGTTCTCAGCCTTCAGTTGCTGAGCAGCAGCAAACCCAGGCAAGTCAACACCTACAGGCCCTGCAACAGCATGTTCCAGCTCAAGGAGTGTCTCACCTTCATAGTAACCATCTCTATATCAAGCAGCAGCAGCAGCAGCAGCAGCAGCAGCAGCAGCAGCAGCAGCAGCAGCAGCAGCAGCAAGCAGGGCATTTGAGAGAGAGGCATCACTTATATCAGCTACAGCATCATGTAGCTCATGCAGAGAGTGCTGTTCACTCTCAGCCCCATAATGTGCATCAACAGAGAACTCTCCAGCAGGAAGTTCAGATGCAGAAGAAGAGGAATCTTGTTCAGGGCACACAGGCCTCTCAGCTTTCTCTACAACCAAAGCATCATGGAACTGACCAATCTCGACCCAAGAGTGGTCAGCCACATCCCCACCATCAACAGATACAGCAACAGATGCAGCAGCATTTTGGAAGTTCCCAGCCAGAGAAGAGCTGTGAAAATCCTTCAACTAGCCGAAGCCACCACAGCCATCCCCAGAACCATCTCACTCAGGATATCATACACCAGCAGCAGGATGTGGCGAGCAGGCAGCAAGGCTCAGGGGTTTCTTCTGAACATGTTTCTGGGCATAATCCAATGCAGAGGCTTTTGACATCAAGAGGCCTAGAGCAGCAAATGGTGTCCCAACCAAGTATTGTGACTCGACCTTCAGACATGACGTGTACTCCACACAGGCCTGAGAGAAATCGAGTTTCAAGTTATTCTGCTGAGGCACTCATTGGAAAGACATCTTCTAATTCAGAGCAGAGAATGGGCATATCAATTCAGGGTTCCAGAATTTCAGATCAGCTTGAAATGAGAAGCTATCTTGATGTTTCCAGAAATAAGAGCTTGGCTATTCATAACATGCAGGGTCGCGTGGACCATACGGTTGCCTCAGATATCCGCCTTTCTGATTGCCAGACGTTCAAGCCAGGTGGAGCCAGTCAACAGCCTCAGAGTAATTTTGAAGTACAGTCTTCAAGAAACAATGATATAGGTAACTCCGTATCATCATTGAGGAGTATGCAGTCACAGGCCTTTCGAATTAGCCAAAACACTGGCCCACCACCCATCGACCGTCAAAAGAGATTACCTTATCCACCGGTTCAGAGCATCCCGACAGGAAATGCTATTCCACCAAGGGACAGTGAAAATACGTGTCATCAAAGTTTCATGCAGAGTTTGCTTGCCCCCCACCTTGGTGATCAGGTCATTGGGAGCCAAAGATCACTCTCTGAACATCAGAGGAACACACAGTGTGGCCCATCAACTGCAATTGAATATAATTGTCCCCCAACTCATGAAAGTGTCCATATTAGGAGAGAGGGTGAGAGTCAGAATAGGGAAAGTTGTGACATGTCTTTAGGTGCAATTAACACCCGGAACAGCACCTTGAGTATTCCTTTTTCAAGTTCGTCTTCCTCAGGAGATATTCAGGGTCGAAACACAAGCCCCAATGTTTCTGTACAGAAGTCCAATCCCATGAGGATTACTGATAGTCATGGGACCAAGGGCCACATGAACCCTCCTGTCACAACCAACATTCATGGGGTTGCAAGGCCAGCCTTGCCACACCCATCGGTGTCTCATGGAAATGCTGACCAAGGGCCTCCTGTACGTCAAGCTAATTCTTCAGTTCCTCAGAGATCAAGGCATCCTCTGCAAGACAGCAGTGGTTCCAAAATTCGTCAGCCTGAAAGAAATCGTTCTGGAAACCAAAGACATAGCAATGTCTTTGATCCCAGTCTTCCCCATCTTCCTCTCTCTACTAGTGGCACTATGATTCTTGGACGTCAACAACCTGCTGCAGAAAAGAGAGGAAGTATTGTTCGTTTCATGCCTGATAGTCCACAAATACCTAATGATAATTCAGGTCCTGACCAGCATACACTATCGCAAAATTTTGGCTTTCCTTTCATTCCTGAGGGTGGCATGAATACACCAATAAATGCTAACACTTCTTTCATTCCGCAGGTCACTCAGCCTAGTGCCACTCGAACTCCAGCCCTCATTCCAGTAGATCCCCAGAATACGCTACCCTCCTTCTATCCCCCATATTCTCCTGCTCATCCAACACTGTCCAATGATATTTCAATACCTTATTTTTCTAATCAGATGTTCTCAAATCCCAATACAGAGAAGGTAAACAGTGGAAGTTTAAATAACCGATTTGGATCAATTTTGTCTCCTCCCAGACCTGTTGGCTTTGCTCAACCAAGCTTTCCTCTTCTCCCTGATATGCCACCGATGCATATGACCAACTCTCACTTATCCAATTTTAATATGACATCTTTGTTTCCAGAAATAGCAACAGCTCTTCCTGATGGCTCAGCAATGTCACCTTTGCTTACAATAGCGAATTCCTCTGCCTCTGACTCTTCCAAGCAGTCCTCAAACAGACCTGCCCACAACATAAGCCATATTTTAGGTCATGATTGCAGTTCAGCTGTTTAGATGCAGATAAACTAAATGTGAAGGTATAGGCGAGATTGCAGAAATACTTGTGTGCACATACACACATACAAATACATCACATACCTGAAGAGAGGGATTGTGTGGGTGTCCTTGTGTTTGTGTAATCAATTTTCAGTTGTCTTCTGAAAGTAAGGAAGCCATGTCAGAGATGATACAAATACTAGGTTGTCAAAAACAAATTATTTTTCTTTTTTAACTGCATGGTGTGCTCCCTCCAAACATATTTAGCATATTTACATTTCCCAGTTTGATTTGTAACTGTGTATTCTCTAAATTCTAGTCAGCTGGAAGTTGGGGGGTGTCATCTTGGTATATGTTAGGTAGCAGGAAGGGGCTGAAATTTTAAACTTGATCATTGGTAGTTAATAAAAGAGATAATTGAGATATAGTTGAGTTGCTATTTCAAAAATATAGGTAACTTGATAAAACATAATGGCTCATAACCAGATGCTGGCTGATGTCAGCATGTAAAAATTTCTTACCCATGGCAGATTTTGAATTGAATGTCCATGAAGTCCAGCAGTTATCAAATAAATGAATTGTTTAAGCAGCCTTCATTTCCTAAGTTTGATTTATATATGGGTGTTTTTCTTAATTATTTATAAATTATCTAACTTTCTTGTCTTGTTATTCAAAGTAGGGAGCCATGTTACACTTAATGTGCCAAGATCCTTTAAAGTCAAGTCTTCCTGAGACAATTAGCCTTAACAATAAAAAGCTAAAAAGTAGCCGGGCGTGGTGGCGCACGCTTGTAATCCCCGCGCTTGGGAGGCGGAGACAGGAGGATCGCGCAGGTTCGAAGCCAGCCGTGCTGGCGTAAGAGACCCTGTTTCAAAAATATAAAATAGGTCTGGGAGTGTAGCCTGGAGGAAGGAGGGCTTCCAGGAACCCCAGTACCACCAAAAAAAAAAAAAAAAAAAAAGCTAAAAAGTAAAGTGCATACATGCTCTCTATTTTGTATTGTAGTTTGTATCAGGCCATAAGTACAAAAGCAGTCAATTGTGGAGTTTTTCATAGGTTCATTTAACAATTGGTGTTTCATTCACTGAGTTTTGATTTAATGTTCTCTTTTTATCCTATTTTTATCTCAAAATACATTCTCCATTTATTCAGATATTATGACTTATCAGTAAATAGTGTGCTTAAAATGTACACACTTATTTGAGCCTTACTTTAAAATAAAAGTTTCTTAATGGAGCTTTAAGCTCTCTCAGTATATACATTTTCTGATACTTATTTTTTTTTTTTTTTTTTTTTTTGCGTGTCTGGGGTTGGAGCCCAGGGGCATTCGACCTCTGAGCTAAAACCCCTGCCCTATTTTTTTTATCCTTTATTTTGAAACCGGGTCTCACTGAGTTGCAGAAGGCCTCACTATGTAGCTTAGGCTGTCCGCGAACTGCAATCCTCCAGTCTCAGCCTCCCGAATGCTGGGATTACAAGCCTGTGCCACCTCGCCCGGCTTGATACTTATCTTTTAAATATGGCATTGTATATGGCATTGTTATCCTTCATAATAGAATTATGATGAGAAGATTAATTTGTTCATTATTTTTCTTGATGGTAGATGTGAAATGGTGCTTCAAAGAAATAGTCTTTATGTCTGTGTGGCGTGTGAATGAAAACAGACAGATTTTAAAATATAAACTGGTCCTTCCTATTCCATAATGTGCATATACTTCAATATCTTATTGTATACCATACATACAGTATTGTCAATTAAAAACAAATAATAAATTTGAAAAAAAATGGGACTACCATCTGAGAGTAGGAAATTGAGACCTGCTAAAGCATAGAAAAACTTGACATAGGTGGGGCTTTTTAAAAACCCAGTGACGTTAATAACTTCACTTTGAAAACTTAAAAAACTAAGAAAATAATTGTATATACTGATTTTCTTGTGCTTGTTTAACCCATGGCTTGTTTTTTTTCTTTGTTATATTCTGCCAAAAATGGGATGGGGTGGAGAAATGCATATAAATTGCTCCATCTGCTCTGTTAAAGAATGAACCCAGGGACCAGCATTTTTTCCATCCTAAGAAAGCTGCCCAGGCCTGGTCAGAGCAGTTACCTTCAGCAAATACCTCTTCTAAAGACTCAGCAAAAGGGTCACTTGTGCCTCTTCAACTTTCACCAAACTTTCCTATCTGTTTCTGCGCCAACTACAGCAGCCTCCCCAGGGGCAAATAAATAGCATAAACGAGAAAAACCTGTACTGTCTTGTTTCTAAATGATCCTGGGGGAAAAATAGAAGAGCTTCATGAATAAGTTACTTAAGCAAGACAAAAGATAAATAGCAGTTAAAAATTTTATTGGGAAATTGTCTGAACCTATGTTTAAGCTTTAACATTGAGATTTTTCTTTGTCCTTGAAAGGTTCAGTCTGCCAGATTCAAGGACAGTGTTCTGTGTTTGTCTGTTCATTTCTCTCTGTCTTGATCTCTGTCTCTCTCCCACACACCCACAACTTTTAATTGCTGTTGAGCAGAAGGACTGGAGAGTTAGGTATAATTAGATCTAAGGTAACAGGCTCAGGAGAAGTTTAATCCTGTCCCCGCTTCTGGCTCATGGGGTCTTACTATGTTATCCAGGCTGGTCTCCAACTCCTAGGCTTAAGAGATCCTCTGTTCAGCCTCCTAAGAGCTGGGACTAAAGGTGCATTCCCCCATGCCTGGCTGAGAAGCTCAATTTGAACACTGCAGTGCAAAGGGCTCAAAGTCTGTTACTTTCAGGAATTTCTGTTGCATCGATTATATTTTAATAATTCTTGCTGTCTGTGTTCAGAGGTTTGTTCCAAGAATATTAAATGAGATTCCATGAGGCTTATTTGACCATCTGAAAAAAGATGTGATCACTTGCAGATAATTGGGCTCGTGCCTGTAAGTAGCTCTAATTATCTTAATAGACAAAACACATTTGTATGTTAGATGTCATTTCATATATTGGCTTAATTCTGAAGGTGTCCATTCCATTGTATTGTTATTTGATTAAAAAGCACGAGTACTTACTAAACAGTATTAAGTATTTGATAATTAAACCTACATGATTTTAGGGAGGAAATTATTATATGGTACTAGATATTAGTATATAACTTTTGAAAAGGAATGACAAAATACAGTCAATTTTGCTTATAGTAAATTTAATGTTATTCTTGGCTTGCTAAAATGACTATATAAAGTTAAGCAATCTCCACAAATAAATTATAATTTCTGGACATACACAAATGTCTGAATCATAAGTGAGAGTCATCGATTAAATCATTTATTTTTGCATTATTGATCAGATAGGAACAGTTGCAGAAAATAATTGATTCCCTCAACACTTAACAATGAATTCTAATGAGGTAAAAAATTTCAAATCTCTTTTCATGTACAAGCTTCATAAATGAGTTTTTTAAATATGTCAATCATAGAGGAAATCCATTTTGATGTTTTATTTTTTAAAATACAAGTTGCTTTGGGATATCTTATATGTTTTATACCACTACAGGAAGTTTATTTTTTATTCCAAGACCTTTTGGGATACCAGAGGTAGCAATTTTTTTCCGAGTAAGACCCGAGAATTCCACTGTGGTCAGGATTTGTTAAATATAACTTATCAGAACTGTGGAAAAGGAGGGGAGACCGTGTTCTCTTGCAGCAGTGTCTAGTCACATGTCAGGGTTATGTTGAACTGCAATGATGATCACCTTTTTAAAATTGGCCTTCTTAATGCAAGGCATTATTTAGGCATTTTAAAGTTATGTCATTTGCCTTGTTCTTGCCTTCTGACAGCCATTTCATAGAGAGGCTAAAGTTTATACTCCAAAAAATGTAGAAACATATAATGGGAGTAAAAGTTTTCAGAAAGGATATAGACTCAGTAATGCATCATCTCAGCTTTATCTTTCCTTCATATATAAGGACTCAAACTCTTGTTTTCTTCTATTTGCTCCACATCAGATAGGTGATAGGGAGCCTGGTCATTTCCTCAGCAGGATGATTACTCATTTGCCTTGAAGCATTTATTGGGACCACTATCTATTAGGTTAGTATATGGTAGGGAGCCGTATTTCCAAATTAGTAATTCCTGATTTCTGGCTCTGGGAAACCACAATGCTTCTTATTATCTTAAGGGACAACAACAATTTCTCAAAACAATATTAGTTGAAAATTGATCTAAACCATTTCAGTGTGCCAGATGGCTCTATTCCTTGGTTTGGTGGACTTAAGGTGGGATGAAGAAAGGACAAAGGTGGTTCCAAAATGAAATGGCTTTGGGTCAGTGTCCTAAGGAGCCTAGAAGCCATTGCAGTTCGGTATCTAGACAAATCCTGCCTGGAGGCAATGTGCATATCTAGAGGGTAATAGTAATAGCTAATTAATGACCAGGTAAACTAAGTTTAAATCTCTTGGGTGGTGATGTTATCGGACTAACATGCAAATTAAAGGCAGAAGTTAATTTCTTCTTGAGATGCCATTTTGGCTGAATGTTACCATAGTTCCTTCCCCAAAGTTCTGCATAAAAAGGTTCTTTTATTCTTTTTCTCAACTATACTCTCTTTGCATTCTACTTTTCCTGGGTTGGTTTTTACTAGAGTGAAACCTAGGAAGTGTTTCTGTGAGAGTCTGTGGGCATCACCTGGTTGAGATTGGGCAGTCCAGATATGCTAGGAAAAAGCACTGAGGACGTTGCTGGGCACAAAGCTTCTAGCTCTGTCCTCTTGCCTCTTACCCTGGTACTGCACTTTACTTGAAACTGTGCCTCTGGTCCACAGCCAGATACTGGAACATATCACTTGCCCACTCTTCAGTTATATAGCAAAGGACCAGCTGGGATGGTGCACACTGTGTAATCAAACACCTCCCAAAAGCAAGTACAGCTGATGTTTCTCACTGTTGCCTTATCATTCTCTGAGCCATCTTTGAAGCCAGTCTTGTTAAAAAAAAAAATAACGAACTTAACTAGTTAGTAGCAAAACTCCTTTGGAACACCGAGTTTATAGGTGGTGGTCATTCAGAATTCTTATTTCTAGATTTGCACACACTATCAACTAATCTTCTGGCACATGTATGTGGTCAGATACTTCATAAACAAGAGAATTGAGGTTGAACATGTTGTGCATCTTATCCACACTGGTATTCTTTTGGATGACTGTATAATCCGTCACTGGAGATTTCATGAGACATAGAAGATGATTTGTAATGTAACACTTTTTTTTTTAAAAAGATGATCTTTAATTTTTTGGCTCAGTGCATACAGCTACATAACATAATTATGTCATAGGAACTTAAAGTTTGATTCCTGTAAATCTCTTCTTCAGTTCAGCGAAAGCTCTCTGCCCTCCCACCCCTAAGTCATCAAGTCATTTTCACCTGTTAGGTCACTGAGGCGCTGGGCTTGGCTGTTGTGCTAACCTGGACAGGGAGTTGACTGTTGATCTTCCAGGAAGAAAGGGACCAGTGTTGCTTATGATGCTGCAGTCGTGTTACTGTGAAGAAAAGATTCGCTTCCACTTTCAGCAGGTTATATAAATAAATATATATACATATATATTTTCATTTTGGTAAAAAAAAGTCTGAAAAATCTGAGGAGGACATAATTACCTTCACAAATTATTTATAGATACTCTGGGTGAGAAGCTTATACTGTAGGGCGGTCACCAGGAAAAATCTAATTTTAGTGCTTCAGTAGTATAATATTTGTGTCTATTACTATGCCAGCAGGGTTTGCTGTGCACTGTGTCCTATTACTGTAAATCACCTGGTTTATAATTCTAATGGAAACTAATTTGTTTTGTAATGGAATCCAGAGCAGATATGTATAATATGATCAGGATTGTCCTGCAGCTGTAAATAAGAATAGGTCCTGTTTATTTTGACATCTTTTTACAAATGCATTGTATTAGGGTGTGAATATTCTGAACCATGCTCTTGTTTAAAGTTTTGAAATTTTTATTGTTAAATGTAACATTTTAATGGTTGTAATAATTATTTGTATAGATATGAATATAGTATTTTATTTAAGAAAATAAACTTTGCATATTTTGCATTGTGAATTCTGTTCTTTCTGATCATTGCCTGTGATGTGCTAAACCTGCTTGTCTTGCAAACTGAAGTATTATATTCAAGTAAGTCTTTTTTTTTTTTCCATGCTGGTTTTGAACCCAGGGGCATTCTACATCTGAGCCACACCCTCAGCCCTATTTTGTTTTTTATTTTGAAACACAGAGTCTCACAAAGTTGCTGAGAGCCTTGCTAAGTTGTTGAGGCTGGCCTCAAACCTATGACCCTCCTGTCTTAGCATCCCAAGTACAGGGATTATAGATGTTTTTCACCACACTCTGCCAAATGTGATTTGAGAGAAACAAATGAGAGTGGCTTGTACAATATAAAATTGGGTATAGTTAAAATGCCTATAAGTCCATTTATTACCACTCCAGGGATGGTAAGAATAATAAATTAAGGAAACAAAATTCAGGATAATGGATATCTCTTGAGAAAGGACAGAGAGGGATTGTATTAAGGAAGAGTGCTTCAAAAGCAATAGGATTCGCCAGGCATGGTGGCGCATGCTTGTAATCCCTGCGCTTGGGAGGCTGAGACAGGAGGATCGCACAGGTTCAAAGCCAGCCTCAGCTACTTAGTAAGGCTCTCAGCAACTTAGTGAGACCTTGTTTCCAAATAAAATATAAAATAGGTGTGGGAGTATAGCCCAGAGGTAGAAAGCCCCTGCTTTCCACCCCCAGCACCACTAAAAACCAACCAAACAAAACAAAACAAAACAATAGAATTCATTCAGGCATAGTGGCTAAATTGAAAAGGTCAAAACAGCTATGTGTTGTTTATAAGAGACACAGAAGACACATGTCAATGATAAGGAAAAAGGTTAAAAGTAAAAGGATGGGAAAACATAAAATTACATGTAAACACTAATAAAAAAAAAAAGAAAAGCTGATATGGATATTAAAACCAGAGTGCTTTGGTTTGACTTTGCTGCTGGGTCAGCTGCCCTGCCCCACCCCCACTCCGCCACTGAAAGCTACTGGACGTCACACTGTATGGGATTACAGGCGTGCACCACCACACCTGGTAGACTGGGTCTTTTAAAAATCTTCCCAGAAAGAAAACTTTAAAGTGGTTTCAGTGGTATAGTCTTCTAAACATTAAAAAAAAATAAAAGGTTTTTTTATAACCCAAATAACCCAAACTCATGAAACAGTAAGAAGGAACACATCTGAACTTGTTTTAGGAAGTTATATTAATTTTTTTTCGATACTGGGGATTGAACCCAGGGTGATTCTACCTCCGAGCTACACCATCAACCCTATTTTTTTTTTTTTTAATGGTGGTACTGGGGTTCCTGGAAACCCTTCTACCTCCGGGCTACACTCCCAGACCTATTTTTTAATATTTTTATTTAGAAACAGGGTCTCTTAAGCCAGCGAGGCTGGCTTTGAGCCTGGCGATCATCCTGTCTCCACCTCCCAAGTGCGGGACAAGCGTGCGCCACCACGCCTGGCATATTTTTTAGTCTTTCTTTGTCCTTTTTTTTCTCTTTCTTTCTTTCTTTTTTTTTTTTTTTTGTATTGGTGATGAAACCCAGGAAGATTCTACCTCTGAGCTACACCCCTAGCCCTATTTTTTTATTCTTTATTTTGATTTGAAACAGTACCTCACTGAGTTGCAAAGGGCCTCAGTAGCTGAGACTGGCCGCAAACCATAATCCTCCTGTCTCAGCCTCCCAAATGCTGGGATTACAAGTATGTGCTACCACGCCTGGCTCGCTCTTTCCTTCCTTCCTTCCTTCCTTCCTTTCTTTCTTTCTTTCTTTCTTTCTTTCTTTCTTTCTTTCTTTCTTTCTTTCTTTCCTTCCTTCCTTCCTTCCTTCCTTCCTCCTTTCTTTCTCTCTTTTTTTTTTTTGCGGTACTGAGGGTGGAATCCAGGGGCATTCTACCTCTAAGCTAAACCCCCAGTCTTATTTTTTTTTATTCTTTATTTTGAAAGAGGGTCTCACTGAATTGCAGAGTGCCTCACTAAGTAGCAGAGGCTGGCCATGAACTGTGAGCCTCCTGTCTCAGCCTCCGAAATGCTGGGATTACCAGTGTGCAGCCACCATACCCTTGCTTATTCTTTATTTATTTATCTTTTGTTTTGTTTTTTGTTTTCTTAAGATTGTTTCTTTTTTTTAATTTTATTTTATTGGTGCACTGTATTCATACATCATAGTGGGATACAAACTTTTGTAGACATACATGCACACATCACCCAGTCAGCCCCCACCCGATCCCCACCCCATTCTCTCCCCATCCCTCCCTCCCATGCTTGGCTTAGTGGTTGACATCTAGTATTATAGCAATTTATCCAAAATTAACGTTGATAATCTCAAATAACAGTTTCATTTGTCTGATACCAAGCTTTTGATGACTTAAAGATAACATTTCAATATTTCTTTTTGCTTTCTTTCTTACCAGAGAATATTTTTTTCTTTTTTTTAGGTGAAACTATCATATATTTATTTTTCAGAAACAAATCTATCCTGATATGGAATATGGACTCTAGATACCCAAAACAATCTCGAAGCAAAAACAAAGCTAGAAGATGTATATTTTCTGATTTCAAACCATATAAAGCTACAATAATTGAAACAGTGTAGTACTGTTCTAAAGGCAGATATATAGACCATTGGAGTTAAATACAAGCCTAGAGCTAACTTCTTCCCTATATTGTCAAGTTATTTTTGACAAGGTTTCCACGAAGATTTGGTGGTGGAAATAATAATCTTTTAACTAAATATTGTTGAAAAATAATAATTACATGGAAAAGAATAAAATTGGACCCTTACCTAATCCCACATACAAGTATTAACTCAAACTAGATAAAAGACCTAAATATAAATCTTAAGACTATAAACTTTTAGGAGAAAATCTGGGTCATAAAACCTCACAACATTGAAATTGGCAGTGATTTCTTGGATATGATTTCAATGGCACAGGCAACAGAAGAATATACAAACTCCCTAAAATATAAAAGAAAATATTGTATATCCAAAGACAATGTAAACAGAGTTAAAAGTTACTAATAGAATTGGATAAAATATTTTCAAATGCTATATCTGAAGGTATATTAATATTCCAACTAGAAATCCTAAAAATTAACAACAATAAAGGCAAACAATACAATTTAGAGATAGGTAAAAGACTAACATAAATAATGAATCTCCACAGATAACCAATCTTAGTTGTCTGTTGGGTGGAAACTCTTGTTTCTCTGGTTCTGGTGAGTGTTACCTATTTCTTCTTTGTAGTTAATCTCTTTGAGTATTTTCTCTAGCGCTGGTTTTGAAGACATAAATTCCTTCAGTTTCTGTTTGTCATGGAAGCTTCTTATTTCTCCATCTAATTTGATAGAAAGTTTTGCTGGGTAGGAAATTTTTGGCTGGAAGTTGTTTTCTTTCAGAGTTTGGAATATGTTACTCCAAGCCCTTCTGGCTCTCATGACTTGGTTTGGGAAGTCTGGAGTGATTCTAATTGGTTTGCCTCTGAATGTCACTTGGCCCTTTGTTTTTGTTGCCTTTAAGATTCTCTGCTTGGCTTCCACATTGGTCATTTTGACAATTATGTGGCGTGGGGATCCTCTTCTCCGATCCTGACTAAAGGGAGTTCTATAAGTTTCCTGGACCTGTGTATCAACCTCTTGCTCTATGTTTGGAAAATTTTCTGCTATTACTTCCTTGAAGAGATTGTTGATCCCTTTGGTTTCACTTTCTTTTCCCTCCTCTATTCCAATAATTCTTAGGTTAGCTCTCTTAAGATGGGCCCATATTTCTTCAATGTCAGATTCCTGCTGTTGGATATCTTTTTCTAGATTAGAAACTATGCATTCATTTTTGGATTGCTCATCTTCTAAGAGCGAGATTCTGTTCTCCATGTGGTCTAATCGGTTGTTTGTGCTTTGAATTGAGGCCTTTACTTCATTAATTGCATCCTTTATCTCTTTTTGGCTCTCTCTGAGTTCTTTTCGAAGCACCTCTATTATTTCTACAGTTATTTTCCTGATTTGATCTTCTAGAAATCTCTGATTTTCTGTTTTATCAGGTTCTGATGTTGTGGGGTTGTGCACATTCATTACTTCAGTGTTATTCCTCTTTCTCATGATTTCGGAGATTTGTGCCTTCTCTGGGTTCTTCCCTTGGGTCACTATGGCTTCACTTAAGGTGCTCTGGATCTCGAGTCTGTATTATCTCAGACCCTACTACTCCTTTACTGGGTTGTATCACAGAGTCTCCGACCCAGGGAGTCGATAGAGGCTGCTTTAAACTATGGGGGGTGCCAGGTTGCACGCTCTCCTATGGTGTGATATCTCTGCCACCACCACTCCCTCACTGGGTCAAGTCCCAGGAGGCACAATACTGGGATTTCTCCTCTGTGGCCCGCAATTTGACTCACTGTTCTTGAGTACGCAGATGTAGCTGTACTGGACTCGGTGAATTCACTGCTGCTGCCGCCGCCGGTGGCAATATGGCGCCTCTGCCACGCCCTTGGCCATGAGGCTGGCGTATTTTTTCTTCTCTGGTTTTGATTTCCACTCTGAATCCCTGCAGCGTGTGCTGAGCTCAGCCACTGGGAGCTTTAAATGCTGTCTGCGCCGAAAGATCCCGCCTGGCTGTTCCACATCGGCTCACCTCGGCTTGCTGTAGCCGTCCGCTGAGTTCGCCGCTGCCGCCGGCAGTATGGCGCTGCTGCCGCGTCCTCGGGCGCGTGTGTCTCCTCTGTGGCCCTGAGCTCTGTTCTCAGTCCGCTTTCTCTCTGGAGCCTGGTGGCTTTTTTGTTTTTCTGGTGATGGTGTTTTCTGGCTATGAAAGGCTCTCTTTTTGTGGTAATGGAGATTGGTTGTTAGCGGGACTCTTAAGCCCCACTTTTCTCGGTCGCCATCTTCCCGGAAGTCTCTTTATTTTTTGAAACAAGGTCTCATTAAGTTTCTTTGAACAGGGTCTCACTAAGTTTCAGAGGGCCTCACTAAGTATCTGAGGCTGGCTGTGAACCTGTAATCCTCTTGTCTCAGCATCCCAAGTACTGGAATTAAAAGCGTGTGTTTCATATATTAACTTTGATAATCTTAATATCAAATCTTTGTGAGAGCAGCTAGGCATGGTAACACACACCTGTCAACACAGTACCTGTGAGGCTGAGACAGAAGGATCACAAGTTCAAAGACAGTCTCTGCAATGTAATGACTCTCAGCAACCTAAGCAAGACCCTGTTTCAAAATAAAAAAATAAAATAAGGCTTGGGGTGTAGCCCAGAGGTAGAATGCCTCTAGGTTCAATCCCTAGTACCAAAAAAAAAAAAAAAAAAAAAGTAAATAACTTAATTTCCCTCAAGTTTTGTGAAATCTGTTATTTTCCAGCCAATTTTTTCTTTTTCTTTTTCTTTTTTTTTAGTACTGGAGATGGATCCCAGAGGCTTTCTACCTCTGGGCTACACTCTCAGATCTATTTTTTGCATCTTATTTGGAAACAGGGTCTCACTAAGTTACTGAGAGCCTAAGTAGCTGAGGCTGCCTTTGAACCTGTGTGATCCTCCTGTCTCAGCTTTCCAAGTACTGAGATTACAAGTGTGCACTACCGTGCCGGCTTGTTTTTTCCTTTTAATTGGGAATTGGACATGAATATTCTACATCCGAGCTATACCCCCAGCCTTTTTATAATATACTTAAAATTTTCTTTTAAATTTTAAAACAGTCTCACTAAGTTGCTGATGCTGGCCTTGAACTTGTGATCCTTCTCTGTTAGCCTCCTAAATACTGAAATTGCAGACATGTCACCACTCCAGGCAAAATCCAGCTTTTAACTAAGTGTTTGTTGTGTAGGTCTGGTTTTTTTTTTTTTTTAACATTGTTTAATCACATTCAGATCTGTGGTCTGGAAAGAGGCTGTTGCCAAAATAATAATATTGAACTTATTGCTTCAGGGAGTTTTCTGGGAATTCATGATTCAGTTAGGTTAGATTTTTTTAATGATGCTGTGGGGTAAATGTAAAAATTCACATTCAAAAAAGGAAGTTTTGGGCGTGGTGGCGCAGGCTTGTAATACCCGCGCTTGGGAGGCGAAGACAGGAGGCTCATGCAGGTTCTAAACCAGCCTACTGGCTTAGGAAAGACCCTGTTTCCAAATATAAAAAATATATATTTAAAAAATAGGTGTCTGGGAGTGTAGCCTGGAGGTAGAAGGGTTTCCAGGAACCCCAGTACCACACAAAAAATTTTTTTTTGCCGGGCTTGGGAGTCTGAGACAGGATCGCACAGGTTCGAAGCCAGCCTCAGCTCCTTAGTGAGGCTCTCAGCAACTTAGTGAGACCCTGTTTCCAAATAAAATATAAAAAATAGGCCTGGGAGTATAGCCTGGAGGTAGAAAGCCCCTGGGTTCCACTCCCAGTACCACAAAAAAAAAAAAAAAAAAAAAAAAAAGGAAGTTTGTGGTGGCACATGCTTGTAATCCCTTGGGAGGCTGAGAGAGGAGAATCTGTGTTCATGAACAGCCTCAGCCACTTAGTGAGGCCCTGTTTCAAAATAAAGAATAAAAAATTGGGCTGTGGGTGTGGCTCAGAGGTAGAAATACTCCTAGGTTCAATCCCCAGCACCAAACAAAAAAAGGAAGTTCAACAGACTTTTGTATAACATCTTAGTACAGGGGAATAAAATTGATCTGCATGTCCCGGTTCCAAACAAAGTAGTATTGCTTGCGTGTGTGTTTTGTCTTATTTGGGGGCAAATTTAGAATATTTTTCACTATTCTCATTGTATCCCAAATGAAGAAGTATGATTTCCCAGTTCAGTGCATCAAGCTTCACTGTCTACATTGGGTTGGATTGAAGCTACTCCCTTCCAGGTGGGAGAGCTAAATCTGGCCACGGAGAGCACAGACGCTTCCGCTGTGGGGGGGGGCTGTAGACGCTGCCTGTCCATTGCCCCAGTGCAAGAGGCAGCTTTGGAGGACTTTTGGACTCCTGACAACTCTTTGAGTCTCTGAATTATTATTTTTTCTTTTTAGAAGCTAAGAAACCCCACTATATTCCTTTGCTTTCTCTACATTTTGTTTTTTTGTTTTTGTTTTTGAAGCCACAAGCTCCCAGTGGTAACCTGACACTTTATGGTATGTGTATTTTAATTTAAAATGAATGTTTGAGCTGACAGCCCTTTGCTAAGTGCAGTCGTTGAGTTTGTAAAAAGGACTTTGGTTCTTAACTTTACAAGCTCAGAAACTGATGCAACAGTGCTCACATGAGCCAGCTGTTCCAGGTTAGAGAGCCAAGCTGATCCAAAGTTGAGCTGTGCTCGTTGGCTTTCCAAAGGCATTCTAAGTTTCATTGTTACTTGGGTTTTTGCAATAATCTCATATCCTCTGATTTTTGGGAAAACCTCCTCTTTTATTAATATATTCAATAACTTTATAACTGCAGGCTATATGTCTTGCACATGTACACACATGCATGGATAAATGTGGAATTCTCATTGCAGCCAGTCTGTTTTCTTTTTCTCTGGTCTTAACCTGACTTACTTACTCATTTCTGACTAGTAATCCAGGTTTCTTTCTTCCTTTCTTCCTTTCTTTCTTTCTCTCCTTCCTTCCTTCCTTCCTTCCTTCCTTCCTTCCTTCCTTCCTTCCTTCCTTCCTTCCTTGTGGTACCAGGGATGGAACACAGGGGTATTCTACCCCAGCCCCATTTTTTATTCTTTATTTTGAAACAGGGTCTCACTGAATTGCAAAGGACCTCACTAAGTAGCTGAGGCTGTCCACAAACCACGATCCTCCTGTCTCAGCCTCCCAAATGCTGGGGTTACAAGTGTGCACCACCGTGCCCGGTTTGTAATCCAGGTTTCTGCACTACTCACTTTCCCTGGTGAGTGGCGGATAATGTACATCACACCCTTGGCGGAGTGCCTCATGATGAATGCTGACTGGTGTTTTGTTTGGTTTGGTAGTGGGGCTGGAACCCAGGGGCATCTACCTCTGAGCTCCACCTGCAGCACTGTTTTATTTTTTATTTTGAAACAGGGTCTTGCTAAGTTGCTGAAGGCCTTACTAAATTGCTGAGGCTGGCCTTGAACCTGTGATCCTTTTGTCTCGGCCTCCCAAGTACTGGGTGGACAGCCTCAGTTACTTAGTGAGGCCCTCTGCAACTTAGTGAGACCCTGTCTCAAAGAATACAAAATAGGGCAGGTAGTATAGCTTGGAGGTCGAGTGACCCTGGGTTTCATCCCCAGGACCCCCCCCCCACACACACACACACAAAGTACTGGGATTATAGGTGTGCACCACTATGCCCAGCTAAAGTTGGATGTTTAATGATCAGTTCTCCCAACTTTCATGTTCTGGGGAATTGAGGGCGGTGGTTGTCAATGGTAAGGTCCCACTGAAAGTGCCCACCCAGAACTTCAGTCCCATGCTTGGCCTCTACCAGGGAGAGGTTTTTGTAACTTCCGAGTTAGGGAATGGGGCTGTTTGTGTTTTTTTGAGGATGTATTAAAATGATCTCCAATCATTCTTCTCTCTAGATCTCTCTAGGGCTCACTAAGTTACAGAGGACCTCACTAAGTAGCTGAGGCTGGCCATGAACCTGAGCTCATCCTGTCTCAGCCTCCCAAGTACTGGGATTACAAGTGTGTGCCACCATGCCTGGCTACCCTTTTATCTTTTATTTATTTATTTATTTTTTTGCAGGTCTGGAGATCGAACCCAGGGGCATTCGATCTCCAAGCTACACCCCCTGCCCTATTTTTTATTCTTTGAGACAGGGTCTCACTAAGTTGCGGAGGGCCTCACTAAGTAGCTGAGGCTGTCTGCGAACCATGATCCTCCAGTCCCAGCCTCCCAAATGCTGAGATTACAAGCATGCGCCACTATGCCCGGCTCTCCTTTTATTTTGAAAGAAGGTTATTCTTTTCCTCTGGTCAGCGTAGGCCATGCTCTAAGAGTCCAGTGGATATCAGCTTGCCTGTTAGTACAAGTATGATATTTCAAAATAACCACCTGTAATAGGAAAGGAAATTTTAAAAAATTTAAGGGTTCAGGGAGAATGAATGATACAATTTTCTAATCTAGGGATATTTAGGAAGAGGGCAGAGTTCTGTTTCTCTAAGACTAGGGAAGCAACTAGGTGCGATTGTGCAGTAATCCCAGTACGTGGGAGGCTGAGACAGGAGGATAGCAGATCTGAGGACAGCCTCAGCAACTTGGCAAGACTGTTTCAAAATAAAAATTAAAAAGATCTGGGAGTGTAGCTTGGAGGTAGACTGCCCTTGGGTTCAATCCCCAGTAACACATTAACACACACACACACACACACACACACACACACACACACACACACGGGGAGCAAAGGGTGATTCTATGTGAATGATGGTAACCAGTAGTGAGGAGACATTAAAACTTAGCCACACAGCCGGGCGTGGTGGCACACGCTTATATTCCCAACATTTGGGAAGCTGAGACAGGAGGATCGCGGTTTGAGGACAGCCTCAGCTGCTTAGAGAGACCTAGAGAGAGGAATTCAGTGAGACCCTGTTTCAAAATAAAGAATAAAAAATAGAGCTGGGGGTGTAGCTCAGAGGTAAAATGCCCTTGGGTTCAATCCCCAGTACCGCAAAAATGAATAAATAAATAAGTAAATAAAATAAAAATAATAAAACAAAAAAAAAACGTAGCCACATAAACATATCATGTCTCCTTCAGCCAGTGTTAAGAAACACTCTCCCCTGAGCAGAATCGGGGCGAGCCGGGTCTGACATGCTTTAGGAGGAGCTGGCAGTGTCTCTATGCACACAGCTCCTCCTTAGGTTCACCAGGAGACATTCAGAGTAATGGTAGGGCTCTTTTCTTTCCTTTTCCTTTCTTTTCTTTCTTTTTTCTTTTCTTGTTTCTTTTCATTTATTTTTTGGTACTGGGAATTGAACCCAGAGGCATTTTACCTCTGAGTTACATCACCAAGCCTTTTAAAAAATTTTTATTTTGAAACAAAGTCTCACAAGTTGCCAAGGCTGTCCTCGAACCTGTGATCCTCCTGTGTCAGCCTTCCAAGTACTGGGATTACAGGCATGTGCCACCACCACATGCCTTGCTCAGGTTGGCCATTCTGAAACCTCAGCGGCTTGAGTAACACTCGCCATGCTGCTTCTTGCTGGGACCTGAGGCTGAACGTCCAGGCTTGCCCTCCAGGGCACGGGGTAAGCACTTGAGAGTCTGGGGCTCACTTGCACTGGGCATTCATTCCTTGAGCCACGGAGAACTGCTCTGCTTGGGAGGAAAAAAAAAAAAAAAATCAGGTTTCCTTTTTCTTTGAGATAGCCAGGGCAGAGACAGCAGCAATGAGGTGTGACATTACACTCAGACTTTCCACTCAGCCCTGGCTTCAGTTTTTTCATGGTAGATGGAATAAGTGTGTTAAGGGCCAGAAGCAGTGGAATGTGGCCATCAAGGGTAGAGGAGGGTGGGAATGGAAGGTCCCACAACTCTGGCCTCCTGGGCCTGGGGTCAGGAAACATATAGCTGGTGGGCGGTCCCCAGAGGAGAGAAACCCTGGCCAGCCCACCACAGGCTCTGCTCCTGCCCTGCCTCCCTGAAGGAATCGGGAGGGGAGAGCTGAGCATCTTCTCTTGGCCAGCTCTGCTCCATGGGCCCTAAACGAGTTTGTCAACCTCGTGCAATCTCATGGAGAGGTGCTGGCTGAGAATCAGAGAGTTCCAGCAACAACCCAGAGTCACAGAGCATGAAGGTGGGCATATCTGGATTAAACTCTGATTCTGAAATCTTTTTCAAGATGCCATCATTCTGTGTATGAGCAAGGTTTATCTTTTTTTTTTTTATGGTACTAGGGGTGGAACCCAGGGGCTTTCTACCTCTGGGCTCTACTCCCAGACCTATTTTATACTTTTTATTTGGAAACAGGGTCTCACTAAGTTGCTGAAAGCCTCACTAAGTAGCTGAGGCTGGCTTCGAACCTGCGCGATCCTCCTGTCTCAGCCTCCCAAGCGCGGGGATTACAAGTGTGCGCCACCACGCCCAGCAAGGTTTATCTTTGTTCCTCCCTTTCCCCCAAGTTTTAGACATAGACGTTATTGCCCAGAAGGAAAAACATGTGGGTGCTGATTGACTGAGGCATGCACTTTCCAACCCCACAGAACATTCTGAGCCGTGCTTGGAGCAGCTGCTACTGTTTTTGTCCCAAGGAGCTGGCTTAGAGATCACCTTCAGTCATGGAAAGTCCCTTCCCCAGATAGACTCTGGTTTCCACTGGCTTCTCATGCTGCTAAAATAAAACCAGACTAATCCCTGAGCCCTCCAGCATGAACAGGTGGGGCCGCCTCCCCAGTCCCATTTGTCAGAGGTGTGAAGAGGTCGCGTTTTATGAGCACAGAGCTGCCCCTCTGGCCGCCACATCGCGGCCTCCTTCCAGCCGAACTGCTGTCATTACTTCAGTGTTTGCTCCGCCAACAGCCTCTTCAAAGTCACTGCTGTTCTCAGTTACCCTCCCGCGGAACTTGGACTTCACAGTGATGCTGGCTTTTGCTTTTAAAGAGTGGAGTTAATTGCCGGGCCTGGTGGCGCATGCTTGTAATCCCCGCGCTTGGGAGGCTGAGGCAGGAGGATTGCACGGGTTCGAAGCCAGCCTCAGCTACTTAGTGAGGCTCTCAGCAACTTAGTGAGACCCTGTTTCCAAATAAAATATAAAAAAGGTCTGGGAGTATAGCCTGGAAGTAGAAAGCTTCTGGGTTCCATTCCCAGTACCACCCAAAAAAAAAAAAAAAAAGAGTGGAGTTCATGAACACAGGCAAATGCTTGCACACCCACTGCACGGTGCACAGAAGACGCACCCTGAGCAACTAAAACTCTGCCTGTTCCCCTCTACCCAGTGCTTGTGCCGAATCCCATGGATGCAGCTCAGTGACATCACCGTCGTCGTCATCATCATCATCATCATCATCATCATCATCATCATCATCATTGTAACTACTACTATTGTACTGAAATTGAGCCCAGAGGTATTCTACCTCAGAGTTTGTTTCTTTTTTTGTTGTTGTTGTTTGTTTGTTTTTGGTGGTACTGGGGTTCCTGGAAACCCTTGTACCTCCGGGCTACACTCCCAGACCTATTTTTTATTTTTTTATATTTTTGGTGGTACTGGGGATGGAACCCAGGGGCCTTCTACCTCTGGGTTATACCCCCAGACCTATTTTATACTTTTTATTTGGAAACAGGGTCTCATAAGCCAGAACATCTGGCTTTGAACCTGTGCGATCCTCCTGTCTCCGCCTCCCAAGCACGGGGCTTACAAGCGTGTCCCACCACACCGGCTCTTTTTTTTTTTTTTTTTTTTTTAAACAGGGCCTTCCTAAGAGTCTCCCTAAGTTGCTGAGGCTGCTCTCAAGCCTTCAAACCTCCTGGCTTGGCCTCCCAAGTATTGTGACAACAGGCATGCATGACTATGCTGGGCTTTAGTGATTTTCCTATGTCCTCCAACTGCAAGGTTTTGGTGCTGTAGAAAGGATCAGCACTGCCAAGTGTGGTGGCACACGCTTGTAATCCTAGTACTGGGGAGGCTGAGACAGGATGACCACAGGCTCGAAACCAGTCTCAGCTACTTAGTGAGGTTCTCAGTAACTTAGTGAGACCCTGTTTCCAAATTTAAAAAATATTTAAAAAAATAGGTCTGGAAGTATAGCCCAGAGGTAGAAAGCCATTGGGTTCCACCCCCAGTACCACCAAAAAAAAAAGAAAAAAGAAAAAATATATATATGTATGTGTATATGTATGTGTGTGTATATATATATGTGTGTGTGTATATATATATATATATATATATATATGGAGAGAGAGAGAGAGCGAGAGAGAGAGAGAGAGAGAGCGAGTGAGCTGGAGGGTAGCTTGGAGGTAGAATAGCCCCTGGGTTCCATTCCTAGTACTGAAAAAAAAAAAAAGGATTAGCACCACCATGAACACTTAGTTGGTATTTATAAAAGCAGGCTTGGTCTGGGGTTTTAGCCCTACCATGTAGAAGAAAGCTGAGCAGAACATATCTCTTTATAGCACAAGACACGCAATAACAGAGCGTTGTCGGGAGCGCCACAGAAGCGCCCACCCCCGCCCCTTTCCATGGATGTTTTCCCCAAACAAGATTCCTACTACGTGCTGTATCATGACATTTATTTACTTGAGGCCACAGGGCTACTTGAATGGACTTTGCTGTCCACATTTCCTTCATGGATTCCTTATGGATTACAAATCATGAGTACCTTAAAAGAATTAGGCTAAGTTAGCCATAGTTCAAAATTTGTGTTTTTGGATGTTAGATGAATACAACCATATAATTGGTGGCCTTCATGCAGCCTATAGAAACTGATAACTTGCAAAGAATAAAATATAATGAAAAACAATTTCAACTTTGAAAGCATTTTAGGAAAACACATACAATTTTTTTTTTTGGAAAGCATCTTTGTGTTTTAAAAAATTGGGACAAGCTTGCTGTTCAAATTTTTGAAGTACATTTTTTAACATTATGCAAATATTTGAGAGGAAGAATAATTTTTTTTAAAAGAATGCCCAATCAATTTCTCTAACGAAGGATCAGGAAAGCAGAGGTGAGGAGTGTCTTCGGTTTCACAAGCAAATACTTAAGCGTGCACACTGCCTATGTCTAGTTGCTGACAACATCCTACTCCAGGCAACAAGGGATTTGGTCGAAATGGGACTTCACGGAGGCAGAGGTGCCAGACAGCGTGAGAAGGAGCTGGGACACCGAGCTTTGCAACGTCGTGCTGGGGAGAGAATGGGAGTCAGGTGTAACAAGACACAGTATTAAGCTGGCTGTGCTCTTTGCAACCAGCGAGGCAGAGGAAAATGTGTTCATCCTGAGTCACTTCTGAAAACTTCAGGGAGAAGTCTGGACCCCTGGTCCACGTGAGTGACAGACGAGGGATTGGCTTGTGAGCTCCGGGGAGCAGGGCCCCTGGTTAGAGCAGATGTTTCTCTGTTCAAGGTGACGTGGACACAGAGCTGAGCTGTGTGGACTGGAGGCTAAATAAGCACCATTCCTTGGCTGGATCTGCTCCAGGCGCCCGCGCCCATACAGAGGCCTGTCTGCTTGGTGTTTCCAGTCTTTTTATTCTGTCAGTCATTTCTCTTGCTCTTCCTGCTGCAGGAAGAGAATTTCCCAGTTCCCTTCTGTCTCAGAGTTGAGTGGGTCTGGGGAGTAATAGGGCCTAAGTAAGTAGAACAATGAGTCAACACATCAGGGACACGGAGACGCTGGGAGCTAGGTAGGCACCCAGGCCGGGGCCCGGGAATAGTTACCTGTTCGGAGGAGTGTGTGACAACAGCCAACCCTGAGTCCTTCTAATGGCGTTGGACTCTGGGGGAACATTCAGCGTTCCCTCTGAGGGGGCAACTAGCTGGTGCTATCAGGACACCCAGCCAAGCAGGGTGGGCCCTTGGGTCTGCCTCTGCACCCTCTCCACTGTACTCTGAAGAACTGTGGCCTCCCAGGACTTCAGATAAATGAGATGGTGGTATGGACACCCGGAGCAGCGGGAGTCACAGAGGTGTGGTGGCGGCTGCGCCAATGTCTCTGGGTAGAAAATCCAGGCGGCTGGCCTCCTGCAGGCGGCAGCTGGAGGGAAGAGCATAGCAGCATTCTGACAGGTGTCAAGTGACAACAGGGGATGTAGACAGTGAGCTGACTGCAGGCAGCTTTTGTCTGAGTCTAGCTCTTGGCGTTACAGGCAGAGCCTGGGCTGGGCTGGCTCCTCCGGGCTCCTCCTCGGGGCTCTCTTCTGGTCCAGTTCTCTGTAGCTCCTCTCTTTTCCCGCGTGAGTGCAGAGTGGACTCCATAGAGGCAAGTGGCACTTTTGCCAGCGGGGACGTTGCCGCGGTTACTGTGTTTTTCATAAAGCAGCACCGTGTTGGATCACTCCCTCTCCTCCTCTCAATGCCGGAGGCTCAGAAGACGGGGATCTGGTCTCTCCGAACCACATCCAGGTCATCGTCCAAGGTTAATAAAACCTGGTAGGAGAGGGACAGAGAAATGAAAGGCATGCTCGGGCACGGCCACACCAAGGCCCTGCGTTGACACTCCCACTGGCTGAGTCTCCCTGTTCCTGCTTTCCTGTCTCTGCCGCTCCCTACAATGCCTTGCTCTTATCAAGCACCTAGTATAACTATAAGGCTCATTCTCAGTTAATGCAAACACTCACGAGAACTTATTGTGTGCTTTCTCAATGCTGGAGACAAATTTGGAGGGCAAGAGACAACTTCCTTCCCTCAAGGAGCTTGCATTCAAGGGAGGGCTTTAGACACAAAACAAATGCAGGAGCAAATCGTGCTACATTAGATAGGACTCTGTGCTCACGATAAAAACAAAACCAGGGAAGGGATAAAGGAAGTATGGGATGGGGAGTCATAAGTTTTTATTTACCTGTGGTGCTGGAGAATGAAATAGGGCTGAACTATACTCCCAGCCCTATTTAATTTTTTACTTTGAAACAGAGTCTCACTAAATGGCCGAGGGCCTCACTAAATCGCTGAGGCTGGCCTCCAACTTGTAATCCCAAGGACTGGGATTGCAGGTGTGTGCCTTCATGCCCCACTGGAAAAAATTTTGATATTATGGCCGAGGAAGACATTTCTTAGAAAGTGACGTTTAAGTCAGTACCTAAAAGAAATGAAGTCTTGTTGCATAGAATATTGATATATTAGAAATGGATTCTTCCATTTCCAGCTCCCTTGGTCACCAGTTTTCTCTACTTGGAACCTTAAGCTCCATTTTTGTTGTCTTTTTCATGTAACTGTCAAAAAGAAAAGCCCTAAAGAATGCCTATATGGATTGGTTGAACTTCCCAACCTGCCACTAGGGGGCAGCCCAGCCACACTCTTGACGCTGCCTGGCCCCAGCCCGATTAATGAACAGGGCACCGAGAGCCCACGGGTGCAGTGGTGTCAGCTGATCTTGTGGACAGGCACTGTGGACTTTTAATCTGGAAATGCCAAAATTAGGATTAGAAGGTGCTTGGAGCTATCATCTTAGGCTGACATAAAGATGCATGGCTTCTGGGAAAGGGTTTGGGCAAAAACAGAGAGGCTGAAGACGAGCACCAAGCTGCTCTAGGAATCTGCGAAACACTCATAAAATATTGAGTGAGACAGGAGGAACAGGAGGACAGCAAGCTCAGCACGAGGGAGACCAACTCAACGTTATGGGAATTCTAGCGAACTTCAGAAGTGTTTCCCAGGGGGAATTCCGGACATAAGAGTCTAAGAATCAATTTAGCTCCAATTTATGAAAATAATTTTGTCACTGTGTCTGAAAATGTTGAAAAGTAAAAGCATAATGAAAATAAAGTTATTAATGAACGATATGATATTAAGAAGAAAGTAAAGTGATCTGTACATTGAATAATAGTGAGGAACTGAAAGGGGGTTATGAAATAGTATAAAAGAGGATTCAAGGAAAAGTGGGTGAATAAAAGGACAATGTAAAGAGAGAAGAAAGCCACAAAAAAGATGACCAACTCACCAAGAATGAGAAAAACAGGGCAGTAGCAGAGAGAAAATGCCAGATGTCGTGGTCGTCGAAGAAATCCAGCAGGATGCACTCGTGGTTCTTCTCCCGGGACTCAGCCGGGGTTTCCTGCAGAAACATGGGGCAAGATGTAGGCAAGATTCCCACAGTCCAACTGTTTCAGGGTTTGATATCCAGAAATTCATAAAAGTGCTACCAGTTGTCTCAGAAGTTTAGCTTTTGAGAAAGCACACCTGCTCACAGAAACTTGGACGTACTGTGCACAGCAGCAGCACTCATAATGGTCAAAAGAGAGGAAACCAAAGCCGGGCGTGGTGGCGCACGCCTGTAATCCCTGCTCTTGGGAGGCTGAGACCGCACAGGTTCGAAGCCAGCCTCAGCTGGCTTAGTGAGGCTCTCAGCAACTTAGTGAAACCCTGTTTCCAAATGAAATATAAAATAGTTCTGGGAGCATAGCCCAGAGGTAGAAAGCTCCTGGGTTCCACCCCCCAGTACCACAAAAAAAAAAAAAAAAAGAAGAAACAACATAAATGTTCACCAACTATTAAACAGATAAACATGTGGTATATTCATACAATGGAACAGTATTCAGCAATAAAAAGAAAAGAAGTCCTGATGCATGTTGCATCCTGGGTGAACCTAGTAAACATCATGCTGAGAAAAAGAAGCCTGACTCAAAGGCCACATATTATTCGGTTCCTTTTACATGAAATGTACATAATGGGCAAATCTACAGAGACAAAAGGGGATTTCTGGTTGCTGAGCACTTTCAAGTCTGGGAGAAAGGGGAGTGACTGCTAATAGTTATGGGGTATCTTTTGTGTGTGTGTGTGTGTGTATGTGGTACTAGAGATGGAACCCAGGGGGCATTTTACCTCTAAGTTACACTCCCATCCTTATTTTACTTCTTATTTCAGAACAGGGTCTCACTAAGTTGCTGAGAGCTTTGCTAAGTTGCTGAGGCTGGTCTTGAATCTGCAATCCTCCTGTCTCAGCCTCCCAGGTATTGGGATTACAGGCATGTGCCAACACATCTGGTTGGGGTTTCTTTATTTTTATTTATTTTTTATTTTTTATTTTTTTCATTTTTTTTTATTGGTGCATTATATTCATACAACTTATTGGGGTAAAAAACTTGTGTGTACAAACATGTACTCATCGCTGATTTAACCCCTACCCAATTCCCACCGCATTCCCTCCCCGTCCCTCCCTCCCTTGCTTGGCTTAGTGATTGACTTCGATATGTTTAAGTACATTGTGTGTTTTAGAGATTCCCCCCCCCCTTTCTCCTCCTTTAGGTTGCCTTGTTTGCTCCTCTGGTTGAGGTTTCTTTATGGGTGATAAAATGTTCTAAAATCAATCCACATGATTGCCACAACTCTCTCCCTGTTCTGTGCCTCAAATGTAGCACGGATTTCTGAGGCCTCAGTTTTCCTGCTTATGAAGTGGATATAGAAACCCCTTCCTCCTACCCCAGGTATTTATTGATGGGTAGATAGTGATATTGATTAAAAAAAAAGATGGAGAAGTCACACCAAGCAAGATTTTCACACATGCTGAACCTCTCCTGGGAACAGAATCACAGTACAACGCAGAGGGAGATGGAATCTGCAGTGTCTACAGGCCTCCCGCATTGTGCAGCGTTAACCTGGCAATGATGACCACAGGCACTTGGGCATTTACGTGTGGATACTAAAACCCAGCCCCTCTGGGGGAAGCCTTCCATTGAGAGAGTGTAAAACAGATGAAAAGCAACAAACATATGGAAAGAGGGGGGACGACGAGTCAAAAGGGCAAGATGGGGAAAGAACGGCTTAGACAAGAGAACTGCCTTCTTACCTCCCAGCTGCTGAGAGTCTGGAAGAAAAAATACAGGGCAGCAGCCCACATCACAGCGGTGGCCACGATGCAGAAGAGGGGCAGAGGGAGGACCTTCTCGGAGCTGCGCAGCTGAGGGGAGAGAGGGGCGGTGAGGTTGGGGCATGGCTGCCGCCAGGCCTGGGGAGTGCTCTCTCTCCACGCTCGGGCTCACCTTCATGATGATGTAGAAGGTCAGGTACAGCAGCAGGTTGCAGATGAAGATGCCCAGCATGTAGGACGCAAAGTCCCTGGGCCGGTAGATCAACCCAAAGAGCGCGCTGAGGACATGGGAGAGACGTGTTTGCGGCAGCAGGGGTGCCTGGCTTTTTCCTGCTGCAATCCATTTTGGTGGGGGGAGAAACTGATGTGTGTGTGTGTGTGTGTGTGTGTGTGTGTGTGTGTGTGTTACTGGGGATGGAACCCAGGGCCATTCTACCTTCGAGCAACACCTCCAGCCCTACTTTTTAAAAAATTCTTTATTTCGAAACAGGGTCTCACTGAGTTGCCAAGGGCCTCAGTAAGTAGCTGAGGCTGGCCACGAACCGTGATCCTCCTGTCTCAGCCTCCCGAATGCTGGGGTTACAAGCGTGCGCCACCACGCCCGGCTTAGGTTTGGTTTTGATTATGTGAGAGGCAGAGATAAGCCAGGTGCTTTTGAGCTCCTGGGATCAGAGTCATGGGTCGTTCATTATTAAGAGGTTGACCCAAGCCCCTAACTCCTGCCACTTGAGAGGCTGAGGCAGGAAGATCTTGAGTTTAAGGCTAACCTGGGGAACTTGGCAAGATCCAGTCTCAAAACAAAACTTTAAAAGAGGCTGGGAATGTAGCTCAGTGGTAGAGCACTCGCCCAGCATGTTTGAGGCTCTGGGTTCAATCCTGAGTACCACAGAAACAAGCAAGCAATGAAAAGTGCTTGGGCAAGGCATCCCCAGCACTGCGGCGTCTGCTTCTAAAACATTAGTGGCCAACAAGAACGGCGCACGAGAACAGTGTTCACCTTGTCTCCATTCGTTCCAGTTAAAGGAGGGAATGATTGGAAGTACAGACCTCATCCCAAGGTCATTCCTGGGGTGACGATGTTATGGGAAGGTTTTTCCAGAAGCTTCCCCAAAGATTTTTCCAGAAGTGCCCCCTCAATAAAACTCAAATTCTTATGGCTTGATTCTAAAGGTAGGCATTTGTCTTCCTTCCTTTATATATCTTAATACATGTCAGGAGTTAAGTTATTCTTTTTATAATTTAAGTTATTCTTTTTTTTTCCTGTAGTACTGGGGATTGAACTCAGAGGTGTTCTACCTCTGAGCTAAGCCACAGCCATTTTTATGATTTGTTTTTTTGTTTTGAAACAGGATCCTGCTGAGTTGCTGAAGGGCTAAGTTGCTGAGGCTGGCCTCAAACCTGTGATTCTCCTGTCTCGGCCTCCCAAGTACTGGGGTTATAGGAATGTGCCACTATATTGGGTGGGCATCATTTTTATATCCAAAGTCATTGACCCAGAGAAGCATATGAGCTAAGAGCCATAGATAAAGTAGCTAAACTTAATTATATATTGAATTATCAGTAAAACATCTCACCCATTCAAAGTGAGAATAGGTCACAAAATAATATCAGCGAGCCAGGCACGGTGGCTCACACTTGTAATCCTAGTACTTGGAGGCTAAGACAGGAGGATCGCAAGTTCCCTGCCAGCCTCAGCTACTTAGGCCCTCTGAACCTTAGTGAGACCCTGTTTCAAGATAAAGACTGAGAAATAGGGCTGGGGGTGTAGCTCAGAGGTAGAACGCTCCTGAGTTCAGGCCCTAGTACTGAAAGAAACAATTTCAGTGAGAAAAAATATACATCTTCTGTTTTGTTCTATTTTGAGTTCATTTGAGGAAAAAGGGTCAAGGGGATGGCGAGGCACAAAAAATAGAAAGAGGATGGTGAAGGTGAAGTAGAATGAAAGAGGCTAGAGGGAAAAAGGAGGCAGAAAAACCTCTCCATCCCACCCCGCTTACACACACACACACACACACACACACACACACACACACACACATGCACACACACATACACACACACACAGCAAGAAAGAGACATTCTATAGAAAAGATGGCTACTGGGAAAACTTTATGGAAAGTTCTATAAAATAAAACTGTTGCTTCTTTGCACCTACTGACTCGATATCTATCAATCATCTTCTATCATCTATCAATCTATCTATCATCTATATCTATCTAGCATGTATCGTCTATATCTATTTATCTATCATCTGTCATCTGTATCTATCTTTCATCTATCTGTATACCTATCTGTATTTCCAATTTATCCACATAGAGGTTTGTCTTCTTGAGCCAATGAACTCAATCAGAGCACCAGTACTTTAGAAGAAGCCGCTATTGGTACATTCAAGCTTCCTCTACAGAAAGAAAAATACTTTTTTGCTGTTTTGTTTTTGGTACTGAGAATTGAACCCAAGGACTCTCTGCCTCAGAGCCACAGTCCCAACCTTATTTATTTATTTATTTATTTTTGTGGTACTGGGGGTGGAACCCAGAGGCTTTCTACCTCCGGGCTATATTCCCAAACCCTTTTTTATACTTTATTTGGAAACAGGGTCTCACTAAGTTGCTTAGAGCCTCACTAAGTTGCTGAGGCTGACTTCGAACCTGTGCGATCCTCCTGTCTCAGCCTCCCAAGCGCGGGGACTACAAGCGTGCGCCACCATGCCCGGCTTCGTATTTTATTTTTTTATGTTGAATCAGGGTCTCACTAAGTTGCTGAGATTGGCCTCAAACCTGTGATCCTCCTGTCTCAGCCTCCCAAGTACTGGGATTCCAGGTGAATACCATAGCGCCCAGGGAAAAATATCTTTTAATAAAATCTCTAGGACAAGCACAGATTTACCCTGTCCTTAATTTCAGATTTCTTGGTAAAAATGATGGTCAAGGAAAACTGTACCAGAGTATTATAAAGACAGTAAGAAAGGCAAACCATATCTTTCTAAGACTACTTACAAGGACCAGTTAACGAGATTCCCCACAACGAGCAACACCATTCTGTCCTGGAAAAGAGGAAAGAGCGCATCCAATGAGGGTTGTAGGCGCTGCTGCTCTTCCCACCCCGTGGCGTGAAGGCAGGGTCTGCAGGAAAACGATTGCCTGGGAACAGGGGCGCGTGTAGTTCCAAGAGGGCCTGGTCTACTGACACTAATCCTCTCCAAGGACCAAACGGCTGGCCTCTTCCTCACTGCAAACAGACCTGGCTTTGTCGCCGTCAGAGGAAACCTGGTTGGCCAACAGGATGCCTCCCCTCGGGGTTTAGTGAAGTTGGGCCTCTGGGCGCACTTTCAGTGGGGTGGCTGGCGGCGTGTGCTGATTACTAAGTGGTTAGAATCCTGCCACTGTCCTGTGCGAGCGAGGCCTGTTTTCCTGGCTTGTGTTACTTGGTGGTCTCCATTGCAGCTGTCAGGACCAACTATGTTACTTCTGTACCTATCGCTCAGGTGTCAAGGAGGTCCTGCCAATTCCCAGGCTCCTGGTCTCTCCAACACATGGTCTTGAAACTAAAATTACTGAGTAAAAGAAAAAAAATACAGAGGAACAGTCCATCTTTTTTGGGGGGGGCACTGGGGATTGAACCCAGGGGTGTTCTACCTCTGAGATACACCCCCAGCCCTATTTTATTTTATTTTTTGTGGTACTAGGAATTGAACCGGGGCTGGGGTGGGGAGAGCATTCTACCTCTGAGCTATACTTCCAGCACTATTTTTATTTATTTTCTTTCTTTCTTTAATTTTTTTTTTGTAGTACTGGGGAAGGAACTCAGGGGCATTTTACCTCTGAGCTATACCCCCAGACCTATTTTTTATTCTTTATTTTGAAACAGGATCTCACTGAGTTGTGGAGGGCCTCACTAAATAAATAGCTGAAACTATCCGTGAGCCACAATCCTCCTGTCTCAGCCTCCCAAATGCTGGTATTACAAGTGTGTGCCACCATGCCTGGCCTTTATTCTTTATTTTGAAACAGATCTCACTGAGTTGCAAAGCACCTCACTAAGTAGCTGAAGCTGTCTTCGAACTGTGATCCTCCTGTCTCAGCCTCCTGAATGCTGGGATTATAAGGGTGAGCCACCACGCCCGGCCCTATTTTTTTTTTAAACTTTGAAACAGGGTCTCACTAAATTGCTGAGGGCCTTGCTAACTTCCTGAGACTAGCCTCAAACTGGTAATCCTCCTGTCTCAGCCTTCCAAGTACCAGGATGAGAGGACTGTACCATCACACCTGGCTGGAACAGTCCATCTTAAAAAAATAATTGTTCTGAGCTGGGCGTTGTGGTGCACGCTTGTAGTCCCAGCTTTTGGGAAGCTGAGACAGAGGGATCGCAGTTTGTGACCAGCCTCAGCTACTTAGTGAGGCCCTTTGCAACTCAGTGAGACCCTGTTTCAAAATAAAGAATAAAAAACAGGGCTAAGGGTGTAGCTTGGAGGTAGAATGCCCTTAGATTTCATCCCCAGTACTGCAAAAAAAAAAAAAAAAAAAAAAAAAAAGTTCTGGTAGAGATGTATTCACAATCTATTCCTGCTTCTTTGCATATTACTTAAAACTTGCAGGTGTTGTATAATTTTACTTTATTTTGCATGGCCAATTATCTGCTATTGAAAAGTAAAAGTTCTCTGTCTTTGGAACTGATTCATAGACTTTGGAGGGTATATCTTTATTTAAAAAAGCTATGAGAATAGCCCCAAATCAGAACACTGACAACACCAAATATTGCAGATGTTGAGAAATAAGAACTTTCATTTAGGCCTGGTGTGGTGGCACACGCTTGTAATCCCAGTACTCGGGAGGCTGAGACTGGAGGATCTCAGGTTTGTGGCCAGCCTCACTTAGTGAGGCCCTCTGCAACATAATGAGACCCTGTTTCAAAATAAAGAATAAAAAATAGGGCTGGGAGTATAGCTTGGAGATAGAATGCCCCTGAGTTCAATCCTCAGTACCACAACCCCCCCCCCATAAAAACCCCACTTTCATTCATCGCCGGTGGGAATATAAAATACTATTGTTACTTTGGAAAACAGCTTGGCAGTGTCTTAAAACACTACGCACATGCTTACCATAAGATTCAGCAATCACTCTCCTGGGTAATTGCCCAAATGAATTGAAAACGCGTGCCCACACAAAACCTGCGCATGACTGTTGGAGCAGTTTTATTTCTAACTGCCCAGACTTTGAAGCAAGCGAGATGCCTTCAGTAGGTGCATGGACAAATAAGCCTTCAGGGGTTGGAGCACTATGTATTTATTCTTTTTTCATTTTTGGTGGTATTGGGTGTGGAACCCAGGGATTTTCTACCTCTGGGCTATACTCCAGACCTAGTTTATACTTTATTTGGATACAGGATCTCACTAAGTTGCTGAGCGCCTCACTCAGTAGCTGAGGCTGGCTTCGAACCGGTGCGATCCTCCTGTCTCAGCCTCCCAAGCACTGGGATTACAAAAGTGTGCCACCACGCCTGGCTGTATTTCTTTATTTTTTTTATTTTTTGCGGGTCTGGAGATGGAACCCATGGGGAAATCGACCTCCGAGCTACACTCCCTGCCCTATTTTTTATTCTTTATTTTGAAACAGGGTCTCACTAAGTAGCTGAAGCTGGCCACAAACCAAGATCCTCTTGTCTCAGCCTCCCAAATGCTGGGATTACAAGCGTGCGCCACCACGCCTGGAGACTATGCATTTCTAAAAAGAAACAGATTATGGAGCCATGAAAAGACATGGAGGAGATGAAATACATGTGACTAAGTGAAAGAGGCCAACGTGGAAAGGCTCCGCGCTGTATGATTCCAATCACATGACATTTTAGAAAAAGCAAGACTATTGGTTGGTTGGCAGGGTTTAAGGGTGGAGGGAATAGACAGAGCATAGAGGTTTTTTAGGGCAGTGAAACTGTTCTGTACAATACTGTAATTGTAAGGATACACCATTATATGCTTGTTACAACCCACAGAATGTACAAGAGTGAACCCTAATGTCAACTCCAGATGGAGTGATGCTGTGTTGATGGATGTGGTGTCATTGATTGTAACCAAGGTGCCATTCCATGGGGGACCGTGATAGTGGAGGAGGCTGTGCATGTGTAGGAGCAGAAGGTATGTAGAAAACCTCTCTACCCTTTGCTCAATTTTGCTGTGAACCTAGAACTGTTTTAGGCATCAATTAACATAAAACAATGGATGAATAAGCCAAACATTAACTGCCCCTCTGGGTTCACAGAGGTAAGCGTAGGTCCAAAAATACCTACAGGTCCTAAAAGACTTTTTATTCTCACCTGAATAAAACTCAAGCCTCCATTCTCTCAATATTTTAGTGAATATAGTTCCTGCCAAGCTCTAGAGGGATTAAAGAGTCACATTCCACTGAGTGTGGTTATAATCCCAGTACTTGAGAGGCTGAGATCGGATTACAGGTTCAACCAATGAGAATTTTAGCAACCTAGTGAAACCTTGTTTCAGTACAAAAAAATTTAAAGGGTTGGAGGTGCATAATCGAGGTAAAATGCCTCTGGATTCAATCCCCAGTAGCACCAGAAAAAAAAAAAGAAGAAAACAAAAAGGAAAAAAAAAAATTCTCACATTCATTTATGTAAGAATCCTTCCAATGATAAACTATTAGCAGGTGCTTTTTTAATTCCTATGTGCCAGGCCCAAATGCATTGCTAGAACTGATGCAAGCACTGTGGAGACACTGCAGCAGTGGGCTCAGAGGGGTAAGGAGCCTTCCCGACAGCACTGGTCGATGAGCCGAGATGGAGCCGGGCCGGGGCCCTGCTAAGTCCGGGGTAGAAATGGACAGTAAGCTGGAGACTACACAGGAGGATTTAACAAAGTACATTTCAATCATCAAGCAATAACATTAAAACAATTCTCAGTCATTATTAAAAAAAATCAAGCAATACAGAAATGCTTAGTGTGGAAAGTATAAGTTTCCAGCAAGCGACTGGAGTGAGCATACGCCCCAGTTTGCTGGGATGATCCCGGCTTACACTTGCTGACTTGGTGTAAGTATCAGTAGAGCGCTCCTTCACATTCTCCAGGGAACGTGGGGTGATTGTTTATAGGGACACTCTATCTTGATCCTCCCGCACAGCAATGATCGCTACTTAAAAGTTTGGTGTACATATTTTCTTCTTCTCTTTAGACTAGCAGACATTTCATTTACAGAACTGGGACCATCCCAGCTTGAGTTTTACGAAAGAGAAAACAACCTACTTCTCCCACGAACTGGACCCCAGCCACTCTGGGCCATCTGGTCCTTTTGATTTTTGGAGCTCTGAGTGACCGTCCACAGTCTGCCCTCCTGCTGTCCCTCTCCCCTGGGAGAAGGCCAAGGAACACAGGCCCATGCACGTACCATGTACAGGGGCCGGCTGCACTGCTGGATACAATCCGTGTAGATCACCATCGCTGCTCGCCGGAAAATCCCCAAATCTGCCAATGATGCATGGCACGAGGAGAAGGCTTAGTCAGAGAAGATAAAAGTACTGGGAAGTGGCCTAAGCGTTCGGGGCTAGGATGAAGTAGTCTTTACTTTATAAAAACACATCAGAATGCTTTGCACCTAGTAGGCGAGCAATACATAAGTGTGTGTTTCAAATGTGCCGTCACGGAGCGATCGCCACAACCACCCATCACGCAGCGGGGAGCCAAGCAAGATGGATGGGAACCAGCACCTGCAAGTACCGTGGGTGGCTGGCGACCCTTCTCCTATTTCCTCCAGCTGTGCTTCCCTTTGTTTATAGTGTGTGTATGTGGGGAGAGACTGGGGGTTGAATCCAGGGACATTCTACCTCTGAGCTACACTCCCAGTTCTTTTTACTTTTTGCTTTTGAAACAGGGTCTCACTAGGTTGCCGAGAATCTCACTATTGGCTGTTCTCGATCCTCCTGTCTCAGCTTCCCAATACTGGGGTCACAGGCTTGCACCACCACGCTCTTAGTTTACAGTTTACCCTGCTGGCATTTTCTTTTAGCAAAAATGTTATGGGCCCCCTTAAATAGACTTTAAAACGTTTGCTTTCCTTAGAGGATGGGGCATCTTAACTTGTAAAGTTTCCAATTTTGATTTCTCAATGTGATTTTGAGTTAGTAAGAATTGAGCCGAAGGGTCCCAGGCTATTTTAAGCATGTTAAAAAGTCTATCTGTATTGAAATGATGGCGTAAGTAGTCAAATAAATGGAAATAAAGTTGGGGAGGAAAAGACAGAAAAGTTTGTTAAAAAATGCAGTTCCACAAAAAGGAAGAGTTGAAATGTAGTTTGTGTCTGTGTCCTGTTACACAAACAGGGTCAAGGTCAAAGGCAGGCGGTCTTTCTTTGAGCTTGTCCACATCATTGAAATCAAATGCAAGGCTGGGTCTGTCGAGAGCAAGTATTTCAGAGAGTGCGGGTCCCATCTCTGTTAAGGATCTCACTCCATGCCTGTAATTCTAGCTACTGGGGAGGCTGAGGCAGGAGGAGCACAAGTGTAAGGCTAGCCAGGGCAACACAGCGATGCTATTCCTTCTTAAGGCTAACCATACGGTGAATTTAACTAGGAGGGAGGGCCTGTCTATGTGACAGGCCAGAAGAAGCTCCCAGCTGCCTGGGCTGGAGCATAGCCTCACCTCAAGCCTCCCTCTGCCTCCCCCTCCCCTGGATCTTGCACCACCTGGAAGAGGAGATGGGAGAGCAGAGCTGGCAGCCAGCCAGCAGAGTCACTTTGATAAGGAAACAATCTAGAGCCCTGGGAAGAGAGGTAGGACATTACCTGTGTCAGACACATCTGAACCAGTGGGAGGCAGAGAAGAAACGAGAGAAAGAAATGATGTGTAAGAAGGAAGCCAAACAGGTACACTACTCCGCATTTAATTATTTTCTCAACATGATGACTATACTTTCATTTTCTAATTATAAAAGTAACATTTGCTCATCATAAGGAACACAGAATCTAGCTGCCTGTTGCCAGCATTCAGAAGTTTCCTGCTCAAAGAATGAGTGGAGACTGGACTGTCCTGTCTTCCTGACCACTTCCACGGACCTGTCGCAATTTATACTCCATTTCCTCTCATGAGCGGACATTGGTTTTTTTTTTTCTAGGGCTCTGGACCAAAGGACACAGCAGTGCTCTGGGCAGGTAGCTCTATGGTTTTCTATCTTACTTATGAAATGTTCTGTCTCAAAAAGCTCTAGCCCTAGGATCTGGAAATAATACGTGATTATTCTTGACAACCATTTAGGCGTGGTTAGAACAATGCTCCTTTTTGAATGCTGCAAATGGAAAAATGTTCCTCTGGGTGGAACTAGTGGTATGACCAACATTCTATTCTCCAAATGTACTTTCAAAGTGAGGCGGACTCCATAGTGTTTGCAAGTAGGAGCTGGAGACACACCTCAGCTCAGTGGTAGGGTGAGCTTAGTTTCCCAGCTGAAAACAGAACCAGTGATAACAGCTAATTGCATCCTATATGGGAGAGGAAACTTGGAGAGAATTAACTCCAGCCCAGACTTCCAAGCATGCACTCACAGTAGCCAGTAAGCTTTCATGTAGGATGAGAGAAGGCAATGCCTGCTTTCTCAGGGGAAATAGAGTAAAAGGTGACTCACCTATCTTGAAACGACCCATGTAGTAGATCTGGGTGCTGAGGGCCAGAGAGGCCAGAATATGGATTGCAGAGAAGATGACCCAGAACAACACGCCATTTTTTCCAAACACCTAGAAATAAAGATGGAGGTTACCTTCATCTGGGGCTTCCCAGAGAACTCATTGAAATCATGGCCTCTTACACATGCTGAAGGACTCGAAAACAGGGCCACCTGTGTGTTTTGTGTTCTCCCCTTCTTGGAACTTATAATAATCTTACTCCACGGTGGGCAGGAAAAGAGTGGCTCCCTGGCCAAATGAAAATGGAAAAAAGGGAAAAACTAGGGCAGGCAGCTGAGAAGGTCTAAAGTTGGGACTGATGCTCTTCAAATAATGAAGTTAATCCACATTTGTTGACCTTGCACAATCAGAAAGCTCCTTCCTTCCTTCCTTCCTTCCTTCCTTCCTTCCTTCCTTCATTCTTTCCTTCTTGTTCTTGCTGTACTAGGGATTCTACCTCTGAGATACTCTTCCTAGCCCTATTTTTTTAATTTTGAGAGTCTAAGTTGTGGAGTGCCTTGCTAAGTTGCTGAGACTGTCCTCGAACCCGAGATCTTCCTATCTCAGCCTCCCATGTACTAGGATTACAGGCGTATGCCATCAAGCCTGGCTCAAAAAGTGGTTTCTGTTCTTTCACATTGGTCTCTCCAATTAGCTTGGAGGCCTCTAGTCCAATCTCACAATGGTCAGACTTTAGATTAGTATTAAAACTGTTCATAGATAGTTTTACAATCGTCTGTTTCATTATTAGAAATAAGATGCTTAGTAATTAAGAGAGCCATGAGTGTGCCCAGGATAGGAGCGTGTCCTGCTGACGAGAAGTTAGGATAAATCCAAATCTGTGCATCTGTGGCCCAACATACAGACAAATGACAGAAGGCCTCCCAGGAGAGCCCGTCTTGAGGGCCAGCCTGAAGGCAGCGGAGAGGGACGCACCACTCCGAGGACGGTGAGCGTGATGACCACGGCGAAGGAGGCGTAGGCGGAGTAGGCGCTGGCGTTGATGTCCGGGTGGCGGGTCTGATAGAGCTTCAGCATGCAGAGGCCCGCGATCATGTACATGAAGGAGGTGTCTGAGGACCCAGAGGAGGAGCCGAGACAAGAGGTTCAGTAGGTGACAGGCAGATGACACTTTCTAGAGTTTTCTTTGGCCTATGAGTACCTTTTACTTCAGCCCATGGGACATTTGTTGCTCTCTGATGTGTGGTACCCTCGAACACATCAGCCTCCCCAACACACTCGCTGGGCAGACTCCATGCATTCCATTTCTAAGACCGTTCTTGGCTCAAAGAAGGGCAATATCTAATAGGGCAAACAATTAACTATCCCCACTTGCAAAGGTATTTGCATTATAAATGCAGCAGTAGCAACGCAAGAATCCCTAATGAAATGGTAACAGCTTAGGCAGTGTGATAATGAGGGTCAGGTGGGTGTAGGAGGTTGTTCTCGGCACCCTGAAATATAACCACACGGGTTATTACATATATATATAGCTTTATATCCTAGTGATGGAAAACAGCTGGACATTACATGTAGCTTAGTTGCCTTAGAAATAGGGAAATGCAAAGCAAAATGTTAATGCAATGCCTCAGATTATTACTCACACTTTTAGCAAAGCATTTAAGTGATGATAACAACTGTTAATGATGATGCGGGGAAAATTCTTGCACAGCCAGTGGGAATATGAATTAATACACTGGAGAGAAATTTGTTCCTTTTCAGTAAAATAAAAGATGCACACACAGGGTGAATAAAAAAATTCTACTTCTAGGTCTCCCAGGGAACCTTTCTTATATCTACACAAGGGGACATGAACAAGGATATTCACTGCAGCATTGTATGTAGCAGCAAAATATTGGCAATAAGTAAATGTTGGGTGGAAGAATTGACAAATGTGATCTATTTTATGACAATCCTTGAATATGAACACACTCCACATCCTTGATATGATTTTGATAAATCTCAAAAACATTGTTGAATGAAAAGAAAGGTCACAGAGCACAATGCGATAAATTAATATTCGTTTACTAAGAATATAATAAAAATATAAAATAGGACAAATACCAAATTCAATATAGTTGTTGCCTCTGGGAAAGGATGAAGGGGGTTAAGTTTGGGAAATGGTTCCAAAGCCTACCTTATTTTCAATTCAGGGAAGATAACCCCACCCTTGGCTCCAGGGATGGGTCTGTTGGTCTAAAGACCCCCTCCTTTCCTGATTGGTGAAGCAACCCAGGCCTGAGCTAACCAGCACTTAGGGAATGTTTCAGGAATGGGTTTGTTTATGACTATTTAAACTATTGATGAGTGAGGGAACCTTATCTGTGGGTTTCTTGAAAAGAAGTTTCTTTTGCTCTTAAATGAAAGTTCTTGGAAGGCAGCTTGAGACCTCCTCTGAAATGGGGGAATGGAGATACGAAGCCATGACCTGCTAGAATTATTTTTTGCCACTTTAAGGGAAATTAGTCTCAGGATAAAACTGATGGGCAGGCAAGGCATAATCAGATGACTTACACAGAGAAATGGAGCCAGAGCCATGAGATAAGCTACCTACAAGTCCCTTCTACCTCTTGATTTCCAGATAGCGAGATGAGAGTTGTCCGTATTCTTGTATTCTTCAATCCAATCTGAATTGTTTTTTTTTTATTACTTCTACCTGTGAGCAGTCTAACTGCTCAATTATGATAAGTTACACTGACAGGCTTTTCCAGATGCATTTTATGACATATGACAGTCCTGTTGTTGTCTGACTTGCTGCCTCATGCTTAGCTCACTTTTGATATCTCCATGGGATCATCATTCAGTGTTGAGTGTTTTCTGTTCTAAAAGGTGATCAAAACCAACATGGTGCAATGTGTGGAAACCACATTCCGTGGGGATCTCTCAGATCTCTTTGGTTCACACAAAAAGCCTTTAAATCCTGCAGACATGAGCTCAGCATTTTTATTTTCATTTATTTATTTGTTTATTTTTGTGGTACTGGGGATGGAACCCAGGGGTTCTACTTCTGGGCTACACCCTCAGACCTATTTTTGTATTTTTATTTTGAAACAGGGTCTCACTAAGTTGCTGAGAGCCTCGCTAAGTAGCCGAAGCTGTCTTTGAACCGGTGCGATCCTCCTGTCTCAGCCTCCCAGGTGCGGGGATTACAAGCGTGCGCCACCACGTCCGGTGAGCTCAGCATTTTTAAAGGTCCTAGGGTAAGACTCCTATGACTCAAATCTGTGTAGTTGATATAAATTCTTATTTTATTTTATTATTATTATTTTTGTGTGGTACTGGGGTTCCTGGAAGCCCTTCTACCTCCGGGCTACACTCCCAGACCTATTTTATTTTTTGGAAAGAGGGTCTCCTAAGCCAGCGCGGCTGGCTTCGAACCTGCGCGATCCTCCTGCCTCCGCCTCCCAAGCGCGGGGATTACAAGCATGCGCCACCACGCCCGGCTAGTTGTTGATATAAATTCTAATTACCAAACTGGAAGTTGGAGTAATTAGGGCAGACATGGTAACAGGCACTGAGCACCCCTTCCATCATCAATGCAATGCCCATAGCGTAGAAGAGACCAAAGTGCTTGGGAATCCCATACTCCTGAAAAAGGAGAAAGATGGTCAATGGAAAGACACAGATTAATGATGAACCCATAGAATCTGGCGGCCTGTGCTTCTGGTCTCAAGTAGATAATTATATACAACATATCATCACATGCCCAAGCCAGATATCCTCCCCTCGGCAGGTCCTGCTTGGAACCAGGTCCTTCCCAGAGCCTACCTTTGCTTTGCCCACTCTCTCCTCACCATAGCAAAGATGTCCTTGGCTTCCAGGGCTCTTCGATGGAGAATATCCCGGCGCAGAACTATCAGCAGGAAGAGGAAGCCCAGAAGCACATGGCCCAGGTTACTGAGAATATTGTTGAAGGCACTGTAGAGATGAGTGAAAAACCATGAGTGTGAAGGTGAGGGGAGGATTCAGAGAATGACTGAACGCACAGATGAGGGAGCGATGTTGGAATTCTGTGTTCACCACCGACCTTCCCCTTACAGTCCATGATTGGAAAACCATCAACAAGCTTCCTTCACCTAACTCCTTCATCTTGGGATGATTCCTCAGCTGTGATAACATGTCTCTTTCCTCTCAGGAAGGCCTGCTCAGCGTCCTTCACAGCTGCCCCATCTCTACTTGTCCTGATGGCCAAGGAAAGAGAGCCGCCCCAAAGACAGGCACTTCAGCTACACTGTGAGAGTGAATTCTCATAGGCAGACCCATGTTATGTATCAGTCCTAAGCTCTCTGATTGTGAAGTTCACAGTCAGTGTTGGCCAATCACACCCAGTAGCTTTAGCTTTATTTCAGGAAACCAGCAATGATTCAGCTCCAGAGCAAGAAGCTGGGTTCCCAATTCCCAGGCAAATATCTTCCCATGACGCCAAGTTCTGGCTAGATAGCATTGATGAAGGCTGCAGGCATGAGGTCAAGTCCTGACATCACTAACAGTGACCTTGCCAAGTTTTTACTTATCTAAGCCCAAGCATCTTCATCTAAGAATGGAGGTGATCAGAAGCTCTCTCACGAGGCTGCTGAACAGATTGAATGAAGCAGCAGGCTGCCAGCTCATGCCCGTGAACACATGCCACCACAGCTAGGGACCTGACATTTTTCAAAAACATAACTGCCTGCTTCTCAGTGGGTGGCTCTCAGGAATGTTGCCTGGGGCCCTCACTCAGGAATGAGAAACATACCGGTCTCAACGTTTGGGTTTAATTCCTCTTTATCTTAATGGGGATACTTTTTCCCCAATCATTTTTAGTGCTCTTAAGAACTGAAATCACATTAGACAGAAAAGAATACCTAAAGGCCTCCTGAGCAAGCAGAGGACTGGTCTTACCTCAGGACACCCAAGGGATGAGCACAGAGGAAGTTGTAGTAACAGATGTCCTGGTTGCCAGTGACATTTACCACCTGTAAAATCAAGGGTGAGAAGAGGACATGTGGTTTTTCTCCATCCTTGGAGCCCCACCTGAAGTAAAAAAGAGCAGACAGGGCTCCCAGCGATGCCGTCGGTGGCTTATGGTGTAACCTGTCACCCTTCTCAGCAGGGCTGGGCCACTATGGGCCACTGTTACACATGGTGGCCATCTCTCCTGTAAGTGTTACCATCTTGCTTTGAATGCATACATTCTATGTAGCCCATCAGGTGGCCTCAAGATGGAATTAAACTAAGTGTGGGTTCTTGGCTGCCTTCATAAAAGGACTGTGAAAGAATGCTCACGTTGCAATCTACCTTTCAGTCTGTCTTGCTGCGTCCTATTTTCTAGATTAATGAAGTTAATTAATGAGGGATATGGAGATGCCCCATCCTCTGAGTAGAAATGAAAACCATCCCAGAGCAGGTAGATGTGAGGAGGTATATATTCAGTGTTACACATTTATTGCTGTCTCTATCAAGAACCTGCCCAAACTGCAGCACAGCTGTATCTTCTGCCTGGGGCCTCAAAGTATGCAGAGAATATTTAAATTTCAAACAGTGTCTTTTTTTTTCAAACCTCATAAAATGCTTGCTTTGGTTATGTAACAAGTATGGGATGGACTACATATCATCAGACCATTCGCCCTCAAGCAGGGGTGTACTTTGGAATCAGTGGGGGTTTGAATAGTGATGCTGTCTGGTTCTGTCCTGAGCCCCTGATCTATGTGGTGTGGGGTATAGCCTCGATACTGGGATTTTAAACAGTGCCCCAAGTGATTTCTACACACAGCAAGGTTTGAGAACCACTATGTTAGAAACACCTTCAGCTTCATGCCATTTTAAATGGGCTCTTATGTATCATAAATTCTAGAAAATTTATACTTAAAGTTATGTGAACCCCAAATTAAATTCACACTTAAGTGACCTTAGGTTCTGTGAAGGAGCAGTGGGGATTCTTAGGCTGTTTTAATATTATCTTTGTTTATTTTCTTTAAAAAGTTTTGTTTATGTCTTGCTTTGTTTCAATATTTTGTTAGCTTCATGAAATTGTTTTTAATTTTATGAAAAAATACTTAACTTTAATGAAGAGGCAGGCTAAATTAGACATCAGATTTTTTTAAAATTTGGTTTGGAGCTTTATTTACTTATGCCATGATGACCAGAAAGCTTAGAGTGGTAAGTAACAGATGCAGCTGGTAGATATTATAACCGAATGGGCACAAGGTAATCATTTTAGGTTGGCAGATAAAACAATCTAAGCAGTCCCAGGTTCCTTTGTGATCAAATAGTTGGGAAAGAGATCGAAAGGTCAGTTAAAGTTGAAGCAATGGAGAAGTCCAATTGGAACTCAAATGGGAAATTAATTATTGACAGATCCCAAGTTATACCCTTCTCTGTAGGTCACAGTGAAGGTTTGCCCTGCAGGATGGAAGCTGGGGTTCTGGGACAGCACTTACTGTCTGGTAGGTGATGACCAGCTGGATCACAGGCAGCGCATAAAACACAGCGATGGTGATGATGTTCCTGTGCAGAAAGAAAGAACCAGCGACAGTTATTTCCAAATTAAGAACGAAGTCTTCGCCCAGTATTTTTTTTTTCTTCTTTTGCGGTACTGGAGGTGGAACCCAGGGGCATTCTACCTGAATAGGTCTAGGTGTGTAGCCTAGAGGTAGAAAGCCCCTGGGTTCCATCCTCAGTACCACCAAAACAAAAAAACAAAACAGAACAAAATACAGTAAAGATTAATGATTGACATCCAACAAATATTAGTTTTTTTCTTTCCTCTTTATACAATAATTGGTAAAGCAATATAGAATCTTCTTATGGTTTAACCACATTGTTGATAAGAGTCTATTTTTCTAGGGTGCTGTTAGATTAAAGATGATCAAAATGAAAGTTATTGGGTGAGGACTTACACATGGAGGGAGGAGTTCTTTTAGGTAACTCTTAGTTCCCAAACAATGGTCCCACTATGAAATTCCATGTGGCCCCATTATCCCTGTTTTCCATGTAATGTTTATATCCAAGAAAAAGGGAATTCTTCAGTAGAAGAATGTGAAGAGCTGTTCCACAAGGGTACAACAGTCAGCCTGGGGTTTTCTGAGGGGAGGGAGGAGCCCTTGCAGGATAGCTTAGCATTTGGCTGGTAGGGAGCTGTGTCCATGAATACCATGATGACAGGTCTATCTATCATAAGCTGGTGGCATCATCACCTGTACCCACGCCTCAATAAACAGTAACTCCTTGTGATACAGTGGTTGTGGTTTTTACAAAGAAAGGTTACATTTGCATTGAAGTAGTTTAATTTTATTTAAGGGAACCATGATGCTACTAGTTATCTACTTACCAAAAATAAATCTTATATTTTTTGCTGATAATTCTCCGGTCCTTCCTGGACAGATCTGATAGGTAAAGAAACATCTGGGGTATAAAGGAAGAAAAAGAAGAAAAAGAAAGAAAAAAATGACTTGGATTTTTTGGTATATGATACAAAGGAGAACCTTATAAATTTTAATTTAGTCTCTCACAAGGAATTAAAATTATTCAATAAGACTTTTCTTTCCCCAGAATACTTTAATAAAAACCCTAATGTTTTTCTTAGACTATTTCGAGGAGTGGCCGATATGGTCAATCTATTAGGAATCTTTTAGGCTTCTTATATCTCAAGTGTTGATTCCCCAGCTTTCAGAACTTTATACTTTGTGGCTCTTGAATTTTATAAGGTTGACACTGTGCAATCACCTTCATATATTTTACTGGGTGCAATACAATATACTTAATATACGCCAGAAAGAAATGATCTCGACTGCTGAAGGAAGATATATAGAGAAACTGGGAGCTTTTCCAGGTACACCTCTCCAGCAACTCCTTCCTCCATCTGGTTGAATCCCTTTATCTTTTCCTGTCCACACAAGATCCTGAGAGTGTTTAATGTGGTGTTCTCTTTAATTTCCACTGAATAGAATATTGCCTTTAGTTTGTAGTTTTTGTTTTGTCTAAACAACCCTCTGGGAAATTTGACTTCCCCTGAAGGAAAAAACAAAAAAGGAAACTGAGGTACTGGTGAAATTTGCTGCTGGATTTTCTGCCCTCTCAGAAGTGTGGCCAGGCCAAGGTAGGTACCTTGGTCCGGATGATATTTTTGTCACTCTCAATATCTGGCAGGGTGTCAAAGTCACTCTCGTCCACAGAGCTGTCTGTGTCCGAATGGCATGGTGGTCCACCGTCGGAGGAAGACATCTGCCTTCTGGGACTGGAGCTTGACTCATCTGAAACAGAAAACGCATCTGCCTATAAAAGCCAAGAGCAGCCTACAGAGCCCATACCTCTTCAAAAGCACAGTGCTGATTCATTCTAGAGAATAACCTGTTGGTCAAGATGAACTCCCCACCCACTAGACATACTCTTTTGCTGGCACCTTCCTAATGGACTTTGATTTTCTTTTCTTTTTTTGGGGGGGGTATGGGGATGGAACCCAGGGGCATTTGACCTCCGAGCTACACCCCCTACCCTATTTTTTTTTCTTATTCTTTATTTTGAAACTGGGTCTCACTGAGTTGCAGAGGGCCTCACTAAGTAGCTGAGGCTGTCTGCGAACCGCGATCCTCCAGGTCTCAGCCTCCTGAATGCTGGGATTACAAGCGTGCGCCACCACGCCCGGCTTGATTTTCTTATGCTATTTAACTTTTCTATCTCCAGTGCTGAACACATATTAGAATATAAGGGCATCTGCTCGCTTAGTGAGTTGAGTGCAAAAATAACACTGTGCTTTTATTTTGTGTTTCATATTTTAAAATCTGCACACAAATACAGAAGCGTATGCATGCGTATAGTTATGCTTAGCATCTATCAAATAGATGTGCAAGCTCACGCATACCTGGCAACTATACATTTCTCAGGGATAAAGTATTTATACACAGAAATCCCCCACATGCTGCATCACACCTATGATTACATAACGAGACACTATTCTCAGGAAAAAGGCCTCTTCTGTTCCCATGAATGTTTCTCAGAGCAGATGGAGTTTGAGCAGCTCGAGCACATGAGCCGAGCCTACCTTCCGCTTTATTTCTTCTGTTCAGATGGTTTAAAAAATACTGTTCTTACAGAACTAAAAATAAGTAGCCTGCACAGAGCCCACATGCTCAGCGTTACAGAACAGTAGGGCAGGGACACAGGCTTCCCAGTCCCTCTACAGGTGCATTTGGAGGAGCACCATCCACAGGTCCACAGGCACGTTGGAAGGCGTGGGCTGCTCAGTGTGCTCCTGCCCCAATGAGGCGAGTACAGGAATTCTGTTCCTCTTGGGCTGCACATGCGTACTGGGCTTGCCATGGGAGTGACTGGCTGGCAGTGCTCAGGCTCAGCTGTGAAATTAGCCAAAGTGAAGAACTGTTGGGCTACAACCATGTCCACCTGCAGCACTGCCTCAGTCTTCCAGCTGCCCTTACTCCACTGAACCTGAGGATGAAACAGCTGGTCAGCCAGGCGTGGTGGTGCACGCTTGTAATCCCAGCGCTTGGGAGGCTGAGACAGGAGGATCACACAGGTTCTAAGCCAGGCTTAGCTACTGACTGAGGCTCTCAGAAACTTAGTGAGACCCTCTTTCCAAAAAAAAGTATAAAATAGGTCTGGGAGTATAGCCCAGAGGTAGAAAAGCCCCTGGGTTCCACCCTTCAATACCACAAAAAAAAAAAAAAAAGAAAAAGAAAAAGAAAAAGAAAAGAAAAGAAAAAGAAACAGCTGGTCAACTGAGTTCAGCTTGCTGGAGCTCATCCTTTATGCCCTAGACGGCTGGACAGGACGAAGTCCCTAGCGGGCATTGGGAGTTGATGGCAATCATTGTAGGGAGTTCTGCTCTAGTATGACTAGCAGATCCAAGAAACAGAACAATGGAACCATGGAAGGTTAGAGCAGGAAAGAGTCTTCCATGTTATCCATCCAATTCGTCTTACAAGAAGAGATAATTTTGTAGGATGACTGGCTTGCCCATGATCACAGTTATTAGTGGCCAGAGGGCCCTTTGTATGCTCTTCTCTGGAGAGTCAGGAAGTAGTTCCACCAATGGGCTCATCTTGGTAAGTACCTATTGTCCCGTAATTGCTCCCTTCCGGTGTGCTGGCAGCAATGGGATGCGATACTGTTGTATTTCCAGAGCCTATGGAAAAAGCAAAGAGGCCAGTGCTTTATGTCTGACAGCTACAACAAAGCAATGCAGCTCTAAGTAGCTGGAGTCATGGGTTGCAATCTTTAAAATTTGATTTGCTTTTTACTCTGATTCAGGAGTCACCAAACTGTGGTCCACAGGCCAAATCTAGCCTGCCACCTATTTTTGTATGGCCCTTAAATGAAGAATAGTTTTTACCTTTTAAAATGTTTGGGGAAAATATTCAAATAAGAATTTTTTAATGGCAGATGAAAATGACATAAAATTCAATTTTCAGTATTCAATTCTGAATACTGAATTGAAACACAGCCACTCAAGTTTGGGTGCAAATGTGGCCACCTTTATGCTGCAATGGCACAGTTGAAGAGCTGTAACTTAGACCATATGACTCAGAAAGCCTAACATATTCACTATTTGACCCCTTAGAGAAAAAAATCTGCTTTCTGCCAAACTATCAGAATCACAGGAATAAAAGTTCCTGTGTCTAGAATCACTGTGAGAAAGGTTGCAACTGGATGGAAACTCAGAATTATTATGCCACAGTAGTTCAGAGGTTTGTTTGTTATACCACTTCACAGTACCCACCCTGATTATGGCAGGAAGTCCAGGCAAGGGGGAAGTTACTGGACTCACTGGATCTATAGTAGCCACGGGCGTGAAAAAGGACCACTTCTTTGAGGATGTATAGGAAGTAGAATAGGGATGCTTGTTGCTAACTGGTTGTTGACTGAGAGGAAAATAGACTTTAAGATAATGGTTCTCAAAAATTTCTAGTACAGTATTCCTAGTAGCAGGGAGAGTGAACTCATTGCCTGGGGATCTTAGGGGGTATCTCGAGAGCCATCCCACCAGATGCATCAGAGGAAAATATCTCCCAGACTTATAATGGCTATTAGACAAGATGCTATCCCATTAAGTTTAATGATTCCTGAGAAAGAAGCCAAGCTGAACCAAGGGAGCAGGATCTGCAAAGCTGCAGGTGTGCAGGCAGCTTCTCGCTTAGTGCCACCATCTTTGCAGAAACCACACTCATCTATGGAATTTCATGAGAACACTTCTTCACTGCCTTTGAGCTTTGCTAAGGATCTGGATATTTGATGTACATTCACAAACATATCAAAGTCAATCACTGAGCCAAGCACGCGAAGGAGGGAGGGGGAGGGCCGGGGTGGGAATTGCGTGAGGGCTAATTGGGTGATGGGTGCACGTGCGCCTCTACCATCTCATACTCCATTAAGATGTACGACTATAATGCACCAATAAAAATTTTAAAAAAGGATCTGGATATTTAAACAAAATCATCTTATTGACAGGTGATATGGCTGGTGTCATATGACAGACAACAGTCTGTGAGTTAACTGGTGTCAGTCTCTTCCTCGCTCCCTTTTTCTTTGGGCTGTCAAACCCAGGGCCTCGAACATGCTAGGCAAGCACTCTGCCACTGAGCCCCCAGCCTGCTGGTTGGTCTCTTCTTATACTACTGTAGGAAAATATATTTTCATTAAAGAAACTTAGCTGACGATATTCTTTTTTTGTGTGTGTGGTATTGGGGTTTCTGGGAGCCCTTCTACCTCCAGGCTATACTCCCAGACCTATTTTTTATATTTTTATTTGGAAACAGGGTCTCTTAAGCCAGCGCGGCTGGCTTCGAACCTGCGCGATCCTCCTGTCTCCGCCTCCCAAGCGTGGGGATTACAAGCGTGCGCTACCATGCCCGGCTAGCTGACGGTATTCTAAAATATCCCCACTGTAAATATATTTCAGTATTTTCAGTGAAAATACAGTTTTTATAGCTTACATACATGGTATGGTGCATAACAGAGGTAAAAGAACCCAAAGCCTCAAACGATTCCTAGTTATCACAGCTGACTATCTTCATCCAGTCTTCAAATTTCAGTCCCACTAGTGGGTGTTAAAAACACTTACAGTTTTGCAAACCAACTCTGTAGGCTTTATTATGGGATTAAAATAAACAGCAACAACAACTGTGTGCCCATTCATTTTCTTTACAAAGAAAACTAATCAAATGTGAAGTTCAAAATTGTAGTCAGGTGATGGGAAACAAATCCAGTAGCCCTGAAGACTCCTTTTCCTTTCTTCTTTTGGTGGCTTAGCCAAGAGCTGGCTCAGCTGGACTGCAAGGCTACTGCAGTGTTCTTAGCAGGCAAGGCTGTTTCCAAGGCCCCGAGAAAGCAGTTTCTGCCTCTCAGAATGCATACCCTCTGGCATTGCTACTAAGCTTGATATATTTATTATTTAGGGAAATCAGACCCCTGACCTTCTTTGGGCTAACCTATAACTATGCATCGTGGCATCAGTACCATCTACATTTTTCATCTGCGTTAGAAGTTAGAAGCAAGCACAGTGAATGTGAGATGAAGAAGATACTCTGTACGATTTAACAGTCTCCTTTGACTTTGGACAAATTTGGCCATAGTTATTGCCTAGAGCTTTGCTGCTGCTTCTGTTACTATTGGCTACAACAAGTACCACTGTTATCACCGTGAGCCCTGCTGCTGCTACTCTGTGTGTGTGTGTGTGTGTGTGTGTGTGTGTGTGTTTGAACCCAGGTGCATTCTACCTTCAAGCTATACCTCCAGCCATTTCTTTTATTTTAAAAATTAAAGCAAGGTCTTGTTCAGTTGCTGAGAGTCTACGTTGTTGAAGCTGGTCTCCATCTGCAATCCTCCTATCTCAGCCTCTCAAGTACTGGGATTACAGCTGCGCGCTACCACAGCCGCCAGCCTAATGCTTTTATTGTTATTATTGCTGCCACCGCTGCAGCTATTATTTCTATTGACCGATATTTACTGAACATCAGTCATGTTTACTCTTTTAAGTTTGTCCTAAAGCTTTAGTCTTTTAACTTTTCAACAACCTTAAGGGGTGGGTTCTACTATTAACTTCTCTCTTAAAGACGATAAAATGGAGGCTTTGAGGGGTTAAGTGGTTTGCCCTGCCACTCAGGTAGAAGTAATTCATTGTAATGTTCTCTGTTGAAACCTACCCTCTTTTATTAAAGTTTATTTTTATTGTATATATTTGAGACATATGACATGTTTTGATAGACTAATACAATACCTAGTAAAGTGTTGCTGCAGAGAAGAAAATTGACATATCCATTACCTTCCATAGTTATTTCTTTTAATTTTATTGTAAGAGCACCTAAAACTTACTCTTTTAAAAAATTTCAATATATAGCCGGGTGTGGTGGTGCACGCTTGTAATCCCAGCACTTGGGAGGCTGAGACAGGAGGATCACACAGATTCAAAGCCAGCCTCAGCTAGTGAGGCTCTCAGCAACTTAGTGAGACCCTGTTTCCAAATAAAATATAAAATAGATCTGGAAGTATAGACCAGAGGTAGAAAAGCCCCTGGGTTCCACCCCCAGTTACAACCACAAAAAAAATTCAATATATAGTACAATATTCTTAACTACAGTCCTACTGTATGCTAGATCGCTAGATTCAGCTTATATAACTCAAGTTTGTACCTTTTGGACTACATGTTTTCATTTTATTTTCTTCTTCTTTTTCTTTTTTGGTGGTACTAGGAATTGAACCCAGGGGTGTTCTATCTCTGAGATATACACCTAGCCCTTTTTAATTTGAAACAGTCTCACTAAGTTGTTGAGGCTGACCCTAAACCTGCAATTCTCCCGTCTCAGCCTTTCATGAACTGGAATTACAGGCATGAGCCACTGTGCCCAGCTTGGGAACTACTATTTTATTCACTGATCCTATGTATTCAACATTTTCAGATTTTTACATATAAGTAAAATCACACAGTATTTGTGTGTGTGTGTGTGTGTGTGTGTGTGTGTGTGTGTGTGTGTTTTGTATCATTTAGCTGAATGTCCTCTAGTTTCATCCACGAAGACATGTCATGAATAGTACTTCCTTCTAAAAGGTGTGCATGTATCACAAAACTTACTGTTTTAATTGAAAAAATAGAGGTTTTCTTCAAAATATGAGTAATTAAAAGCAAATATGTTTTTTTTTATTGGTGCCAGAATTTTTTTTTTTTTGTACTAGGGATCAAATTTATGGGCATTCTACCTCTGGGCTACATCTCCGGCACCTTTCGTTTTTTATTTTGAGGCAAGTTCTCACTAAGTTGCTGAGGGTCTCAATGAGTCTGGCCTCAAACCTGTGATCCTCCTGTCTCAGCTTCCCAAGTACTGAAATAATAGGTGCTCACCACCATGCCCAGCCATGAGAATATCTTTCAAAGGGACAAGGAGATTGAGGCTCATTTCCATCTCCACTTTAATAAATTCATATTTTAAACAAGTAAGAACACTTTTTACTGTTTGGAGTGGCTGCCGCTGCTTGCCAATGATTTTCTGTTGGGGTAGGGCTGTGCTGCGCCTTCTGTCTAGTTCATCGTGGGAATTTCATGAAACCCCTGTTATGATATCAGGTCTAAGTGATGTTGTAGTCTTTTACATCAATATTTTTTTTTCTTTTCTCAAGCTTTAGCTCCCTGTTTTAGCCATTAACCTACATCCTTCATTAAAAACGTGGTATTAAAAATTATTAAATGTGCAAATAGAATATAAAGAACATTAATATCATTGAACTCGGAACTGTCAGCCTTACGTGTCGCTGGGATATGGGACAAGTAGAAGCGTGCGAGGAAGATGACTGAATTGGGTTGTGGTGGGAGGTTGAACTGGTTCATGGGAGCCTATGTCTTGCTGTGTGCAATCAGAAGAAAAACAAAACCCAAAACCTAAAATCAAAGCAAGAGAACAAACGAAAATAGCCACTGTTTTGTTAGGTGACAACTGCATTTAAAAAAAAAAGGCCCAGCTGTGCAGGTCCGGGCAGACTTTGATGAACCGCTGACTTCTGCATTCTGCTCGGGCTGATGACTGCGCATGCTCTGGTGTTTGGTGTATCTGCTGGCCCTGTTCACTTTGAGACAACTGCAGCATTGTGGCTTCTGTGATGGATAAGAGCACCAAGATTTTTCAGGTGCAATACAACTGCTTGACATAAATGCTCTAACTTTGCGCAGTTTTTTTTTTTTTTTTTTTTTTGCGGTATTGGGGATTAAACCCAGGGGTATTCTGCCTCTGAGCTAAACCTCCAGCCCTAATTTTTATTCTTTATTTTGAAACAGGGTCTCACTAAATTGTGGAGGGCCACACTAAGTGGCTGAGGCTGGTCGTGAACCTGCAATCCTCAGGTCTGAGCCTCCAAAGAACTGGGATTACAAGTGTGCGCCACCACACCTAGCTCTAATTCTGTGGACTTAATCCATGAGCACTATGAGATCAGCCAACAGAGGGTAATAGAATTCTGTCAATTTTGCTTATGTCTTAAGGCCTTTTTAAGGATGCAGTAATCAAAGCATTTCTTCCCAAACTTCAAGTATGATCTCAGTCACACACACACACACACACACACACACACACACACACACACACACACACACACAATTTTTTTTTGCGGGTCTGCGGATGGAACCCAGAGGCATTTGACCTCCGAGCTACACTTTGTGCCCTATTTTTTATTCTTTAATTTTTTATTTTCTATTTTTTTTGGTGGTACTGGGGTTCCTGGAAACCCTTTTACCTCCGGGCTACACTCCCAGACCCACTTTTTATATATTTTAATTTGGAAACAGGGTCTCTTAAGCCAGTGCGGCTGGCTTCGAACCTGCATGATCCCCAAGTGTGGGGATTACAAGTGTGCACAACCACTCCTGGCTATTCTTTATTTTTGAAACAGGGTCTCACTAAGTTGCAGAGGGCCTCACTAAGTAGCTGAGGCTGTCTGCGAACCACGATCCTCCTGTCTCAGCTTCCCGAATGCTGGGATGACAAGCGTGCGCCACCACGTCCAGCTCCTCATACTTATATTTTTAACTGCATAGTATATAGAAAGTAGACTCACACACAAAAGCAGTTTATAAGACAAATCAAGATGTCCTGGCTGGGAATAGTAGGCATATGATTGTGAATGATCTCATGTTAATGAGGAAATTTGTTTGGGTATGTTTCTCCCTGGGCACAAGCCCCTTGCCATCTGTCTACCTCACTAACAGCAGGATATGCCTGTATGATTGTTTTGTGTCCTAAGTGTCCTATGTGAGCAGAAAAGATTTCCCTTCATGTTGACATGTTTGGTCTTTCAGGGACTTTGTAGTTCATGGCCCCTTCAGCCTGTGAAGACTCAGGAGGTTGGAAGTTGAAGAGGAGTCAGTAATGAGGTGAATTTGCTGCCATGAAAGTTTATTTTCATGCCAGTTGGCCACCTGCCCCAACTGTCCTCATGTTTTTTTAATTTTGTTTGTTTTTTTAAGTTGAGGAAATGAAAAAAATCATTCAACTCTGTAGGAGGATGTAAAAGTAAAATCCCCTTACAGAAAAAAAAAAAAACCAAAACTGGGCAAAAAGGTCAAAGAAATCCAGAAAAAGAATAATACAGGCTGGGCATGGTGGCGCTCGCTTGTAATCCCAGCATTTGGGAGGCTGAGACAGGAGGATCTAGGTTCAAAGACAGCCTCAGATACTTAATGAGGCCCTTTGCAATTCAGTGAGACTGTTTCAAAATAGGGCTTGGAGGTAGAATGTCCCTGGGTTCCATCCCCAGTATTGCTAATAATAATAATAATAATAATAATAATAATAATATAATACAGGGCCAAGGCTAGAATTTGATACTCATTGCTAGAAAGGCTGATGAAGCTCTCTGTTCCTTGAGTTCTCTGAGCCTCTGAACCTAGCACTCTCTAGACCCTGCCCTTTGCTGAGAGGCTGATTCAGGAATGGTTCTATCCAGGGAAGGATTTGGTGGCTGCTGTGTTTTTTGTTTTGTGGTACTGGGATGGAACTCAGAGGCATTCTACCTCCGAGCTACACCCCCAGCCCTATTTTTCATTCTTTATTTTGAAACAGGGTCTCACTAAGTAGTAGCTGAGGCTGGTCACGAACCGTGATCCTACTTATCAGCCTCCCAAATGCTGATATTACAAGTGTGTGCCACCATGCTGCTGTGTGTTGAATATGGCTTGAGTGTATATCCCCCAAGAGTGCATGTGCTGGAAGGTTGGTCCCCAGTGTGATAATGTTGAAAAGTGGTGGAGCCTTTGAAAGGTTAGGGTTAGTGTGATATGATTAGATCTTGGGGCCCCGCCCTTGGAAGTGATTATGTAGTTCTCATGGAATTCTAGTTAGTTCCCAAGAAAGCAAGTTATTATGAAAAAGCAAGCCTGGTTCTTGAATCTCTGTAGCATCCTGTCTTACCATATGACTTCTTTTGCACAGGGCTCTCTTCCCTTTCCACTTCTCTGCCATGTTGTGATGAGCCATGGGGACCTTCACCAGAGGCTGAAATGATAGATCTGCCTGATCTTGCACTTTCAGCCTCTAAAACTGTGAGCAGAAGAAATCTCTTTCCTTTACAAATTATCCAGCCTCAGGTACTTTGTTATAGCAACAGGAAACAAAATAATTCATTAGACACTTGGTGTGTGTGTTTGTGTGTGTGTATATTACTTGCTATCGAACACATGGGTGTTCTGCCACTGAGCTATGCACCCAGTCCTTTTCATTTTTTATTTTGAGGTAGGGTCTCTCTGAGTTGCTAAAACTAGCCTCAATCCTCCTGTCTTAGCCTCCCAAGTACTGAGATTACAGGCACGTGCCACCATGCTTGGCTTGGAACAGCTCTTTACCAGAACTAGTTCTATCTCACTCAAACTCCAGGGTCTTTTCTTCTTCGTCATCTCATGAAGTATGAAAGAAATCCTCTTGTTTTGTAGTATACAACTTAAAACTGTAGGAATTCCCAAGAAAAACCCATGTAGAGTAACCGACAGACTTTCTGAGTGCAGTCTTTCTATCTTATCTAAGACAGAGCTACCCCTTTGGTAACTTAACCTGGCTTCATTTCCTATACCTCAATCAAACCTGTGGCAGAAACATTACACTAAATTACCAATGCCTTGCTCCACAGGGCATTTCCTGCAGCTCTGAGCCCCACTGAACTTCCTGTACCCTTCATTCACAAGGATCTTAGCCAGGGGAGAGAAAGACGGTCCTGTATTCTTGCTCTTCTTCAACGGCCCCTGCCCCATAGCTCCCAGAACTTTTGGTCCATCCTCAATTGCCTGTCTCTCCCTCCTGGCTGGCCTCTCTGTGCTCCATCCAGTCCTCCCTGGTTCTCCCCTTCGGCCGGGCTTATCTTTTTCTGCTGTTTAAACAATGAGGTCTTTACTCATGAGTAGTCATGGGACATTGGAGGTGGTGCCAGCTTTCTCTGAAGCTTCTCTGCATTACAAAGGCTTATTTTCTCCCATTTTAAAGCTCTTCATCGTGAGCTCCCCTGTTCCCTAATTACATTGGCATTTCACCCAAATATGCTCACCTGTGCCAGGCAGCAGATGTATTTAAGTCAGGGATCCTCAAACAGGGAGAATAAGGGGCCATTCTGGCCCAAGAGGACATTAGGCAGTGTCTGGAGACATTCTCAGTGGTCATGAGGAGGAAGTGGACTGCTGGGATCTAGTGGGGACAGGTTAAAGTTCTATTGAACATCTGGTGATGCACAGGACAGCTCCCAATGATAGTTACCTGGCTCTTCATGATGTTGACTTTGAGAGACTCTTAAAGAAAGACTCTTAAAGAGAGTCTTAAAGAAAGAGGGCCTCTCCCTAATCCTAAGAGTGGGTTTGTGTGTATTATGATCATATATAGAATGTCCCTTGAAGAGCTCAGGGTTCATTAGGGTTGTAGTCTCATCAGTACAGTGGGTTTATCTGGGTGGTGACATAGGCTGGTGGGGTGTCTGGAGAGTGTGTGTTCCTGGGGGTGTGGTCTTAGGGACTGTGCTTGCACCTTTGAATCCCCTTGCTTGCTTGCTTCCTCTTGCTCCCAGCCTCCATGATGGAAGTAGAACCCCCCCCCTCTCTCTCTCCCTCTCCCTCTCCCTCTCCCTCTCTCACTCTGTTTCCCCTGCCATGCCCTGATATCTGTAGGCCCTGGGCCTCACATGGACTGAATCCAAAATCTCCAAGAAATCGTGAGCAAATAAATCTTCCTTCCTCTAAGTTGTGTGGTCAGTTGTTTTGGATTATATCAGGTGAGAATGTTGACTGAGATGATGTGATGTATAGGTAGACCTATTCCTTGTAATGACTGATTTAACAATAAGAATACCATCTACTCTAGGTCAGTGGTGCATGAGAAGAAGTTTCTGGGGAGGGACTTCTGAAAAATTCCTTCTCTCTTTCATTGGCAGGTAGGGGTATAAGCCCAGACCCATCTCTCCACTGGCCCTGGGAGTAAGACAGAGCTGAGGAAATGACAGGGAAGTGGACCAGAGCCCTGGACTCTACTGATCCTGAAGTACACAGCTCTGCTCACCTTTCAGGTATAGGAAGTAACCTTTATTGCTTGTGTCTTTGAAGTATATTTTGATGTGGTTGTAGTTTTTGTTACAGCCACATACATCTTTTTTTTTTTTTTTTTTTTGTACTAGGGACTGAGCCCAGGGAGAGTCTACTTCTGAGCTACACACCCAGCCCTTTATTTTTTATTTTTTTGCAGGACTGGGGATTGAACCCAAGGGCATTCTATCTCCGAGATACACCCCTGGTTCTATTTTTTTTTTTTATTCTTTATTTTGAAACAGGGTCTCACTAAGTTTCAGAGGACCTCACTAAGTAGCTGAGGCTGGCAGCAAACCTGCGATTCTCCTGTCTCAGCCTCCCAAGAACTGGGATTATAAGTGTGTGCCACCACGCCCAGCTCACCCTTTTTATTTTATTTTATTTTTTATTTTGAAACAGAGTCTCACTATGTCGCTTGAGAGACTTGCTAAATTGCTGAGGCTGAACTTGAACCTGTGATCCTCCTGTCTTAGTCTCCCAAGTACTGGAATTACAGTTGTATACCACCATGCCTGGCTTGCTTACGATATATCTTTATTCTTTTTGGTCACTCATTTTTTTTCTGCTTGTCATCTGAAGGGTATCTATGGCTCTTAGTTAATTGTCAGAGCCTTGTTGACCCTGGACAATGATATGGCTTGGGTCTTAGTTCGATCCATTTATACTTTGATGCTCCAGAAACTCTTCTGAACGTGGAATTCCTTTATTATTGCAATAAAAATGACAGCACTCGTACAATAAATAACATCTCATCTTCAATAAAATCTAGCCCCTTCAGCTTTAGGCCTAAGTTGAACTAGGCCTAAAATAATATAAAAACCTGGGAAGCATTGTAGGAGAAAAGATGAGACCTGGTGAGAAGACAAATTCATTGAAACACAGTGTCAATAAAAAGGAGAATAGTACTGGGCATCTTAAAGCTTCACTAACAGGTGTTCTTTTTCAGTCATTCACATAGGCAGTTGTTTATTAAATCAAAGTGCTTGGGTGGCTGGAAAAATAGACATGCTGACTTTGGGGAAGACAAATGTAATAACTGGCGTGCCTTCCAGCAGAGAGAGAACAGGTCCTGCTGGGTGGGGGCAGGGGCAGGTCAGTGTCTTTCTAAGATTCTGTGGACTCAGTGAGGGGAGAAAATACAGAAGGAAACATCTGCTACATGTGACTTAAAAATCAAGTACACATATATACTCTTTTCTAGGACATAATTTCTCATATCTATCTTATCCCAAAGCTGATTTGGGAACAATAAAAATAATTCTTTGTGTCAACTCTAATACAGAGTTTTGTGGTGGTACTGGGGTTCCTGGAAACCCTTCTGCCTCCAGGCTACACTCCCAGACCATCTCTTTAAAATTCTTACTCTATGCCAAGTAGTTTAGGTACACTAAGTGACTACTGCCAACTGAGGCTTTTAAAAAATGGGCACTTTTGCCGGGCGTGGTGGCGCACGCTTGTAATTTTAGCATTTGGGAGGCTGAGACAGGAGGATCATGGTTCCCGGACAGCCTCAGTTAGTAAGTGAGGCCCTTTGCAACTCAGTGAGACCCTTTTTTCAAAATAAAGTATAAAAAATAGGGCTGGGGGTGTTGCTTGGAGGTAGAATGCCCCTGGGTTCCACCCCCAGTACTGAAAAAAAAAAAATCACTTTTAAGCCTGGTGTGATGGTGCATGCTTGGAATCCCAGTACTTGGGAAACTGAGACAGGAGGATTGCAGGTTTGAGGCCAGCCTCAGCAATCTAGAGACTCTGTTTTAAAATGAAAAGCAAAGCTGGGTGTGGTGGCTCACGCTTGTAATCCCCGCGCTTGGGAGGCAGAGACAGGAGGATCACGCAGGTTCGAAGCCAGCCATGCTGGCTTAGGAGACCCTGTTTCCAAATAAAAAATATAAAAAGTAGGTCTGGGAGTGTAGCCTGGAAATAGAAAGGTTTCCAGGAACCCCAGTACCACAAAAATAAAATAAAATGAAAAGCAAAAATGGCTGAGAGTGTAGCTCAGAGATAAAATGCTACTGAGTTCCACCCAAGGACCTAATACCCCCTCCACACCACTTTTAAAACTTTATGTTCTTTTTTTTTTTGTGGTGGTACTGGGGTTCCTGGAAACCCTCCTACCTCCGGGCTATACTCCCAGATCTATTTTATGTTTTTATTTGGAAACAGGGTCTCTTAAGCCAGCACGACTGGCTTCAAACCTGAGCGATCCTCCTTTCTCTGCCTCCCAAGCGCGGGGATTACAAGCGTGCGCCACCACGCCTGGCTTATGTTTTCTTAAATGATCAAGTAATTTGATTCTTTTGTTCAAATTCTTAGATTGGAGGAAAGAACAGATTATAATGGTTTGATATTTAGTCACTCTGGATTCCCTGAAATTATTACACTCTATTTTTCTTGACTAGTTTCAAACACTTTAATTTTTCAGATACTTATACAAACAAACAAACAAACACAGCTTCTATTTCAATTTGGGAAAAGTAAAATCTGTATTAGTGTTGACACAATGAATTCTTTTTATTGTTCCCAAATCAGCTTTGGGATAAGATAGGTATGAGAAATATTATATATATATTTAGTGTGTGCATGTGTGTGTTACTGAGAATTAAACCTAAGGCCATCCTACCTCTGAGATACACTCCTAGCCCTTTTTATTTTTTATTTTGAAACAGGGTCTCACTAAGTTACAGAGCCTTGTTTGCTAAGTTGCAGAGGCTGACTGTGAACAAGTTGCCATTCTCCTGCCTCAACCTCCCAAATATTGAGATTAATAGCCTGCACCACCACACCCAGGGAAGATGAAACCTTTTTAAAAAGATGAATGGCTCACAAGTGGGCTGTGGCTGATTACAAGAGACACTCCAAGTAACAGTTCTATGTGTGCTCCATATCTCAATAATTATCAACTATAAAATTGATTCTTACTAGTTCTGTTACTGTGGAAAGACTACAGATGAGTCTGCTCTGTGAGAAAGGAATCAAAGGGGGGTTTACAAGTGCAAAAGACAGAGAGGCAGAAGAAGCTTCAAAAGGGATGTTGCCACACCACTCTTCAGCAGCATTCTGAATTAAAACCAAGAATTTTTCTTACCATCATTGGAACCAAAGCTTCCATCCATGGATTTTCTCTGAAACCTGCAAATAAGCACATATACATGCTCCTAAGACAGAAGTAAGAACCTCAGCTTTTTTTTTTTTTTGGAACTGAGGATTGAACCCCGGGGACCTTTTACCTCCAAAATACACTGTCGTTCCCCCTTTATTATTATTATCTTTTTGTTTTGAAACAGGGTCTTGCTAGGTTGCTGGTAGTCTCACTAAATTGCTGAAGATGGCCTTGAACCTGGGACCAGTCTCCCTGAGATTACAGACATGAGCGCAATGTCATTCTTTTTTCATGAGGATATCTAGTTGTCCTAGCACCATTTGTTGAAAAGACTGTCCTTTGTCTATTGAATTGTCTTGACATCCTTGTCCACAAATTTAAGAGTTTATTTCTGAACTCAATTTCTATTTCTGTTTCTTTGGACTGCATATCTTTATGTCAGTCCCAGTGTTGGATACTATAGTTTTGTAATACATTTTGATATCAGGAAATGTGAGTTCTCCAAATTTGTGCTTTTTATTCCCCTAGGTTATTTTGTATTTTCAGAGTTCCTTGCATATTCCTATGAATTTTAGGATTAATTTGTCATTTTTATAAAAAAGACAGCTGGGACTCTGAAAAAGATTGTGTTGAATCTCTAGACCAGACTAGTTTGGGGAATATTGCCATGTGTATTCTTTTTATTTCTTTCTTTCTCTTTTTCTTTCTTTTCTTTTTCTCTTTTTCTCTCTCTTTCTCTTTCTTTCTTTCTTTCTTTCTTTCTTTCTTTCTTTCTTTCTTTCCTTCTTTCCTTCTTTCCTTCTTTCTTTCTTTTTGACCTTCTTGCTTTCCTATCAAAAGGGCCCTTGTGATTACATTGGTCCCACAAGGTAACCCAGAGCAGTCTCCACAGTTTATTACATCTGTTTTCATTCTTTGGTAAATGATCTTATTTACTTCTGGATGAAAACCCTAGAAATTGCACACCCTGATCTCGGTTTCTTGGTGGAAGGACTTCTCTTCAAACCTCTTTTGCTCCTAGACACACCAAACTCATCCCTGCCTCCGGGTCTTTGCTCTTGTTCTCTGCCCGACTCACTCTCTCTCCAGATCCTTACATGGGTGTCTTCTTCTTGCCATTCAGGTTCTGAGAGGCCTTCTCTGCTGACCAAATCATATCTAAAGTGGTATCCCAATCCAATCATTCTCCACCACACCACTGCATTTCTTCTCCCCAAGTCACCAGTGGAATTATCTTATTTATTGTCTACTTGCTTGTATGTGTCTTCCCTCGTTAATGGAGCCGCAGTAGGGCTGGGGTCTAGACTCTTTTTCACCCCTGTTCTCTCTAACCTTTAGGACAGGGCTTCCTACATAAGAGATGCTCACCAAACATTTGTTGAATGAACAAAGTGCATCTTTAAGGAGATCAGTTGCGATTCTGAATGTTCCAGCTGGTAAAGGGGCTGGTGGTGAAGTTCCTTCTCAATAACTTCAGTGATATTGGCCAGCAAGCGATTATGTGAACTCCTAGAACACGATACATTTGGGTTCTGTGTTTGTACTAATGGACTCTCCCCACATTTCCACTGGCTTTTGGAACTGATAAAAGTTTTCATTAGAGGAGCTCAATGATTTACTAAGCTAGAGAGAGGCAGGCAGTACTCGGTGAGTAAATTTTAAAAATAGCAAATGAGAGCTGGGCATGGTGGTGCATGGCTATAATCCAGTACTTGGGAGGCTGAGATGGGAAAATCACAGCTCGTGATTTTCTTAGCAACTTAGCAAGTCTCTCAGCAACTTAGTTAGACCCTATTTAAAAAAAGAAAAGAGCCGGGCGTGGTGGCGCACGCTTGTAATCCCCGCGCTTGGGAGGCGGAGACAGGAGGATCGCGTAGGTTTGAAGCCAGCCGCGCGCGCTGGCTTAGGAGACCCTGTTTCCAAATAAAAACGTATAAAAAAAATAGGTCTGGGAGTGTAGCCCGGAGGTAGAAGGGCTTTCAGGAACCTCAGTACCACCAAAAAAGGAAAAAAAAAACAAAAAAAAAAGAAAGAAAGAAAGAAAGAAAGAAAAAGAAAAGATAGGACTGGAGGTGTAGCTCAAAGGGAGAATGCCCCTGGAGTTCAATCCTGAGTACCACCAAAATAAAATTAAACAAAATGAAAGAAAAAGAAGAAGGAGGTGACAGTGAGAACCGGTCTAGTTAATTTTTGTTCTTTTGTTTTCTCGATACTGGGGAATTCATCCAGGGGGCATTTTACCTCTCACCTCTTATACCCCTGCCCTATTTTTTATACTTTATTTTGAAACAAGGTCTTACCAAGTAGCTGAGGCTGGCAGAGAACCTGTGATCCTCCTATCTCAGCCTCCCAAGTTCTGGGATTACAAGTACGCACCATTACACCTGGCAAGAACTGGTCTAGTTTGATGGCTAAGTGGCTGTATCTTGTCAATCAAAAGGTAGATCTACATCTTCATCTCTGGACTTGGGATGAAGTCATCTCATGACTGATTTTCCTTCCAGTAGCATAAGGCGGAAGTACTTTTGAACCTACATCTTAAGGAGGCCTTGCACCCTTCTGCTACCTTTCTTTGCTATCTCTCTAATCCCAGGCTGGCCTGCTGGAGGACAAGAGACCAAGGCAGCAGAGGACAGTCTAGAAGAGCCAGCGCCTAGCGGACCTCAGTCTACAACCATGTCCTGCTAAGATGTCTGAGTCCAGGCCAGGTCAGCAGAACTATCCAACTGACTTTAAGTTTGTGAACAAACTCAACTCGTCTTTGCTGTACGCCCTGAGTTCTTGTGCTTGTTTTCTCAAACAGCACTATTGTGGCAATGGGTAACTCATAAAAGAATTGAGGGGAAGGAGGAGGACTCAGAATTGGGCAGTTTGGATTCACTGTGGTGCAGGGTGGTTGAGTAGAATAAATGAGAAGACTCATGCACTGCATGGCCCCAGGCTTACACAGTCACTGCAGGAGCTCACTGTGGAGTGGATAGGGGCTGAAGGATGGGAAAGACATGGTGTTTAAATACCAACCTGGCATGAAGACATTTTGGACTCCTATCTCCCTGAGGCAGGGCTTTGTCTGTCTGTCTGTCTGTCTGTCTGTTTCTCTCTCTCTCTCTCTCTTTTTGTGGCATTGGGGATTGAACTCAGGGGCATTCTGCCTTCGAGCTACATCCCCAGCCCTTTTTATTTTTGAAACAGGGTCTTGCTAAGTTGTTGGGAGTCTCACTACATTGCTGAGGCTGTCCTGGAGCCTGCCGTCCTCCTGTCTCAGTCTCCCAAGTACTGGGATTACAGGTGCGCTCCACCACACCTGGCAAGGCTATGCTACTTATCAGTGTTTCTAGGCTTATTGTTAGCTTTTTACCCCATTTCCTTTCATTGTTCTTCCTGTCTTTCTTCACATATGTATCATGTGTATGTATCTACATGTATCCATCATCAAATTTTTTCTGTAACATTTCATATTAAGTTGTATATGTCATAGACTTTTATTGCTAAATATTACCAAAAAGTGAAGATATTCTCTTATGTAACCACATTATAACTATTAAATCAAATTCAGAAAGTTTAGCATTTATTTGAGTTTGTTTGTTTATTTTTGGCAGTACTGGGGATTGAACCCAGGGGCATCTACCTCTGAACTACACCCCCAGCTCTATTCTATTTTGAAACAGTGTCTTGCTAAGTTGCTGTCACTGGCCTTGAACTTCTGTCTTAGCCTCCCAGGTACTGGGATTACCACGCCCTGCGTGTTACTCTTATCTACACTCTGTTTTCTAGTTTTGTCAACTGGTCCAACAATGTCTTTTGTGGCATGTTTTTCTTCTAGTGCAAGATCCAGTCTGAGATCGGTATTGTCTTTAGTTGTTTTATCTCTTTAGTTATCTTTAATATGGAACACCTCCCATTTACTTTCTTTGTCTTTTATATACATTTGCGTCTAGTTTTTCCACCTGATTAGATTCAAAACACGTATTCCTAGAACACAGCACTGCACGTGTGATGTGTTTTCCTCGGGTGTGGCATCTGGAGGTACACCATGTCCGCCTTCCCCTTGGCAGTGTTGGCTTTGATCACCCAGCCAGTGTTTATCCTTCGTATGTTTATTATTTCTCCTTCACAACGACTAAGCAAGTGTGAGGATGGACTTTATGGCCACAAAAGCATCTTGATCCTTATCCAATTTTCCCTCTAGATTTAGCATCCATTGGTGATTCTTAATCTGATCTAATCTTTACCACAATATTTCCAAAACGATGATTTTTCCAAGTTCAGCACTCTCTCTAGGTTTACATCCTTGGTTCTCTGCTGTAGGCAAGAGTCCTCCCTTTTACCGTGAATGGTCTCCAGTGGGTGCCTGTCTTAATGAAGTTGTTGAATTTCTGGGTAAATATCTCTAGGTGTTAGGGTTCTTTTCCCTTTCTTTATGAATATGGATTTCTGTTGTTCCCAGTTGTTTATAATTCATTATTTTCAATTATTTTGGTATCAAACTCTCCTAGACTTGCCTAGTAGTGGCCCTGGTTTTTTGTTTGTCTATTTGTTGTTTGATTTTATTGGTACTAGGGACTGAACTAAGGGGCATTCTACCTCTGAACTTCATCCCCAGAAATTTTTTTTTTTTTAAATAGGGTCTTGCTAAATTGTGGAGGGTCTCACTAAGTTGATGAGACTGGCCTTGAACCTGTGATCCTCCTGTCACAGCCTCCCCAAAACTGAGATTACTGGTATAGGCTACAGGAATTTTTGAAGGCAGTATCTCAACTCAAAGCTTCCTACAAGTCACAGAAGGGACTTATTTAAGCTGGGCGTGGTGGCGCACCCTTGTAATCCCAGCATTCGGGAGGCTGAGACTGGAGGATCGCGGTGCGGTTGGTGGACAGCTTCAGCTACTTAGTGAGGCCCTCTGCAACTCTGTGAGACCCGGTTTCAAAATAAAGAATAAAAAATAGGGCAGGGGGTGTAGCTCGGAGGTCGAATACCCCTGGGTTCCATCCCCAGACCCGAAAAAAAAAAAAAAAAAAAGAAGAGACTTGTTGAAACTAGAGCTAGGCCCGCGTCACTGAGTTGACAGAGATCTTAATATGGAAAGGTTGTTCATCTTGCCCAATAGTCCCCAGATTCTATGCCCTTTGTTTTCTTTACACATTCAAGAGGAGGAAGAACATTTGTTTATTGTCAGCCTCTGCCTTTCTCTTGTAGTTGTTTTGCAGAGAGCACAACAAAGAATGGAATTCTCAAGGCTCAGCCCTGCTGAGAGGAAAGGAGAAATTTGCTTTTTTAATTTTTTTATTAGGGGCCCAAAGTCTTGGGAAGGGAATCTCCTTGGTCAAATTACAGTACAATTACCTAGTTTGTTTTTTTCCCAAAGAACATTTTACTGAAAAATTGATGCTACAATGTTAGAAAAGCACCTGGTAGTGTGGTATCAAAGTGTATTACTCCTGGTACTTATTGTGCCTCAAGATTTATTTTAGACATTAGATTTACTTTTTTTTGGTTGTTGTTCTGGAGATTGAACCCAGGGGCATTCTGTCTCTAAGTTACATTCCCAATCTTTTTATTTTATTTTATTTTTTGTTTGGAAACAGGATCTTGCTAGTTTGCTGAGTCTCACTACATTACTAAAGCTGTCCATAAACCTGCAACTGACTCCATTTTAGTCTCCCAAATATTGGAATTACAGATGTGCATCATCACACCTGGCTTAAATTTACTTTTTGGGCGGATATTGGGGATTGAGCCCAGGGGCATTCTACCTCCGAGTGACACCCCCATTCCTATTTTATTTTAAAACACAGTCTCACCAAGTTGTGGAGGGTCCTACTAAGTACCTGAGGCTGGCTGCAAACCTGTGTGATCCTCCTGTCTCAGCCTCCCAAGTACTGGAATTACAAGCGTGTGCCACCACACCCATCTTTAAATTTACTTTTTCATAGAATGTTTAAAATGGTTTCTAAATCTTCATGTTAGTTAAGAACAGATCATTTCCTATAGTCAATAGGATCTGCAGTGAATATTTTTCAGTCTAAAAAATTTACATATAAGCTAGATGTGGTGGCATATGTCTGTAATCCTACCACTTGGGAGGCTGAGACAGGAGGATTCTAGGTTCGAGACCAGCCTCAGCAACTTAGTGGGGCCCTCAACAACTTAATGAGACCTTGTTTTAAAATAAAAAATAAGAAAAAGCTGGAGATGCAGCTTAGAGGTAAAATGCCTCAGGGTTAAATCTCCAGTACTGGGGGAAAAAAAGAAATGTGTATGTGTGTGTGTGTGTGTATAGATATGTATATGTATATGTATGTGTATATGAATGTGTATATGTGTGGCCTTTTTGTTGAGTTTTCATTAGCTACCAGAATAACCAACACTCTATGAGCATGATGATTGAGTTCAACTATGATAAAGTTCATCACATTTTTTGTGTATGATGTTGACATAAACACTGCAAGGGACAGTATTCTCTGAGGCAAATTGCGATCTCATTATCCAGGTGGGAAAGCCTGAGGCACAGGAGGTTAGGGAGCTTGGCCAAGGTCACGCAGTTAGTGGCCGAGGGAGCTTTAACCCCAGTCATCATGGCTCTAAGTCCTTGCCTCTTGCTAAGCAGAGACGGGCAAAGGGAGTTAACAGTTCTGGAAACTTTTGACCTACCTCACGTAGTGAACAAACACAACGAGGAGGCATCCCAAGTAGAAGGACAAAAAGATGAAGACGCTGAAAAGACTGGATTTCACGTAAACAAATTCTGAGGAGAGAAAAGCAGCTTTGGTGCGGTGGTCCTCAGGAGAAAGAGGAGTATATTTGAAAAAGGACAGCTTAAAGGGCCCACCTGCATTCACCCACTCTTAAGTCCCAAGAAATTTTCATTCAGAGCAGCAAAGTTCTGGGAGGTCGCCTGGACCTTACCCACAGGCAGACACTTTCAGGTGATGGCTTCCCAGAGGAGTTGGGGAAGGCCTGCTGTACACAGCTCATTTTAGAAGGGATCGAACAAAGTGTTCTGATTCTCTCTCCTACCTCTAAGGTAATTACATTTTATTTTCTTGTGATGATTCTGTCTGGGAGGATGACATTAGTATTGAATTATTTGAGAGATTTCCTGACATGGGAATCTCTCCTTTATACTCTTGAGCCAACACTAACCTTTAATGGAAGAAGCAATAGTCACTTTAAGTTTCTTTGCTCGTTGTAGATTCCAAGTCTGGTTCTCATTTTCTGGTGAAAGCAAAACACACACACACACACACACACACACACACACACACACACACACACCACATGACAAAATTGATCAGATGCTGGATTATTGTCCTGTCTTCTGAACAGTTGTTATAAAAAGTGTTAACTCTGGCCGCTGAATTTTATTTTACCAAGAAGTGGAGGAAAGTCTCACCTCCAAACCTTCAAATTACCTCAGGTCCCTTTTGGTTAAGACCCAGTTTGGCCTTTGCTTGGGCACATTTCGTGGCACTAACTGGTGCAAGTGGGACTGCAGCCTCCCTCCTCCAGTGAGAGGGGTCTGCCCTCCCTCCCCTCGATAGTTCAGCCATCCGAGGAAAACAGTGGCAAAATGAAAAAGCCATGTTTTCCTTTTGTTTGCATCTTTTTCTAGCCAATGAACATTTTTTTCCTTATCTAGTCATCAGAGGGCTTATGGTTTATGAAGGAACTTTGGACATTGGTAAAACTTTGGAGCTATGTAATTTAGAGATCAAAGAGCACCCCAGCAGAAATTTTACCTAAACATCAAGGGAACCATTAATACCTAACAGTAAGCTGTGAAGACCCCTCTTCAACAGGGGTCTACGTTTTCCATTATTCCATTCCTAAGGTAGCACTGGGTAGCTACCCATAACTATTTGTACTCTGAAAGCTTACACAGCCCCTTAAGTCATCACACTTGACTTTCTTACTGCCGTATGAGGTACAATTTTGGCAATCAGAATGGTGAACTCAAAATTTTCCTTGTCCATCTTTGTAAAATGATGATTTTACAATAAGAATGTCTCCTTAGAAACTGACTGTCGGGGCCCACTCGGCTAGACTGGGATGGGGCGGTGGCTCAAGATGGCGCCTAGGCATGTTGCCAAGTCACGAGGCTCACGAGGCTGGCGGTGCCCTGAGCCTGCACAGTGAGCCCTATCAGGGGCCCTATGGATGATCAGTGACGCAGTGCCTCCTGCTACCACCAGCCTGCCTATGAGAGGGTTAGAAATGTGCATGCCCTAGCTGTGGGAAGCTTGGGGTTGGTGGAGTGATTAGGGAGGGGTTATGAGACTGATATATATTTGCCTGCTCTGCGCATTAAAGGGGAAGCATTAAAGAGGAGGAAGCATTAAAGAAGTAGTATCACTAGCAGACTCGGCGTTTGTGTCTTCTTTCCTGGGGCTCTGCAGGTCAGAGCCTTAGGGACGCAACAACTGACCTTAGGAAAAAGACCTTGGTCCATTGTGTAAGATCTTTACATCATAGTAACAAATATTTGTTGAGTATAGGGCAAGCTAAGTGAACTTTAAATGTTCTAAGAAAGTATTAGACTTCAAAAAAGTTGTAGTATGTGACGTCTGTAGTATCCATAATACCTTTAGATCTATCTTCTTCCTTTTCTTTCTCAAGTGTTTCTCAGACTACCTTTGCAAGCCACTGCTGATGGACCCTTGGAAACTAGAGATGAACTTTTGGCTTCCCTTTCATTCTTTTCCAAGTGGTCCTTACTATCTCTTACCCTGGATAAAGAATGATCCTCCACAGGCATAATCTTCTGGTTTTATCACAAACACCACGAAGAACTGCTCTTCTGGAAAATCTTTCTTCTGTGTAAGACATAACAACTTTATGATAGACAGGTAAGAAAGATAGAAAGTCCATGCAGAGAGGGGCAGAAAGAAAGAGGGAAGAGAAGACAAGTAGAGTTTACTCCAGCCCTCTAACTCCTTAGAAAGGACTTTCAAATGCCCATGATCTATTCCAGATGATTTCCGAGAAGATAATTATTACATCAAAGAAATTAAATAGATACACTGTTAGGATTTCAGTCTATGTTGTACCACATGAGTGCTTATAACTGTAATAGGTAAAATATATATCATAATGTCAACAGCCTATGTTTAATAATTAATATTTATATATCAAGTTTTTCTTTTAAAATATAAATAACTTTCCTAAAAGTCATACACTCAGCAGTTAACAAAATAGTTCATGTTAGGGAGGTGAAGGACTGAAGATGGGAAGGCTGAGTTATGGTCTTGGCTTTGATTTCTTGTGAGTACTTCTCTGTGTCCCAGTTTCCTCATCCATGAATGAGCAGGGTTGACAAGATGACCTTTAAGGTATATTATAGTTCTACAACCTTGACTCTTTAAACCATCCCCAAATTTCTGATATCGTGCTTAGCCCACTGATAAAATGGTCCAAGAACCAAACATAGGCCCCAAAGAGAAGTGATGATTTATTGCCAAATACACCCAAGGTAGACATATACTGATATGCTTTGCCCTTCACCAGTGCAGTGAGCCAGATGATATAATTCCAAAGTTCCCTGTTATGGTTATTTTTATGTTCTTCTTTATTTAGGACCATAGAATGCTGGGAAACTAAGGAAGAAATAGATACCAACAAGAGCAGATACTTGGGATATTAGATCTGAAACTCTTGAAAATTAAAGAGACTAATAGTAATTTTTAGGTTTGGTATCTAAATTATAATGAACCTCTCTTCATTCTTCACTTGTTATTCAACAAATAATAACACCTTAACCTAGAGAACAAAGTTACAGTTTTCTTAAGTAAGTACTGCTCAAAAGATAGAGTCTCTGAAAATATAATGACATGTATACATATGCTATAAAATTACATATAGATAATACTTTAATTACAAATTCTAAAAGGATGAACTGCTGTTTTAACTTGTCATTTTGTCCAGAATTAATACCCTCTTTTGGTCACTATTGCTGGTACAAATTATTAGAATATGTTTAATTGCTTTAAGCAGATCTGACAAACTTCACCTTGAATTGGCAAACCCAATGAGTAGGTTGGAATCTTCTGGCCTTAACTCTCTAAGCAATCTGTCAGATACATGTCCCACTGCACCATAGGTTCCCAAGAATCTCCCTGGGGAAAAGGATAGCAGGCTTAGATTTCGGGCACAGCAATCTTACTCTTTAACCCAGTCAGAAAGGAAGTAGATCCAAGGTATACCAGTGATAGCCATTTCTTTTGGATGCTAGTAGATAAGATGACTACAAAATAAGCATCGCCATTGACAATAGTGACCACAGAAACAATGTCTTACCTGTAGTGTGATGGCAGCTTTCTTAGTCATGGACTGATAGATACCATTAAATTCCACATTGTGGTCAAGGTCATACACTGGACACTATTGCAGGCATGAGGGATAAGAAGGAAAACATCGCTCATGTCACATAATGTCATACCACCCAGATCATGGAGCGTGGGAGGCCTTACTAAGCCAGAAGCCATAAATTATTTCTTATCAGAACAGTCAAGAAATAGTCCTGCAAAAATTTGATAAACTGTTCTCTAAAGTTAGTAACTTTATTTATTTATTTATTTATTTATTTATTTATTTATTGTGGTACTTGGGGGTGAAACCCAGGGGCTTTTCTACCTCCAGGCTACACTCCCAGACCTATTTTATACATTTGGAAACAGGGTCTCAGTAAATTGCTGAGAGCCTCACTAAGTAGCTGAGGCTGCCTTAGAACCTGTTCATTCTTTTGTCTCAGTTTCCCAAGTACTGGAATTACAAGTGTGAGCCACCACGCCCGGCTAAAGTTAGTCACTTTATACTAAAGAGAACTATGAAGAGATTGTCTTGAAATGTCTAACACCTTTCCCATTTTTTTTTGTTAACACCTAGTAAAACAGAAAAAACATAATGTTACAGTGAAAATTTAAAAACAGAACAACTGGTAGGTTTCTATTTTATTTTTCTTGTGGAACTCACAACTCAGTCTTCTCTTTTTGTCATGATTCATCTTCCTCTTTCTCTCTCCCTCCCTTGCTCCTTGTCCCTTTTTTCTTCCTTCTTTCCATTATTTTGGTGATACCAAAATACATCTCTTTATTCCTCAATGTCTTCAACTTTATTTCTCTAACTCAATATCTGCAAGCAGGGATATCCCATTCAGGCACACAAAATTCTGTTCTTATTACTTGGTTATTTGGCAGAGACACTTACTAAGAGAAAGTCATGGTCCCTGTCCCTCTTTTTTATTTATTCTGGGATAATCTAATTATAATATACTAGAAGGTTGACAAATATCAGGACTCACCATGATGTTCTGGACAGAGACAACAGAACATGGATAAGCCATCTCAGACTCCACTTTAATGATAACTGAGTCCACATCTTTGGGAAATTTGTATAGAAAATACTGGGAACAAGAAAAAGAGAGATGTGAATTTTTAATATTAAGAAATGTTTACAGTTGTGAACCCAAACCATTTTCACACGGTTAGGCAAAAATTTCAGAGGCAAATCTCAGTGACTCATTATTTCAGTCGGTCATTCAGCCCAAACACATGGAGCAACGGTCTGCCCTGTGCGACTCCCTGCTGGGCATTTGGAAGACTACCTTGACTGAGGCAAAGTGACCATTTCACATAATGTTGCCATTTCATTTTATGGTATGATAATTTCTTTTTCAACTAAATTTTACAATACTTCATTCCATTTTCTACCTAAAAAGTTTCTATCACACCCCACTCCCTTTGAATTAGAGACATTTGGATGTAACATGAGGCAAGACTTATTTCTGTGGTCATTGTGAAATAGGAAACTACATGGAAAAGCAGATTAGCCTGTTCTGCAAGAGTTCTCAATGCCTTCCCATAGGCAAGAATTAGCACGAGACCACTACTTCTCCTAGATCTTTTGTTAAAGGATCTATTTCTTGGATGGAATATATTAAGAAGATATTTAGATTCAAGCACTAAATCCTGTATCTAGTGCAAGTGAACATTTCGGGACTCTAAGTACTTATTAAATATCACCATAATCAGGAAACATTTCTAGTAAAGACAGGTTATACTATTTACATAATCAGGCCATGAATTCATTAGGAAAATGTATTAACTCTTAAGATTTAAACACACTACTTCTGGGAATATGGCAACTGAAAAAAGCAGTGTTTTAGAGTCCTCTTAAAACTCGATCTCAGTTGCCACAAAATCAGCACTTTTTATAGCCAGAAAACACCATCAGCAGAGAAATAAAAAATGTAAACACAAGGGACAGAGAAAAAAAAAAGACTAGAAGAACAACCAGAGACCAGAAATCAAGCCTGCAATGCGGCAGTGGAGCAAGCTGGCACCATCTTCCCTCACAGCACCAGGCTCCAGAGAGGAAAGGTAAACAAGGAGCTGAAGTGAGCAGCTGCGGATCATTTGGGTATAATTCAGCAGTTCTTTCAGCGCAAAAAATGCCTAAAACTCCTAGTGGTCAAGCTCATCACGCCTTTCAGGGACTCAGAACGAAGCTCAAAACCAGAAAAGAAATATGCCAGCCTCATGGCCGAGGGCATAGCAGCAGCGCCATATTGCCAGCAGTGCCAGCCTCACGGCTGAGGGCGTGGCAGCGGCGTCATATTGCCAGCAGCTATAGCGAGTTCACCATGCCCCGCCACAGCTCCAGATCTGCGTGCATAATAACTGTGAGTGTAATTGCGGCCCCTAAAGGAGAAATCCCTGTACTGCACTCCCAGGGTCTTGAGTAGCTTTGATAATTTCATTGGATCGGATATTTTGCAATCTAACCCAGTGAAGGAGTAGCAGTGGCAGAGATACCACACCCTAGCCGCAGCTCCCTGTGGGAAAACACCCAGCCCGGCACCCCCACAGTCTCGCGCAGCCTCAATTAACTTCCCGGGTATGAGACTTTGAGATACAACCCAGTAAAGGAGTAGTGGTGGTTGAGATTACAACAGACTTGAGATAAAGAGCACCCTAAGTGAAGTCGTAGTGACCCAGGGAAGGCACAAAATTCTGAAATCATGGGAAAGGGGAACAACAATAGAGCAAGGAATGCCCACAACCCCACAACATCAGAACTTGATAACACAGAAATTCAGAGATCTCTAGAAGATCAAATCAGGAAAATAACTGTAGAAATAATAGACGACTTTCAAAAAGAATGCAGAGAGAGTCAAACAGAGATAAAGGATGCAATCATTAAAGGCCTCAATTCAAAGTATAAACAATCAATTAGACCACATGGAGAATAGAATCTCGCACCTAGAAGATGATCACTCCAAAAACGAACACATAATTTATAACCTAGAAAAAAAAATCAGACAGCAGGAATCTGGCATTGAAGAAATATGGGCCCATTTTAAGAGATCTGACCTAAGAATAATTGGAATAGAGGAAGGAAAAGAAGGTGAAACCAAAGGTATCAATAATCTCTTCAAAGAAATAATAGCAGAAAAATTTTCAAACATAGATCAAGAGGTCGATACACAGGTCCAGGAAACTTATAGAACTCCCTTTAGACAGGATCAGAGAAAAGATTCCCCATACCACATAATTGTCAAAATGACCAATGTGGAAGCCAAGCAGAGAATCTTAAAGGCAACAGAAACAAAAGGCCAAGTGACATTCAGAGGAAAACCAATTAGAACTTTCCAGACTTCCCAAACCAAGTCATGAAAGCCAGAAGGACTTGGAGTAACATATTCCAAACTCTGAAAGAAAACAACTTCCAGCCAAAAATGTCCTACCCAGCAAAACTATCTATCAAATTAGATTGGGGAAATAAGAAGCTTCCATGACAAACAGAAACTGAAGGAATTTATGTCTTCAAAACCAGCGCTAGAGAAAATACTCAAAGAGATGAACTACAAGGAAGAAATAGGTAATACACAGCAGAACCAGAGAAACAAGATTTTCCATCCAGCAGACAACTAAGCAAAGAAGAATATATTCATGTGTTTATAGGTTAAAATCTTTGGAGATTCATTATTTATTTCAGTCTTTTACCTATTTCTAAATTGTATTTCTAAATTGTATTGTTTGCTTTTATTGTTGCTAATTTTTAGGATTTCTAGTTGGAATATTAATATACCTTCAGATATAGCATTTGGAAATATTTTATCCCATTCTATCAGTAACTTTTAACTCTGTTTACATTGTCTTTGGATGTACAATATTGTTTTTTATTTTTTAGGAAGTTTGTTTATTCTTTTGTTGCCTGTGCCTTTGAAATCATATCCAAGAAATCACTGCCAATTTTAATGTTGTGAAGTGTTATGACCCAGGTTTTCTTCTAAAAGTTTATAGTCTTAAGATTTACATTTAGGTCTTTTATCTAGTTTGAGCTCATATTTGTATATGGTGTTATGTAAGGGTACAATTTTATTCTTTTTCTAGTAATTATTATTTTTCAACAATACTTAGTTAAAAGATTAGTATTTCCTCCACCAAATGTTCGTGGAAACCTTGTCAAAAATAACTTGACCATATATGGAAAAATTTATTTCTAGGCTTTTTATTTTACTCCACTGGTTTATATATCTGTCTTTATAGCAGTACTACACTATTTCAATTATTGTAGCTCTATAAGGTTTGAAATCAGAAAATGTACGTCTACTAGCTTTATTCTTTTACAAGAGAGTGTTTTGGGTATTTAGAGTTCATATTTCTTGTTAGGATAGACTTTTTCTGAAAAAAAAAATGTACGATAGTTTTACCTTAAAAAAAAAAAGAAAAAAATATCCTCTGGTAAGAAAGAAACAAAAAGAAGTACTGAAATGTTATCTCTAAGTGATCAAAAGTTTGATATCAGACAGATGAATCTGTTACATGAGATTATCATTGTTAATTTTGGATAAATTGCTATAATATTAGATGTCAACCACTAAGACAAGCATGGGAAGGAGGGATGGGGAGGGAATGGTGTGGGGATTGGGTAGGGGCTAACTGGGCGAAGTGTCCATGTATGTCTACACAAGTTTTTATCCCATTATGATGTATGAATACAGTGCACCAATAAACATAAATTAAAAAAAAGATTTAAACATATTGCTAAGTACACCAAGTGATGTGTGCGTGTCTGTTTGTATCTCTTTGACTCCAACTAGGATGTATAATTAGAGTGTAACAATGAAAGTAATATAAGAACAAATCACTAATAATGTAGAAAGGGGAATTCTGACCAGTAATTATAAATGTGGTGGCTGGATGAAATGCTGTATCAAGTTTCTGAGTTAGATTCTAGGGAATCAATGAAAATAAGACCCATGTCTTGAGACTAGTAAACCTATTGCTTTAAAAGAGGAGCAAACCAGGCATGGTGGTGCAAACTTGTAATTCCAGCACTTGGGAGGAGGAAACAGGAGGATCGCAGGTTTGCAGCCAGCCTCAGCAACTTAGTGAGGCTCTTCACAGCTTAGTAAAACCCTGTTTCAATATAAAGAATAAAAAATAGGGCTAGAGATGTAGCTCGGAGGTAAAATGACCCCAGGTTTCATCCCCAGTACTGAAAAAAAAAAAAAAAAAAGCGGAGCAAAACATGGCACAATTTAATTTTGTATTCCAATAGCCCTTTTACCAATCCTATTTTGAGAACCAAGGCAATAAAAATATTGAAAAATTGTTTTTCAATAATCAAAAGATTTCCGGTGGAGAAAAAAAAATCATCTCAGAATTAACAGGTGTAGCCGGGCGTTGTGGCGCACGCTTGTAATCCCTGTGCTAGGGAGGCTGAGACAGGAGGATCGCACGGGTTCGAAGCCAGCCTCAGCTACTGAGTGAGGCTTTCAGCAACTTAGTGAGACTCTGTTTCCAAATAAAATATTCTAAAAAAGGTCTAGGAGTATAGTCCAGAGGTAGAAAGCCTCTGGGTTCCACCCCCAGTACCACCAAAAAAAAAAAAAAAAAAAAAAAGAATTAACAGGTGTCAATAACACTGCTACCTGGAAGTCTATTCATGCCTGTAATGGATGGTCATAACCCAAGAACCTATATCACTTTGGAGCTTAATTCAAATCCATGTAATACAGGGCTCTTCCAAAGGTGAAGAGTCTGGAATTCCCAAGAGGTGTTGTTGGCTTCAGGGGAACAAAATTTTGTAATTCAAGAGTATTACTGTGATTACCATCGGCACTGGGGAACACCCAATAAGCTCCTTGGGATAGCAGTTGGTTTTGTGTAATCAGTGGATACTTACTAAAGCCTCATCAATATGCCTGGATCTTATCAACCTTGTTCATCTCTAAATTGCCATAAGCTCCAAATAAATGTTTTTGACTCCTGCCCTGCTAATCTGCTTTTACCAGAAAAGAGCAAATGACAAATACCCAAAGCAATGACTGGAATTTAGGCTAAAAATCACCATGTAGGTCCTGACTACTTGGGCAGTTTCTGCACCTGCTTCTATCCATAGGAGGAGAGGCAGACGGGGATTACTGCAGCTCATCTGAGAATGTGTGCTTGTTTGGGTGAGTTTATAGGAACAGGAAATCTTTCCTGCAAGCAAAGAGGATATAAAGTACAGGTAAAATGGGAACAGTTAAGAATAAAGTAAAACTTTCATAATAACAAAGACTTACTGTTCCATAAGTAACAGTAGTTTGGGGTTTATATGCAAATTATTTAGGCTTTAATGTTTACATATTATTACAAAGGAGCCATATAAGATATAATTGTTAAACATTTTCAGTCTACAAGCTCTTTTATTATATTCTACAGTGCAGACAGCATTCAGCAGATCATATTCATTATAGCTCTGTACAAGATTATCAGACTATATTCTTCCTATAGTTAGAGTGCAAGTTGTTCCCCTTTATCTATATATTTCCATTGCAGCTAATGATTTTCTAAATATTATTTGAAATGAGATGGTCAATAAATGCTGAGGGCAGCTGATTATGGCCTGTTGTCCTTTCCTGCCATTGGGTGATGTTATATATGCAGTATGGAGATTTTTGTTGAAGGGGGGCATAGATACTGGAGATAGTCCAGGCTATCACACATGTTAGGCAAGAGCTCTACCACTGAGCTACAACCTGAGATCTTAAGGGGAAAAAGGTTCTTTTTTTTTTAAATTTTGAGACAGGGTCTTGGTAAGTTGCTGAGGCTGGCCAAAAACTTGAGATCCTCTTGCCTCAGCCTGTGAAACAGCTGGAGTCACAGTGTGCACCATGATACCTGGACAATTTAACTCTTAAAAGATGTGTGGAAATCAGTTCACACAGACTTGGGAAAGCTGGTTGTGTACATCTCTTCCCAACTCTATGTTCAATGATACATGTTGGCAGCTTGAAATCGACTGTGGTGCAGGTATTTACATTACAGAAATGGGCAGGCCCTAGGAATAAAGGCATTCTTTCTGAGAACCAGTTAAATATTTACCAGATACCAGTGACTGCAATAGATTTACAATAGACCTAAAACATCTAAATACTAGCATTACTATAGCCAAAGCAAAAGCTAACAAAGAATTTATGATCAAAGTCGTATTACAGCCTGTAGAAAATTTACAAAAATATCAGGGCAATGAATAAACCTGTTTTAAACTTTCTATTATATAGACTCTTCTGTTTCAGAAGCTGTGAAAGAAAAAAAAGCTAGAAATGTCACCAGAAAAATAGTCTGAATTAATCAACATTTTAATGTATTTATTCTTTTTATGATTATTTATTTATTTATTTTTGGTGGTACTGGGGTTCCTGGAAACCCTTCTACCTCTGGGCTACACTCCCAGACCTAATTTTATATTTTTATTTGGAAAAAGGGTCTCTTAAGCCAGAGAGGCTAGCTTCGAACCTGCGCGATCCTCCTGTCTCCAAGTGCGGGGATTACAAGCATGTGCCATTACACCCGGCTATGATTATGATTTAATAAAAAGCATATAACAAATAGCTACATCTTCTAATACATTTTTTGGTCACCATTCCTGCTCTTTCTTTATGGCAGGAGAAACTATTTTTTCCCACCAAAAACTGTAGAAATTAAAATGTCTCATTTTTATTGTATTTTCAGGTCAGCCATTTGTATGTGTATTTGATGTCAGCCATCTGCTCCCTTTGCCCACTCCATCCCAGTTATTAGGTCCATACGACAGGAGCTGTGTTTCTCTCTTCCTTAGCCTTGTCCCCAGCACCTGGGACAGTCTAACACTGTCCTTGGGACACAGTAGCACGTGATTTGCTCAGTGAAGATTGAGCCAAGGAACACCAGCAGGCAAATATCCTGCCTTTCATCTCACATCAATTAAGGTGATGACATTAAATGCTGTGTCCTGAATCCTAGAATCCAGAGTACAATACATCTTGCATTTTGGAAGACCCAGGGCAACTGGCCTCCCTATTGCCACGATGTTTGTGGGCAGCACAGCAGGTGGGCTCTTCCTCACCCTGGGAACCCTCCACTTACCTGAGGTTGAGAGGGGCTGGCAGTGAAGTGAAAGGCAACATCTGTCCTGAGAATGTAAGTGGGAGGAAAGGGGAAACGTGAGAGGAGAGCATACATTAGCAAGCAAAACTTACTCTCTTAAAAGAAAGGCATCTTCAACTATTCGCAAGCAGAGCGGTACTCTGTGGAAGGAGTTTGGTTCCCTCAAATTGATAAAGGGCATGGGGACTTGGTGGTTTCAACTTTCAAGAATGATCATATTGGGGAAGAAGATTGTTTTTATATCTTTAAATATCCATGAAGAGCTGTGTGTGGTGGTACACACCTGTAATCCCAGTACTTTGGAGGCGGAGACAGGAGGTTTTTTTTTGTGTGTGTGTGGTGGTGGTGGTATTGGGGTTCCTGGAAGCCCTTCTACCTCCGGGCTACACTCCCAGACCTATTTTTACATTTTTATTTGGAAACAGGGTCTCCTAAGCCAGCGCGCATGGCTGGCTTCAAACCTGCGCGATCCTCCTGTCTCTGCCTCCCAAGCGCGGGGATTACAAGCGTGCGCCACCACGCCAGCCTAGGATTGCAGGTTTGAGACCAGCCTTGGCAACTTAGTGAGATTCTCAGCAAGCTAGTGAGACCCTGTTTCAAAACAAAATAATAATAATACTAATAATAAAAGCTGGTTGGGAGTGTAGCTCAGAAGTAGAGGGCGCAGATTCAATCCTCAGCCCCACAAATATATAAATAAGTAGCCATAAAGTCATACCTTTAGAAGTCAGTACTTTGCTTACTACAATGGACTTGTTTGCCTTTGGCCTGTTTTAGGATTGTATAATCAAGCCCAGGGTTTAGACATCAGAAGTGAGTTGAAGCCAGGCATGGTGGTGCATGCCTATAATCCTAACACTTAGGAGGCTGAGACAGGAGGATCACAGGTTTGAAGACAGCTTCAGCAAGTAGCAAGGATCTTAGCAATCTAGCAAGACCATGTTTCAAATAAAAAAAAAAAAACTTGAAGAAAAGGGCTGGGGTATAGCTTGGAGGTAGAATGCCCCTGCATTCAATTTCCAGTATTATCCCCCCTCATAAAAAAAGTAGGTTAAAAGAGAGAAAATGTAGATGTCTCTTCAAAATAATTTTGATGGACACATGAGAAAAGGTAATTTTTAAACAGAAAGGCAACCACTATGGGATGGTTGCTAGGGATAGGAAGATGCTTTCTGCTCTCTAGCATTTCCCTAGTTGCCTACAATACCTGCTGAAAAGTCTTCGCCAACATGTTGCCCTCTTTGGGCTAGGCATTGCCTTTTAAGGTCTACTTTTTATTTTTTTATTTTTTTGGCACTTGGGATAGAACCCAGGGGCACTCTACCTCTGAGTTACACCTCCAACCCTTTTTAATATTTTTAAATTTTGAAACAAGGTCTCCCTATGTTGCTGAGGGTCTGGCTCAGTTGTTGAGCCTTACCTCAAACCTGTGATCCTCCCTTCTCAGCCTCCCAAGTACTGGGATTACACCCAATTCTAAGGCCTGCTTTTAAAATGTAAATACCACCAAAGGACCATAATGAAGTTATGGGCTCTCCAACTAGTAATTGACTGTGAATGATCTCATTAGATTATTGAGAGAGCAGTGGTGCAGTCATGGAGAAGAGCGTGAGAAGTCTGCAGGCAGCACCGACTTGCGGCACAGCGAGCCGTCTGGAGTGAGCATCAGTGAAGCAGTTCAAGAGGCTGGAAAACAGGGACAAATGTCTTCTCTGTGTGTCTGTACTGGCTGCTCTTGGGCTTTTGGTCTTTCTGGCTCTCTCCTCACTGTTAGCCTTGTAGATCATGTACACAGGAGTGTCTACTGCTGAAGTGCTGCCCTGGCTGTGGCATCCCCTCCTCCCCATTGGGACCCTCTCTGCATTTCTGGGAATCGGAACCTCAGCTTTTGGGATCCCTTATTATCTTCATCCAATGGGACTTTCAGAAGACTTTCTTTATATAAAAACTAAATATTGTTTTAAAATTAAAGATGTGTGTGTGTGTTACCAGGGATGGAAACCAGAGGCAGTCTAACTTTGAACTACATTCCCAGCCCTATTTTTTTATCCTTTATTTTGAAACAGAGTCTCATTAAGTTTCAGAGAGCCTCGCTAAGTAGCTGAGGCTGGCCAAGAACCTGTGATCCTCCTGTCTCCGCCTCCCAAGTACTGGGATTACAAGCATGCACCACCATGACCTGCCAAAGATTCTTTTTTAAAAGGGCAAATCAAGATATTTAAACAAGATGTGTATTCTTACAGGTGTTAAAGCCAAAACATTCTGGCACTACTTATAAAGGTAATGAGCCTGATTTAGGCTGTGGTTGAACTGGGCTAGAATTTGTCTCAGAGCAATGGATGCCATTTTTTCCCCCTGTGGTCCTGGGAGCTTCTACCTCCAAGGAGTACTTGTGCATGTATGTTTGTCTCCCTTGAAACCTCACTATGATGTATAATTACAATGTACTAATAAAGGTATGAAAATAAAGTTTAAACGCAAGAAATATTTATTTACTCAACAAATATGACACATGAAAACCCAATTTTTTTTTTTTTTTGCAATTTTGAGGATGGGGAGAAGGAAAAGTAAACATTTGGGATCCAGATGGGGTACAGATAATGGCGATGGAGAGAGAGGCAGAGGGGACCCACGGAGATGGAGGAAGAGAGAGAAGAGATAGCTATAGGACAGTGATAAAACAGAAGAAAAGGAAATATGGGTGGAGAGCAAGGGGGGTGTAAGGAGAGGCAGGATAAACGGTCAGCAGCTTTTGAGGTGAGTCCCAGCATCTTACTTGGCATCTTATCAGCAAGCCTCTGGCACAGAGCCAGTGGGGTTTCAACCCCTGCTTTGTTTGTGGAAGGAAATGATGCTCTATTAGGCTCCTGGACTATGGACTTCAGCTTATCACTCCTTGTTATCTCCTGACTGCCATCTGCTGTGAGCTCTCCTCAGCACCCCAGCCCTTCCTCCAGGCCCTGGTGGTCTCTAACCCTCTGCTCTCCATTCACCTGGCCTAAGTATGGATTTTGCACTCTTGGGATAAATCCTATTCTTTCTGCCTTTCTCTGGGACTTTGCCTCTATAAATACTCAGCTTGTCTATGAATTTAATCTGCCTTTTCTCTTCCTTTGTTTATGAATATGCTTCCATCTCAACCACTTTCAAGCTAAACAACAAACTCCATCAAAATTCCATCCTTGTCCCTGTTTTAATGTTTCTAACTTTTAAAATGTCATCTTATAGCCTTCCTCTCCTTCATGAACTAGATGCTTCTCCTTCTCCACCGTTGTCTTCATTGTCATTGTCCTAGGGATTGAGCCAGCAGTGTTCTCCCTCCAAGCTATACCTCTAGCCCTTTTTATTTTTTATTTCGAAACAGGATCTCACTAAGTTGCAATGCTGTTTCAGGCCCTCAAGTACTGAGATTGCAAGCACGTGTCCTTGCCCTGGTACTTTCCCTATCCCCCTTTGAAATTGCCTTTGCGGAGGGCAACAGCCACCTCTTGTCTCAGTCCATTCGTGTAGCTACAGCAAAATACTATGAACTGAATGCTTACATTTTTGTTCGTTTTATAAGTCCTGGAGATCAAACCTAGGGCTTCATACATGCTAGTTAGCTCCTCTATCACTGAGCCGCATCCTTAAACATGCTTACAGAGGACACATTTATTTTGTACAGTTCCGGACACTGAGAAGTTCAAGACCACGCTGCTTGTAGGCCTGTGATGAGGAGGGCTGCTTCCTCATGGATGGCGCCTTCTCAAGGCATCCTCGTGTGACGTGTGACGGAGGAGTCTCATTTATGAGACCGCTGAATCAGTTCACGAGGACCCCGCCCTCATGACCTTTCAAACCCTTCACAAAGGCCCCACCTCCTGGGGGAGGTTAGGATTTGAACACATCAATTTTGGGGCACACAAGCACTCGGACTGTAACATCTTCTCATTGCTAAATGCCGTGACTTAACCCTCAACTCTCTTTTTATTTGTGACGTTTGACACTGACACTTATTTCCTCTGTCTTGGAACACTTTCTTCTCCTGGCCTCTAGGACACTTGCTTTCCTGGTTTTCTCCCTCTATCTGGCGGTGCCTACTCAGCCTTCTTTGGTAGTTCCTGCTTCTCAAACCATTTCTTAAATGAAAAGCTTAGCCACAGTCTTGTTCTTGATCTCTTCCATTTCTTTAGGCACTTGTATACATGGATTTATAAATATCCAGTTGCCATAAATGCCGGTGAATCTCAAGTCTCAATGTCCAGTTCTGGGCCACGTCCTGGGCCCCAGTCACAGAGTAGAGAGCCCAGGTTGGGCTTCTGCACGTCACCATTGCTTGAGCGCCTCAAACTCTGCACCATCAAAATGGAATAGGCTGTCACTTCCCTGATCCTAACCCACCATGTTTTTTTTTTCTTTCTTATTTTTAATGGTACTTGGGGTTGAAGCCAGCAACATTATACCTCTGAGCAATACCCCTTATTTTATTCTTTATTTTGAAATAATGCATCATTAAGTTATTAAGACTGGTCTCAAGTCTGTGATCCTTCTGTCTCAGCCTCTCAAGTACTCAGTTTACAGGAGTGCATTACCACTCTCGACTCCACCCTGTCTTTCTTTTTTTCCCCCATCATGCCTTTTATTAATTATTATTATTATTACTACTATTACTACTACTAGTACTACTACTACTACTACTACTATTTTAGGTATTGGGGATGAAACCCAGGTGTATTCTACCTTCGAGCTACACCCCAGCCCTGTTTTTTATTCTTTCTTTTGAAACAGGGTTTTACTGAGTTGCAAAGGGCCTAAGTAGCTGAGGCTGGCTGCGAACCTTGATCTGCCTGTCTCAGTCTCCTGAATGCTGGGATTTCAAGCCTGCACCACCATGCCTAGTTTCCACTATGTCTTTTTGACAGTAAATCTCACCAGGATTCCAGTTGGAGGAATCATCTCAGACTCCTCCCCTTCCACCACCTTCTACATTTGACTGATCACTCATTCTAGTAGTTTAAAAGTAACCTGGACGCACCTCTCCCACTGAAGCACCATCTTCTTCACCCAATGTAGCATCAATAAGAAAAAAAAATCGAAAAGTAAGGTAACATTTACTATATTATCCCACCTAGATACCAAGGGTTGGTTACATAGCACGACTCATAACAAAATAGTCTAAATGCCCCTTACCCATCCACTGCCTCAAAAAAATCTACTTCTCAGAGCACGGCAACTGAGTTATCTCACTTGCATACTGGCTCCACTCAAAACAGAAAAAGAAAAAAGGACTCAAGATTCTTACTTAAAATTCTAGAGGAGGGCCAAAAGTTGCAAATTCAGATATGACTATAATTTTTATTCTTCCACATATAGAAAAGAATTTTTGAATTTTCTGCATGTGCACTTTTTTTTTTTTAGTCCCTTTACTTCTTACAGCTTTGTTGCTTCAGGTTCTGATCATTCTTAATTTTTCCCTATTCAAATAACTTTTCATTTGCCTCCCTGCCTCTGCTCTGTCCTCCTCTATAGTTCATCTTCCTCGCTGCCACTAAAGTCATCTCTAAAAGTCAGATCTGCTCAAGTTATTCTGCGGCTTAAAATCCTTCAGATTTTCTAAACTGGAAGGTGGAGTGCCAGCCCCCTGGTCTAGCAAGCAAGATGTTGAGCTTGAGGGCGGGTCCTGTCTGTTTCTCCCGTCTCATCCTCTCCCATCCTCTGATACCACCGCAAGAACCATGTGCAGCCCCCTTCCCAGGTGCTATTCACTCATCTATCTTTAACTCAGAAGACCTCACCCTCCGCGTCTTGCTGATACACACACAACACTTTGCCAGACATGTGTACTTTCAACTCTAATGTCCAAAAGGGAGCCTGCCGTCTCTCCCTCTCCTCCTTCCAACTCTGGCTTTCTCTTAGCCCCTCGATACACTAGGAAGTCTTTCTGGCTCTTCCGTTTCCTTTCCCCTCACATCCCCGTGTTTGTCAATGTCACTTCCTCAGTTCTTCAAGTCACCTCTTATTATTCATCTGGACCTCTGCACCAGCCTTTTGGCCCCTTCATGCCTGGTCTTGCTCCTTCCAAATCCAACTGCCACCCGACTCACAAGGTAGACAACTGTCTAAATTTCTTAACACCTCTCTGAAGCTCTTCCCGCCCCATGACCAGGTGCCTGCTTCCCAATACGGAGTCCTGCCACTCCCTGCCTATAGCCTTGCACTCCAGCCACATTGAACATCCAGCCCTGGAGCTCAGGAATCCCAGAAGCAGCAAAGTTGTATATGTGTGCGAAGGTGGGTGAGAATGGTGGGTAGTAATGCAGGTAGTGCTATTTTACTTTATATTGGTACTGCGGATTGAACCCAAGGGCATTCTACCTCCAAGCCACACCCCCTAACCCTACTTATTTTTTATTTGGGAACAGGGATTACAGGTAAACACCACCACAGTTGGCATATATTTATTTATTTAGGTACTGGGGAGTGAAACTCAGGGCATTCTACCTCCAGCTACACTTCCAGCCCTTTTTTAATTTTTGCTTTGAAATAGGCTCTCACTAGGTTGTGGAGAGTCTCCCTACCTTGCATAGTTGTCCTTGAACCTGCCATCCTTCTGTCTCAGCCTCCCAAGTACTGGGATTACAGGTGTACACTACCATGCCTGGAGCGTTGTTTCCTTTTTAAAGCTGGATTAAAATAAATAAATACTTTATGGAACTAAGAAGCATATTTAGGGGAATAAAAATATGGGGGGGGGACAGTTTCAACAGAGAGTAGAAACAGCATGTTACTGTGAGAAGAGTTGAGAACTGGAAGTCAGAAGCAGTGTTTAGTCTTGACTTTATCCTTTTCCAGCTGTGTGAATTTGGACAAGTCACTTGATATCTTGGCATCAGAGCTGGAGGTGGTGGCACATACCCAGCTACTTCAGAGGATCACTTGAGCCCGTGAGTTCGAGGCCAGCCTGGGCAACATAGTGAGATCCTCATCTCAAAACAAAACAAAACAAAACATCTGAAAAGCCTTCCAAATTGAAACTATATATGGGCATCTGATGGCTCATTTGTAAAAGTATGGCAGGTGGTTAGGTTCTCAAAGGTTTTTTAGTTTTTTTGTTGTTGTTGGTTTGTGTGTGTGTGTGTGTGTGTGTTGCTGGGGATGGAACCCAAGGGCTACCTACCTTCAGGCTATACTTCCAGACCTATTTTCTATTTTATTTGGAAACAGGGTCTCACTAAGTTGCTGAGAGCCTCACTAAGTAGCTGAGACTGGCTTTGAACCTGTGTGATCCCCCTGTCTCAGCCTCCCAAGTACTAGGATTAAAAGAGTGTGCCACCATGCCCGGCTTGGTCTTTTACTTTTTTTTTTTTTTCCAGTGGTACTGGGGTTCCTGGAAACCCTTCTACTTCTGGACTACACTCCCAGACCTATTTTATACTTTTTTTAAAATTTGGAAACAGGGTCTCAAGCCAGTACGGCTGGCTTCGAACCTGCGCGATCCTCCTGTCTCCGCCTCCCAAGAGTGGGGATTACAAGCATGCGCCACCACGCCCGGAGGTCTTTTACTTTTTAAAATATGTAATTCTTGAAAAAAAATCCCAGAACATGTTCCATACACATCCTATCCTGCCTCTCAAAAGCACATCACAGAAGCCACCATGTTAGGAGGCAGTTCTGAGTTAATTCTTTAGTATTTCTCCCAGTACCAGGAGTGCAGTTTGTTTCAGTCTTCAGCCATTTGCATCGGCCTCTGAATTTCTGGGTCCCCTGCAATGCCGGTGGAGCCAGTGAGGAAGAGACACATCTGTCTGGGCTCCCGTCTTTTCTCAGGCTTATCCTGGTCTCCTAAAAGCCCTAGTAACTATGTGCCTTCTGCTCTCCACGTCTGGTTGCTGAGGCAGAGTCATATTATGAGAGGTGGCAACAGAAAATGATGTGACAGATTAGATTTGCAGTTTCACAGCCTGTAGCTCACTCATTAACACTTCACAGAGTTGGGACCTTATGACTTAGGTTTCACAGAATTCAGTTCTCCAAATGATCCAATTACCTCACCGAAAACCAGCACCACAATTCAAGTCTGCTGCCGCCAGGTGACAGCGAGAGGTCAGAGGTAGGTACTACTCAGGAAAGACAAGGCACTGTCCTTTGTCACCTGTGCCGCCCCCTTTGTCACGGGGAACCAGGACGTCCCGTGTGGCTTAATAGCACAAGTAGATTTCAAATGATTAAATGAAATGTTAGCACCACATTTAGAAATAGCATTAGGGCAGTGGTTCTCTGCTCTGTTTGCTCATTCGAATCATCTGGGGGAACTTTGAAAATTTATCAGTGCCCAAATCTCTCCCCTTGAGACGCTGACTTAATTGATCTGGGTAGATCTCATCCACCAGAGACCATGTTTCTGCCTATTTTTTGGTGGTGAGGGGAGGGAATGTCCTTTGATCTTGCCCTTTTTCAACATCAGAACTAATGTAGGAAAAAAAAATGCTATGACTACTTCTTCATCTTTCTGACCATTCACTTACCAATCTGTCCATCTGTCTTGGATATAGCACTATGTTATATGGTATAGACCATGGTAAATATTTGATTCTACTAGAAACTTTACCTGCTATTGAGCTCTTTATAAACTGTCTTAAAAATTTAAGAATGCCCAGGCCAGGCAGGGGGTGAAGAAGGGACCGGCCTTGAAGCAATATTGATGCAAGATGGCAGTGACCACAGGCTTGGACAGTTTATGAAAACAGAATATACAGTCTTAAAATAGAATGTGGACCTAAATACACAGATGCACTCCCCTTTGTGGGGTTTGTGACAGAAATTAATATGAATGGAGTTAATAGTTCTAATGGAGTGATGAGCCCAAGAGCCATGTCTGTGCTAGCAAAATGGCAGAATTCATACAGCATATAAGTGATTTTGCAAGAGCTTCGACTCCTAATGATGCCCAAAGAAAATCTGAAGCTGCCCCAGGACAGCGCTATAGCACTTAGCCAGAGTCCAAGGCCTCCTTCATTTGGGTTAAGTAGTCTTAGTAATGAATTTTCTGGATTCATCTAGTAGACCTCAAAGTATTGGAAAGGAAGCTCCCATTCAAAGGCAATTTATCTTATGATTCTGTAAATGATACTAATTTTTTGTCCATTTGAAATATATAAGTTGTGCTATAAAAATCAAAAAGGGCTTTAGAATAGAACATTCTAATTAGGACAAAATAAGCTGCAGCTGGGCCTGGTGGCGCACGCTGGTAATCCCAGTACTTGAGAGGCTGAGACAAGAGGATTGCAGGTTCACAGTCTACCTCAGAAACCTGGCCCTCTGCAACTTGGTGAGAATCTGTTTTACAAAATAAAATAGGGCTGGGGATGTATTGTGGAGGTAGGACGCCCATGGGTTCAATTCCCAGTAATGCACACACACACACACACACACACACACACACACACACACACAGCTGCAATAGAAGGTAGCCATATACTACTTTAAAATTTTTTCATTTTAGGGCCGGGCGTGGTGGCACACGCTTGTAATCCCCGCGCTTGGGAGGCAGAGACAGGAGGATCACGCAGGTTCGAAGCCAGCCACGCGCGCTGGCTTAGGAGACCCTGTTTCCAAATAAAAATGTAAAAATAGGTCTGGGAGTGTAGCCCAAAGGTAGAAGGGTTTCCAGGAACCCCAGTACCACCAAAAAAGAATTTTTTTTTCATTTTAAAGAATTAACTTTTAATTAAAGTATAACAAACACAGAAAAGCATACAAGTTATAAGCATATATCTGAATGAGTATTCAACAGGTCAACAGACCTGTCTATTTATTATTTCCTACTAAAAAATATTACTCTTTTTGGTACTGAGGATTGAACCCAGGGGCATTCTACCTCCGAGCTACACACCCAGCCCAATTTTATTTTTATTTTGAAATAGGGCCTTTCTCAGTTGACGAGAGTCTCACTATGTTGCTTGAGGCTGTCTTTGAACCTGTGATCCTTCTGTCTCAGTCCCGCATGTACTGGGATTATAAGTGTGTGCCACAACACCTGGCAAGATATTACTATCCTGACTTCTAATATTATATAACAGTTTTACCTGTTTATAAACTTTGTTATTATATAAATAGAATGAAATAGCATGTGCTGCTTTTGTTCGCCTTTTGCTTGACATTGTGAGATTTATCCATGTTGTGAGGTGTAGCAGTAGTAGTTCACTTTATCACTTTGTTCACTGAATGAATACAAGAGCCCATCTTCAGTCTCTAAGAGCTGAGGCTATGACTAGGACGGACACTGCACCGTGTCCCTCAGGCCTATAGAATTGTAACACTTTGGTAGTTGTAATGGAATCACATTGTAGCTTAAGCTTCTATTTCTTTTTCTTTTCTTTCTTTCTTTCTTTCTTTCTTTCTTTCTTTCTTTCTTTCTTTCTTTCTTTCTTTCTTTCTTTCTTTCTTTTTTTTGGAGTTACTGGGGTTCCTGGAAGCCCTTCTACCTCTGGGCTACACTCCCAGACCTATTTTATATTTTGAAACAGGGTCTCTTAAGCCAGCGCGGCTGGCTTCAAACCTGTGTGATCCTCCTGTCTCCCCATCCCAAGCGTGGGGATTACAAGCATGCGCCACCACCCCCGGCTAAACTTCTATTTCTGATACCTAATGGGGTTGTGTGTTTTGTCTATTTGGGGGGCTTCTCTGGTGATGTGTATAAATTTCATGCTTATTTTTCCAATGGGGCTGCTTTTTTTTTTTCAAAAACAGATTTGAAAACATATTAGTCACTCCAAAGAAGGACAAAGCCTCATTGCTACCTATATTCGAAACCTACAAGAAGAAAACTAGAATAGGAATAAGAACAGGAAAAATAGCTTAAAGTCATATTTAAAACAAAAATAAGACTTCCTTCAAGAGTATAGCCGGGGTTAGTCATACAAAGGTACCAAGTAACCTATAATTCTTGCCTGAACTACAGATCTAACTGAGCCTTCACACAGGCTCTTTAAAACAGATAACTCCTATGAGGTCAACTGTGCTTTCTCTGTGTGCCAGCCCTTACTGCCTCTACCTTGCAGAGAGTTAGTCTTTGCTGGGTGGGAGAGTTCAGAGGTGTTAAAATAATATGCTAAGTGGATCATTTCTTTGCAGAAAGCTAATCTTTCAGGGTGGAAACTGATTTGAACATCCCCAAGCCCTGGAAGAGCAGACAAGCAAGCGAGAGTCCAATGAGTCCTTCTTACTGGAGCTGGAAGTCCTTGATCTTGGTGACCAGCAGTTTGTAGTGGGCACCAAGCGGTGCCATGGACGCCACGTCTACAAATATCAGTTGCTCCAAAGGCCCTGTTTCATTGGTTACTTTTGGGGGACATAAGGTGCGGCTGACTTCATGGTAGCTGTAACTCTTCTGGTATCTGTAATGGCAAAGGGAGGGCAAAATCGGGGAGCATGAGAAAGTGGATCAGAGAGAAACCTACCTCATTTTACTGCTCTCTAAATTTGCTTCTCAAGTCCTTATGTTTTAGATTTCAGACTAGACTTATCCTATTTTATTTAGTACTGGGGACTGGACTCAGGGGCCTTCTGCCACCAAGCCTCCCAGCCCTTTCTATTTTGAAACAGAATCTCACTAAGTTGCTAAGGGTCTTGCTAAGCTGGTGAGGTTGGCTTCAAACCTGCAATTCTCCTGTCTCAGTCTCCCAGGTACTGGAATTACAGGTGTGCACATACATGCCCAGCTAAGACTGGGCCTATTGATAGTAATTTTACAGGACTTGCATTGGTATTGAATTCTGTGATATAATAACAGGGACATGAGGACTGTTGAGTGCTGATCAGTGCATGGTTTAAACAGTGTCCATGTTATGCTAAGTGTCCCTCAATTCAGGGAGGAAAAACCATCAAAATGTTGGAGGGGATGGGGAAATGTTCTGATAAAGCAACCAGCTGATTTCATGTTTCTACTCTTCAAACTTTTGATGAAATAGAGGGTCAAGAAAGCTCTGGATGCAAGATGAAACTACAGGAGTCACTATTTCAATCTTCAAATTTCTGAGCCTTTAAAGATGATGTAATATAATACTATGTGCTCATTTCTAGATGTATTCTGGGATTTTTTTTTCCCATTGGTGTGATAGTGCCTTATATAGTTCTCTCCTGACAAAGTATAAAATCCAGGAGGGCAGGGACTTTGTTGTTGTTTCCCACTGCTGTATTCTTAGCACCTACCACTTAGTAGTGTTCTATAAATATTATTAAATGAGGAATGCACACATGGTGGACATTTTGAAGTATGGGGGAGGGGTCGCTCATTTATGTTGACTGCTGAGCCTACCTCACTGAATGGCTATTGGAGGATTTCCTTCCTTCCTTCCTTTCTTTTGCTATACCCCCAGCCCTATTTTTTATTCTTTGTTTTGAAACAGGGTCTCAATGAGTTGCAAAGGACCTCACCAAGTAGCTAAGGTTGTCCATGAACCTGGAGCCTCCTGTCTCAGCCTCTCAAATTCTGGGATTACAAGTGTGCACTACCACGCCCAGCTTGGAGGACCAATTTTCAACTAAGAACTGCGGTAGATTTAAAAATGGCCAAAGGGAACTGGGTGTGGTGCTGCGTATCTATAATCCTAGTTACTCGGGAGGTTGAAGCAGGAAGATTACAAATTGGAGGCCAGCCTGGGTAACTTAGTGAGACCTTGTCTTAAAAAAAGTAATCCCAGCATTTGTGAGGCTGTGACAGGAGGATCTCAGGTTCACAGACAGCCTCAGCTACTTAGTGAGGTCCTTTGCAACTCAGTGAGATCCTGTTTCAAAATAAAGAATAAAAAAATAGTGCTGGCGGTGTAGCTCAGACGTAGAGTGCCCTGGGTTCCATCCCCAGTACTGCATAAATAAATAAATAAATAAATAAATAAATAAATAAATAAATAAGAAAAGAAAGAAAGAAAAACTTAAAAAAGAAAAATAAATAAAACAGTAAATTTTCTTCCAGGTGCTGCAAATCTATGTAGGGTGCTCACCTGAAATTCAAAGAGGATGACAACTGAACAGAGATGAACAAGTCATCACCATGGTTTGAACTTAGCATCCATAATATCTTAATATTTCTATGTCTGAGTTTTCCTTTCACTGGGGAAAAGACCAATTAAGGCTTAGGACACTGAAATAAACAAAACAAATGTAGTAAAGTTGTCTGGGAAAAGGCCACTTACTGTCCTTGGAAGAGCAGAGGAACCTGCCAGGACAGCACCTCTTTCTGCTGTCGAACCACAACGAGGACTGGGTAGTCCAGGTTCTCAGAGGAGCTGTTCACGTGCACCCTCACGGCGGTCGCCTGCACACAGGGCAGAGAGAAGTAATGCAGTAAACCAGTAAACACACACACACACACACACACACACACACACACACACAAACACACACACACACACACACACACACACCACGCTTCAGGAAATCCTTGACTTCTGACACTGGCTTGCCCAGTAATACAAATAATCCCGTTGTCTTTCCTTGCTTTGCATTGTAACCAGAATGGTCTCAACCTGGATTGTGTATTGAAATTGCCTGGGGAAATTAAAAAAATACAAAAGCAACATATGGGTTCAACCCATCAAAATTCTGATTCCACTGGCATTAGATGACTCTAAGTTATAGTACCTTCACATCACAGGCTGAGCTGTTGGAACTGGGCAGTCAGCACAAGGGTTTGAGAATGAGCCCGGAAGAGAAAACAAAAGATATTGATGTACTACCATGCCCTGCTGCTTTCAAAAGGCCCCAGCAGCTCCATGGCTCCTTCTGAATGCACATGTCGACCAAAGGATTGAATTCTATGGTGATTTCAAAGATAGGAAATTGAACAATGGCCCTGCAACTAATTGGTTTTGGTGTTTTTCTTCAGTGCATACTGTACCGTAGGGGATGTGGAAAGAATAACAGGGAAGAGAAGCCAGATAAAAAAGAAAAGTAAAATTTGATCTTCCATGAGACTTTTTAATATAATGCCTTAGCGTTCTTTTGATAATTCCTTTAGGAAACAAGAAAATCCTAGTATTAAACCCTGAAGATCTATCACACATTCAGAATGAAAGTTGAAGGGACACAGAATGGCACGGCTTCATATACTGACAGTTCCCTTGTATCAGTCTCCTTGATGAAGCCATTGTTTTACTTTTTAAATTTAACACAGTCCAAGAGTAATTTACTAATTTGATCTGATGAGCTTGCTTATGTGGGAGCATTTTCTTGTGCCTACACCCTACACGTTTCCATGGAAATTATGCTGCATCTAATTGTCAGAACTGTATCTCCCTTGCAGACCTCTTTCCTAAGCTCTGGATGTTCCAGAGCACCTCGGGCTCAATGTGTCTGAGATGGCGCTACCACTGCCTTCACCCCAACTTTAATTTCTTCCAAATTCCTTGGTTTTGTAAATGGTTCCACCATATAGTCATTCATCTAAGCCAGGTCACCATGTGTGTGTGTGTGTGTGTGTGTGTGTGTGTGTGTGTGTGTGACTGGAACCCAGGGTATTCTACCTCCAAGCTACACCCCAGCCCTATTTTTTTATTCTTTATTTGGAAACAGGGTCTCACTCAGTTGCAATGAACCTCACTAAGTAGCTGAGGCTGTCCATGAACCGTGATCCTCCTGTCTCTGCCTCCCAAATGCTGAGATTACAAGTGTGCGCCACCATGCCCAGCAAGCCAGGTCGTCTCTGATTCCCACCTTGGCTTCCTCAGTCAGTAGTTCTACTGCTGCTGTCTCCTTAACACCGTCCATATGCATCCAGGGCCTCCTTCCACCCCATGGACACTCTTGCAGCTCAGTATTTTGTCACTGTGACCCTCATTGAGAGCCCCTGTCTAGTCTTCCTATCCCAGGACTGTACCCCCTAGGATGCCAATTTCATCTGCCCTGCTGGAAAGACCTTCAGTGGCTCTGACGAACTGTCAGAGTTACTAAAAAATAATGAGTACTATAATGGATACTCAGATAAATATCATTGCATTTTAGTGATAATTAACAAGAGTATTTTATTTTATGTGGTACCAGGGATGGAACCTAGGGGTATTCTACCTCTAAGCGACACCCCCAGCTCTATTTTTTGTTCTTAATTTGAAACAGGGTCTCACTGAGTTGCAAAGGGCCTCACTAAGTAGCTGAGGCTGTCCGCGAACCACGGACCTTCTGTTTCAGCCTCCCAAATGCTGGGATTACAAGTGTGCGCCACCATGCCCAGTTAATAAGAGTATTTTATTTTACTCACGTCTCCCCCTTAGATGATTTTGAAGTAAACACTAAAGATCACATCCTTTAGTCTATGAATAGTTGAATCTACATCTCTAAAAGATCATCCCCCCCTCCTTTTTTTTGCGGGTCTGGGGATGGGACCCAGAACATTCTACCTCTGAGCTACAACCCCAGCCCTATTTTTTGTACTTTATTTTTAAACAGGGTCTCACTGAGTTGCAAAGGGCCTCACTAAGTAGCTGAGGCTGTCCTCGAACCGCCATCCTCCAGCCTCCCAAATGCTGGGATAACAAGCGTGCGCCACCACACCTGGCCCTCCTTTTTTTTTTTTTTTTTTTTAACATAAACACATTATCCCAGTTAATGTTGCTGCTGCTGCTGCTGTTGTTGTTGTTGTTGTTGTTATTGTAGTACTAGGAATTGAACCAAGGGACATTCTACCTCTAAGATACACACCTCCTGCTCTTTTTACTTTTTGTTCTTGAAATAGTCTTGCTAGGCTGCTGAGGTTTCCTCAAAGCTGCAATTCTCCTGTCTTAGCTTCCAAAGTACTGGGATTATAGTCATACACCATCTTTCCTGGCTGATAAAATTATTAATTCTTTAAAATTACCTAACATCAAACTCAGCATTTGAAATTTAATAATTATTTCAGAAATTGCTTTTTTCCCCCAGATTTTTTCTTTAAAAAAAAAAAAAAGGGTCCAAGTGAGACCCACCTGTTACATTTGGTTCAAATGAGATATCTTTTAAAACTCTTTGAATCGGAAAGGTATCCCTTCCTCCTTTTGGGGCGCATTTGTTTAAGAAAGCAGTTCACAGAAGAGGAGGGCAAGCCTGCCGTCCTCACTGAGTGCCACTGACCAGGTTCCTCTGTCCCCTGCATTTCCTGTAAACTGGTGATTAGATCTTGAAGCTTGATTAGATTCAAGTAGTTAAATTTCTCAGTTTTTTTTTTTTTCCTGGACTTTGAGTCATGGCCAGGGAAGTTTTCACCATTCCTAGATACTTCTACTGTCTTACCATTTCATTTTTTAAAAAAACCAAACTTAAGCCAGGCGTGGTGGCACACGCTTGTAATCCCAGCATTCGAGAGGCTGAGACCTGAGGATCGCGGTTCTCCGACAGCCTCAGGTACTTAGTGAGGCCCTCTGCAACTCAGTGAGACCCTGTTTCAAAATAAAGAATAAAAAATAGGGCAGGGGGTGTAGCTTGGTGGTCAAATGCCTCTGGGTTCCATCCCCAGACCCGCAATAAATAAATAAATAAATAAATAAATAAATAATAAAAAACCAAACTTACGTCTGACCCCCTTTGCAATCAATATTAGTGTAGGGTGTGACAAATGATTTAAATTCTCTTTTCTTTAGCTATTCCAACACCACTATTATAATAGCAATCATGGCAATGCTGTTGTGTTTTACACAATCTACCCTAGTTTAGATTAG